>NC_060076.1:14010000-14635000 GCF_922984935.1 Meles meles
TGCATCTATACCACACTCAATGGTGAAAAGCTGAAAGCTTTTTCTATAAGACCAGGAACAGGACAAGGATGTCCACTCTTGCCACTTTTATTTAACATAGCATAGTATTGGAAGTCCTAGCCAGAGCAATTAGGCAAGAAAAATAAATAAAACCTATCCAAATTGGAAAGAAAGAAATGAAACAGTCACCATTTGCAGATGGCATCATATTATATATAGAAAACCCTAGAGACTCCACTAAAAAAACCAAACCAAACCAAAACAAAAAACTGTTAGAACCAATAAACAAATTCGATAAAGTTGCAGGATAGAAAATCAACATACAGAAATCTGTTGCATTTCTTTTTTTTTTTAAAGATTTTATTTATTTAAGAAAGGTCTCAAGTACACAACCTAACCCTAAACCTAAAGGACTTGGAGAAAGAACAAGAGAGAAACCCTAAACCCAGCAGGAGAAGAGAAATCGTAAAGATCAGAGCAGAAATCAATGAAATAGAAACCAAAAAAATAATAGAACAAATCAACGCAACTAGGAGCTGGTTCTTTGAAAGAATTAATAAGATTGATAAACCCCTGGCCAGACTTATCAAAAAGAAAAGAGAAAGGACCCAAATAAATAAAATCATGAATGAAAAAGGAGAGATCACAACTAACACCAAAGACATACAGACAATTATAAGAACATACTATGAGCAACTCTACGCCAACAAATTGGACAATCTGGAAGAAATGGATGCATTCCTAGAGACATATAAACTACCACAACTGAACCAGGAAGAAACAGAAAACCTGAACAGGCCCATAACCAGTAAGGAGATTGAAACAGTCATCAAAAATCTCCAAACAAACAAAAGCCCAGGGCCAGATGGCTTCCCAGGGGAATTCTACCAAACATTTAAAGAAGAACTAATTCCTATTCTCCTAAAACTGTTCCAAAAAATAGAAATGGAAGGAAAACTTCCAAACTCATTTTATGAGGCCAGCATCACCTTGATCCCAAAACCAGACAAGTATTCCACCAAAAAAGAGAACTACAAACCAATATCCTTAATGAACACAGATGCAAAAATTCTCACCAAAATACTCGCCAATAGGATTCAACAGTACATTAAAAGGATTATTCACCACGATCAAGTGGGATTTATTCCAGGGCTGCAGGGTTGGTTCAACATCCGCAAATCAATCAATGTGATAGAACACATTAATAAAAGAAAGAACAAGAACCATATGATACTCTCCATAGATGCTGAAAAAGCATTTGACAAAGTACAGCATCCCTTCCTGATCAAAACTCTTCAAAGTGTAGGGATAGAGGGCACATACCTCAATATTATCAAAGCCATCTATGAAAAACCCACCGCAAATATCATTCTCAATGGAGAAAAACTGAAAGCTTTTCCGCTAAGGTCAGGAACACGGCAGGGATGTCCATTATCACCACTGCTATTCAACATAGTACTAGAAATCCTAGCCTCAGCAATCAGACAACAAAAGGAAATTAAAGGCATCCAAATCAGCAAAGAGCAGATGATATGATACTATATGTGGAAAACCCAAAAGACTCCACTCTGAAACTGCTAGAACTTGTACAGGAATTCAGTAAAGTGTCAGGATATAAAATCAATGCACAGAAATCAGTTGCATTTCTGTACACCAACAACAAGACAGGAGAAAGAGAAATTAAGGAGTCAATCCCATTTACAATTGCATCCAAAACTATAAGATACCTAGGAATAAACCTAACCAAAAAGGCTAAGAATCTATATGCAGAAAGCTATAAAGTACTCATGAAAGAAATTGAGGAAGACACAAAGAAATGGAAAAATGTTCCATGCTCCTTGATTGGAAGAATAAATATTGTGAAAATGTCTATGCTACCTAAAGCAATCTACACATTTAATGCAATCCCTATCAAAATACCATCCATTTTTTTCAAAGAAATGGAACAAATAATCCTCAAATTTATATGGAACCAGAAAAGACCTCCAATAGCCAAAGGAATATTGAAAAACAAAGCCACAGTTGGTGGCATCACAATTCCAGACATCAAGCTCTATTACAAAGCTGTCATCATGAAGACAGCATGATACTGGCACAAAAACAGACACATAGATCAATGGAACAGAATAGAGAGCACAGAAATAGACCCTCAACTCTATGGTCAACTAATCTTCGACAAAGCAGGAAAGAATGTCCAATGGAAAAAAGACAGCCTCTTCAATAAATGGTGCTGGGAAAATTGGACAGCCACATGCTGAAAAATGAAATTGGACCACTTCCTTACACCACACACGAAAATAGACTCAAAATGGATGAAGGACCTCAATGTGAGAAAGGAATCCATCAAAATCCTTGAGGAGAACGCAGGCAGCAACGTCTTTGACCTCAGCCACAGCAACATCTTCCTAGGAACATCGCCAAAGCCAAGGGAAGTAAGGGCAAAAATGAACTATTGGGACTTCATCAAGATCAAAAGCTTTTGCACAGCAAAGGAAACAGTTAACAAAACCAAAAGACAACTGACAGAATGGGAGAAGATATTTGCAAACGACATATCAGATAAAGGGCTAGTGTCCAAAATCTATAAGGAACTTAGCGAACTCAACACCCAAAGAACAAACAATCCAATCAAGAAATGGGCAGAGAACATGAACAAATATTTCTGCAAAGAAGACATCCAGATGGCCAACAGACACATGAAAAAGTTCTCCACGTCACTCGGCATCAGGAAAATACAAATCAAAACCACAATGAGATATCACCTCACACCAGTCAGAATGGCTAAAATTAACAAGTCAGGAAATGACAGATGCCGGCGAGGATGCAGAGAAAGGGGAACCCTCCTACACTGTTGGTGGGAATGCAAGCTGGTGCAACCACTCTGGAAAACAGCATGGAGTTTCCTCAAAGTGTTGAAAATAGAACTATCCTATGACCCAGCAATTGCACTACTGGGTATTTACCCTAAAGATACAAATGCAGTGATCCGAAGGGGCACGTGCACCCGAAAGTTTATAGCAGCAATGTCTACAATAGCCAAACTATGGAAAGAACCTAGATGTCCATCAACAGATGAATGGATAAAGAAGATGTGGTATATATACACAATGGAGTACTATGCAGCCATCAAAAGAAATGAAATCTTGCCATTTGTGACGATGTGGATGGAACTAGAGGGTATCATGCTTAGTGAAATAAGTCAATTGGAGAAAGACAACTATCATATGATCTCCCTGATATGAGGACGTGGAGATGCAACATGGGGGGTTAGGGGGATAGGAGAAGAACAAATGAAACAAGACAGGATCGGGAGGGAGACAAACCATAAGTGACTCTTAATCTCACAAAACAAACTGAGGGTTGCTGGGGGGAGGGGGTCGGAGAGGGGGGTGGGGTTATGGACATTGGGGAGGGTATGTGCTATGGTGAGTGCTGTGAAGTGTGTAAACCTGGCGATTCACAGATCTATACCCCTGGGGCAAATAATACATTATATTTTATTTTAAAAAAAGGAAATACAAGAAAAAAAACTAGAAAAGAAGAGCAGAAGAAACCCCAAATAACAGAAAATAAGTTATAATAAAGATAAGGGCAAAAATAAATACAAAGGAAAACAAAAGAAAAAAATCCACGCAACTAAAAGTTTGTTCTTTGAGCAACCAAATAAAATCAATAAACTTGCAACCAGAATGATCAGGAAAATTTCAAAAAGAGAGAAAGAAGGCACACAGAGAACCAAGATCAGGAAGGAGGGACTATTGCTATTAAAACGGCAATAAGGGAAGTTGAGGTCGTCGTGAACTCGTTCGGAAGGCGCACACAGTTGTGTCTTTCCACAATGTTGGCTTTTCTTCAGTCGCAAAGCAAAGTTAACACAATTATAAAGCAGGATTCCAAACCCGGGGACATTTCACTAGGTTTTTAGCTTGACTTCTCACACATCACACAAAGCAAAGTCCAAGACAAGTCACACAACCGACAAGATAGCACAGGCAGTAGGAAGTTAAAGGGGTGTGCAGCTGAGATACGGCCTCGGTCCCGTCCAGGTCTGTTGTTGGCACTTGCTGCTTCTTATGTTCAAGCAGGGAATGATCTCAGTTCTTTTTGGAGATCAGTCGGGCAGAACCTTCAGCTGCAGCTGCTTTTTGAAGCGGTCAGACAGAGAGGGGTCCGTGTCTGAGGAGTCTGACAGCTGGCTACAAAAATCCTCCCTTTTTAAAAGGGATATAGTCAGACTCGCGCCGTTGCAGACTCTGTTTCTGCAGGTTACTGGCTCAGAGTGTGCCATCAGCTGTCTCGGCGATACCTGGTCTTAGCTGCTGTGCCTTTAGCTGCCTGTGTCATTGCTTGGCCCCCTCTCGACAAGTCACTCCATCTCGTTCCCCACATAGTCAATACATGTGATGACTTGGGCAAAACACACAGATTCCTTGAAAGACACAGACTGTCAAATATCTCTCAAAAAGCAATAGATAATATCTATTAGAAAATAGAATTCATACTCAGAAATGAAATTTTTACCCCCTCCCCCAAATCCAGGTTTAGATAGATTCACTGGTGAGTTCTACAAAACATTTAAAGAAGAAATAATACGAATTCTACATAAACTCTTCCAGAGACAATATTTCCCAACTCATTCTAGCATTGCCCTGATACCAAAACCAGGCAAAGGCATCACAAGAAAACTACACTCCAACTTCCCTCATGAGCACAGACATCAATATTTCTAAGAAAACTTAAGCAGACTAAATACAATGAAATATTAAAAAGATAGAACTTCCTAACTGGGATTTATCCCATGATTGCAAGGCTGGTACAACATGCAAAGTCACACAAACTGGAAAAAAATTATATGATGATCATCTCAATAGATAGAGAAGAAACATTAGAACAAATCCAACATCAATTTATGATCAAGATGAGGAAGAAGAAGATGATGATGATGGTAATCGGTCTACGCTCAAGTTATCTGTTCAGTGTGGTGGCTGGGCCATCTTCACCTGTTTAATCCCATTGCTAAGCATAGGGTCTGGTCCCCAAAAGAGCTCCACAAATATTGGTAAATGAATGAGTGAGTCAGCTACATTGTAATGTTTGCATTGGTGAACATGGTAGAGAGACCTAGGTACAATTTGGTTGGTAAAGGCTTCCAATGAATGTAAGCCTGAACCCAAACCCAAACAGACTGTTATTCTGGGCAGCACCAAGTCACTTTTAAGTAGGAATATTGGGGGGGGCGGGGAGAAGCAGCACAGGATTTCCTTCAGTGGAATGGTGCTGACCAAGCTCATTTCTTCAGAGAGAGCGAGATCTCGCCCACACACCGGACTGCAGATCCTCAGACATATTGGCACCTGCTGACCCTGTAGGAAGGGAGCTCAGTCTGATATATGGATGCTTTGGGGGCCCGCCCCTCCCTGCCTTTATTTTTAGTTGCTTGCAGAACCAACAGGCTATCGCTCAGCTTTTTAATTTCCTCCAAACATTTTCTAAATGAGCCATTGTTATCTTTAATCACCATGCGAGGGGATTATCCGCTTTCACTTGAAGAAGCTATTTTTGCCAAGAGATGAGATTCTTCCAGACAAGGACAAAGACATTAATGGTTGTCTATTAAGATTCTGTTTTAGTTGAGATAATAATTTGGGGGCAATTAAGCAAATTGTATAGACTCCAACGGACCATTAATCTCCAAAGGAATTGTCTGAAATGGAGAGGTCTTTATACTCGGGAGCAAGAATCAGAATTTGGTGACAGTGATATTTGGAATTTCCTGAATTAAAAAGGAAAAGGTAGCGATGTGAACAGGCGTGGGACCTGACAAAGAACTAGCTTTATTTCCTTATAACACGCACCTCGCCTTTTTGTCTGAAAAGACAGAGATCAATGCACTGTTAAACGAAGGTGTTAAAGCATCAGTTAAAGGTGACAAGGAGGAGGCAGGAGTCTGTCAGCACACCTAAGCCAAAGGCTGCGTTAGCAGCTGACACCCAAATTTCGCTGAGTTTCCCGTCAACCAACGACACCTGTGACGTAGCGGTTACTATCGAATCAGAGGATGCATCCTGGCCTGGCAGCAGAAAAATCTCCTTCAGGGAATTCCAAAACACAATCTGTAGCGGTACGAAGAGCATCAGCTTTGTACTCAGAGCAACAAGGATCCCAGCACAGCCAGCAACCCTCCGACCTGGGAAAGTTCTTCAATGGCTTAGCGCTCCTGTCTGTACCTGTAAAAGGAATGATGCTGACCTCAGGGTTGCACGGAGATTAAATGAAACCTTATACGAGAAGCACCCCCGCTCATGCTATGTCTACACTGAGTGATGCTTCCTCCCCCCCTCCTTTTTGTCTCAGAGATCATTAATAAAAGCTTTACCCAGCCCACCCTCCCTCCTCCCCAAAAAGCAGTGTTGTTCTTTCTGTGATGACTGGGGAATTGGACCAGGGGCCAGGGGACTAGTTTTCTGAGTAGAAAACCAACCCAACAGCCCAGTATTTGAGTAAGGCCACTCCTCGGTTTTAGGTATATTTGGAGTGAAACGAAATACTTGTCTAAGTTGAATTGCTGGTGTTTTTGTGTTTTCAGTTGGGGGGGTTGCTGGAGAGGGGTCGGGGCCAGGAGGCTGAGTCTGACAGGTGTCCCTGTGGTCCTACAGGGACTTGTAAGCAGGCCGTGTTCGCCTGTGGGGAATGGGTGGGACGTGAGCTCTGTGAGGGAAGGGAAGAGTGGACCTTGGAGTCTGCACGCCCGGTGTGTAATCCAGGCGGTGAGAACCGCACAGAGTGAACTGCCACAGGCCACTGAACCCACCTGGGGCTCAGTTTATCCAAGAGACTTAGTTAAATGTCCTCCTTGAGGGCCCTTTCTGCCCTTGCAGTCTATGAGGGCCAGAGAAAAGTTTCAGGGAGGAGATTGTTAATTCTAACTCAGATCTATTCATTCTTTTGCCAACATGTATTAAACACCTATTATCTGCCAGGGACTATCAGAGACCCTAGGATATGCAGTGAAAAGTCTCTCTGTCACAGAAAGCCACAGTACACACTGTAGGACTCTAGGTATCCGGAAGTCGAGGTAAGACGAATCTTTGATGACAGAAAGCGGACCAGTGGTTTCCCGAGGTGGAAGGGAGATTTGACCGCGTTGCAAGACACTTTTTGGGGTGAGGGATATGCCTTATATCTGCGTGCATACAGCAGCCACTAGCCTCATGTGGCTGTTATGAATTTTACTAAGATCAAGCTTTTTATTTTATTTATTTATTATTTATTTTAAAAAAGATTTTATTTATTTATTTGACAGACAGAGAGATTACAAGCAGGCAGAGAGGCAGGCAGAGAGAGAGGGGGAAGCAGGCTCCCCGCCGAGCAGAGATCCTGATGCAAGGCTCATCCCAAGACCCTGGGATCATGACCTGAGCCGAAGGCTTTAACCCAGTAAGCCACCCAGGCACCCCAAGATCAAGTTTTTTAAAAATTCAGTTCGTCGTTCACACAACCACATTCCCAGTGTTCAAGAGCCACACGAGTACAGAGGTCCTTTGGGAAAGTCAAAACAGGATGCGCCTTCTTTGGAATGGATTCATTTTGGGAAACAGAACCTCCAGCGTGGCGAGCAGAGCAGACTGGACTTCAGCCTCTACTTGTCCTTTGGCTGGATATCCTCCAGCAGGACACGACCTAGGCAGCGTAGCCGGTGGCCTGCCAGTGGTGGAGGCGGTGGGGAGAGGCAGATGTGAAGGCAAAGGCCTTACATTCATCCCTTTAAGGAAGTGTGTCCTGCAGCCACCCACTTGTGTCCCTCCTTCCCTAGGTCCTGACCTGCTCTCTCAGTAGAAAGTCACTGCATGTGAGGGAGAGGGGCAGTCTCCCCCCACTCCCTGCAACTTACAATCAAGATGTTCTGTGCTTCCTTTAAGCTGCAAAATGTTCAGTTGATTAATTCCACGATCTTTTCTTGCCTATGGCTATTGCTACTTTACATACTCCCAAGTGCAGCTGGGAAGGATGCTGGAAAGCTCTCCCTGCATAATTTTCCCAAAGCCTTTGACTCTCTAATCGCCAGCCTCTGCGTTTAAACACATGGGGATCTGGCTGGGGTACTGAGGATGATCAGTGAGGGGACATTTTGATTTGGGGTGGAGCTAGGCCTTTTGGAAGTTGCCAAAAGGCTCAGAAGCATCAGCTTTTGGGAACTGTGAGTCTGAGGTCCAAGTTCCTTTCTCTGTCACTAGCTTTTGCTGTGTGACTCTGGGAAAACTAGCTCATGTCGGAGACTCAATGTCCTTATTCATAAAGGCTCACAAACTTGTCTGCACGTAAGAAAGCATCAAGGGATGACAAATGTGATATGGGCTTAGTGCTGCATCAAACAGTGATTTTATTTCTGCTGGACTTAAAAAGTGAGGGGCCTCGTGAACGTAGGACGTGAACAAAGTCTGCATTTTCTTTTGCAGGGAATGGATCTCGCTTATTAAAACACCTTTCCCCAAACCCTCAGTCACAATGACTCAGTCTCTTCTCTTTGTGCCCCTAGAATCTTACCGTTAGTTTTCTTTTACAGGCAAAGTATTGAAAATGTTTTCCTTTGATTTGTCATGATGTCTTTTCACCAGCTTCTGAAGGCAGGGGTCGCGGGAACTCAGTGAAAGGCCTTGTGGCTTCATGATTAAGAGCATGGGCTTTCGCATGAAGTCCTGGGTTCATCTGGGTCCAACTCCCATCTCCTCCAGTTCGCTGCTGGGTGCCCAGGCACCTCCCTCTTCTGTCTGAGCCTCAATTTTGTCAACTATAAAACTGGAGTATAATCTGTCCCTGCTTCGTGCGGTTAATGTAAGGACTGAACAGAATGTTATTAACACATGTCCGGCTCATAGAAAGAGTTCATCAGTACGTGGTGTCTAATATCAGGTACTCACGGAACGTCAGAGCCAAGGGGGCCCTCAATGTTGTGGTCTGAGGCACTGAGTTCACGAACGAGAAAGCAGGCTCAGAACATTGAATTGGCAGGTCTGTGATCATATCCGGAGGCTGTGTTACCCTCTTTACCTGTTGTTCATTTGTTATGCAGAGTTTCTTGTTCCTGTTTCCACCTCGAATCACAAATCAGGACTTGATGTGAATTTGACAAACTGGCATTGGGCACCGACTCTGTGCACATCCTGGGACTCGTGTGGGCCCAGATGGCATCACTTGCTTAGTAGCCCAGCATGCTCTGGAGAGGACAGCGGGTACTTGAGGACTGCTGATGGGGAGGGCTGGCTGGGATGAGTTCCTGAGAGCAAGGGGCTGGGGTGACATGCTAAAAATTCTGCTGGCCTTGGGACCGGTCAGACCTGGGTCTGGAACTTTGCACACCTACGTATTAGAAGGGCGGCTTGGCCAAATCTGGGACCATCTGTGTAACAAAAGAAATAAGGATAGCAAGGGATTATAACCCACCAAATAAAGCGAACACCCACAAGTCCATATGGATTTCAGTAAATAACTAAAGGATGGAGAAGAGAAAGTTCTTTTTTCCAGTAGAATTCCAGTTAAAAAATATAGAAGGAGGGGCACCTGGTTGGGTCAATTGGTGGAACGTCGACTCTTCCTCTTGGGGTTGTAACTTTCAGCCCCACACTGCGTGGAGAAATTACTTAAAAATAAAATCTTTAAAAGGCATGTAGAAGGAAAGATGAAAATAGTAAATCACCAGTTGGTGAATACACAGTCATGATTGTGCAATGTTTTAGGAAGGAGTTCTCCACAGATGCTAAAATTAGTGGGTGAGGGTGCTTGGGAGCTCAGTCAGTTAAGCATCTGCCTTCGGCTTGGGTCATGATCCCAGCGTCCTGGGATCGAGCCCTGCATTGGGCTCCTTCTCCCTCTACCTCTCTCTCTGTCTCTCATGAATAAATAAAAAGATAAAATAAAATTAGTGGGTGAAAGTCTGATGAAAACCAGGATATTTGCATAGTCCCAAATATCACCTCACAAGACTTTAACTAATGACAAAAAGAAAAATAATAATGTTGCCAGGGAGAATCTTGGCAGACAGGACCTTAGCCAGGATCAGAGTTGATATTACCAGTGAATGAGATGTATGAACATTGTCTCCTGACACCCTGGGAATGGCATAGTATCACTTTGGTGGCCTTCGTGCCCAAAGTGCATAACCTCTCGATTTAATCATGAGGAAACACCATGTGAACCCAAACCGAGAAGCATTCTATCAAATAACTGGCAAGAATTTTCCTCAGGTTTCAGTGTCATGAAATCCAAAGACAGGGTAGCTGTTACAGACTGGAGGAGAGTCAGGAGGCAGAATAACTAAACGCAGTGTGGAATCCTTTCTTGGATCCAAGAAACAGGCATTCATGGGAAAACTGATTAAATGTAAATAAGGTCTGTAGTAAACAGCACTGTATGGATGCAATTTCTTATTTTTGACAATTACACTATGGGTATGTAAGATGTTACTATATTAGAAAGCTGGGTGAATGCTATCTGGGGAATACTTTGTACTATTTTTGCAACTTTTTTTTTCTAAGTCTGGAATTATTTCTGAATGAAAAGCTAAGAAAAAGAGAAGGAAACAAAGAGAGAAAGAAAGAAGAAAAGAATGCCTTTGGGAAAGCTCTTCCCTTCCATGATCCTTTCTTTCTCCATCTGCAGACTAGGGCACTAGCTCCAAAGACTTCCTAGTGGCATGAGGATAAAATGAAATAGTGCAAAGCTGCAACATGTAGGTCTTGATGTTACAAAGTTATTCTTTCTGCTAGTAATGGCAGCTCAAGTGTCTTGATGAGATGCTGAACTGCAAAAACTTCGGGAGGGTTCTACCCTAATGAGAAACATCTGCCTGCAAGCTACTTCCTCCCAGTCATTTGCTCTGACCTAGCCCAACAGAATAATAATGCCAGCTTTGTGGCTGGGTGGCTGTTGTCAAGGAGATGGAGCCAGATAGCCCAAACAGCTGGTGGTGGTGACGTCATCTCCAGGCTTGGCAGAGAGAAGGGCCCTGGTGAGACAGGGATGGGGCAAAGGGCTCATCCCTGACCACGAAAATGGCAAAAACAACTTCCCAAATAGGCTATCCGTTGTCAATTGATTCTATTTTCAGTTTCCAGGTTCACTAAAGGGTTTAAGCATACCATCCAGGAACACAGTCATTTGCTGGACAGGGCAATGGATTCATCATAAGGAAAGGAGCTCGCAGGCTCTTTCTATATAGTTTTCAAAGTATCTAGTTAGATAATGCAACTGTGTGAGCTCAGCATTGTCTGCCCTATTTTACACATGGGAAAACCAAGGAGGAGCAAGGCGAAGGGACCCCAGTCATAGGAAAACTCAGAGGACTTTCGAGAGTTTGAATCCAGGTGTGCTGACACTTCCGGTCCTGCAATCACGCTGCCAACACTAAGATCCGCCTTGTGGTCACCTTGCAGTAGTTACCCAAGGACTAGAGTCTGGTGAACACATCACTGAAATACTGTTGTCTGGATGTAGACCTTGCCTCTTAATCCTAAATCTTAAAGTGTAGAAGACCAAACAGAGAGGAAAGACAGTCTACCTGAAACAATGAAGACATTGGAGTTGAGAGGAACCTGGGCTCCAATCCCACCTCTGCAATTTAGCAGCAATGAGACCAGAAGTGAGTTATTTTTGCCTTTTTTGGTCTCCGTCTTCTCATCTGTGAGTAAAACAAGAATAACAGCTGTACCTACTCCAGAGGACCATTGCGAGAGTTCAGGGAGGTGGTACATGAGATGTGCTGGACACAGGTCATACATGAGAGATGCTCCAAATGTGTAAGTCAGTGTCCTCGTTTCTTTCCTCAAGAGCTTCCATCTGCGGGATGGAAAGTTAGCGCCTTCATTTGGGTAGTGATGATTCGTGACTCAGCCTCCCTCACCGGAACAGAATTGGTGGTGTGTTTGGAGCTTTGAGAGAAACACAGTGAAATCACCTCCAGAGCTGTGAGGTCCTGAGACATCCATCTAGTCCAACCTTCTTATTTCAGAGGTGTAGAAGATGGCCCAGAGGAGTGGTTTGCAGAGATCACAGAGGGCTGGAGGCGGAACCAGGGCAGACATCCTGATACCTCCAGCTCCCCTGCTTTGGGACACACTCATCTCTTTGGTTGAACTTAGTGCTGTTCCAGGGTGTCAAGGACTGTCTCTTCCCTGGGTCGGGGCATCTGATGTGCCAACTAGTTCCTGGCCACTCTCTCTCTCAGGCTGCTGTTTTATTGCTGATTCAGGGGTGGCTGAAGAAGAGGGACAGGTACAGGATCATGAGTTTTGTAGACTTCACTGACGCTAATAGAGGGGTGGGAGAGGGATGTATGGGATTACCGTTGACAGGGCTTCTAGACGTATCTCAGGTCATCCTCACATCTTCACAAAAATCTTGCAGGATAGATATTAGTCCCCACTTTCCAGATTGCTTGAATCATTCATTCACATATATTTTAAAATACCTTCTGGGTGGCAGGCGTAGTGTAGGGGATCTAGCAGTGAACAATCAGAACACAGTACCTGTCCTCATGGGGTTTCCAGTCTAGAGCAAAAGGAAGATTTTTTTTCAAAACACAGAAATACATAATTGCAAAATGCAGTTAAGTGCCACAGAAGAAAAATATGGGTTGGGAAGAATAGAAGAAAGGGCCTGTTTTACATTAGAGGATTAGAGAAGGCCTCTTTTGGAAAGTACACTTACATTTTAGCACACCAGGCGGACTCCTACCTGATTATAGGGAAACTCACCCTCCGCCCACTCCTCCATCTTTTCAAGTTATTTTCTTCCAGGATTCTTCGGATGGCTCACAGGGGGAAGGCAGCAACACCAGACGGGGAGAGGTAGGTAGACTTCCCCGGCCAGCTCTGTCAAAATCTGTGTGTTTGCTGGTTGCTCTGTGCTTCAGGAAGAGCGGCCGGAGTTACGGAGAGCCCTGATCTAGTTGGCAGGAGCCGTGCGTCTGTTGACAGTTACTGTTCATGACTTTGGGCGATTCATTTGCTCTCTCTGGGCCTCAGTTTATTGATCTCAGGTGCTTTAAGCCTCGGGAGATTGGAGGAGCGTTGCTAACCACCAGCGCAAAAGGAAGAGCTTGTTTGCTTCAAACTAAGTGTGCAAACTATTGCTGGAGTTGGGATTCTGCAGATAGGATTTTTATAAAGTGAGGCGGCATTTGTTTATCTGAGTTTCAGCTCAAGGCGAAAGCCTTCTGGATGCACAGTATAATGACCCTTAAGATTAGGGGGTCTTTGTTCTAGCAAAACATTTACTGGGTTAGGAACTCTGAGGGTCGGTGAAAGACTGGACTCCCATCTCCCGCTTGAATTAACGGA
Organism: Meles meles; assembly: GCF_922984935.1. Lineage (NCBI taxonomy): Eukaryota > Metazoa > Chordata > Mammalia > Carnivora > Mustelidae > Meles > Meles meles. Next base: position 14,023,335 of record NC_060076.1, read on the forward strand.
CCAAAGCCAGCCTGTGCCCTCAACAAAGATGGCGCTTGCCCTTGCCTCGGCCTAAGCGCCCTCACAAAAAATGGCAGCCTGCCTCTCTTTCCTTAGTTTTGCTGGTCCAAGTGCGAACGTTTTTGCCCTTAATCAAGATGGCACCTGCCAGCGATTCCCTGCCCGGCCTCTGGCCCCTGTCTGTGGGCTTCACCGCGCGCGCCTCGATGACCCCGCCTCGTTTCCGTAGGAAGAAGCGCCGGGAAAGATGGCGGCGGCTGCGGTTTGAATTCCAGCGGCGCCGCCAAAGTCCGAACAAGAGCAGGATTGGAGGGGGCGGGGACCTGGGGAGCCTGCGGGTCGCGACAGCGGGGGGAACCAGTTGACCCCGCCGCCACAGACACCAACGCCACCACCTCCTCTGTGTCCACGATGGACTCGGTGTTGGAAGAGGACGTCACCCTCCCCGGGACGCTCAGCGGCTGCAGGTGCGGCCGGGGCTATGCAGGGGCGCGGTAACCCGGCCGGGATTCCCGCTGATGGGGGTACACCGTAACCGAGACTTGGGGTTTGCCCTTGAGGGTGTTTGAAGGCGTCCGGACAGGGGCAGTGTGTGGGGTGGGGTCTGGGATGGGGGGGTGTCTCGAGGACCCAGCAGCTGATACTGATGTGGGGGAACCGGGGGTCCCGACCTACGTCACACCTGCCTCTCGTATTTCGGGAAATACTTTGAAGAGGATGTGAGGGCCAGCTAAGGGGTTTTCTGAAAGAGGGGGAGATGGGGGACCTCTTGGAGTGTACCATTGGTAGGGGCTGGTTGAGGAGTAGGAAACTTGGGGGCACTTGATGGTTCATTCTGACTTGGAGGTTTGCTTTCATTATGGGCAAGGTAGTTGGAGTGTCTGGACTTCGTTCATGGGGTCACATAGTGGCCACCAAGACGGAGGCAGTGAAGTGCCGTGGTTAAGAACCGTGGCTGGAGTTGAACAGAACCGAATTAAGGTCCATCCCTTTAACCTAACCAGTTGTGCGACTGTTTAGTAAAGGGATTTAACCTGTTTTCCCGTCTGCAAAATGGGGCTAATAGTAACATCCACCTAACAGAAATTGGGGTGAAGATGAAAAGAGAAGAAGCCTTCCCTGTGATTTGCTTGGCAAGAGTAGTGTTTGGCACATAATCGGTGCTTAAAAAATGATCTTGTGTTATCATCTTTAGCATCATCGTCCATATGTCAGACTGGGGACTAATGGCTGGGAGTGGCCTTCCAATGGACCTGACCCAAGAGGCTGTTGGAGCCCACATTGTCTGTGGGAACTTTTGGTGGGAAAGCCTGACAGAGCCCTAGACTGCTCCAGGGCTGGGGCCGTTTGGTTTTTGGGGGCTCCTGGTGGAGAGTGGGAAGAAGGACGTGGAGGAGAGCCCTGACTGAGAATCCATAGTGTTTATCCAGCTCTGCTGGAGATAGGCTGCTGGTTTTAGTCAACAGACCCTCACGGAGAGGGTGCCCATGTTATTTACTTTGCAACCCGGGACACTTTTTTTTTTTTTTTTTTTAATTTTTATTTATTTGACAGAGAGAGATCACAAGTAGAGAGGCAGGCAGAGAGAGAGAGAGGGAAGCAGGCTCCCTGCTGAGCAGAGAGCCCGACGCGGGACTCGATCCCAGGACCCCGAGATCATGGCCTGAGCCGAAGGCAGCGGCTTAACCCACTGAGCCACCCAGGCGCCCCAACCCGGGACACTTTTAAGAGTGAAATGGGCACAATTAATATTTATGTCTAGACAGCGGGCATAAACTGGTCCTATCTTGGCAAACCTGGACACATGGTTACTCTGTTTATTGAGAACCCATTATGTATCAGGCACAGAGCAAGGCCCTTTGCAGCTTCTTCCTGACAGCATCCTTGGTAATTCATCATGGCCCTTTCTCTTCCTCTGATTACCACTGTCCCAAAATATTGGGGAGGACCTCTCACCTGGATTGTCCTCACACCTGTAATAGTCTTTTATACTACAGCGTGAAAGCCTTTTTACGGTGTGAGTCTGATGGTCAGTCTGCTGCTGTGTATATGTTTAGTGCTTCTCACCGCCATTAAGACAAAGTCCATTAATGCTCTCAGCTCTTATCTTTGTGCCAGCTGACCAAGCCATTGGGCTTTGGGACCCAGGCATAGGTGGGTTTTAATCCCAGTTCTGTATTTAACAACCCTGTGGTCTTGGGCAAGACCCCTCGTGCGTTTCTGTTTTTGTCATCTGAAAAATGGGTGAATCTGAAAGGATTTTGACCAGTGTCCAACAGCGTAGCGACTCTGCGGATGAGCACATCTCCTCCCTTGCCTTCCCTTCCTGCCTTCGCTTTCTACATTCCTGTGATTGGTCTCTTACCCGCTTCAGACCCTCCCTGGCTCCCCATCCCCCTCAAGATGAAGTTCTTTACTATAGTTTCCAAGGTCCTTTGTAAGTTGGCCCCATTTACCTCACTAACCTTCTCTGTCCTCTCTGTCCCTACCTTTCTCTGTGCCTACCCAGGCACTTCCCTCTGCCTGGCTGCCGAGCTCTTTGTCACGAGTGGCCTTGCCTTGTTCTTTCTTACCGTTGGGCCTGTGCACTCGTTCTTCCTTCCCGTCTCCCCTTTGCCTTATTAATGCCTCTTATTTTTCAGGTCTCACTTAGATTTCAATGTCAGGAAGCTTCGCTGACATGTCCCCATCCCCACCTGGGCCCTCTGTGCTCTTCCAGCCACCCTACCCATCAGTGGCCCCAGCTCAGCCCTTATTTACTGCACTATTTTTTTTTTCTTAAGATTTTATTTATTTGAGAGAAAGTGCACAAGAGAGGGAGAGAGAGAGAGAGAGTGCACACGCGCATGAGTGGAGGAATGGACAGAGGGAGAGGGAGAAGCAGACTCCCCGCTGTGCTGGGAGGCCAATGAGGGACTCAGTCCCAGGACCCCGGAATCATGACCTGAGCCAAAGGCAGATGCTTAACCGTCCGAGCCACCGAGGCGCCCCTACCTCACTGAGTTTTATTGACTAATGCTGTTCACTAGAAATATAACATGAGCCACCTATGTAACTTAAACTTTTCTAGGAGCCGCAATGAAAATGTAAGAAAGAAACAGGTGAAATTACTTTTAATAATATATTGATTTAACCCAATATTTCCATATATTATCCATCTAACTTGCAAACAATAAAAAATGATTAATGAAGTATTTCACATTCTTTTTTTATCTTACAAAGTCTTTGACACCCGGTATGCATTTTACGCTTACAAGCCCTTCTTGGTTTGGATTTACCACATTTCAGGTGCTCAGCAGGTACGTGTGGCTGGTGGCTCCTGCCTTGGATGGTGCAGGGACGCCTATACCGTGTCTGTCTTCCTAATTAGACTCTGGCCTGTTGCAGAGCAGGGCCTGTGTTTTGTTCATCTTTGTGACTCCGGTTCCTAACCTGGTATGAGGCACATAAATGGGAGGTGACGGAATTATCCCCTTTTTATAGGTGGGCACACGGAGGCTCAGAGAGGTGAAGTGAATGGTCTGGGATTCCATAAAAAAGTACACGAGCGAGTCAAGATTTACTTTATTCATTTATTTATGTATTCATATTATTTAAATTTTACGTAGTTCCCATACAGTGCAATATTGGTTTCTAGAGTAGAATTCCGTGATTCATCACTTACAGACAACACCCAAAGCTCATCATAACGAGTGCCCTCCTTAATCCCCATCCCCCTTCTAGCCCATCCCCCACCCACGTCCCTCCATCAACCCCGTTTGTCCTCTATCAGTTAGGAGTCTCTTACTGGAGCCGGGATTTTAATCCAGGCTTACTGACTCCAAAGCCTGGCTCTCGGTACCTGTCCTACCTTCAGCTAGTTCTCTGAACTTGTGCTGAGAGGCCTCTGGGAGGATTTTAGGGAGCTGCTGGCATGTGAACTGGCCCTTCGAGAGTGGCAGAAAGGTCCTGAGTGAGACAGAGTCTTCATTAGATGGTCACAGTGGAAGAGAAAAGTCCGTGGAATAAAGTCATCTCTTTTTATACTAACACGAGTACTTCTGCGTGGTATTTCCAAGCCCCAGTTTTAGAGACGAAACAAGTCCAGTTTGTCCTCAGACTTCTGTTGAATCGGTCGGTATGCGTCCTTCTCTCCAAACTTGATCACCTGTGGGTGCCCCAGAGCGCTCCAGGCCTGTGAGAGTCGGGCTCAGATGCCATGCCTGGGAGCCTCACCCACGCTAAGGCCCTTTATTAGGCCCTGCCTGGTAGTTTTGGAAGATCCTGTTCTTTGTACTCAGGATGACTGGATCTGAATGCTGCTTTGGCCACTTAACTGGCTGAGTTGCTTTAGTAATTCGGTCAACCCTTCTGAGCCTCAGTCTCTCTTCAGTGATAACACCTAGTTATCGGGTGACTATATGGGTGGAGCAAAGCTTTGTGTATTCTTTGTGGGACAACTGCTGGGGGTGCATTACATGTTAGCTGTTTTTGTTTTATTGTTACAGTGTTGCACGGTTTCCTGGACAAAATCCTTGGTGCCCACTACCCTGGATTTGTCCCTTAGTTTTCATGCCTGCGATTCTGCCTCTCCCTAACTGTGAATTTCTGAAGGCCTGGCCCAGGTTTGTTCTTCTGTGGGTTCCTCTGGTGCATGACGATTAAGTGCTTGCTCTCTGGTGAAGGGGAGACCAAAAGGAAATGTTTTTCTGCATGTTTGTACACAGTCATACTTCGTCAGGCCAAGAATGCCTTCATGGACTTTTGTAGAAGGAGGTCGAGAAAGAGGATGGTGGGATGAAATTTTGGTGAAGGTTTGTAGGCTTGATCTAAGGCTGAGCTTAGATCAGGGGTGCCCCTAGGCTTGAAGTTTGTAGAACGTGTTCCCAGTCACCAGTATAAGCTTAGTGAGGGCAGGAGCTTGGCTGGCTTGTTCCCACTGTATCTTTAAATCTAGAACCATGGCTGGCACATAGATAGTAGAGAATCAACAAATATTTGTTGAATGAGTCAAATTTTTTCAGTCTCTAAAAAAACATATACCATGTAAACACAGGCTCCATATTTAGTAGTGAAATGCTGCATTGTAATCACTCTGAAAAAGTGCACACACAGAGTGTCAACTGCTGTCTTTCTGGAAGACAATTTGGTGTTAAAAATATGCTCAGGTGTGTTTTTTTAAAAACAGCTTTATTGAAATGTAATTGGAGTGCCAAATAGTTCACCCATTGAAAACACACTATTCAGTGATTTTTTAGTGTATTTACAGAGTTGTGCAATCATCACCATAATCACATTTTTTAAAAAAAGATTTTATTTGGGGCGCCTGGGTGGCTCAGTGGGTTAAGCCGCTGCCTTCGGCTCAGGTCATGGTCCCAGGGTCCTGGAGCCTGCTTCCTCCTCTCTCTCTGCCTGCCTCTCTGCCTAGTTGTGATTTCTCTCTGTCAAATAAAATAAAATGTTAAAAAAAAAAAAAAGATGTTATTTATTTATTTGACAGACAGAGATCACAAGTAGGCAGAGAGGCAGGCAGGAGGCGGGGGAAGCAGGCTCCCTGGTGAGCAGAGAGCCCGATGCGGGGCTCGATCCCAGGACCCTGAGATCATGACCTGAGCCAAAGGCAGAGAGGCTTTAACCCACTGAGCCACCCAGGCGCCCCTCCATAATCCCATTTTAGAATACTTTTGTCATCTAAGAAAGAAATCCTGTGTCCATTAGCAGTCACTCCCTGTTTTACCTTGGGTGCTATAACAAAAATGTCAGAGACTGTGGCTGACTTATAGATAACAGAATTTCCTTCTCCCAGTTCTGGAGACTGAAGTCCAAGATCAGTGTGCCAGCATGGCTGAGTTCTGGTGAGAGCCTTCTTATGGGTTGCCGACTGCTAACTTCTCGTTGTTTCCTCTTTGGGTGGCGAGCAGAGAGAGGAAGCAGATCTCTTTTAACCTTAGTAAGGGCACTAATCCCATTCATGGGGCTCTACCTTCCTGCCCTCATCTAATCTTAATAACCTCCCAAAGACCCCACTTCCTAATGCTATCACTTGGGACGGGGAGTAGGGTTTCAACATAGGAATTCTAGGGGGGGACACAAACATAACACCGGCTAGTTCTCCTTCCCTCCTCCTCCACCAGCCCTAGGCAACCACAGTCTAGTTTTTGTCCATTGATTTGACTGTTCTGGACGTTTCATATAAATGAAATCTTATACTATGTGGTCATCTGTGAGATTCACCCATGTAGTGGTATGTCTGTGACATACTTCATTCCTTTTTATGGCCAAATAATATTCCACTGGATACATGTAGCATGTTTTCTTTGTTCTTTCATTGGCTGATGACATTTGGGTTGTTCCTGCTTTTTTTTGGCTCCTATTTTTGAATAATGTTGCTATAAACATTTATTCATGTGTAAGTTTTTGTGTGGATGTGTGTTGTCCTTTCTCTTGGGTGTAGAGCGGGGGGTAGAGCTGCTGGGTCATACGCTGACTCTGTATGTTTGACATCTCGAGGAGCTGCCCAGCACTTTGCACCCTCCCTCCAGCAGCAGAAGAGGGTTCTTCTGTATCTTCACAGCCTTGTCAACACTTGTTATTGTCTGTCATTTTGGTGAAGGCCAGCCTCGGGGGTGTGACACAGTATCTCCTTGTATTTGTTTATATTTCCCTGATGACTGATGATGTCGAACATCATCAGTTTCTATAGCCGCTTGTGTACAGTTGATTCCTGAACAACGCGGGGTTAGGAACGTGATGTCCTACATAATGGATAGTCCACATGTAACTTCTGACTCCCCCCAAAACTTAACTAGTAGGCTGTTGTTAACTGAGAGCCTGATTCATTGTCAGTCGATTAACACATATTTTGTGTGTTATATGTATTATATATATACTGTATTCTTACAGTAAAGGAAGCTAGAACATAGAGAATGTATTATCAAGAAAATCATAAGGAAGAGAAAATACATTTACAGTACAGTGCAGTATTTACTGCAAAACATCTGTGTGTAAGTGGACCCATGCTGTTCCACTCCTGTTGTTCAAGGGTGCACTGTATTTTCAGATCCTTTGCCCACTAAAAAAATGTGAATATGTCTTGACCCAGCAATTCCACTTCCTGTTATCTTAGAGAAAGTATCACGCACCTGTACAAGGAGACCTGTATGAGGATATTCATAAAGCATTGTTTGTAGAAGGAACAACTTGGGAGCAAATTGAATTACCGTCAGGGGATCGGGTAAATACACAGCCTTTCAAAAGTGAATTTTAGACTGTGACATATTGGCAGCTCATGAAATTCAATTTTGTAGGTGTCAACTAGAATTTTAAAAATATAATGGCATAGAATAGAAAGCATTTCAAGAATCAAGGGTAATGTATTTCCTTCTCCGGATTGTGGTCAGTAAAGTTTGAAAAACACTGCTGTAGAATGCTTTGTGGGAGTTAAAAACCTGAAGGTACAGCTATTTGTACTGTCATGAAAACATCTTTGGGACACATTATGTAAAGAACAGATACTGCAGAATAATATGTACAGTTTGATTGTATTTGTTTTGCTTTTAAAACCACAAAATGAAACTATGTCCCTGTATCTATAAATACATAGAAAAAAGCCTGGAAGGACACATGTCTTGCCAACAGCAGTGACTACCTCCTAGGGGGCTCAGATGGGAGTGAGGAGTAGTCAAGAACTTTAGGCTTGTCTTTTTTTTTCCCTTCCCACTCCCTTCACCCATTTTGCCCCTTCCTTCCCCGCCCCCTACCTTTCTGGCAACCACCCATTTGGTCTCGGTGATTATGAGTCTGTTTCTGCTTTTTTGTTTGTCTGTCTTGTTTTGTAGAATCTCTATTATAAATGAAACCATATGGTATTTGTCTTTCTTTGACTTATTTCACCTAGCATAATACCCTCTAGGTCCATCCGTGTTGTTACATATGGCAAGATCTCCTTCTTCTACATGCTGAGTGATATTCCAGTGCATGTATATACCATGTCTTTATCTGTTTGTCTATTGATGGACCTTCAGGTTGTTTCCTTATCTTGGCTGTTGTACATAATTCTGTGATGACGTAGGGGTGCATCTCTCTTCATATTCATTCGTTTTCTTTGGGTAAACGCCCAATAGTGGAATTACCGGATTATATGGTAATTCTAGTTCTCATTTTTTGAGGAACCTCCACACTGTTTTCTGCAGTGGCGACACCAATCTTCATTCCCACCAACGGTACAAGAGGGTTCCTGTTTTCCCCACATCCTCGCCAACACTTGTTGTTTCTTGTCTTTTTGAGTCTAGCCCTTCTGACAGGTGGGAGGGGGGAAGGAAACTTGTCATTGTGGTTTTGTTTTGCACCTTCCTGTTGGTCAGTGATGTTGAGCATCTTTTCATGTGCCCGTTGGCCATCTGGATGTCTTACTTTGGATTTTTTGTGTTTATATATTTCTTCACTAATTTAGAATAAATAACAGAATGAAAAATGAGTTGTTAAAAGACGGACCAAAGTGCACTTGGTGTAATTGTTTTCTGAACGTGGTGCCCAGTTCCAGCCGCAACTCTCCCGACACTTTATCAACGAAGTGCGCAGTCCGCTGGGCCTTCCTGGGGCTTGTGGTGTGAACGGACAGCGGCACCGCCACCCATGGCACAGAAAGCGACTGTGCCTTTTGGGTGGTGGTGAAGCGCGGCCGAGCGTCTCTTCATTGGCCCAACACGGAGTCGACAAAAAGCCTCAGAAAGGGTGCTCTCTGCCGATCACTGGGAATCCTCTGCCTCGGTTCATTTGGCTCGTATCATGTTCCCCTGCAGGAAGGCGTGAGGGGCATCCATGGGCGGGGGAGGTAGGGGCTGTAGAGGTTAAGAGCACGGGGCCTGAAATCAGGCCAGCTCGGGTCTTTCAGCTTACTAAGATTTCTGAGCTTCTGAGCTTCTGTGTTCCTTGTGTTTTTTTTTTTAAAGGCAACAGTTAAAAACTACCACCTCCCACAGAAGGGCTGTGGTGAGGCCACAGCGGGAGGCCACCTGTCCCAAGTGCGGTGCCTGTTCCCCCGTGGGTGCCCCACACGATAGCTCAGTAGGGTTATGCTATACTTGGCCTTTGAGGAAGCCAGCGCTGACTAGGTTTCACGTTTGTCTAGGAGCTTTGGGCAGCCTGGGCACAGGTGAGCGAGTGGAATACGGACCCTGAGAAACCTGGATTTTGGTCTCTGCGTGGCTGAGTCCCCCTTGTGATTTTGGGCCAAGAGGTTCTTCCCCTTTTGGGCCTTTATCTCCCCCACCGATACCATGATAAAATTGTACCTAAGCCCTCTGCTTTTGCTTGCATAGTTCTGATTTCTAGTGGGGGTCCTTGAAGTCCCACCGCTAAGAGCGAAGGGGACGAGGGAGCTCCTTGAAGCTGGAGTGTGGCTGGAGCTGATGGGAGATGCAGATGACGGAGTCATAGCATTTAAAAGTGGTTAGGTAAAGTCCAAATGGAAATTTGGCAGGAACGAGGCAGGAACTTCTGCATTAAATAGTGGTTTCTTTTCATAAATGGAATGTCAAGTGTCATTTTTCAAGCTTCATTGTTTGCCTCTTGGAAACTTGTCTAAGACCAAATTCTTTGGCTTTGCCTGCCTTGTAGTTTTCCAGTGTGTTTCATCTTCGCTGGAGTCATTGATGGGCCATTTCAGCCAGTGGTGGTAAGTTAGTGGTTGCGGTGGAGAGAACCCCAGACCGGGAATGTACAGACCAGGCTGTCGGCTAAGCCTGACCAGTAAGCTGGTGTGGCACTTTGGGCCTTTGGGCCACCATCTGCAAAAGGTGCTGATTGAACTTGTTTTTGATTTCTAATATTCAATTTAGGGAACGGAGTTTGTTCTTCTAGTGATGGTTATTGGAGGAAATGAAGAAGTATAGAAAAATTGAAAGGAGGAGAATATCTCTCATTTTCCTACAAATGATAATTTTTTAATATTTCCTTTGTCTTCTTATGGATGCATAGCCCACTTGGTTTCCAGGAAGGATTTGAGGTGACGTTAGTATACTTGTATTTTTTTTTTTTCATAGTTGAAGCCATAGTCGACTGAAGTTTTTTTCATTTATCTTTATAGCAGACACATACGATGTCATCGTTCTCTTGATGTTGGAATCTTACGATATCCAATTTTTTGCTTGGTTCTAATCACAAAGTCCATTCCCAACGCCAGAATTTGGCGATCAGGCAGAACTGTCCTCAGAACAGGATGGATTTGGATTTAGAAACATGGAGAGAACAAACTGCCGGAAAGTCAGGCTGAGCGTGCCTCAACCCATCATTTATAGCTCGGGACAGGGAAACATTATTGGAGGTTAGACAGAAGAGGCTTGGGTTCTGGACTTGGTTTCACTGCCATGTGACTCTGGCCCGGCTGACTCTGTGCCCTAGTACCTCCCTTTGAAAATGCAAAGACTCTTGGGGCACGGGCACCTCTCACAATGGGAAATCTTTCATAAATTTCCAAAGCGCTGGATATTTTCTGGTGACAGTAATATTTTGCTCCTATTTATGGAGTGCCCTCAATGTGCCAGGTACCTTGCTGGGCACTTCGTATCTTTGATATTCGGTGACTTACGAAGTAGCTGCTGTTCACCTTTTACAGATGAAAGAAGTGAGGCGGGGAGGCGTATATGGCAGAGCTTAGAATAGAATCCAGCGTAGTGTCTTTTGTGTCAGACCACACCTCCTCTTATGGTTCAGCTTTCTGTCCCTGTCTCTAGATCCTCACTTAACCTATTTTTATAATTTAACCAGTAAAATTTCTTGGATCAGTGGAGTTTGCACTTTTGTTTGACTTTCTTAAAGCATCCGAGTTGGTATCAGGTTCTTGGAAGCTTAATTTTTGGTCGTGGTAGGCATGTCAGTAGTGACAATAATAGTAAAGACAAAAACGGTGTATAGCACTTATCGAGTGCTTACGATGAGCCAAGTGTCATAAACATGAACTCATTTAGTGTTTACAGGGAGCGGGTGGTAGCCCCATGTAGCTGGTAAAGCGAGACTCAGAAACGTCAGTAGCTTACAGTTGGCACAGTGTCTCTGTGCCTAGCATATATACGGTACGCGGAACACTTGCTGTCTGAATGAATGAATGATGAATGACCGTCCTTGCTGAAGGTCACTCCGCTATCACATGTTAGAGCCCCAAAGCCAGAGTTCTTCCCCTCTGCGCTGTGTGTCTCCCAGCAAACTCAGCTGTGTGTTGCTCATTGCCTATGGCCTGATGATTGTCAGGTGAAGTCCGGGCAGTCCTCATAGTCTCTGTTCAAACACTAACTCATGTCTTCCTGCCCATGCTCTCTCCTAGTGGCCTTGTTCCCAATTTACCGGACGAAGTGGATGGCATCAGCCCCATTGCTGGTTTGGGAAGTAGTGGTAAGTATACAGAGCTGGGCATTCTCTTGACCGTGGAGCCCTTGAGGCCTTTGGCCTGGGACTGGGCTTCGAAGTTTCTGGGGCCCAGAGCCTACCTGGGCATGGTGAGGGGCTCTCTGGAGGTGCTCAGTGTTTTATGTACCGACTGAATTGCTATTTACCTCCTTTCATAAACACTGGCTTGGAGGAATTGATGTCCTTTATGCCATATTCCATGAGCTCTATTTCTTGCTACCATGCTCACAGAGATTGAGCCGGTGTTTGCCGAACTGGGCAGCTGCGTGGAGGCTGGACTGACTGGGTCGGGCCTGGAGGATCTGCTGGTCTCGGCCGCTGAGCAGCGGGGGGCCCCGCGTGCTGCTGAGCGTCCGTGTGCCAAGGCCTTCCTGGCAGGCTGCTGGATTCCATTTGCTGGTCGAGGCCCAGCATTCCTACACGGGCCTGCCCTTTGGAGACAAATAGTTGGTTAGACCACAGGAGACGGCGCTGAGGAAATAAGCAGTCTATTGTGTTTAAGCTGGATTAGGAGGAGACTTTCCACAGGGTCATTTGGCTTTTGCTAAGCATTCTTCATAATTTTTGTTTCTGAAAGACGCGAATGCTATCACAAGCATCTGAGGGAAGTGCTGTCAATTTGCCTTGTTACAATACCTTAGAGATAATTTGACTTGTGTTTGTGTTTTTCCTCTTCTCCAAAGTGATGAGACATGCAGAAGGAGGAAGTTTTAGAACAGACAGTATCTGTGTCATGAGGTGTAATTTCTGGAGAATATTTTAACTTACAGGCCCCCTCGGGTTTTCCTGGAGAACCTGTTAACTTCTTCTTCTTCTTTTTTTTTTTTAAGATTTTATTTATGTATTTGACAGACAGAGATCACAAGTAGGCAGAGAGGCAGGCAGAGAGAGAGGAGGAAGCAGGCTCCCCGCTGAGCAGAGAGCCCAAAGCGGGGCTCGATCCCGCGACCCTGAGATCATGACCTGAGCCAAAGGCAGAGGCTTTAACCCACGGAGCCACCCACGTGCCCCGAGAGCCTGTTAACTTCTACCTTAAATGCAAAATCCAGCAGTTTTTATTCTTCCTGCACACTGGCAATGAGAAGTGGAGAACTGATAGGACCGCTCTTTGCTTCAGCCCATAGTGTATGTTGCCAAGCCCTGGGCTAAATGCTGGGATTCAACCTTGAACATGGTTGTGACCCAGCCTGGAGGGTAGAGAGTTCAACAAAGAAATGTCATGGTAAATCATATGATTAATGTGATGAACAAAGAAAAAAGGTGCTGTGAGTGGGGGTGTGGGTGAGGTGGGCCAGGCAATGAGGGGTGAGTGGGGGGTGTGCCCCAGTGTGGAGAAGGTGGGCCAGGCAGTGAGGGGGTCCGGCAGAGCGGTGCCCTGGTGTGGAGGAGGTGGGTCAGGCACGAGTTTCTTAAGACAGTGGTCATGGAGCTGAGACTTGAGGAATGAGTAGGACCAGGTAGAGACGCAGGCATAGGTGGCAGAGCATGGCCAGTCTGAGAACTAGGAAGACAAGACCTTTGTGCCCTTTGTCTGGTACACAGGGCTCCTAACAGTCTGCCCCTGCCTCCTTCCTGAGCCTCTTTTGTGCTCAGTGGTTTCTGAAGACCATGCCTACCTCTGGGCCTTTGCTTGGGAAGTTTCTTCTTCCTTTTGCCTTCCTCTGCCTGCTGCCTCTTTGAGACTCAGCTCAAGGTTCACCACCGTCTTGGCTCTCCCCAGGCTCACTTCTTGCGCTTTCCTCTCCAAGCTTACACGTTTCACCTGTTTCAGTTCATTTATTCCTTTGGTGACTTTAAAACATCCAGGATCAGACCCTCCTCCCCTGCTCATCATCCTGCCACCTGCTTTAAGCCACCGTGGTCTCCAGCGTATCCTGACTGGTCCCCTGGTTTCCTTCTAAGTCTTCAGTCTGTTCTCAGCGAGGCAGCCAGAGGTAGCCTGTAGAAACCTAAGTCCAGGTGTGTTACCCCTCGGCTCTGGGCCCTCTGGTGGCTCCCTGTGCCAAGAAGAGCCTACAAGGCTGTGCGCAGTCTGTCCGCCAGCACCTCACATACCTCCTGTCCTGTGGTCGCCTTTGTTTACTGCTGGTTCTCACGGGCACGGGGCTTCTCACTTTGCCCTTCTCTTCAGGTCTGCCCGGCGGGCACCTTCTCAGTGCGAACTTCCTGATTTGGCCCTGACTTAAAATTGCAGCCCTCTCCCCACCCTGGATCTTTCCAGTCCTTACCCACTTAAGTTTTCTCCATGGCCATTCTCACCTTCTCACATCCTATGTAATTGTCCTGTTATTTTGCTCATTTCCATCTTCTCTCTCTAGCCAATCAGCTCCATTTGTTTGTTTCCCGATGTAGCCAGATCTAGAATGGTGTCGGGCGAAGAGTAGACCCCCAGTGCATATTTGTTGGAAGAATGGATTCATTCATTGATGCCGTGCACGTTCCCCCAACATCTGAACAGCGCCAGGCACTCTGTGAGCACGGTGCCAGTTTGGTTACCCACCTGTCTTGCCCCCTAGGTCAGAGCCTTTTGAGCACAGGCTCACTGTCTGTCCATTCTTTCCCCAGCACCTAGCATGATGCTTGGCACACAGTAGGTATGTAATAAACATTTGTTGGAAAGAAAGGAACTGTGGAAAGCTTTGGGCATCAGCCAAGTCTGTAATCACCCTGAAGCGGGGATGGGCAGTTTCCAACCTGCTGCCTGCATTTGGAAATAAACTTTTATTGGAACGCAGCTTCCTTACTTATGAATTGTCTGTGACTGTTTTTTGTGCTACAGCAGAAGAGCTGACCAGTTGTGACAGATTTTAGGCTTTGTTTATGGCCTACAGAGCCTAAAATATTTATTGTCTGGCATTTTAAGGAAAAGTTTCCCAAGCCCAGTCAGTTAGCTTTGCTTCAGTCGCTGACACGTGAAGGTGGTATACCGCGCCGCAGGAGAGCCCCGTGACAAGCACGGAGGAAGTACGTATCAGCACAGTTCGGCTGGGCCACACGCCTGGTGCACTTTTTGGGTTTGTTCTCTGACACATTACACTGGGGCTACTTTAAGTAATTTGTAAATACTTGAAATATAATGGTTTAGAGCTTTCCCTAGACTCAAGCCAGTAAATCACAACAGACAGAAAATGCCAGCAGGATATACTGTAGAAGCTGTTCTTGCCTTTTTTTTTTTTTTTTCCTTTTCTGGGCTCTATTCCCTAATAAAGTTGCTGGGCAATTTGCATACCATGCTGTTTTCCTGTGTCTGTTTTACCTTTTTTATAGTGCTCCCAAACGTGTCAGAAGAAACGGTGTCTCCCACCAGAGCACGGAACATGAAGGACTTTGAAAATGTAAGTGGAGATGCCAAATCATCTTCCCCAACAAGCCACGTCTGCTGCCGCTGTCCAGCCAGGCCCCGGGGGAGCTGTAGTTCTCGAGACGTGTCTAGGCTGGATAATGCCAGAGTCAGGGGCAGTGCTGTGTCTTGTGGGCGTTCTCCGTGTGACAAGCCCATACCTATGCCGTCAGCCCTTTTGTACATGGGGCCAGACATGGGTTCCACCAGGATCAGCAGTTTCCAGCTTTGGGGGGTTTGATGTCCTCCCCGTGTCCCAGACGTGAGGCTCTTCCCAGACTGCCCAGTGAGAGGAGCTCACGTTTGCCAAAGGCTTCCCTGTAACGTAAGGCATGTTACCAATGGTTCCCATTTAGTCCTTGCCAGAACTCTTTGAGATACTTATATTATCCCCATTTTGCAGATAAGAAATCATAAGCCTAGGAGAGACTAGTTTATAGTCACGTAATTCTCGAGTGGTGGAGCCGGGATTGCAATCCAGGTTTTTAAGGATTCCGTTATTCTTCCCACTGCCGTGTGCCAGCGCCTTGCCTTTTGCAGGCTTTGTTGCTGTGGAAGGAGACGGGAGCAGCCTGTCCCCAGGTCTGCGTACAGAGCGTCTGAGGACGGGTTACGTGGTGATGGATCTGGCTCCCGTGCTAAGTGTCTTCCAGCTTCGTGTCTTTCATCTGTTAGCGGAGGGGCTTGTTGTCAAGGAAGAGGAAAATAAGGTTATTTTCCCAATTCCAATTCTCCTTAACAAGTTACCTGTTCAGCTCATTTATCATGGGAAGGATTAGACCCTTCTTCATTTGTAGCCGAATGAAAGCCAGACTATGCAAGACACAGGAGATGTTTATCAGGGAGAAGATGGAGTACAGAGAGAAGGACGCTCCACAATTATGTTTCTCTCTCCCCAGTTGTCTTTACAGAACAGAGCGGTACTGTCTCTGGATTTAATTTAGAATACTCATTACTGCTAATAGTTATCTGCAAACCACCAGTGACCAATTGAAGAAATGACTTGTCAGATCTCTAATGGAAACAAGTAATTTCTGAGCTTTGAGTTGTTCTAATTTCAACCGTACAACCCGATCTATGCTGTGGGGTCTGGGGCCTCAAACAAATGAGATTTGATTATTCCACATCGTGTATAATTAAAACGTGCTCTGGTATTAAATGGCTGGTGCTGTTTTATCATAAGAGTAATAATAGCTGCTGTTTATTGAGCTGGCTCTGAGCTGGGCACATTAAATGTTCAGCTCTTCACGTGCGTTCCTTTAGTATAAGAGCCGCTCCGAAGATACAGAGTTATTTAATTTTTGAAGGGCACCATTTTGAATTTTATTTCTAGACGGAAAAACTTAACAGAATCTTGGAATGTTGGTTTCACACTTAATTGGTTGCCTTTTGAATGGGAAGGAAATCTGAGAATTGAGTCCAACCCTCGTTCTGTAGGTAGGAGACAGCGAGGCCTGGCATGTGACACATGGAGCTGCTCTGGGAGACCGTCTGTGCCACCTGGGGACCTGGGCTCTGGAGCCAGCTGCCTGCGGGGGGACCTTGGGCCAGTGCCTTCATCTCTCTGTCCTTTGTCTCTGCCGTGAGCACGATCACAGTTTCTGCTGCTTCGGGCTGCAGTGAGGGCGGAGCGGGTGCATGTGTGTGAAGCGTGGGGAGGCCAGACACCGAGTTCCTTCTCGTGTCAGCTCCTTCTCACCATCGTCGTCCGCGCTTCTTTTCCTTTACTCTGCCACGGACTTAAGTCTCCCTTCCCTAGACGGGTTCCCGAGGACCTAAGCATTGTTTTTCTTGAAGGTGAGAGGGAGCCTTCTATGCTGATAGGTTTTAGGATTTATGTTTTTTCTTTATGACTGAGGTCCTTCGGCTGCTGTTCGGTTTTTATGGCATTAATATTTTTTTATTGTAGCATTTTCCAGAGCAAATTCTGCTGTTGAAATGGAAATGACCACAGTGTTCTCAGTGTCTCCCTTTCAAGTCTTTATGAGTCACTGAAATGTTCCATTTGGCCTGAGCTAGGAAGTGCATGATCTCTATGTAGGGGTGGTCTGGACTTTCTGTGGGATGCTTATAGGAAATGCTCTTGGCATTGAATGCTAATTTTAAAGTTAGCATGCGTATTAGGGAGGGGCTGGAATACTTTTGATTTAAAGGGAAACTCAGGCTTCCTCTTATGCTAGTCTCAGGTGCTGGGAAACCGAGCGTCAGGCTCTGTTAGCTAATGTCTAGCAAGACATCAGCCTCCTGGTTTTGTTCAGAGTTCATTGGTTCATTGACAGATATTTTGAATATATGCCCTGTGCCAGGCTGTGTGCCTGGGACTAGGGAGTCTGCAGTAGATTAAGACCAGGACCAGGTAAGCATCCCTGTCAGGAGGCTCACAGGCTGGTTGGGGAGATGGGTAGGGAAACAGTGCAGTGACAGA
The DNA here is from genome assembly GCF_922984935.1 of Meles meles. Lineage (NCBI taxonomy): Eukaryota > Metazoa > Chordata > Mammalia > Carnivora > Mustelidae > Meles > Meles meles. The sequence continues at coordinate 14,040,482 of NC_060076.1, forward strand.
GGTAAGTACAGAGTGCTGTGGGGCACAGAGAGCTCTGAACCTGGCCTGGGGGATTCAGGAAAGCCTCCCTGGAGGAAGCATTCCTCCAGCTGGGTCATCAGGAACAAGGAGGCGCAGTAGCCAAGATGAGAGGACCAGGAGAGCATCCCAGGCACAGGGACTGAACATGGGCAAGGGCAGCGAGAGGAGTGCTGGGTGCAAGGAGTTTAGCGCATTGTAAACTCCTTCTGGCTGGAAGGGGGCCATGTCCGGGGTCCTGAGACAAGTGAGCACACCAAAGAAGGCAGGGGTCGGGAGTCTTGTGTGTTACACTGCTTTGGTTGACCTTTGTCTTGAAGATGAAGGGTTGCTGGTGGTGGATGTTAATCTGGGAGGGAAATGACCAGAATTGTGCTTTTAAAAGCCCCTGGGGTTGGTGCTGTGAGGAGGGAGCAGCCAGCCTGGTGGTGGGCTGTCGGTGAAGGGCTGCTGCGCAGGTGATGCTGGAGCCCGGGATGTGGTCAGGAGGGGTCAGAAAGGGGGCAGGGTCCCAGATCTGGGGGAGCTCCTCCCATCCCTTCATTGGACATGTGGGCGGTCTGTAGCCCAGGGAGGACACAGACTTACCTAGGCTGGGAAGCAGGTCTGCACGGGCAGACCTTTCCTCACTCCAGCATGTGAAAACCGCTTGCCTTCTTTTGGGTCTTTAAACTGGTGGTCTGTTGTCTCAGAGCCCCATTAGCTGAGGCTGTACTCACCAGTAAGGCAGGCCTTAGGGGAGGAGGCTGTCCAGTCAGTTTGGTCTTCAGTAGGAGCCTGTCTTACTGTAAGGTCCTTTCTAGCTGACAGTGTAGTGGGGGCTCCTGACCCGAGGAGGCCGGGCAGAGGCAGTGTTTAGTAAAGGATTGTGCTGTTGTGGTGAGACCTGTTCTGGACAATAGAGTCAATTGATTTTTCTCTCTTGCTCTCAGAATTTTTCGGGTGATTAGAGAAGACCCAGAATCTGGATCAGCATATCAGTTCATGTTGCTATCTTTATCTGCACATGGAAAGGTTGAATTCTGGCATTTGTAGAATGACATGGGTAGCTTTCCATTTCTGTTAATACAGTGGATAGTGTTATTTAATGACCAGTCGTTCACAAAGACTTTATTAAAATGGAGGTTTTGAAATGTAGTTCACATAATCTCTTCCTGTGGGACATCCCAGGTGGTTTGTAATTTTTCACTCTTTTAAAAAAATTTTTTTTTAAAGGTTTTATTTATTTATTTGACAGAGATCACAAGTGGGCAGAGAGGCAGGCAGAGAGAGAGGAGGAAGCAGGCTCCCCGCTGAGCAGAGAGCCCGACGCGGGGCTCGATCCCAGGACCCTGGGATCATGATCTGAACCAAAGGCAGAGGCTTTAACCCACTGAGCCACTCAGGCGCCCCTGATTTTTCACTCTTAAGAAGCTTCGATGAATCCTTGTGCGTATGTCATTTTACAGTTCCAAGATGAGGTTCTTAGGGTAAATTCTGCGGCTCTTGTCTCTCACCCACCTGCCCTGAGGTGCTGGTGTTCTTGTATCCGGGCCTTTAGTCCCTTCTGTTGGCAATTCCTGGTCTTAGCTGAGGCAGTTGGTCAAATTTAGTGTTTTACCTAGGAGGTTTGCATCACTAGATTTGTTCTGTGACCTGTCTGTGGTGAGTTACTTATCCCCAGAGAAGATCTGCCCTTGTCCTCCACCCCATCCTGTTGGCCCTGCCTGGGAAGCTTTTCATGCACCGTGGTGTTCGGATATGACATGGACTGGAGATTGACCAGGACAGGGCTTTAGGTCTTGCTCTGCTACTAACTGACCTATGACCTCGGTTAAGTCGCTTTGAGAAGCCCATCTGTAAAGTGGGGCCGGTACTGTCTTTGAGTCAGAGTAGTCCTGAGGGTTTGGGAAGCATCTCACAGGATGCCCAGCACGTGGTGGGTACATAAATGCTGGTGTGTCCATTCTAATCTGAGGACTGTTTATTACAGCCAACTCCCTCGGTTCTGGGGACATTGATAGGCCCCAGCAATGTTCAGTTTCTCTTGATCCATCTGTGAAATTTTTTTGATCTTGGAATGAAATCCTTAACTTCTCGCCATGGTCCACAAGACCCTGCCCTGTGTGATGGGCTTGTCCTGTGCTGCTGAGGTCAGCACCTGCCTGTCTCCCTTATGTCCTGTGCTCAGCCGCACAGGCTGCTCTCCTGTAATTTTGTGTGGGTAGTGCTCCTCCCTCTGCCTGGAATCCCCTTTCTCCCTCTCCTTGAATGGCAGGCTCCTGCCCTTCATGTCTCAGTTTTAATGTGACCTCGTTAGACAGGCTGTCCCTAACTCCTTCCCCAAATTGCCGGAGACCCCCATTATTCTCTCTGATAGCAGGCACTCAGCACCCGGCCTTTTCCACTCTGGATCTTACGATTGTTTGTAATTATGTCTTTTATTTATGTACTTGCTTAATGTGTGTCTTCTGTACGCTCTCCCTGGTTCTCAGCAAACCTAACAGGATGGCGCGCGCTCAATAAATGTTTGTTAACTAAATGAATGTATGACCTTGTATAAGAAACCGGATCTGTAAATTTTGGTTACCTTGTCTTTGACATGGAAAAATACTTTCTGTCTTGTGCGGTTGTGATGGAGATGAAGTTAACTGACACCAGGACAGCCCCTGGGGCCGTAGGTCTTCAGCCTGCGGGGGCGGCTGCTGATGTTGAGACAGTGGCTAAGACTGGTAGTTGGAGCAGGCTGGAGTTTGTGATTGGGGTGGGGCCACGCTAGGTTATAGGAGAGCACTCAGTTAATGCAGGCAGGTGAGGCTAAGAAGGGAGAACAAGGGGTGTGATTTGAGCAAGGCAGGAGACCAAGAACTGTGTGGGAGGCGGATCAGTGGACGTGGTTCAGGATGGTCTGTATCTGGCCAAGTGGCTTTTGTGGCCGCTGTCCGTGGTGCTGGCTGTGTTCCAGATGGGACTTGCCAGCACCAGGGGCTGTGGGTGGGACTCAAGTTTGACTTGTGGCTGGTGGGCTGTCTGGTCAGTGTTAAGTGCAGGGTTCGCCCATGCTTACGGCTCACCCTTGGCCTCCTGCTTACCAGATAGATTGAATGCTGTATGTTCTCACACCTTTGCATGTCCTGCCCATGCCCTCCAGAACCCGGCCAGATGGCGGGCTGGGCAGTGTAAATTTCTACAATCTTTTTGAAGGCCATTTGGAAAGAGATTTTGATAGTCATAAAAATAGTATTACTCTTGAGCCCAGTAATCTGTTTTGGGGAAATTTGTCCTAGGATACAACCCAGTGGAAGGAAAAAGCTCTGTGTGTGAAGCTGTTTGTTGCCACATTGTGTACCATTGTGAAGAATTAGAAACAAGGGGATTGTATTTTACATTTGTTATCTCTTTGTCTTGCAACAAGTTCCTGAGGAAGGTGTTTCACAGATGAGGTTGGAGAGCTCACATGACTTGCCTGTGAGCCTGGTGTGTTGAGAAACTAAAAGAGGCAAAATTAAAACTGGTCTTTTTGATTGTAAAGCCTGTCCGCTTTCCAGGAGACCCACTGAAACCATAATCTCTCAGTAGAGGAATGGCTAAGTAGTTGGCTGTGAGCCGGTGCAGTGGAACCTAGGGCAGTTATCTCACCTGATAATGATGAGTAATTCTGCAACAACATAAAAAATACGTTCGACAGACCAGCAGGCTGAAAAGAACATAAAAAGATTGGTTTTGTAATGTAGTTCTATTCCAAGTGTTGTTTGGAGCTCAGTTTTTAAATTCTGTTATGGCTACAGTATTGTTTGTGAATAAACAGATGTTTGCCTAGTAACGGTTTTCCTGATTTGAGGACACGAGGGACAGAATTGGAATCAGAAACCGATTCCAGAGTGTCCTCCTCATTTTACGAACCTCGCTTAGCTGCTGCTGGCAGAATGATCTCACATGTTGTATTTTTGAGCAGAGGTGAACTTTGGGCAGCAAGAGGTCATGGTTTTTGTGATGTATAGATGAGTGGTCTAACAGTTTTTGGATTTTCAAAGAGCATAGAAAAACTGATGATGGCCCAAAGATCTGTTTATCAAGGGCTTGAGTGAGACACGGATTCCTGTGAAAGCTGTCCTCCATTTTCTGCCTGCCAGGTGCTGTAACTCATATTGTTGTCACAACAATGCTCTGGTGAGGTAACTGATTTTTATCCTTATTACGGATGAGCCAACAGTGGCTCAAAGATGTTAAATAATTTTCCCAAGGTCACATGGCTCACAAGTGGTAGCACTTGCAGGTCAGTTTTTTTCTGGTGACCCCAGGGCTCTTCCTCTTTGCCCTTGCTTCTTGAGTCCAAAGATGACCTGGTGGGGTGAGCTTCAGCTTTGAGGGCCCAGGCTCTTGCAGGCCACGGAAACTGATCACCAGAGTTAGGTGCCTTGCTCAGATTTCAGTAGAGGTGGGCCTGGGTGGAGTTGCCCTGATTCTTTTCTGTGTTGTTGATTTTTGTTTTTCTTCCCTTCCTGACGGAGCTCTAGGCCAGGCAAGCTTTTGACCGGGAATGGGAAGAAGCCAGAGTGACAGCAGCTCCTTCAGAGTCAGTCCTGCTGCTGAGCTGGGGCCTCTCTCCAGCTTTGGAAAGCACCACCCATCATCATGTTGGGAGGTTTCCCATTTCAGATGACTGTAGTTCCACAGTCCTGGGGTTCCAAGGGCTGGGATGTGGCAAAGTACAGCTCATGTAGCTTATGTTTCAGCATTAAGTTTCTAAGTCATATTTGGTGGGTTTTATTTTGGGGGTATTTGTTCCTACTATATGGTAAGCTGTTTTCAGTTTTTCCAGTGCAAGGCTTGTTTTTTTTTTCCCCTGACTTCTTATTGAATTTGATTCTCTTAAAGGGAGAAATACAAATGAGAGGATTATTAATATATTTTAAGTCCTTATGTCATGCTAGGTACAATACCAAAAATTCTAATTAGTTTCTTTTAATCCTATAATCAGTGTCTGAGATAGGTATTCCTTTAATCTATAAAAAGGAACGGAGGCACACAGAAAAATGAGCTGACTGCAGTCATACACCTAACAGGGTGGTCTGGATTGTATTCACTCATTTGTTTATTCACTCCTTTAACAAATGTTGATGCAAGAGCCACTGTGTTCCAGATACGGTGCTAACACCTCAAGGGAAACAGCCGTGAGCAGATAGCTGCTGTCCCTGTCCTCCAGAAGTGGAATATAGCCCTATTCTCAGAGTGATAATGAATAATAGATGTGTAAATAAATGAGTACAGATGGTAAAGAGTTCTAGCAAGAAAATGAAGAGTTATGTGTTCAAGAGTGATGAGGTGGAGGTTGTAGAGATGGGCACCACTTTTGATGGGGCGGTTAGGATGGGCCTCTGAACTGAGATGAGAGCACGGGACCGAAGCGGCCGCCAAGTGCTGCCCGGAGAGCCAGGTGGTAGGTGGGTTTGGTGCATTTGAGGACCAGAAAGAAGCCCAGTGAAGTGAGAACATGGTGCGTGAGGGATAGGATGATAATGAGGCTGGAGAGGAGGCGGGGTGGTCAGATCATACAAGTCTTGGTACCCATGGCAGGGAGTTTAATTCTAAGAGCAATGGTCAAAAATCAATGGTGTTATGGGAACCGGATCTGAATCTGAAGCCTGTGGGACTCTTCTTATCCTTATCATATTGAAGGCATCATATTGCCTTCAAGAAATTCTTTTTCTTTTTTTTTTTTTTAAACATTTTATTTATTTATTTGACAGACAGAGATCACAAGTAGGCAGAGACACAGGCAGAGAGAGAGAGGAAGCAGGCTCCCTGCCAAGCAGAGAGCCCAATGCGGGCTCGATCCCAGGACCCTAAGACCATGACCTGAGCTGAAGGCAGAGGCTTTAACCCACTGAGCCACCCAGGCGCCCCCAAGAAATTCTTTTTCTTATATATATAGAGAGAGAGCGTGCGTGTGTGCTCACCTGTGTGCGCAAGTAAGTGGGGGATGGGCAGGGGGAGAAGGAGCGAGAATCTCAAGCAGACTCCTCAATGAGCATGAAGCCCGACACGGGGCTCCATCCCACCACGCTGAGATCATGACTGGAGCTGAAACTGAGTCAGACACTCAACTGGCTGAGTCACCCAGATGCCCCAAGAAATTCCTAAATGTATCTAGCCAGCCAGCCAGGCAGCCATTGGGTATTTAGTAACTGTCTCTTAAGTTTCAGACTAGAACATATAAGGTGAGTGTGGCTCCCAATCTCCTGGAGATGGCTTGGTTAGAAAAGCAGGTTGCCAGCCGGCAATGCAGTGTGATAACTGCTATCGTAAAGAAAGCAGAAGGTATGTGGAAACATGTAGAAGGGTCCCCAGTCCAGCGTAATGGGGCGAGTCAGGGAAAATCTTATGGGGGAAGTGGTATTAAGTGGAGAACAGGGCTGGCGTTGTTGTGGGAAAGATGGTGCCTCTAGTTGATTGTGTTTACTTGGGCCTATCTGGGGTTTGTATTAACTTTGTCAGGGCTGATTTACCTTTCTCTTGTTTTGTTTAAAACTCCTTTACCTATAAATAGGACAAATATTCTTTCAAGTGTTGTTAAGAATTGTAGCAATGTGTACAATGCAGGTATTCTAAGCAGCCTCCATAAATATTTTATTGCTAGCTGAGTAATAGAATAAGGCTTCTCTTTATAGGAAGCATCTGGTGGGGTGGACTTTTTTGTTTGAATGTTTCATGTGCTGTTTCCTTAAAACATTTGAAGGGAGGCTTTAATGAACTTACCAATTGTTTCTTATGCTGTTCTCGTTAGCAACAAAACAGAAAACGTTAAGTGTTAACAAGAGGGCCAAGGACAGACAGTTTGATGCAGAGTCTGCTTAGTGTTTTCTTTTATCCAGTCCGAAATGTATATATATATTTCTAAGATTTTATTTATTTGACAGACAGAGAGCACAAGTAAGCAGAAAGGCAGGCAGAGAGAGAGAGGCGGAAGCAGGCTCCCCGCCGAAGCAGACAGCCTGATGCGGGGCTTGATCCCAGGACCCTGGGATCACGACCTGAGCCAAAGGCAGCGGCTTAACCCACTGAGCCACCCAGGCGCCCTGTCCGAAAAATATATTTATTGAAAAGTATTATATGCTCTTACCAATTATTTTTTTAAAATGCTGGACCTCCCCCCCCCGCCGAGATGTATTAACATTCGAGTACAGCTATTACTACTTTACTGTATTTCATTTTAGTTCTTTTAAAATCAACTTTATTGAAATATAATTAAAACAAGCAAAATTCGCCAGTTTTAAGTGTTGGATGAGTTGTGACAAGTGTGTACTCCCTTGTAAGCTGTCATCATCAAAATACACACATATAAATATGTGTTTTTTTGGGTATAAGTCTGTACAGTTCTAGGCTAATATAACCATCACCACAATTAGAATACAGAACATTCCATAATGCCAAAAAATTCCCTTGTGTTGTCTCTTTATGGTCAAGCCCTCTCTTTACCCCAAACCTCTGGCAACTAATGCTCTGGTCTCAGTCCCTATAATTTTGCTTTTTCCAGATGTCTTATAAATGGCATCATACAGTAACATAATCTTTTGAGGCTGACTTCATTCCCTTACCATAAGGTCTTTGAAATTCATTCATGTTGTTGTTTCTATCATAGTTACTGAATATTAGTCTGTCATACGATACATACTTTATATATTCACCTTTTGAAGAACATTGGGTTCTTTCCAGGTTTTGGTGGCTCTTATTAACACTGTCGTAAACATTTGTGTACAGGTTTTTGGGTGAACGTAGGTTTTCATTCCCCTAGGGTAAGTACCTAGGACTGGAATTGCTGAGTCATGTGCTAAGTGTAGATTTTTTTTTTTTTTTTTTTTTTTTGTGGGGAGGAGATGTAAGGAACTGCCGAACTCTTATGCAGAGTGGTTGTGCCATTTTTGACATCAGCAGAATGTGAGGATCCCATTTGCTCCATATCTTCAGCAGCATTTGGTGTTTTCAATTAAAAAAAATTTTTTAGCCATTTTTAACAGGTAGTAAAACTCATTGTAGTTTTAATTTCTGTTTTCCTAATGAGTGAAGATGTTGAAAATCTTTTCTTGTGATTATTTGTCATCAGTATGTCTTCTTCTGTGAAGTTCCTTTGAAAAATTTTGGCCTATTTTTTTTTTCTTTTTAATTACATGGTTTTCTTATAATTACATTTTGGGAGTTATTTATGTATTCTAGATACAGTTCCTATGTTGGATTTGTGATTTGCATATATTTTCTCCCAGTAGGTAGCTTGTCTAATCATTTTCTTAACACTGTTTTTCAAAGCAAATGTTAGATTCTGACAAAGCCCAATTTATTGATCAAAAATTTCTTTAAAGTGGATCATGGCTTTGGGGTGTTAGATAAGATCTCTGCCTAGCTCTGGGTCCCAAGGATTTCTCCCATCTATTCTTCTAAAAGTTAGATAATTTTATATTTTACATTTGGATCTATGATCTAATTTGAGTTAACTCTTATTTAAGGTATGATAGGTTGGGGCTCATTTTTTTTTTTTTTTTTTTTTTTTTTGCAAATAGCTGTCTAATCATCAGATCAGATTTATTATTTTGTAGATCGATGTCCAGTTGTTCCCACGGCATTTGTTGAAAATGAAAAGACTAGCCTTTCTCCATTGAATTGTATTTGCACTGTGAAAATTAATAAAAGGAAAACCTTGTTTAGAATGGAGTTAGAGGCCAGCAGAGGGAGCTTTCAGCCCTGTCACTTGTCAGTCTCCCAGCCAGCAGGAGGAGAAGCTCCTTGTTCCTAGGTACTTACTATCCCAGCAGGAGGAAGGAAAGTTTCTTACGCCCCGCAACAGCCCAGCCAATGAGAGACTGTTACCCAGGGAGAAGCCACCATACTTCCAGCTCCCAGTTTACCCCAGTGGACTTTTCAGCCCTTCCCGACTTACCCCTTTGCTGTGTAAAACAGCACTTCTTGCCTCTGTTCTCTGGACTGGCCTCTGGTTTTGCCACAGCTTGCTTGTCCTGGATTGCAGTACTCCGCTATTCCTGAATAAACCCATCTTTTGCTGGTGGAAGAACTGGCAGTTTCATTTTTAAGGTTAACAGCAGCTCTGTCAAAAATCAATTAGCTGTAATTGTATGGGTCTATTTATGTAGTCTGCTTGATTGGATTCTTTTTCAAAGTTGTTTTCACCCATCTAGCTCTTTTACTGTTCCATATAAATTTTATAATCAGCTTGTTTCTACCTACCAGAAATCCTGTGGGCATTTAAAAAAAAAAAAGATATTATTTATTATTTATTTGACAGACAGAGATCACAAGTAGGCAGAGAGGCAGGCAGAGAGGAAGGGAAGCAGTCTTCCTGCTGAGCAGAGAGCCCGATGTGAGGCTCGATCCCAGAAACCTGGGATCATGACCTGAGCTGAAGGTAGAGGCTTTAACCCACTGGGCCACCTAGGCACCCCTCCTGTGGGCATTTTGATTGGGATTATGTTAAATCTATAGATCAGTTTGGAGAGAATTGACATTTTTATTATATTGTCTTCCAATCCATGAATTTGGTAAATCTCTTCACTTACTTAGGTTCTTGATTTCTTCAGCATTTTGTGGTTTTAAGCATACATAATGTTTTATCAGATTTATAATTATAAATTTACATTTTTTGGGAGGTAGTGTATAATGGTGTTTAAAAAGGTTTCGGTTTCCAGTCATTTGTTTCTAGTTTATTGAAATATGTTTGGTATTTGCATATTGACTTTGCTAAACTCAGGAATTCTGGGATCTTTTTTGTAGATTCCTTGTGATTTTCTACGCAGATAATCATATTGCCTTCAGATAAGGATGGAGTTTATTTCTTCCTTTCCAAACTGGATGCCTTTTATTTCTTTTCTCTCGCCTTATTACACTGTCTAGGACTTCAAATGCAGTGTTGAATAGGAATTGTGAGAGTGGATATTCTTTCCTTGTTCCCAGTGTTAGGGAAGTAGCATTGCTTTTCATCTTTAATTAAATATGTTGTTTGTAAATGTATGGGTTTTTTTGTAGAGGCTCTTTAGCAGATTAAAGAAGTTTCCTTTAATTCCTAGTTTGCCAAGCATTTATCTTGAGTGGCTTGTTGGGTTTTGTCAGATGCTTTTTCTGCATCTGTTGATATGATAATATATTTTTTCTTCTTAGTTTTTTAGTCTGGTGGATTACATGGATTGCCTTTTGAATGTTGAGTTAGCCGTATATTCCTGGGATAAATTCCACTCATGATGTATTAATCTGCTTTTTCAATTTGCTAAAATTTAGTTGAGGATTTTCCATCTATATTCATGAGTGACTTAGTCTATAGTTTTCTATAGACTATAATAATGTTTTTGTCTGGTATTGGTATTGGGGTAATGTTGCCCTCTTAAAATGAAGTGGGAAAGTTCCCTTACCTTCCATTTTCTGGAAGAGATTGTGTAGAAATGGTGTGATTTCTTCTTTAAATATTTGGTAGAAATTGCTACTGAAATAATCTTGTTTCAGAATTGTCTTTCCTGGAAGGGTTTTAATTACAAATTCAATTTTTAAAATAGATACAAGACTATTCTGGCTATCTCTTGCTTCTTTGGTGAATTTTGATAATTTGTGCTTTTCACAGAATTATGTTATTTCATCCAGATTGTCCAATTTATGTGCATAGAGTTGTATGCATTTTTCTCTTACTATCCCTCTGCTGTGGGAACTGTAGTGATAACCTCTTTTTTGTTCTTTGATATTGGTAACTTATGTATTCTCTTTTTTTCTTCGCCAGTCTTGCCAGAGGTCTGTCAATTTCATTGATCATTTGAAAGAACCATCTTTTTAAGTAGGCTTTTTCTGTTTTCTTTCTGCTTTCCGTTTTATTATTTTCTGCTCTTATGTTTAGTATATCTGTCATTTTGCTTGCTTTGGGCTTATTTTGCTCTTATTATAGCTTCTTAAGGTAGAATCTTAGATTGTTGATTTGAAACCTTTCTTGTTTTCTAACACATTTAATCAAATAAATTTTCCCCAATCACCACTTTAACTGCATTTTACAAATTTTGATATATTTGCATTTTGATTTAATTCAAAATATGTTCTGATTTCCCTTGAGACTTCCTCTCTGACCATGGATTGTTTAGAAATGTGTAATTTAATTTCTAAGTATTTAGGGATTTTTCCATTTTCTTTGTTATTGATTTCTAGCTCAAGTTTATTATGGTCAGAGAACATGGTTTGATTTCAGTTATTTAAATTTGTAAGGTTTGTTTTATGACCCATGATATCTGTGGGCATATCCATGAATAAGCAAAGTGTACCTATGGAAAAGTTGCAAAATCGCCCAACAACCAACTGTATGTACTATGTCTAGGTTCATTAATTAATATTTTGCTTCATTTGTTTTCTTCCCTTTTCCTGTTCCTTCCTGCTTGTTAGAGTTAAGTGCAGACATCATGACAGCATCCTTAAGTACAGAGCATGTATTTCGTACTTAGGACATTCTCCTGCAAAATCATAATACTATTACCTAATACAGAGTTGTTGCTCGGATTCCCCCCCACTTAGCCTCATGGAGCTTTTTTCTTTTTCTTTCTTTTTTTTTTTTAAATTCAAGATTTATTGTATGTTTTCATTGCACTTAGTAATCATGCCTCCATTACTTCTATATATTAAAAAGAGTTCCCCAAACATTTTTCCCTTAAGCTTGTTGTTAAGATTTTTGAAGGGGCACCTGGATGCCTCAGTTGTTAAGCATCTGGCTTTGGCGCAGGTCATGATCCTGGGGTCCTGGGATCGAGCCCCACATTGGGCTCCCTGCTTAGCGGAAACTTGTTTCTCCCTCTCCCACTCCCCTGCTTGTGTTCCCTCTCTTGCTATCTCTCTCTGTCAAATAGATAAATAAAAATCTTTAAAAAAAAGATTTTTGAAGAGTTCAGACCTGTCATTTTGCTAATATCCTTATATTTGGCTTTGTCTGGTGGACTCCTTAATTAGGTGCAGGCTCAAAATTGTGGGCAGGAACATTTTTTTTTTCTTTAAAGATATTTATTTATTTGACAGAGAGAGATCACAAGTAGGCAGAGAGGCAGGCAGAGAGAGTGAGAGGGAAGCAGGCTCCCTGCCGAGCAGAGAGCCCGATGCGGGACTCGATCCCAGGACCCGGAGATCATGACCTGAGCCAAAGGCAGCGGCTTAAACCACTGAGCCACCCAGGCGCCCCTGGGCAGGAACATTTTAAATGAAGTTGCTGCTTTCAGTGATTTATTTCAGGAGGCACGGCATGTCAGTATGTCCCACTACCGGTGATATTTAATATACTCCCTTGATGGAGGTGGTGTCTACTGGATTTCTAAATTGTACCAGTACCAGGGCGCCCAGGTGGCTCAGTCTATTAGGCATCTGACTCTTGATTTCAGCTCAGGTCGTGATCACAGGGTTGTGGGATGGAGCCCTGTGTTGGGCTCTGTGCTCAGCAGGGAGTCTGCTTGAGATTCTCTCCTTCCCCCTCCTCCCTCTCCCCATGCATGCTCATGTTCTATGTCTCTCTCAAATAAGTAAGTTTTAAAATAAATAAATAGTAATGGTAGTTTTTCCTTTTGTAATTAATAAGCCATTTTGGGGGCAGTGTCTTGAAGCTGGGTGAATATCATGTTCTCCAGTGATCTTTTATCTGATGCTTTTAGTGCTGGTGATTCTTGCCTGAATCAGTTATTACTGTAGTGGTTGTATAATGGTGATCTTCTTTTCCTTTTATCTTTGTACACTTATTTACTGGATTTCTTTTGTAAAGAAGAGATTTGCCTCTTACTTTGCTTCTATTTTCTTTTTTCTTTCCTTCCTTACTTATTACCAATGTGGAGACGTGAATTCTTTCCTGTCAGTATCATTCCAGCGCTCAGCTTGTCTTAAATTTAGCTCGTGAGAACCACTTACTCCTGGGTTGGTACAGCTGCGGCAGAGGGGGTTTTCTGTAGGATTTAACATTTAAATCCTAACATTAAATCCTTAGGCCTTAGGACCTGTGGGGTTAATGCAGGTACTATGCTTTAGAGCTTGCTTTCGATAACCCTTCTGTGCTTATTTTCCAGCAAATCACTGAATTGAAGAAAGAAAACTTTAATCTAAAGCTCCGCATCTATTTCCTGGAGGAAAGAATGCAACAGGAATTTGACGGCCCCACCGAGCACGTCTATAAAACTGTGAGGTCCCACTTCTTACCGCCACCCCCAGTGTCTTTGTTCATAGTCCTTCCCAGCAGAAATTTTTTTAATATTTGTTCTCAGAGTGAGCCTGAATAGACAGAGCTGCTTTCATTTAATTTGAATTGATTATGGGCAGCATAAAGACAATAGGATGACCTTAATATTAAGCACAGAGATACAAGATTAATTTTAAGGTAATCTTTTCTCTCATTTTAAAATCTGAATTCTGATTTACTGTCTTTATCTCCATTGCCTTTTCTTAATTATTTATAATTTAGACAAAAGCAGTGAAGTGGTGGAATGTCTTTGGAATCGCAGATTGCCAGTAATTGCTGTTACCAACTAACCTGTGTGACCATAGGCAGGACACCTCAGCTCCCGGGGCTGGCTTTCAGGGGGCAGTGATCATCTGTCCGTCACAGAGCTGTTGGTGTGGATTAGAATGGGAGGGCAGACGAAGAGCCCCAGCACACAGTCAGTGCTTGACAATTGTCATTGTCTTACCGAGCTTCCCTTGGCAGCCCAGACTTAGGACTGTCAGTTTTCTGTGCTGTGACTCTTCTGGGTTCCTTGTGTGCTTGCTTGTAAACTGTCAGAAAAAACGTCTGTTCCCTTCTAAAGTCTTGACCTGGGGGCCTCCGCCTGAGAGTGGAAAACAGAACTTGGCTTTCATGGAAAGACATGAGTACAAGCAATATTTCAGTGCCCAGTTTTTGGCTTTCTCTAGTAGATTAGTCCTCGGCTTGGGAATTGTTCCATCTTTTCTCTTCTGAAGTTCGCACCAGTGGAAACTTTTGGAGGGAGAAAAGGACCTCTCCTGGAGTTTCAGCAGATGAACTTAAATGGGCTTTTCTTGAAGAGGGATTGTATTGTGCTTCTGAGCTTTTTCAAGAATTGAAAAGCCCCCTTGTCCCTTAAGATGGTTTTCTTTTTTCTGTAGTGTGGGGGTGGAAAGGCAGTGAGAATGTCTCCTTTTCTGGAAGGGAGTGAAGATGCAATCACAATTTGAAGGGAAAACCAATAGCCTAAAACATTTTCTATGTAAGTACGGTTACATACTTCTAGGGTGATCGGAAGCCATATTGTGTTAATTGCTTGTTCTGTGTCAGGCACTGTCCTGGGCGTCATCTTCTTATTTTAATTGTCAGGACAGCCCCGAGCAGTGGAGATCATCCTCTTCTTACAGAAAAGGACACTGACATTCAGGGAAGATCAGTAACTTGCTTGGTGTCACATAGCTACTATGAGAGGTGGATTTTGCACATAGGCCTGCTGACCTTATTGTCCTATGCTGTTTAGCCTTTCTTCTTTTTACATGGCTTGAATAGATGACCTGATTTAACTGCGCTTTTATTTCAAGTTTTTGGATAAGTACAGGGCTCGAAATTCACAAAGCATCAAAGGAATACACCAAAAAGACTTTCATCCACCCTTGTCTCCTAGTTCCCTAGATCTAACTGATATTAATTATTTATGCAGAGGAATTTTATGTATATACAAGCAAGTGTGTATGTATGTGTGTGCGTGTATTTGTATAAATCCCCTTTTCACATAAACGCAGGCACGTCCTGTTCTGCACCTTGCGTTTTTCCTTAACACTATCTTGGATATCTTTCCTTAACCGTGGTTTGAGAGCTTCTTCATTCTTTTTTATAATGGTATTCCATTTTCAGCTTGTATGGTGTCTTGATTTGTGGTTTGGAAACTTCCTATCACGTGCATGAATTTATAACTTGAGGGATTGGGCTTGAGAAAAATAGCCTAGTGGACACATGAGCCCTCCATGCTCTTAGATCCCTGGGTTGGGTGCTAGTTAGTTCGTCAGAAAGCAGTTTAGAAGATCTGGTGTCAGTTCCCACACAGAAACACCGTGCCCTTCCTGGAGCAGAAAAGGAACCCTCTGTCTGAAGGGTTTTCACAAAATGCAGTTGAAGACCAATGCACTGGCATGTGGTATCCTTTCTTCGAAGATCAGCTTCTTTTAGAAAAAGTTTGGCCTCACAGATGACTTGTTCAGCTCTTGTTGTTGACAGTGAAGAAAATCTTGAGCGTTGTCTGCCAGGCCCTTCTCATCTGGTAGCTCGTTTGCTCCTCACATCCCTGTTGTCAGGTGGGCTTGCGTCATTCATTTGACGCTTGAGTGGCCCGAAAGGACACATTCTGCTTTCTTCCCTCCTGGAACTTGTGCTTGCAAGGATGAGTACAGGCTGATGCTTCCGGTTTTGTGTTTGATGCTAGCGTGAAGCCAGGGCTTGTGTCTGCCTTGTTTACCGTGGTGTCCCCAGTGCTGAGCCCCATACTCGGCCTGTCCCAGGTGATTGGGATATGTCTGGGACATGACAGAAGGAATACATGAGCAGCCGCTGACTTAGGACAGTTTCCTCCTGGCAAAGAGGGGAGGCAGCGTTTGAATCCCTATCCTCATTAATGGATTGGTTTTCATTCCTGCTGACTTCTCATTCTGGGGTCCTCGTTCCCCCATGGCTGCTTGGGAGAAAGATGGGAGGTGTGTCCCCTGAGATGGTAAATTTTCCTGGAAATGGGGTTTTTATTTAAAATAATATGCATGTATTATAGAATAGAATATAAAATTGTTATGAATTATTAAAACCAAACAGGAGCAAGATCTCAGAGAAATCTTGGGTTTATAGCAACCCCGTTGCAAACCACACACTCAGACCCCAGTCTCTCCTACTTGGGTTCATCTGATATTCTGTCTGCAATACACTTGTGGACCAGTTTGGGCAGCCCGACCCTGCCCCGCTGTCTCACATTGCAGTCTGTTTGCCAGAGAGTCTGTCTTGGATTCCCGCGTGAGTTAGAAGCCCACGGCCATGTGTGACTCCCCTCATTCCAGTCCGTTAAGAGGAGGGTGGTTGGTTGGAGAGCACCGTGGTGTCCCTTATAGGCAGCTTGCCCCATGCAGTCATGGCTCTTTTGGATGAGCCATGAGATCATGAGATCTCACACTGAAACATGACGGGCGGTGATGTGACCTCCCAGTTATCCATCCATATGTTGTGGTGTTTTTGTTTTTTTTTTTTCATTGAAGCTGTAACACATTCCCACTGCTACAGCCCCCACATGCATGATTGTAAACAACCAGAAGTAATTGCCTTGGAATGGTAAAAGCAAACTGCAGAATTGCTTGTAAATTTGCTTGGCGGAGGGCA
The DNA here is from genome assembly GCF_922984935.1 of Meles meles. NCBI lineage: Eukaryota > Metazoa > Chordata > Mammalia > Carnivora > Mustelidae > Meles > Meles meles. The sequence continues at coordinate 14,056,836 of NC_060076.1, forward strand.
AACAATTTTTAAATCAGCCTCACTTGTATGACATTTATGCCTCAGTGTTTGAATGCTCTGGCTGTTAGAAGCTTGGAAAATTTACATAATTGTTCCAAATCTTGAGAAACCCAGGGCTTTCTTATGAGACCACCAGTGTTTAATAATTCCCTTCTCCCTGTGCCTTGAGGCTAATGAGGTTTTGAATCTAGCATCTGCCTATTATAAGCATCATGTAAGTTAGTCTGTGCTGAAAGTGGTTTCCCCACTGCAGATGATCTGGTGTTCTGTATTTTACATTGTTTCTTTTCTTTCCTGATCTTGACTGGAAGAACATCGAACTCAAGGTGGAAGTAGAGAGTCTGAAGCGGGACCTCCAGGAGAGAGAGCAACTGCTCATCAAAGCCTCGTGAGTACCCGTCGTCCTGTCACCAGCTTGCAGGGTGCTTGGGGTCCCGGTGGCGGAGGCTGGTGGGTCAGTAGAACACAGCCGTGCACTTTCTAGGCCAGTTTGCTCTCGCTGGGCCCCAAGGATGCCGAGGAGGTGTTCGTTTTTATTTAATTATTTTTCAACAAACTTTGAAGTGTAATATAACAGGGAAAACGATCCCATCTTAAGGGTACAGTGTGATGACTTTTCAGTAAGCAAACACAACTCATGGGGCCACCCTCCGGGTAAACCAGAACATCACCAGTTCCCCGGGAGTCCCCTTTGTGCTCCCAGAACTTAGCCTTCTCCACCAGGATAACCACTGTGCTGACCACCGATAGTATCAGCTTAGTTTTGCCCGTTACCGAACTTTATAGGACTCGTGCACTGTACACACACCCTTTTGTCCTTGGCCTCCTTCCTCAGCACCATATATGTGAGATCCATCCCTGTCCTGAATTCTAGCGGTAGCTCATTCATTTTCATTGCCGTGAAAGCTGGAGGGGCTCACAGGGGTCTTGAGTGAGGCTGGGGGGCAGAGTGTAGGGCTTTTTTCAGAATAACTCATTTCTGTATCTGTTCAGCGCACTGGGGTTTCTTGTAATATTTTGTTTCAAAAAGGTGTCCTGCTTAAAACTAACCATTTGAAAACTGTTATTTCGGTTAATCACATAATTAATTTAAATATTTATTGAACAACAAGCCCAGCTTAGAGAATGCAGTCTATGACTTGATTGGTTATCCATCCATTCATAAATGTTTACCGCGTAATTGTACCGTATACTGCGGATCTGCAGAGCCCGCCGCTCGTGTCAGCAGCTCAGCAGAGCCCGGGGAGGTGTATAGCATGCCCGGAGTCTCATGGAGGCACAGGGACAGAGGGCGTCTGGGGGTCCAGGACCCCAAGATGTACAGAATTTTGCTTGGTGAGCGTGGACCAAGACTTCCCAGGGCTGACCACCAAGGACGTGGCTGAAAGCTTATGTGGAAACGCCTCATCTGTCACGGGAGCCAAGCTCCTGCTGGATGTGGTGGGCCAGGAGCATGGCACCTTCGGTTTAGGACGGAGCGGCACTGCTCTGGGCCTGGCCTTGTGATTCCTTTCACTGCCATGGGGGCCTCTGGCCGCTGGAAGCTGGGCTGCTGCTGGCTCTAAGACTAGAGGTTTCTGGGCTTCCCTGAGTTAAGGCGGCCTTGCCCACGTGGTATTTTCTGAATGAGTCAATGAATGAGTGAGTGATTGAATGAGTAAACTAGATTGATAAGTTTTTGTTTTTTTGGTTTCTGTTGCTATTTTGTTGCTATTCTTGTTTTCGTTTTGAAGCACAGCATCTCTCTGGCAGGAAGTCAGATCGACTTTACCAAGTCGGAAGCCAGTAGGAGAGTTTGAACTTGGTCTGTTTTGTCCCCGCCTGCTGCAGGTCGTGGCTAGGACTTGTTCGCAGGCAGGCACCTGCAGGAACCCAAACCCACGAAGACCGTGCGCTCTTTTCCATGCCACAAAGGGCCGAATGGTTTCAGGGCTTGTGCACGTGTTTCTGTGCATAGCTTCCCAGGTCACCCAAACAGGCCTTTTTGGGTCTGATCGGTTTTATTAATTTATCCAGAAGGTATTTACTAAGCAGCTGTTGTGTGCTGCCCTGGGACTAGGTTCCCGGGGATGCAGTGGTGATCCAGATAGGCACACGGGGCTTACGTTCTAGAAGGGGTGGTGGTGAGAAAATACTGGGAACGGTCAGCGTTTGGCTATGCAGTGGGGAAAGAGCTGTGAAGAAGATGAGAGGCGCAATGGGTGCTGGCAGAGGAGGAGCAGACCTGCAAACAGAGATGTGTGGCGAGGAAGGGGCCCCGAGGAGCCCGTAGGAATGAGCCGGTGCCCTTGCAGCTCTGAGGGAATACGGGAAGTCTGGGGGGCCTCCCCCTTGTTCTGGAGGTCTTGAGGCCACAGCAGAGATTATCCCAAGATAAATGGAAAGCAGTCACGGGTTTCCAGCAGCGGACACAACGAGAGTTTAGTTTTGTAGAGGTCGCTATGGGTGCTGAGTGGGAAGTGGTTGCCGACAGAGCACGAAGGGGGGCAGGGAGACCACTAGGAGTTCGGGTGAGAGACTAGTGACGGAGATGGACGGGTGGGTTAGAAGGACATTTGGAGAGCAGCATCAACAGGGCTTGGTAGTGGCTGGGAAGGGCATGTCAAGGAGGACTCCTAGGTTAGGGCCCAAGATCCTGAGCTCTGTTTTTGAGAATGTTTGCAATGACTTACCTGTTCCAGCTCTCTCCACCAGCTCTTTATCCCACACACAGCTCACAGGCACAAAAAGTGTTCTGTTCCTGCTGCTCTAGCTTTGGCCCAGCTGACTTTTCTGCCTCCTGTCCCCTCCCCGTCTAGATGCCTTCCCTGTTACTTACCTGACATGGAGGCTCATGGTGAATCCCGTGTGGCTGCCTGGAGCCTGCATCTCAGACTCTTCATGAGCTTCTCTGGTGTAGAAGCACACTCCCATGTGTGTGCAGCAGTTGGCTGGTTGTTGGTTTATTTATTTATTTATGTATTTTTAGAGGGGGGCAGGGGAGGGGCAGAGACAGAGGGAGAGAGAGAATCTCAAGCAGGTTTCATGCCCAGCATGGAGCCTGGCACGGGGCTTAGTCTCAACCCTGAGAGCATGACCCGAGCTGAAATCAAGAGTGGGACGCTGAACCGACTGAGCCACCCAGGGACCCCAGCACTTTACAGTTTATAAAACACTTTGCATCCATTTGCAAAGCTAGGCAAGCTAGGCAGATGTGGAGGAAGACCTAACTTTGGAGAGTTGGGGGTTTCAGCCTGGAGAAGGGAAGGACTGTGAGGAGCATCACTTCAGCAGGGTGATCGAGGCTGGTATTCGAACACAAGCCCCTAACTTCTGGTCCAGCGCTGATTTAGTATTCTTTTTTTCTTTCCATGTGTGTGATTCTTGTGCCTCCGACATGACTGTGTCTCTTCTAAAGCCATGACAAGAATCTGTTCTCCTTTAGTGGAACATGGGGCTCTTCGCCCATTCCTCCTTTGTGGGGCCTCTGTGTGCCTTGCTCACCCTAAGACAAGCCCAGGGGCTGCCACATCCCAGCGAAGTGTGCCTTTCCCTCTACCCTCACTGCCCAGCACGTCCAAGTGTGTGTGGTACATTCTTGTGGTGGAAAAATAACCTTTATTAATGCCCTCGGCTCCCTTTTACCCTTTCGTGGTGGTTGTTTTTTTGGAGGGTGGGGGCGGGTGGAAGATATGGGACCTGTCACAGGAAAAGCCCCTGCTTATTCTCAAGAACTATAATTAGAATGGAAAGAATCAAGGGGAAGTGTTGACAGTTAAAAGGGGGTAGCGGGGGTGGTATTTATAGAAAGTTCTTTTTTGTATCAGGGGGAATGCTGGGTTAGACTACTTTTCCTTGCCTTAGGCTTTGCTCTCTCTCTCTCTGGTCTGTTGGTTCAGATTCTATAAGGGGAGACAGGGTAGGAGGAGTGAGATGGCATTTATTGAGATCCTACTTTGCCCCAGACCCTGTGCCAGGCACTTGACACACTTTATCAATTTCACAACAATGCTGTGAGGCAGTTGGGATTCCCATTTGAGTGTGGAGAAAACTGGGACTCGGAGGAGTTGGGAGGCCTGTCCAGGTTGATACCAGAGCTGGGATGGGATGGGTCTGACTTGGGAGCCCACTCTGCCTGTGGCGGAGTAAACATGTTTGTGTGCTGGGTTTTCATTGTTACATTTATCAGTTCCAGTAAGGGGACATTAAAAAGAAAAGCAGACATATTTTGGGAGTAAATTTTATCTCTGTAGCTTTAAAACACAAACAAAAATAATAATTCCATTAGTAGAAGAAAATTGCACCGTACTGCTGAGTATAAATTTTATTGCTACAGTAACTGTAAAATACAAAGATGATAAATGAAAAGTTGGAACATTTATTATTGGAAATATATTTTATTGGTATAACTAAAATGCAAACAAGCTGAATAATACCGGTACTTGTTAAAAATTGTAGTCTGGCTCTTGACAACGTATATGATTCCAACTGTAAAACACCAAGGTTCAATCTGGGCCAATAGGAAGGAGACAGTGTACTTGCCCTTGTGGGGCAGGGGTTGGGGTGCGGGTCGGGGTGGGTGGGCAGAGGGAACCATTCTATAGAGGAGGCCCTGTAAAACCCAAGGGCTAAAACACTTGCGGTGGTTAGTGGGAATTCAGGACTGGGAACATCCCATGTCCGAGGCTCAGGAAGAAAAGCCGCTAGCCTGGAATTCTTCAGCCATGTGTAAGACGTCTTGAGGAGTGATAGGAATGACTGGATCCCTGTGAACTCCAGACGACACTGCCGGAGAAATGAGCTGAGGGAGTTGTGGCCGAGGACGTTTCATGGCATTAGGAAGTGGCAGTGGTGTCCTTAGTTCTGGCCGCAGGATGACCTGTTCTCAGCTCAGAGGGGTAGACTGAGGCCTCTCAGAACATCGCAGCAGGGCCTGTCAGATGGCCTCCGGGACAGCAGGCGGCACTCGGATCCGAGAGGAAGGGGCACTGTGATGTGGCCCCCACAGGGGTTAGCACGTGAATTCTCAGAGGCAGTCATGTCATTTTTCGACTGAGGAAACCGAGGTGTGAGAGGTAACTTACCTGGAGGCGCCCTGAGGACATAATAGAGTCTACTTTTGGAAGCAAATCTGTTCAAGCTTCAGAGTCCCACGTCTTTCTTTCAGTTGTTCGCATTGGATTCCTTTAAAATGATGTCACGACACGGGGACCTTCTGAAGGCTTATTGGTGAAAGGAAGCATGATATGAATAAAGTCTTTATTTGCAGGCAACTCATGTTTGATGGTTGGGCAGCAAGTATGGCCTTCTTGACTTTCCATTGTTCTCAGTCAGAAATTCACATGGCCTGTCATGTGAGTGTCTGATCACAAGGCTCTTGGTTGGGAAAATTTTATATACCCCTAAAGTAGGGCAGGGAGGCTGCTGGTGACCAAATCTGTTCTGTGGCAGTTTTTCCGAGAAACCAGCTTTAGGTGGAGCCATTTCCTTTATTATTCTGCCTTCTGGAAACCTGCAGTCATTTTAGAAATCTGATGAGAACTGCTCTGAGTATATGTCTCACAAATTCGTATCTGACACTTATTTTTCTTTTGAGGAGAACCAAAATGAAAGGCGTCTGTGGTTGTGGTCCTGTGTCTGATTTTGGTGTGTCATCCCCACCCCTCCCCATCCACTGGACACAATATTCCGTGGTGTCACCGCCGTGCGAACTCTGCATTTTTACGGAGCAGGGGCTGCTTGTGCAGGGTCCCCTCCTCGTGCCCCAAGTGGTAGCTGGTGCTTGCAGACGGATCATGCTGTATTTTAAAATGCTTCCCGCTCCGGTTGGCAAAAGCTGATGTGTAAAAGCCCTTGACCCCTCAGATTTATTTTTGGGGCGTGCTGTTTCTTTGCATGTTGGTTTGTCAGACCTATCTCCCTGCCCCCCGCCGGTGGCGGAGGGGTACTTTGTTGGAAATATCCTGGTGGGAAATTGGGCAACAGCTATCAAAGGTCTTAGATGTGTGCTCACCCTTTGACCCAGTGATTCCCTTTGTAGGAGTTGATCCGAGGAAATCACTAGATAATAAACGTACAAGGATGCTTTTATGATAACATTGCTTATGATACAATAAATGCTAACACTAATGTTTATTTGAGTACTTTACAGTGGGCTCTGTGCTTTAGACATATTTTCAGACAACATAAAATTAGAATCTAAGTTTTTTTTTCCATCTGAAAGCTTTAAAAATAGGGGATTGAGGTGTGTCAACTGTACATCAATAAAAAAATTGGGGATTGATTTAATATATTACAGTATATTTTGCACAGTGAATTAATATATAGCCTTTAAAAATGATAGATTTATATTTATTGACCCCGTATATTATGTGATAAAATCAGATCATAGATACATGATTCTCTTTTTGTAGAAAATGTCTGTAAGTCTGTATGCTGAAATGTTAACTTAGTTATTCTGACCGGTAGGATTACAGATGATTCTCCTTTCTTAATTTGTGTTTACATATATGTTTTTTAAATTAAGGTATAATTGACATGTAACATCTAAGTTTAAGGTGTGCATGTTGATTGATTTGAAACATTCATATACTACACTGTCTGTGTTTTTGAATTACAAAGACTAATTAAAAACAACAACAGTGCCGGTGTGTGCGAGAAGGGACAAACTGGGGGCTGCGGAAATCCCCTTCCGACTGTCCCCCCGTGGATTTGACACCTTTGCCCCTTTTTGCAGCAAAGCAGTTGAGAGCCTCGCGGAAGGGGGCAGCTCCGAAGTTCAGCGGGTGAGAGAGGATGCCCAGAAGAAGGTGCAGCAGGTCGAAGATCTCCTAACCAAGAAAATACTGCATTTGGAAGAGGCAAGTCTGGAAGCCCTGAGGCCAGTGTGTTCTGACCTTGGGTTAAGAGAGGCAAAGGCAGAGGTGCCTGGGTGGCTCAGTGGGTTAAAGGCTCTGCCTTCGGCTCAGGTCACGGTCTCAGGGTCCTGGGATGGAGCCCTGCGTCAGGCTCTCTGCTCAGTGGGAAGCCTGTTTCCCTCTCTCTCTGCCTGCCTCTCCACCTACTTGTGATCTCTCTCTCTGTCAAAAAAATAAATAAAATCTTTAAAAAAGAGAGAGAGGCGCGGGGAGAATTTTGTTCCTTTTCCCCTGAACTTTCAGAGTTTCAGCAGAAATGGGAGCCACCCTTACTGAGCAGCTCGAGGGTTCCAGCCCCGTGCGTATAGAATTTGTACCCTCACACCCTGCCTCCCGGCCGTTGTCTCCATTCCCACAGATGTAGACACTGAAGTATGGAAAGACTAGTCAGAATTTGATCTGGATTTGAATTGCGGCTGCTGGTCTTCAAGCCCCTGCTCTTCTTCTTACCTAGTTTGGTCCCTTGACTTTACAGAGGAGGAAACTGGGGCCCGGAGCGGGGAAGCGACTCCCCTGACCGGCGCTAAGCCTGAAAGTGGGTTCTGGTTTGCAGGCCTTGACATGCCCACGCAGCCCTGTCCTTGGTACCTGGCCTCCATCCCACGTCACCCCAGTGTTCACCGAATGCCTCTTCTCAGGGTGACCCTGCATGGAACCCCTTCTGCTCATTCTCAGGCGCTTCCTGTGACCGTGCTGGGAAGTGGGCCATGTCTTGGCTAAAAAATCCAGTCTCCTAGATGTTAGAAGTTTCTGCCCACAGTCAGCCAGTGTTCAGTGACACTAGTTACTTCGTTCTTGGTCTTTGAAGTCCGTTGGCCCACCTCCCGTTCTCCACCTGAAACCCTGGCTCTCCTCAGATCCGAGGAGGGTGGCAGCACAGAGTGCATCTGGATCCAGAAGGCAGGCGCTCCAGTGTGGACTTTGCAGCCCAGAGTGGTCTTTTGCGTTTGTGTTGTTCGCACAGGCCCCACGAGGCTGCGTAGATTCTAGGTCCCAAATATAGATGGGGACACAGCTCTGAGAGGGAGGGAAACTTAGTCCTCAGTGGTAGAGCTAGAACTGAAACAAGAGTCTTCTGACTCCAAATTCGGAATTTTAGTTGAAACATGCTTGTTGGTTCAGTCATCTTCTGTTCCCCAGGAGGCACCGGCCAGCGCTTTAGGGTGCTGGCATGACTGCCAGCCCGCGCTTTGTTGACCCTCTGCTGTGTCGCGGATTGGCCTTGTCCCCTTCTCCGAGCCTCTGTGGCCTCATCTGTCAAGGGAGGCTGGTGATGTCTGCTTTGCAGTAGTGATGTCCTAATAGCCGTAGTCCTAGCAGTGTCTGGGGGGCCACGTGTGAGGCACCCTTCTCAGCCTTTTCACACATTCTCAGTTCATCCCTTCAGGAAGCCTGTGAGGTAAATACTTTTACCATTCTTTTTAAAAAACAAAAACAAAAACACAATGACCCAGGCACAGAGTGGCCAGATCCCTTGCTCAGGGTGGCACAGGCAGGAATGCGGGGAGCTGTGGCTGTGGAACCTGCATTCTCAGCCACTGGAGGCCGTCTGTCCGTGCATAACGTTTTTAGTTAGGTGGGGAGTGGAGATGAGATGAATCAGGCTCCTTGCTCAAAGCCTGCTTTTAACAGGCACTCAGGAAACAGGTTTCCTTTGTTGTTTCGGGATATTGGGCAGTGACTTTTCCCGGCTATCGGCCTTCGCTGAGCTTGCCAGGGAGGCCTCCTGGGGAGGGGAGGCTTTCTCCCCCACCCAAGCGGGGGCAGGGATGGGGCCGGCCCCCCGAGGAGAGAAAGGACAGGGAAGAGGAAGCCAATGATTCTTTGAGCTTCCTGTGGTGCAACAAGCCTTTGACAGAGTCTCAGAGCAAATCCTTGTTCGGATGGTGGTGATCCCTATTTTAGAGATAAGCTGGGGCCCGGAGAGGCTAAGTGACTCTCTAACGTCTCACAGCAAATCATCAGGAGACCTGGGTTTTGAACCCAGTTTGATTTGGCTTTTATCTCGGTGATGTAGTCCAAGGCTGTGGGCACTTGGAGGTCCAGTCTACCCCCAGGTCACTTTCCTGAGCTCCAGGCCCTTTTCCCCGAGGTGGGCACTGCCTGCACGATGAAGGGGATTTCCTTGTTGGCCTCTCTGAGCTCTCAGGAAGAACGTAGTTTTTTACCACCGACGTCACCTTGAAGATAGAGAGAATGCACTTGAGAGTTGTGTAGTCGTGATCTTAAAAGAAGTAGGGAGAGGGCAGTGGGGTGGGGGATGTATTTGCATGGAGGTTGTGGGGACTATGGAATTTGTGTTTAAAAGTATTGAGAGGCACATTTCTCCTTGTTCTCATTCAAGCTGTAAATATTGATCTGATTTTTTAAACCCCAAAATACAGTTTTTGTAGAGTTGAGTCTTTTCCATTGGAAATTCTTATTACTCTTCAGGATACAAGAGGGGAAAATGGCTGGCAAATGTATTTATTACTGATTCTGCCCATGTATAGTACAATTCAGGGAGGGGAAATGTGCCGGAGAAAAAGTCATAAATATTTATATTTTAATCCAATTTCCTTTCAAAATGTTCCCAATTGTATTGAAAAATTGCATCAAATGCATTTAATTTAACTCTAGGATGTGAAAGCTGCCCAAGCAGAACTGGAAAAGGCCTTCGCGGGGACAGAAACAGAGAAGGCTCTTCGGTTGAGCTTGGAAAAGAAGCTTTCAGAGATGAAGAAGAGGCACGAGGGGGACTTGGACATGGCCGTGGTCCTGGAGCAAAAAGACAGGTCTGGTTCTTATCTCTACGACGTGCTGACATTCGTTTCTCGGGCAGCAGGGTGAAAGGGTGTCCTCTTCCCACTCTCTCACCCCTCCTTTCTCTGCTTGCTCCCCCACAGTGAGAAAACCTGGAGTAAGATCAGGGTGGAGGGAAAAGGAATAGGGTTAGGGCTGTGAGGACAGGGATAGAATCATAGATAAAAAATCTCGCCGAAAAGTTCTGTTCCGATACTAGATGTAGCCTTCAGTTTGACTGTGAGCTTCCTGGTAACCAGAGGAAGAAGAGAAAAACAGTCTTGATGAACGTAAGAGTCACACTGCCCACCGAAGAATGTGAGCCAGGAACTCAGGAGAAGCCATTTTACTTGACATCGTAGGGGAGAAATTTCTCTTGTGAATCTTCCCAGAGGGAACAGGAAGTGATTTTATCCCCACAGTAGATGTTAGTGAGTTTTGTGGGACCTGTTTTTCATGATATCTTTTTTTTTTCTTTTTAAAGATTTTATCCATTTGAGAGTGGGAGAGCACAAGCCGGTGGTGGGTGGGCAGAGGGAGAGGGCGAAGCAGACTCCCCGCTGAGCAGGGAGCCCAACTCGGGGCCAGATCCCAGGACCCCGAGATCATGACTTGAGCCGAAGGCAGATGCTTAACCAACTGAGCCACCCAGGCGCCCCTCATCATGTCTTTTAATGCAGGCTGAAGGCCCAGATTAGCACATCGGCAAGGGGCCAAAACAGTGTAGACTGAGTATAGAGCTCTTTGTTGGTCCAGGAATAAAATGTGTGCCATGTAGTCAGAGAAATGGATGGGCCATAGGACCTTTAGGCAGTCTTTTTTTTTAAACCTTTAGGCAGTCTTAATCAAACTTTGATCAAAACTGATCAGGAGTGAGTTGAGGTTTTCTTGTTTATCATGAACGTTACATGTTGATTCTCTTCCCTTGCTTTGCTGGTCCCCAGGTGGAAGGTTGTGTAAACTAAATACAAGTGAAGCTTCTGGCTAACCTGTGACCTACTGAAGAGCCAGCCTCATTTGGAATTTGACAGAGATTGTTCTAAAGCGAATGATCTGCTTTCCTATTTCCTGAAATAGAGGGTGCTGACTCTAGTCCATTTCTTTGTGGTTGCTCACTGACTCCCGATTGACGGGCCCACCGTGTTGTTTGGGTTCTGGTGCCCAGTCGCCCCAACTCCCAGCTGCTGTTTGCTTTTCATTCTGCCTCCGTACCCCCGTATGAGATTTGAGTCTGCAACTTGTTTTCATGTTTTAGGATTATCTATAAAAGAGGAATGAACAGACCGAAGGAGAGGCCACAGTTTCCACTTATGCAGTGTCCTAGCTTCCGTGTCTGGAGGAGCTAGCGTTTCTTTGATGTGCCGCAGCCTTGTCTTAGCTTTGATCTGGAAAATGGGAGTTTGGGGATGAATCTCAAGAGTCATGAAACAGAGTTCTCTGTGAGGTGTGGGACCTCAGGGTTGAGTGAGTGAGCGTTTTTCTCAATTATGTGGCTAGGAAGAGAAGCCTCCCCAGACCAGTGTGGGGTTTTTTTTTGTTTTTTGTTTTTTTTGGCTGGGTCTCCCCTTCAGGGTTGCAACCTTTCTACCTAGAGAGAGTCTAGAATCCTTTTCCACACAAATTATTTATACGTTCCCTTGTATCTCTCCCAGCTAATGAGTGGTGAAGCCTTTAGAAGGTTTACAGGATTGTCTTTCCTGGGGGACCTGCAGGTCTCCAGCAGTTAAATTGGAAATAGGGAACCTAGGGAAAAGACCAGAATGTGCAGAGGCAGTCACCAAAGAAGAAAAGACAGACTTCCTGGTGCCAGTGAAGGGGAAGAAGGGGGAGGGTTGGGGGTGGGTTTGAGAAGAGGTCGTGGGCAAGAGTGGATTTGGAAGGGCCCTGCAGGGGTCCCAGTTAGATTCTCGGCGGTTGGTTCATTGGTCTGTTGGATCATGATGCCCTTTGTTCACAAATACTTCCTGAGCATCTTCTCAGTAAGTGGTGGTTAGAGTATAGGTGTGAATGATACAGACTGGGTCCCTCTCCTAAGACCTCATGTCAAAGTGTTTGCTCGTCATCTAGCTAGGTGGGAGGAGTGGAGGGCAGGAGCAGAGTGAGAAGGGCCACATGGATAGATGCTGGGTTAACCTAACATCTTTCTGATTTCATTCAGAGGGATTAGGAGGGGCTTCCCAGGGGAAGTATGAGGATAAAGGAGGAGTTACTCAGAGGAAGAAAGGATGTTCCAGGCATTGGGGTCCAAATGTATGGAAGTTCAGAGGCCAGAGGGCACAGAGCATGACCCAGGGACTTAGGGAACTATAGCGTGGCTGGAGAGTTGTGTTCTGGAAGGGAGGTGGGAAGAGACGAGGACAGGGAAGCTGGCCAGATCATGTGGGCTTTGTTGAATAGTTTGGGTTTTGTCTTCAGGGCATGTGACAAGCTGCTGATGAGTTAAGGGTGGGAATGGGGTGGTGTCAGGGTCCGACTATAATTTAGAGCGATTCTTCTCCCTCTGGGTGCCCCTGAAGGATGGGTTGGTGGTGGGGCTGTGTAGGAAGACTGCCTCTCAGGCTGATGGAGAGGACCAGACGAGGGATCACGGGACCAGGACTGAGGTGACGGAACTAGCATGGAGGAGGACAGGCAGAGATGTTTGGAAGGTAGAATTGACATGACGGCTTGAAGGGCTTGGTTGTTGTGGAGTTTGGGGATGAGGAAAAAGGCTGCAGAGATACCTCCTCACCGAGGTTTTGAGCGCGAGCAACTGTAGGATGGCGGTACAGTGTGCCGAGTTTGGGGAACGAAAGGGGGAAAGAACAGAGGTTTTTGGGTGGGGGGCGTGGAAGATAAGCTCTCAGTTGGGAAATGTTGTTGAGGGTTCATGGACATCCAAGAGTGAGTCTAGAAGATGCATGGGTATAGGGATTAAGGCTAGATTAAAGGAGCTGTAGATTGATTCGTTGACCAGCTACTGGGCGGGCCTGCCCACCAGCGAAATGGGGGTCAGAAGGTGAGCTGCTAAGCGGACTTGGAACTGGGGTGCTTGGGCATGCCCTGGTGAGATGGGGCCAGATGTGGCATCCAGACTGGCCTGTTGTAGGGCAGGGCCCTTGCTTGATGGGCACTACTGATGTCTTTCTGAGCTTCCTCCACCCTTTTGAAAGCTGTGTGCTTTCACTGCTCCATCTCCTACGATCTGACCTTAGAGCTAGTCTGGATCCTTCAGTCAGCTAACATTGGGGAGCCCTGTGGGTCAGATGCGGCCAAACAATATGTTTTATTTGGCCTACACAGTGCTTTTAAAAGTTTGAATTAGGTGCTTTTAAAAGTTTGAATTAAGGGTACCAGGACGGCTCAGTTGGTTAAGTGTCTGCCTTCAGCTGAGGTCATGATCCCAGGGTCTTGGGATCGAGCCCCTCATCGGGCTCCCTGCTCAGTGGGGAGTTTGCCTCTTCCTCTCCTTCTGCCCCTCTCCCCACTTGTGCTCTCTCTCTCTCTCAAATAAATAGATAAAATCTTTAAAAAAAAGTTTGACTTACTATTTAAGAAAAATCTACTTTCATGTAGAAGTTTGGCTTTCTAGCTTCTTTTAAAAACCTGGAAGGTGTGGCAGGCCTGGGCTCTGGTCTTGCGCGACTGAGGCCACTCCTGTGGATGGCCCCATGCTCCAGTTGGGCCACAGTCCCCACAGGCTGGCCTCTCTCATTCCCATCCCTACTGGAACTTGCTTTAAGGTAACTAACACAAATCATTTTTGCCGAAGTATAAGTTACCTGCAATACAGCACATCCGTTTCAAGTATATAGTTAGTGACTTTTACCTCTTCAGTTGATTATGTGATGATTTCAGAGTAGAACCCCTAGAGGGCAATCTTACTCCTCTGTCCCAGATTTGGGGGCGTTGCACTGGTGCTGCCCTGGTACCCTCTGTGCCTAATGGTCTTTGCCTGTTTGCCACGCTGTAGCAAGATACCAGAGATTGGGTAGCTCACAACCACTAGAAATTTATTTCTTACAGTCCTGGAGGCCGGAAGACCAGGGTGGCTGCATGGTCGGGTGAGAGCCCTCTTCCAGCCTGCAGACTTCCCACTGCATCCCTGCACGGTGGAGGGGGTCAGGCATCTTTCCGGAGCCTCATTTGTCAGGCACTGCTCGCATTCCTGAGTTCTACCCACGTGACCTACTCGGCTCCCAAAGCCCCACCTCCTAATCCTGGCACCAGAGGGGGTTAGGATTTCAATATCTGAATTTTGGGGGGCCACGAGCATTCAGACCATAGCACCAGTGCATTGCCAGCTGCTTTGAACTGCTTTTAGCTGACTCTTGACCTTCACCCTGGGAGCCAGGGAAGCTCTCTGACTGTCAAGCCTTTGTTCTTCCTGCCATTCAAGTTGCTTTCGAGGCTTCGCTACAGAAAGGCTCTTCGGAGGGTTCCCTGACAAAATGCTAATTGTTGAATGTTAAAAAAGGGTAATAATTATAGCAACTGTCATTTGTCGAGTTGTGCTGTATGCCTGGAGGTATGTAGGGCCGTTTTAGATGTCTTATCTCTAATCCACGTGAGCAAGTAATCCCCATTTTATAACTGAGGAGATGTAGACCCGTGGTGGTTAAATAACGTGGTCGTGGTCAGGGAGCATAATTTGGTGGCCCCAAGGAGGTGTTCAGCTCTACCTGAGGCGGGGCCTCAGGGTGTGGTTGGCACAGTTGCTTCAAGTGGGGGGGTGTGGTGGGTGTGTATTAGCAGGTGGTGGGGATGGAGTGTTGAAGGGCATTCTAGGTGGGGGGACAAGTGTGAGCAAAGGTCTGGAGGCCCAAGACAGCTTGGCGTGTGGAGAGATCTGGAAGCGAGGCCCCGGGTGGTGAGGGAGTGGGTGACGGCCTCCTGCGAGAGAGGAAACTGAAGCTGCCAGCGGGGCCTCTGATCTTGTAGGCCTGAAAAGCTAGGGTTCTTACCTGCCTTGCTCACGAGTTTGGCCTTTATCTTGAAAGTCAGTATATTTTAAACATTGCCCTGAGAAGCCACGGAGAAAGGTTCTCGGTTTTTGCTCACTCCCTGGGACAGTTCTGCTCTATGGGTCATGTTTGTTCAGGCTTCAGGGCCCCATTTCTTTCGCAGAAAGGATTCTTGGTCAAAAAAATTAGTAGTCGGCTGCCGTCCGTGGTGGGGGCTGTTGAAAGTCTGAACACGGGGGTGGCTTGGTCAGGCCATAGTCTGGTAGCTCGGAGGCTGGATCCACCAGGGCCCTGCTGGAGGCGAGGGGACACCTAATGTCACGGGAATTCTGGCCCTTACTCTCCGACCTGCATAGTGCGATTCCGTTTCTGTTCATTGGTCATGTCTACTTTGAAGATGTCTGGCCCCATTTCCTGCCTCCTCCTGCTCCACTGAGCTAAGAGAACAGCTTAGAATTAATATTTAAATTTTGTTCGCTTTTAGACTGATTGAGGAGTTGAAGCTGTCTTTGAAGAGCAAAGAAGCTTTAATTCAGTGCCTTAAAGAGGAGAAATCTCAGATGGCGTGTCCTGATGAGAGGGTGTCATCTGGGGAGCTCCGAGGACTCTCTGCTGCTCCGAGGGGAGACCAGGAGGGAGGATCCGAGGTGAGCCGGCGGGGTGTGGAGGGGGCCTTGAATTAGCACCCTGGACTCCACTGTGGCAGAGGGGATGCACCCTCGGTCCCCGTGAGTCACACTGCTTCCAAATATTAGCTCTCCAGCAGCTGAGGAATGAGCAGGAACTTCCTTTGTCAGGGGCCCTGACATGTTTTCCCCCCTCTAGCCTCATGCTTAGACACAGTTGGTTAAAAAAACAGCCATACCTGCTTGTCTCTGTCTCACCGTGTGTTCACCTGTTGCCCTGGGACTTTATTTCCGTCCTTTGGGTTTTCTCGGGATAAAACTTAGTACCTGTTGTACCTTTGTGGTTAGAGGCTGTGGGGGAAGGGAACTATGTTTTGTCGGGCCAGGCGGCTGGCGAAGCAGGCCAGTGTACCGCTGCGGTTAATCCTTCTGACCACTCTGCGAAGCCCTGGTCACGGTCCCCTTGTGGAATTTGGAAATGGGCTCAGAGGAGTTGCTGGGTTGCTAGTACCAGACCCCAGAGCCTCCCAGAGGTCCTTCCCACCTCCTACCCGCCACATGAGGCAGCCTCTGCAGCAGCTGCAGGAGGACGGCCTGTGCCGTGCGGGTGGGTTTAGCCGAGATCTCCCAGTGCTCACTGGACCCGGAGTGGCTGCTGCACGTGCTGGATTCCCAGTGTGGGTGTTCTGGCTGCTTGGGAAAGTCTTGACTTTTTATGGAGCAGAGTCTTCTTTGTCACTGCCTCAACAGTGATTTCTGGAGCATCACTGGTTAGTTTTGGCTATAATTAGCCCGTGGCTCCTGCTCGTCCCTTGAACCCTGCAGGCCCTGTCCTTCCGCTGGCCCTTTTCATCGTCCAGCGGCTCCATGGTTTTTTCTCTGGGGGGCTGGTGATCAGCCCACATGGCTGGCTTGTCTTTACATTCCTCTTCACTCGGGTGGGACACCATGCGAGCCCGAGAGGAGTGGACACTTACTGCCGTGACTTCTGCAGTGGTGGGGAAGTCAGGAAATGAGACGGTCGTTCTGATTGTTCTGGGGAAGCTGTTGGATTGTGAGTGCCTTCCGGTGCCAATTAATGCCTTTTCTCAGGCTGCACAAATGGAGCGCCAGCAGGAGAGACACCGCTTTGAAGAGAGGATCCAGGTATGTTGACGCAATTTAAAGTAACATATTGAAGATTTCCCCTTGCTTCATGCTTTATTCTGAGAGCAGTCGGTAGTTTGGTGTGACAATAGCTGTCACTTAGGGAATGCCAGTGGGTGCCAGCGAGGCCTTCCGGACTTCAGAGAAGCCTCTCGGTCTTGGCAGGAATTCTGTAAAGCCGACATTCCCATTGCGCAGATGAGGCTTGTGAGGCTCAGAGAGGCGAGGGCCCTTTCCGGAGATCAGGTGACTTGGAGCAGCTCTAGCAGGGACCCAGACCTGCCGCTGCTCTGTGTCCACCGGTCCCGGCGGCCGGCATTTATGCGGCGCCTGCCAGCTTGGAAAGAGCTTGCCGTCCATTATCTCATTTGATCCTCACAACAGCCCGGGAGGGAGGCAGCCTGATCATCTTTAGAAATGAACTCAGACTATAAATGTGTATGTTCAGTCTCCATCAAACCAAATTCTCTGCTAGCTTTTGTAGCATTAAGGAATGAAATTAATGATCTGTTATTTCCCCCAAATAACCTGGTAGGGTTTCAAAGACTCTGATGTGACTGTATTCAAATTCCAGAAGGCATTGGAGTCCTTCCCACAGGAGCAGCTGTCACCGTCTTAACTGATCTGATCCCCTTCTTCTCCCCCAGCCCCGTTGCCGTGAGCGCTAGCACCATAACGGGGAGCTGCCGCCGCTGCGTTCAGCTCGACTCGGAAACATTAATCACACGGTGACAGGAATAAGATAGAATAACCGCGTCTGAGTGTGCTCTTACAGATATATTTACAGTGCATTTTGGTTGGAACGCATCAACTTAGTGAATCTTTTTCTAATCTAATTTAGGCACTTCAGGAGGACCTGAGAGAGAAGGAAAGAGAAATTGCTACAGAAAAGAAAAATAGTTTAAAGAGGGATAAAGCCATTCAGGGTCTAACCATGGCATTAAAGTCAAAGGAAAAAGAGGTATGTGGTGAGTCTGAGACACCCGAAGTGAGATTTTTCTTTATTAGCCTCTGTGGCTGGCCTGTCCAACCCTGAATTTTTAGCTTTGGGTGGAAAGTTATAAGAGCTGGGATGAGTCTAGGGGATGGGGAAAGGGCCTGTTAGTCCATTAGAAATTCCTTTGGAATGTCCGATCTAGTGCTAGCTAGGAAAAATTCTGTGGAAGTGACATGTGGATGTGGATGTTTGAATTTTCTGGTAGTTACATTCAAAGAAGTAAGAAACAAGTGAAATAATATATATATCCCAAATGTCATCATTTCAACATGTCAGCAGGAAGATAGTAGCAGTAATGAGGTGGTTAGAATCTTTCTCATCCTCGTGTCGTCTCTGAAGTTCAAGGGTGCCTACAGCACTTCGCATCTCAGGCGAACCACATTTCAGGTGCCCAGCAGCCACAGGTGGTCTGGACAAGGCCCGGTCTTGCAAAGACAAGATTGAGATTGAAGGACTTTTAGGAGGCCAGGCCATGCCTGTGAACCGGTGAGCTACCTGGGTCGTTGCCTGTGGGATCCAAGGTTGTGGCCAGTGTTTTCTTGCTGTTTTAGTATTGTCAGCATAGTAGTGTGTTGTTTCTCAGTAACTGAGCGAGGCACAGGTACAGAGGAGAAAACCTAGCCCTGCTCGCGGGTCCTGTGAGGAAGAAAGACAGGGTGAAGGTGCGGTGATTGAGGGACGTGTGGGGGCTGTGCAAGTAGAAAGCAAGGAACCTGTTCCAGATTAGGGTATGTCATGGGGAGCAGTACCTGGAGGAGAAGGTGTCTGAGCTGAATCTTGAAGGGTGACTAGGAGTTGGTTGGGAGGGGAGGCAGAGAAGAGGACACTGGTTAATCCATTAAGTTAGGAAAGAGTGGGAGGGGAGGCAGAGAAAAGGACACTGGTTAATCCATTAAGTTAGGAAAGAGTCTGATGGGGTTTGTAGAACCAAAAGCATTTTGAGGTTGTCTGGGCATTAAGTGCAGAACCCAAGGGAGACTAGAGAAGAAGCTGGCAGCCAGCCAGTGGTGGTGGAATTTGTCATTTTTGGCTGTTTGGGTGGCATGCCACTGAGGGCTCTTCAGGAGGAGGGCTGTGATCACATGTGCATTTCGGTGAGGACTCTGGGCTCTATCTGGGGAGTGGCTTACAGGAGCGAGAGAATGGTGGTAGGGGGGCCAGTAGCAGAGGCGAGAGTCGAGAAAGATTGAGTTACAGCAGTGGCCACTGCTAAATAGGAGTGGAGGGGTAACCCTTACTTGGGAAGTGAAATTAGAAATAATGAGAAATAGTTAAAAATTGGAAGGAAATTTGGGGAAATTTGCTGAGGGGATGTAGGACCGAGAGAAGGAGCCGTGGAGGATGACTTCCGGTGGTCTGGCTGGAGTGACTGGGAGACGGTGGTGCCACTGACTCAGGTGACAGCATGGAAGATGGCGTATGATGGCAGCATGGGTTTGGTGATGGAGGCGGCGAGTCTGTTTACGAAGTGTTGACCGTGGGGAGCTTGTGGACCACCAAGGTGGGATGTCCAGGGGGAGACGGGAGTGGCAGCCTCAAGCCCGGAGAGAGCTCGGGTGAGAGTTACAATTCTAGGAGGGGGTCTGCCTGTCTCGGGAATGTATAGAAGGGGGAAGAACAAGGCTGAGGATGGGGCCGCAGGGGAGAGGAAGGCATGGAGGAGACAGGAATGACTGCACAGGTATGAAGAGATCCAGGAAACCGTGGTGCCGAAGAAGCGAAAAGGGGAGAGTCTGGGTCATTACTGGTGTCAGAGGCGGCAGAGGTTTGACTCATAGTAATAGTAGTTACCATTTCTACCGTTGCTTAACGTGGGAGTTCAGGGCCCAGCTGAAGTTGGAGACCTTCAGTGTAGAGTAGCACTGCGGAGGGGCCTTCGTGGGTGCTGGCCAAGTCCAGCGTGTGGCCACGGGCATCACTGCTGACGGGGGACAGGAGGTCAGCAGAGCTGAGAGATTCTGGGAGTGGCCAGACCCTCTCTGTGGGCAGCAGTACTTCTCAGCCAGCCCTGGTCTTCGCACCAGCACCCATCGCTTCACTGAGCCCTGCTGAAGCTGGAGTCGGGTGACGAGTAGTCTCCTCATCTTCTGGTGGTGGGGATTGAGACTCAAGGAGATTAAGAAGTCCCCCAGCTAGTGAATGGCCAGAGTCAGAGTCCCACTTCTCCGATTTCATGCCTTCCCTGACGACGAAGCCCTTGATCAGGAGACTGCGCCATCCAGCAGGAAGAGCACTTGAGTTGTCCCGTTGCACACTTGGCTGCTGTTCTTACTTTGACCCAGGTGGAAGACCTTAACTCTGAGATCGAAGAGCTCAGTGCTGCCTTTGCAAAGGTCACAGAGGTGCCCCTGAAAGCACAGACACAGAAATTCCAGGTAAGCGTTCACTTGGCTTGAAGTGGCTGTGCCGTTGGTCCAGACTCCTGGGGGAGGGCAAGACCGAGCAGCTGAGAGGAGCCTGGGAAAACTCTGCAATGGCCTCTGTTAATGGAGTTACCGGTCTCAGGAGAAGATGTTCTCTCCCAGCTCTGGGGGCTTCTCCAGCTCCCTCCTCACTGCGCTAATGGCAGTGGTGGCAGCCACCCCCACGGTTAGGAGACCGTGCAAGACCTGTGTTACCTCCTGTTATCTTCACAGCCCTGTGGGGAAGGGCGTTGTCATCCTTGCTGTGTTTGTGGGGTTTTTGAAGCTCAGCGAGGGTGGGCAGCTTATCGATTGTCACACAGCTTGCTGGGGCAGGGCCAGGATTTAAATGTAGTAATTGTTGATAGTAATGCCTGACATTTACTGCACACATACTGTGTGCAAACCCCTGTGCTCAGGGCCCTCTCTGGATTAGCTCAAGGGATCTGTGCAGCAGATCATGGAGGAGGCACTGTTAATATCCAGGTTCAGGTCAAGTCAACTTATTCAGGTCAAGTCAAGGTTCAGGTTCAGGTCAAGTCAAGTAACTTGTATAGGGTCACAAAAGTGGTTTAAGTGAGAGCGCCAGGGTTTGCCTCAGAACCAGTCTCTCCCCCAGGCCTTTCCTTTTACTCCGCCCCCCCCAACCCCCCTCCCCCTCCCCCCCCCCGATTTCTTTAGTCCAGCTGCTCCCTGACACGTGTCACTTGCACACCTTGATGATTTGACCTGCCTTTTTTCCTTTTTTTTTCCCGCAGCCTTGTACTCTAAGGACCCCTGCTGGTCACCTCCTTGATGTTCCACCTTTCTGATTAATTTTAGTTTTGTGGTTTTAATTTTTTAATATTTTCTTGCCCTGTTTCTAGTTTCTCTATACAGTGTATCCCTTTTACTAATAATGAGTCAATAAGGTCCCATCATCTGAATGAGGCCCATACTGCTTAAAGGTCTCCCTGCCGCCTCTCCCCCCATGGTATTTTTGGTTATAAGCTAGAAGTTAGAAGTTAAGTCTAGTTTAAGACTGCTTGATTCTTAAGATTCATGTCCGACGTCTTATCTTTTGCAGAGCTCTGGTTCACAGTAAGAATAATTGAAGTAATTTGGTTTAAATCATGGTGCACTAGAAGCATAGGCAAGTCTCTGCCTTTGGAATGTCAGATTTGCCTCCCCTGCCATTTGGTTGATGGAGTGGAGCTGGGATTACACTGAGTTGGCTTTTTCCCCCCTCTTGCTTTGAAAATAACAAGTTTTAAAAGCCGAGTTCTTAGGAACGCCATTGATATTTCCTAGTGCTTGAGGAAAACAATGTTGGCAGTTGACAAGAGAGACCAGACAGACATCCCTATAATCGCTGATATTTTGCTTGTTATGTTGGGCCTTGAACATTTAAATGCTACCCAGATTTATCACATAACATTTATTAATTTCCTAACTATCAGTCCTAGTTAAAAGACTTTCAGAATGATTTTTGAGGTCTTTTATTTATTTATTTTTTTTGAAGATTTTATTTATTTATTTGACAGAGAGACAGCGAGAGACGGAACACGAGAAGGCAGAGAGAGAGGGAGAAGCAGGCTCTTTGCTGAGCAGGGAGCCCGATGTAGGGCTCTATCCCAGGACCCTGGGATCTTGACCTCAGCTGAAGGCAGATGCTTAATGACTAAGCCACCTAGGGGCCCCTGATTTTTGAGGGCTTGTCACTTACAGAGTTGGCTGGGGTTCTTGTCTTGTAAAAAGCAGAAGCCCCGAACTTCTGAAAGTCCTTAGGTTCTGTGTGCTCCTTTAGTCCTTAGCCATGGAGGTAGAATGTGTACTGGTTTGGCAGGTTGTTGGAACTTGCACTTAAGTCTGATTCCAAAATCTGTGTTCTTTTTTTTTTTTAATTTGATTTAATTTATCTATTTGACAGAGAGAGACACAGCGAGAGAGGGAATACAAGCAGGGGGAGTGAGAGAGGGAGTAGCAGACTCCTGCTGAGCAGGGAGCCTGATGCTGGGCTCGATCCTGAGACCCTGGGATCATGATCTGAGCTGAAGGCAGATGCTTAATGACTGAGCCATGCAGGCACCCCCAAAATCTGTGTCCTTGCCACTGTTCTGATTGTGTGTGTGTGAGCGTGTGAGTAAATGCCCGTGGTATGGTTATATCGGCTGTTCCATTATAAGGTCTACATTTGAATGTTGCACAGGCCCTTGAAAATGCCTTTTCTTTCACATAATGGGATCTTTTGGGGATGCATGTGATCTGAACTAATTGCAGATTGAATAGAACAGCCGAAGTTCACAGACTTGGCATTAAGCCTGACATTGAGACAACAGCGGTGATGCTCACATTCTTGGAGTGGTTGCCACAGTGCAGAGATGTGAATTCTAGTCACAGGTGTGCCTCTCTGAAGGCTGCCGTGCGGGGTGCCTGCTGCTACGTCTAGACCCATTGAAAAGTACGTGATTTCAAATGGGAAATACAGGTTTCCCCCGCTATCCAAAAGTAGAGCTTCCATATGAAATCCTTATTAGCCAAAATGGCGTAAAGCAAAGAAGCAATTACCATTGATTTGCATGGAAAAATTTTTGAGCATTCTCAGACCCAAAAACAACCTCTCTTTTTGAGGCTTTTCTGGCCTTTTAGGACACATCATCTTGCTAAGAGATACACAGAATAAATCAAGATAAAGCACAGAATCTCCCAAGACTTCGCAGTTCAGAGGTGTGGTTGGGATGCCGTGTAGGAGTTTGGTGGGTAAAGGCTCACTGCCAAACAAAGGTGGAATGCCCTTTTCACTTAATTTTTTTTTTTATTGAAGTGTAGTTGACACACAATATTATATTAGTTTCAGGTGGACAAGATAGTGATTCAATGTCTATATGTATTCCGAAGTGGTCACAGTAAATCTAGCTGCCACCTGTCACCACATGTAGTTGTTACAGTGTTACTGTGTTCTCTGTGTTGGCATTACATCCTTGTGACCTGTTTTATAACTGGAGGTGCGTACCTTTTACTAACCCCATTCTTCTCTTTTGCCCCTCTCTCCACCCACTTCTCATCTGGCAACCACTGAATCACTGTGTGTGTCTGAGTGTTACTGGGTGCCTTTTCTCATGAAAGTGCGAATCCTCTTCTGATTTCGCTTGGTTAGCGAAAACAGGTGCTATTGTAGGCCTTTTGTAAGACGAAGTGGCGTAATGTGAACTTTTGAAAAGTGGGGCATACCTGTGCATTTTGTTCTCCTCCCCGCCCTGCTCAGCTATACAAGTAAAATTGCATGTTGTAGGAATTTATAAAATACTTAAAACTGTGGAAAGAGGTTGATAGATGTCACCAATAAACTCGTGTCTAAAGATGTTCACTATTAATACCTTGACTCTTTCAATGCATGTTTATGCAGACATACAGTCTTTGAGAAAGTAGAAGGGATCAGACCTATTCTGTTCTATAATCTTTTTTTTTTTTTTTTAAAGATTTTATTTATTTGACAGAGAGAGATCACTGAGATCTCTCAGTGGCAGAGAGGCAGGCAGAGAGAGAGAGGGAAGCAGACTCCCCGCTGAGCAGAGAGCCTGATGCGGGGCTCGATCCCAGGACCCTGGGATCACGACCTGAGCCGAAGGCAGAGGCTTTAACCCACTGAACCACCCAGGCACCCCTATAATCTTTTTTTCATCGAATATTCTTATCATAATAGTATATATAGATCCGCCCACTCCTTTTTTAAAATTTTCATTTTGAAATGATTGTAGATTCACATGCAGTTGACTTCTGTATACTCTTTACCTGGTTCTCCCAAAGGTGACTTCGTCCCTAACTTTAGTAACAATATCACAACCAGGACATTGGCCTTGGTGCAATCCCTGCTTCTTACTCAGATTTCTGCAGTTTGACATGCACTCGTGTGTGTGTGTGTGTGTGTGTGTGTGTGTGTGTGTGTGTGTATGTGTATCCCAATGCTTTTTAAACAGCCTTTTTTTTTTTTTAAAGGTTTTATTTATTTATTTGACAGAGAGATAGAGCACAAGTAGGCAGAGCGGCGACAGGCAGGGGGAGAGGGAGAAGCAGACTCTCCACCGAGCAGGGAGCCCGATGCGGGACTCGATTCCAGGATGTGGGGGTCATGATCTGAGCTGAAGGCAGACACTTAGCTGTCTGAACACCCAGGTGCCCCTTACACAACAATCTTTTTAAACAGCCACATGTAGGCCTCTGTATGTATGTGTCGCATTGTTTTTAGGTGGGGGATGTGGGTGGGACATGTGTTTGAATCTTGACTCTGCTCCTCCTACTGCTGTAGCCATGGGCCAGATCCTGGAGCTCTCCCAACCTGCTCACGCATGGTAAAATCCGGATAATCACACTTAGATCCCGTAATCCTCACAAGGATTGCACAAGATGGGGCACCTGGGCATGGGGTGTAACTCAGTAAATGTTGTCAAGTCTTCCTTAAGTTGGGTAGTATCATCTTGCGGCATGAAAATAGAGCAGATACTGTGGTCGGTTTCGCAAGCCTCTCTTCACGGTGTTGTGCAGATAGCTTTTAGTTGGAGGAAGCTCTCCGTAGTGTCCCTTGGCTGGGAATGGAAGTTCATGCACGTGCCGGAAAATAGGAACTAGGTTTACTGATCCCGCACTCCCAGACACGGAGCTTTCGGTGTCATGTTTCGTCTTCACGACCGCCCCGTGAAACAGATTTTGCAGACGAGGAAGCTGAGGAGCAGAAACGTTAACTCCTCCTAAGCCACATGGCTGGAACCGGGCTTTGAACCCTGGGCTCTGTGACTCTCTCTTAGACTCCTCATGTTTCCGCACCGTGGGGAATGGAGCCAAACGTGGTTTGGCTCATATAATGTTTGGCCCTGAGTTTCTGACTAGGTCTAATGACACCAAACAATTTGCTGCCTGTTTGTAAGCCCCCCTCTGACGACAGGAGTTCCGAAAGCAGGGTGTCATGCAGGAAAAGTACAAAACTTTTCGGAGTGTCTCGGAGGGCCACTTAAGGAAACGGAAATGGAACATATCTTTGTGGTGTGAGTATGAATTTGAACTTTCTAGAAGAAGCTCTGTCATCATCATTTGCGCGATAACCCACAGAACGTTCAACACTTCATGATAACTATTATTTTAATTGTCACCATGGCTGGCCTGTGTTTAACAGGCTCCTAATTGGTGTTCCTGGCTCTAGCCTTCCCCTCTTTGAATTCAGTCTTCTTGTTTTAATTCTTACTAGTTTATTGGTGTTAATTGGAATCTTCCCTGGAACGGGCATGGCAGTGTAGTGTTGTGGAGAGAGTCCCAGATTTAATCAATTATGGTCTGATGACGGGCTCGTCACTTAGCAGTTCTGAGCCTCCGTGGCATAGATAGGGACAGTAATGTGTACTTCATAGGGTTGGTATGAGGAGTGGAACTACAGTGTGTGCAAAAGTGCCTGGTTTAGCTCCTCATACGTAATCAGTGGTTAATAAAATGTAACATAAAAATGGCTCAAGATGGGAGTTTTTCTTATATTCTTTTGTTTTTTGAGTTTTTATAAATAAGCATTGCCCCAGATATTTTTTTTTAGGCCTCGTGACCTTGGTTTCCCACTCTTTTTTTAAAATTTTGATTTTAGGGGTGCTGGGGTGGCTCAGTTGGTGAAGCACCTGCCTTCAGCCCAGACCTCCCTGGGTCTTGCGATCAAGCCCCGTGTCCTCTGGCTCCCTGCTCAGCGGGAAGCCTGCTTCTCCTTCTCCCTCTGCCCCTTCCTCTGTTCATGCACTCACTCTCTCTTGCATGTGTGCTCTCTCTCTCAAATAAATAAATAAAATCTTAATTTTTTTTTTTTTTATTTTAAAGGAAAATAAAATGGAAGCTTCTGCAAAGCCGACTTTGAAATGTGAATTGGGTTCCCCCTCAGTCCCTGTTGCTAGGTCTTAAGTAGCCATGGGGAAATAGGGGATGGCTGGGCCTCACGTCTCCGGGATTGACGGTGGCTGTAGCCCACGTCTCCTGACAACTAGGACTTAACCAGCATCGGTGGTAGAGCTGGATCTCCTGGAAAGGCCAGGAAGCTGGAGCCATTCTGTTTACCCCATAGTCTGAGTTGTGGTCCCTTGCTTTTGAATTTTTAATCATGAGCCTTTGTCTAATCCAAAGAACAGATGTTTAAAAAAAAGTTTATTTTCTCCTGATTATAAGGAATATATGTGTTTCGAATTTTCTTTCGGGAGACTAGAAAGAAGGAAAAAGGGGGAATCAGGAGATCACCCAGCCATGTGGTTAACATTTTGAGGTTTTTTTTTTCCCTCGGCTTTCTCCTATGCATAGATTTTATTTTTTTAGAGCATTTACAATTTAATCTTCTGTGTTTTCATACCATGTTGTGACTTGGAATATCCCCTTGTTATCAGTTTAAGTTCTTAGTTTTTCCTGTTACAGTAAATCTGTGATGGATGACTGTGTACATAAGGCTTTTTCATATTTTGGATTCTTCCCTGAGATTGAATCCTGGGAGCCGAATCATTGGGAAGAGTGTGAACACGTCTATCCTGTACATGCACACTTGATGTATATATTCTGTCCATAGAGAGTTACATTAATTTACATTTTTGCCAGTATGTTTCTTGGCTTCTGGATGCTTGGTCAGGTCTTGAAAAGTTAATATTAATTGTGTTGCTTCATAGTAAGTTTGCTGGCACTGGATATTCTCATTAAAACCATCTTGTTAAATGAAAGGTTGTTTTAATTGGCTCTTTTTGATTATTGGTGAATTATACTATTTTTTCAAATGCTTGATAATCACATATGTATTTTCTTCTAAACTATGTGTTAATGAAGTAGGAATGTTCTGGACACAATTAACCCTTGGGCTCTGCTGAATTTATGGCCACTCAAGGTGGCCATGGGACTGCCATGCTGATGACTGTGGGTCCAAGCTGCTCTAACCTCTGGGAGCATTGCCGGTGCTTGAATCCGCCTCTGCTTGTCAGATGGCACTCTTTGTGTTCTACCTTTTATAAATAACTTGCAGTTTTTCTTATTTTTTTTTTAATAAAATTTTTTAAATGATTTTATTTATTTGTCAGAGAAGGAGAGAGAGAGAGAGAGCAAGCACAGAGTGGCAGGCAGAGGCAGAGGGAGAAGCAGGCTTCCTGCCGAGCAAGGAGCGCAATGTGGGACTCGATCCCAGGACGCTGGGATCATGACCTGAGCCGAAGGCAGCTGCTTAACCAACTGAGCCACCCAGGCGTCCCTTGAAGTTTTTCTTTTTTAAACGATTACAAAAGTAACATGGTCGGTAGCCTTAGCCTTAGAACATTTGAAAGAAGTGAAAGAAGAAAATCACCCATATACCCACCTAACTAAAGATGGTTTCTGAATGTCTGTGTTTTTCCTTGTAGTCTTTAAAAAAGAGAAAAAGAAAACACTTCTTTTACACAGTGTAGCCCTTTCCCCTCTTAATGTCAATATTGTAATATCAACATGATAACATAATCATTACTCTGTGTTATTTTAGAATCTTCTTATTTTGTGCTTTGGGTCCTGGAGGTTGTTTATGCTAATCTTTTTCTTTTTTTTTTTTTTAAGATTTTATTTATTTATTTCACAGAGAGAGATCACAAGTAGGCATAGAGGCAGTCAGAGAAAGAGGGGAAAGCAGGCTTCCTGCTGAGCAGAGAGCCCGATGTGGGACTTGATCCCAGGACCCTGAGACCATGACCTGAGCCAAAGGCAGAGGCTTAACCCACTAAGCTACCCAGGTGCCCCTTTCTTTTCGTTTCTTAACTCCCTTCCGCCGACCCCAAGGTGAAAAAGGAGCAGAGATTTCTTGGTGTGTTTAGTGTGGTACAGAAATCAGCTCATCTCCCCTGTCTCCCTCCTCTCGTAGGGGTCTGAAAATTACAAGGCTGCTATGTTAGAGAAGGCAGCCCTTCTAGCACAGCTGGACTCCGAAAACCTCAGCCAGAGTGCGGAGAACCACAGACTGCGAAGGAACATTAAGAAGGTCACCCAGGAGCTGACCACTCTGCAGCTGGAGAGGGAGAGGCTGGAGAAGGACTTGGAGGAAGCCCGTCGTGAGAGGACCAGAGGCGACCACACCATTCACGTGAGCAGCCGTGGCGTGGTTGGGCTGCGGCTCTTGATAGCTGTTTCTGGTTTTAGGGAGATCTCTGCAGAAGACTTAGAAAAATCTGAAAAGTGTAAAGGAGAAAATATTTCACATCATCTCATCATGAAATTCTCTCTGTGTCACATGCACGTGCACACGCCCACACACATACATTATTGGTATCAACCTGGAAATGCGGTTTTGCAAATGCTTTATTAATTCCATATTCTCCTTTTGGTGGGTTGCCATGTGCTGAGTGTTCTTCAGAAACTTATGTTTGCTTTTTGGTGCAAGCGTTAGTATTTCATCACTTGGATGTGCTACGGTTTATTTAGTCCCTTATGGTAGAACATTTAGGTTGTCACACTTTTTTTTTTGCCTTATAACAAATGCAAGAGCAAATGTCCTTGCATCTAAATATTTTTAACATTGATTATTTCCTGATAAAGGCATAATTATTGGGTCAAAGAGTATGAATATTTTTAACATTATTATATAGATGTACTCAAATTGTTTCCCAGAAGGATTATACCAGGTTTGTCCTGTTTAAAAGACTGTTCATTCGGCGTTGGATGTTAGCATTTAAAAATTTCTCTCTGGATCTGGTAGGCAAAAAATAGTTTTATCTTTAAAAATTTATGTTATAGGGCACCTCAGTGGCTCAGTCAATTAAATGTCCAACTCTTTAGTTTTTCATTTTTAATTTTTATAAGATTTTATTTATTTGTTTATTTATTTAGAGTGAGTCGGGTAAGGGGGAGAGGGAGAGAGCCGAAATCGAGAGCCATTTCCTTAACCGACAAAGCCACTCAAGTGCTCCAAGTGTCTAACTCTTGGAGTTAACTCTTGGAGTAACTTAAAATAGCTTGTCCTCTTTACCCCACTGTCATTAGAAAAAGGTTCATTCAGTAGAATTTGGATTGGGGACACACATGTATTTTGGCTCAGGTCATGATCTCAGGGTCCTGGGATCAAGTCCTGCTTCAGACTCTGTGCTCAGCAGGGGGTCTGCTTGAGGGTTTTCTCTCCTTCTCCCTCTGGCCTTCCCCCTGCTTGTACTCTCTCTCAAATAAATAAGTAAATCTTAAAGAAAAAGAAAGAAAATTTCTATTGTATTTAACCTTAAATATTTAGCATCCTAAGAGTCACGCTCAGATGCACAGCCTTGGCGCAGGGAGGTGGGGAGGGACTGAGTCTGAGTGATTGTTGACTCGCTATGAGTAACTTGCACAGGCACCCTGGGCTGGCAGAGGACCTCGGGCGGTCAGAGTCCTTAGAGAAGAGTTCTCAAAGGGAACCTCTGGGGACTACAGTTTAGTTCTCCAGAGCCTGCTCTGGGCAGGGAGGTCAGGATCCCCTACTTGAAATCCTAATGCTAACACTGGCACGAGAATCGAAATACAGGTGTTTGTGTATCTTAACAAAAATATTAATGAACATTAAGGAAATGGTACTGGAAATTTAGAAAAAATAAAATATCACCTATCATTAAATATAAATATACCATTAAAAATAAAACATCACCCACCACCCTAATAACACAGTAACTCTTCCTGGTTTCTGGTGTCACCCTTCAGACCTGGTGCAACTCGGCCCCTAATCTAGTGAGAGGCTGACTACTCTGCTGTGTTCTTTGACCCCTTACTTTATCATGGGCCCCTTTCCATGTTGTGCACCCTCCAGAATGGTCGTGTTGAATGGGGCACGCTCTTTGTTGAATACATTTCACATGCTTTCCTTGATTTCCTGCTCTCTTGGACACCTTGGTTGTTTCAATGATGCCACAATAACATCTTTGGGCCTAAAGGCATTTTCCCTTGAAGTTCCTAGGATTTGAGTGAGTTTACTAGGTCAGATGGCACAAATATTTTATACTAGTTAATCATGTTGCCAAATTATTTGCCCAATGGGCTGGCCCAATTTATGCTGCCACCAGAGATCTTGGAGTGTAGCGGTTTACTACATGTTATTAAAATATGTTTCCCCTATGTTTTTGCACACCCAAGTGTCCCTGGTTTAGATATCGATGGAAGTATAAGACGTGACCTCTGAAAATTTTCTCTTTTCTAAGGACAATGGAGATGTTATACGTGACAAAATGCAATGCAGCTTAAAATCTGGGAGTCAGTGCAATAGATCCTGGTGGGATGCAGGACTCGGGAAGCGTTCTAGGAGGCGGTGGCGCTGGAGTCGAGCGAGAGGAATAAGGTTTGGGTGGGGTGCTGACTGGAGGAGGTCAAGACCAGGCTGGCCAGATGGCCCTCTGATGGAGGTGCAGGGTTCATAGTCTGGTCTCACACCCTTACTGCTGGATAAGTTCCTCTTAACTTAAAATAGCTTGTCCTCTTTACCACACTGTCATTAGAAAAAGGTTCATTCAGTAGAATTTGGATTGCGGACACACATGTATCTATATATGTATATCTATATCTATAGAAAATACGTGAATTTTTTACATTTTAACTTACTCTTGGTAAACATTTGAAATGGCTCCATAATATTACATCAAGTGGAGAGGCTGTAGTTCATTTCCCTATCCTTCTGGTGTCAGACATTGTATGGTGGTTCCATAATTCACTTATTCATGTAAACCTTGGTGCTTCTGGAATAATGTTGGGCTGCTGTTGACAGCTGACTGTATTCCTCTGTAATGCGTACACATCTTTGTAAGGAGGGAAGTGCTGTTTGGTGAAGAAAGTAAGGGGAATGGGATGGTGAGGAAGGGCTTAGGGTCAAGTATACTGGGGATGGAGGGTTTTTGCTTTTGTTTTTTTCTGCCAGTGACAGAAACCGGAAGAAAAAACTTAGGTAAAAAGAGAAATTTCTTGTCTTGTGTGACTACAGCGCTGAAGGGACAGAGACTGGAACACTGCTGGGACTGATGCTCGGTCTCTGGGAACTGGCTTCTTTTTTTTTTAAGATTTTATTTATTTATTTGACAGACAGAGATCACAAGCAGGCAGAGAGGCAGACAGAGAGGAGGAAGCAGGCTCCCCACCGAGCAGAGAGCCCGACGCGGGGCTCGAACCCAGGACCCCGGGATCATGACCCGAGCTGAAGGCAGAGGCTTTAACCCACTGAGCCACCCAGGTGCCCCTGGGAACTGGCTTCTTTGTCTCGCATCTCCTTACTCCAGTTCCGGGCGGTTGGACCACTGCTGGTGTCCTGCTGGGATCACATATTTCCGGTTTATTACGTAAGAGGAAGGAGGACTTTGACACTCCATTGCCCCCACTGGGTCCCTGTCAGGACGGCCAGAGGCCCGATGTGGGTCACGTACCCATTCTTCTTTGTCAGAAGTGTGTGCTTGTGCTCAGGCGCACGCGTGTGACTTCCATCATTGACAGCCCCCTCTAGAAGTGCATGTTTGGGAGGGATGAGCAGTTACCCAGACCAAAGCTGCCACTATCCACTCTGAATGCTTACCTGCATCTCCTCATGACTCCTTTGGAACCTCAGGTCATCTGTGTTAATGTTAAGACGATTTGGCCATGGCTTCTTTCCTTTTGTGTCTGCTCTGCATCACGGTGGAATTTCTGCTTACATTCTGGTTACGGTCTAAAACTATGGCTGTGTCTGTCTCATAGGACTGTTTCACCCTGGACGTTGGGGTGCTGGCTTGTTCAGCGACTGAGGATCATTGTGGGTGGTGGCTTGCCTTATGGGGTCGGGATAAATGCAGAGGTGGAACCCAAGATAGGGCTTGATTTTAGGACCCTGAGATGATGACCTGAGCCAAAATCAGGAGTCGGGTGCTTAGCCAGCTGAGCCACCCAGGCTCCCCGAGTGCCTCTGTTTCTGCCCTGGCAAAGGAAAGGAATCCATGCGTGCATTCAGCAACACTGAGCACCATCCAGGCCCTCTGCTGGGCATGGGGACAGTTCCATGATAGCAATGTGAATGGAACACCCTGGAAACACGGAGCTAGGGAGTGGCTTGCGGAGTCAGAGAAGGCTCTTGGGGAAAGGAACTTGTGAACTGGTCCTGAAGCTTGAGTTAAATAAAGGTTAATCGATAGGCAAGGGAGCAGAGGGTTTTGTACGGAGGGCGAAGGCACAGAGGTATGAGAACATACGGTGTTTTTGGGGAAACAAAAACAAAATGCCCAATGAGGTATTCTGAAGTATTACTTGGAACTTTAAAGATTATAATTTATTCCTTTTGATGTTACAAAAACATTTTCAGAGGTTTATGGGAAGTCATAAAAATGAGATTAAGAATAAAGGTGAAGGCATTCAGGTCAAGAAAAAAAAGGGTGACTAGGGAAATGGAAGCAGAGTGAGTAAGGAGAAATGCATGCTGTGGTACCCAACCCCCTACCAAAGACGGGGACTTAAATTCAGCTGGTGGCTCCTGGCAGCGAAAGTAAAAAGGGAAATTCGGTCACAGGGTCTCCAGTGTCTGAAGATGAGCAGGTTAAACTAAAAGGACAGCTTTGGCTGGCCCTCTGGCCCAAGGGCAGTGCCCCTCTGGAGGGCTGCTGGAAGGTTCTGGGAGCAGGACAGAGCCTTTGCCTGCACTACCTGCAGTGAGAGCAGTGTTGTGGCCCCGTCTGTGCCATCCAGGTCCGTGAGCTTGTAAGGAGTATGGTTTCCAGTCCAGGGACAGTGTCTGGCCATTTCCTGTTATTCTTGTTTCCTGGACAAGAGCTACCAACTCGGCAATGTTGCAGCCCTGTTTATGCACGAGCCCTGCGGGGGGGGGGGGCCGCTGGCAAGCATGCCGGTTGTTGTTTTAGCATTCCCTGGATTCTTTCTGATGGTCAGCCAACCGTCATCTTCTGGGTGCTATCAAACCATCCTTCGCTCACGCCGGAGAGCCTTCTTGCCGGGTTATTGTGTGGGCTGCTAATCTCTCCGGAGGGAGACAGCTCCTATGTGAACGGGCATCTTGTGGCTGGGGCGTGGGAGTCCACTGTGTCTGATGGTGCCTGGGTGCTGTGGGGTTGGGCCATGAGCAGCCTGCTCGTTCCCATTGCCTATAATTGCAGCGACCTAGTGCCAGCTGACTCAGCACGTGGTATCCTTTGCAGTCGTTCATTTGTTTATCCAGGGGACATTCGTGGCGTACTTGCAGTGGTACGGGCATTGTTGGTAGGCCCTGGTGAATACAAGCTTTGGTTTTTACCTGGGAGATCTTTCTACAGCCGGTAAGGTCCAAACGTGAGGGTCTCTTGGATAGATCCCCTTTCTTGTATTATACCCCCTTGGCACCAGAGGGACCCACATCCTCACAAGGACATTCAGGAGGCTCTTGCAACAAACGAGCAACAAACCTGGTATTCCCAAGTCGGTGTCCTAACAGTGATGTTGAACGTGTCACGGTTTGTGTGGTTTTTACCAGGAATGCTGCTCGGACTGTCACATCCCTGCCCTCACACCTTGACTTTAATGCATTGTTCGGCTCCAGTGACTTAAGGCTCTCCTTTTTAGTATGTATGTATATGTGCGTGTGCATGTGTGTGTGTGGGTGTGAGTGCGCATTTGGTGGAAAGTGATAGAGGTAAACCTTTATTTTAGATTTGCTCTTTCTGGTTCAGGCATTCAGTGTGCTACTCGGGGTGGGTGGGGAGAGGAGCAAGTGCTAGTCTTTTCCTTCTGCTTTGTAGAAGCAGCGTATATGAGACGTGGGTTTAGCTGTATTCCCCAGACTGTCTCATAATGCTCTCATCTGTTTCAAGACCTGTCGTCCACTACTCTGACAAGTGTGTGCTTCAGTACCTGGGCACTTAGCTCTGTGGGGATGCATTTGCTGGCTAAAACCCAAAAATCTAATTAAAGTTGTACCCGTCACCCAGCTGGCTAATCCCATGTGCTTTGACAGGAGCTGGTTTAATTTCAGGGTAGTTCATCCTGAACCCCTCTGGTTTCACATGTGTTTGTTGATGGATAGCTCCAGACGAGATTATGACAGCGTTCAGAGCATCTCTGGTGATCCATAGTCAAAACACGGCGTTTGGAGTCAGTGTCTGTAGGCTGGTTGGGCAGGCCTAGGACCACAGACCTGAGGTCGTGTGATTCTTACTAAGGGTCAGAGCTCCCCTTGCCTTGCTTTTGGTTTAATCAGGTATGAAGAGTCTGAATGGGAGTCCTTGTGGATCTGTGCTGGCGGAAGTTCTGCCTCTGCATTCCCAGTCACTCTTAAGAGAGGCTGAGTGCAGAGACTCGGGTCAAACTGGCCTTGAGTCCTGGTCTGTCACTGGTTGACTGTTGGACTGTGAGCCAGTAACTTTGCCTCTTCAAATGATGGTGCCTGTTTCTCTTTAGAAAATCAGAGCTTAGGGACGCCTGGGTGGCTCGGTTAAGGGGCTGCCTTTGGCTCGGGTCATGATCCCAGTGTCCTGGGATCGAATCCCACATCAGGCTCCTTGCTCGGTGGGGAGCCTGCTTCTCCCTCTGCCTCTGCCTGCCACTCTGTCTGTGCTCTCTCTCTCTCTCTCTCTCTCTGACAAATAAATAAACTCTTAAAAAAAAAAAACGAAAAAAAAATCAGAGCTTAGTTGTGGGGATGATCTGAGATGGGGATAGCAATTACGAACATAATGCCTGCCACATCTTAGCTGATCAGTGGATGGGTGCTGTTTTGGTGATGGTGATGATGCCACTGCCCTGGGAAGGAGAAATTGACAGTTTGAACTGGTGTCTTTGGAGCAGTGGGCAACAGGGCCGGATTGGGGTTCGAATCTCGGCTTTCACAGGCATTCAGCTCTAAGCCTTTAGGTCAGTGGCTTAACCCCTCTAAACTCAGGTTTTCTCCCCTACAATGGGGTTGATTATACCTTCTTTAGGAGGAATGAATGAATAATAAAACTTAATGCACGAGAAAGTGCGTCCTCTGGTTCCTGCGTGCTCAGTGGATCGGACTCCTTCCCTCCTCTCCTGCTTTTAATTGCCTGGCAGATGCTGGCTCAGGACTTTGAATGACAAACCACTGCCTGCTAGGATCTAATGGACACTGTTGACTAATAAATATGGTCTGCCTAGTTACCAGCCAAGTCAACAAAGCTGTAAATTTCTTCCTTGATCCACACACTCACCTCTCCTCTGAAGAAAGTGCTAGTCTGTTCCTTTCCAGCTGATTGATCCCTCTAGGAAGGGCGGCAGAACCCGTTTCGAGTGACAGATTCTGTAGTATCTCAGTGGCTTGTACATGGGGCAGCCGTGGAAGCTGCTTTAAAAGGCTGTTGCCATCAGTCTTCACGTGGAATTGCTGTCGTCTTTCTGGAGGCTTTCCCTTATCTCTAGTTCTTTATAATTTCTGTGCCACTCTGTCCTGGGCACTGGGAGTACAGGACTGAATCAAATCAGGCACAGTCTCTGAAGGAATCTGGCAGAGAGAGAGACTAGGAACACAGACAAAAAGCTAATTAAAATATAGCATGATAAATGCAGGTATGGGGATGGGCCAAACACTGGCAGCACAGAGCCTGGAACTTGCTAATAGTGGGAGGGGGTGGGGAGAAAGGCTTCACAGAGGAGGTGGATTAGAGCTGAAGCTTGAAGGATCAGTAGCTGTTTGCTGGGGGGCAGGTTGGGGGGGCATAAAACTGCATTCCTGGTCTAAGGAGGGCCCCTGGGGAGGCTTGGGGGGCACGAATGAGCCTGGCACAAGGGGGCACAGCGGGTGGGCTGGTGGAGAGGGCAGGCATGGTCTGTCGTATCGTCAGGTGGGGATTTAGAGCGGTGTGGTGTCTGGTGGCTAAGTGACCCAGCTGGGCCTTGAGCCCTGCCCAATGTGAGCCTCCGCTCCTTTCTGCTGAAAGCCACCCTGACCTCCCCGCCCGGAACTTGTGCGGTCCGTTCTCACCGTCCTCACCGTCCTCACGCCAGCAGCACGCAGTAGCACACGTGCTTGTTAGAGCTCTGTCTGTGCGAGCGCGGTCTCATCCCAGTGGTTTCTGTTTGTTTGTTTGAGCATAGGGATTCTTTGTTCAAATATGACTCTCCTGAAGAGGAAACCTGAAAGCAGAGCTGCTCAGGGAGATGGGAGGGGAAGGCCTGGCGCCTCGTCCCCACGGTGTCCCGCCTCCGCCGCAGCCCCCAGGGACAGCCAGGCTCCACAGAACGCGGCCCGAACACCACTATCTCATACTAATTCTGGAAATTCTTACATCACTGGGTTCCTGTCCTCATTAAGATTTTGGAGAAGTTTCCTTTGTGTATTTAAAAGGAACACTGAGCATTTTGACAAGCTTTCTCACCACGAAACCTGAGAAGGTGGAAATTTGATGGATGAGAAC
The DNA here is from genome assembly GCF_922984935.1 of Meles meles. NCBI lineage: Eukaryota > Metazoa > Chordata > Mammalia > Carnivora > Mustelidae > Meles > Meles meles. Next base: position 14,092,946 of record NC_060076.1, read on the forward strand.
CTTCTCGTTCTCCATCTGGCCAGAGATAAAACAAACTAGCTGACTGCAGAAGGAAGTAAGAGGGCCTGGCTTTTCATTTCTAATGTGATTCTAAGATTATAGGGATATTTTATTTTTAAAATAATCCATTTTTTTTTTTCTGTCATCCTCCCCTGAGAATGCCCTGGTATGCAAAGGCAACACTTGGCTCCGTGTTGGTCCAGAGTGCACCTGTGAATCTTAAAGGAAAATTGCCCATGAGGTAGAAAGCGAAGACACTCAGTTGATGTCACCACACACAGATCCTACTGTGGCAGCGCTCGCCTGAAAGCAGTGTGGGGTCTGGTACCAGAGAGGGGTTTTCAAACTCTTACCTGTCCCTTTGTTCAGAAGCAAGTCAAACAGATGCACCCAAGGGGCTTGGCAGTTTCCTTAGGATGGTGGCTCCTTGCCTTACAATTAAATACACATTACCATTCTTTCCCCCAAGCCAACTGAGTCAGGTTTTGGAGGAAGGCCCAGGAACATGTAGTTAGATGATACCGATAGCCAGCCAGCCTTGGGCTTCTTGAGCTCGGTTTGAAAAACCACTGGTTTAGTGAAAAGAACATGAATAGACTGGACTTCAAGTCCTGATTCCAGCACCTTTTGGTTTGGTTAAGTTGCTTTAGTATTTTGAACCTCCGTTTTTTGATTGGTAAAACGGGTGGAATGAGAGTGTCTGCTTTGCAGGGTTGTTGTGAGCGCTGGGGGAGGGCACGGATGTAAAGGGCTGGCCCTTTCCTAAATGCTCTACAGCTTTGCAGAAAAAGGTGCTGTTTTGGGATGATGATTGCTGAGGGCCAGATTAGTCAGGGGGGGCTTTGTGGAGGAGGTGGTACTTGGATTGGGCCTTGCAAGGTAAGCATGCTCTCTCCAAGCAGCATCGGGCAGAATTGTACTTTCTTTTTTTTCCAGGATGGAGAATACTGGGTGGTCGGGTGAGGTGGGCTTTAGGCTGGAGCCCACAGTGGGTGGAGAGCCTGGAAAGAAGATTTATTAAGTAGGGTGTCTCCTTCTACAGTTAGCATGGGGTCCCTGCAGGGTCCTGGGTAGAGATGTAAATGTCAGGGGCGTATATGTGTGATTTGGTGGGTGAAGACAGACATAGGGAGACCAGTTAGGGGGCTGTTGCTAATGATCAGCTGCGAGCTAATGTCTGAAGAAGGCGGGGCAGTGGGATGGAGGGAGGGAGGGGTTGAGTGGGCACAGGGTTCACTTTTCTCCCCAGTACTTCCAATTCTGCCTGTCTTCTTCTTTAATACCTCCTTAGGGGAGGAAGAGTGACTGTCCGGGTGATCAGAGTCCGGGATGCTCCCTGGGCTAGCCTTGCCAACACGTGGTTACTGTAACTGAAGATAAGAACCCAAGTTCCAGATTCTCTGGCTTTCTTGCCCCAGACCTTAAGCACACCTGGCCCTTGTTGGGCAGATGGCTTCCTCAAGATGCATATACCCTCCTTCTTCAAAAAGCAAACCCAAAACAACCCTCAGTTTTATGGAAAAGCCCTGCTTTGGGTATGCAGTTTTCACCGACTTGTACTTTGATTCCCGGTCTGAGATTGGTTCCTACCATACTGATGGATTCCACTCCTTTGAGAACTCTGGGGGTAGGGTGGGGGAGAGGGGTCGTTGGCAGGGCAGGATTTGGGCACTCGTGTGCACAGAGAAGCACCAAATACTTCCCTTCATCTCTTGTGAGCTCTGTGTGGAGGCTTGGCCCTGCCTGCAGGCCCGAGTTACCCGTGAGATGGGCAGGAGTGTGTGAGAGGGAGGGGAGGAGTGCTTCCGGTGGCTGGCTGGTTGGTGATGTGCTGATGCTGTGGCCAAGGAAGAAGCCTGGAGTAGAGGCAGCCTGGAGGCTATGTGTGTGGGGAGGCGTGGGCTGCAGGGGCGGGGGATGACAGAAGGTCATTTCCTACACACCTGCTTTTGTGCCTGGCACCCATCCCGCATTCTCTCATTTAACCCTCCCAGGACCTTAGGAACCGGTATTATTAACCCCATTTGCTGGAAAGGAAGCACTCGTAAGGATTTAGGCTATCTGTGGTCACACAGCTAGTCAGCAGTAGAGCCCGGATTCAGAGCTAGTTCTGCCTGTCTTCACAGCCTAGGAATATTGAAAGAGGTCTGCGGGAACCACCCAAGATTATCAATTTTCAGTTCTGATTGTTTTGCTTAGGCGAGACATGCCGTCTCCATGCCTCCCCTAAACACTGGTTATAAGCGCACTGGGGCCGAGCTGGGAGCCCTGCGCTGCCTTTGTGTTGCCATGGCAGCCGCTCCTCCTCAAGGCCGCCTCAGCACACAGCTCCCCCTCCCTGCCGTGGTCCTCTTACCTCAGGCCTTCTCTGACTGCCCTTCACGTGAGGTCCGAGATCCTTGGTCCTGCCCCATTCATTATCGCAGGAGGGCCTCCGTCTCAGGCTGGATATTCCATCAGTCCTGAGTCCTTGAGTTACTGGAACCTTTGCTCAGGGCACTGGAATTAGTGACCAATGGCAGCCCATGTCACGGACTGGTTTGTCTTGACAATGGTGCACTTGGGTGGAGAGAATGCAGAATTTGGGGTCTAAGTGACTTGGGCTTGGATTTCAGTACTAGAACTTACGTGTAAAGCTTTGTAAACATCTCTCAGCCGCTGTGAGCCTTGGTTTCCTTTCTGCAAATACAGGGCTCCTAATATTTACCGTGTGTGCCATCATTAGGGTTAGAGGTGCTTTCTGTAAAAGTGCCTTGACACGTCTGTGGCTCAGCTTGTGCTTGGTAAATAGTAGTTTCTGTCAGGAATGAGTACTTTGTCATCTTCGGTGACCTGACTTTCTTTGAGACCCTTACTTGTGCTGAGGGCCCGCTGCCACCAAAAATGTACACACGCACAGATTTGCATAGGCTCCCAGGGACCCATTCAGTGGAACTCAGATTAAGAACCCCTAATCTTGAGGAATGACCCAGCTACATGTGCTCTGTGGGACTTTGGAACAGGTCAAGTGTGTTAGTTTGGGAGACACGTGGGAGAAATGTAACACAATAGTCACCTTTATCGCTTAAAACATGCAAATTCTTAATTTACGTACCTCAACTAAAATTGTATGAGCAAATGATGTGGGAGAATGGAGTAAATTACTGTTGTACACACACGTATACAGTAGAACTTGAACCAGACCTCAGAATAATGGGTCCTATAGGTGTTTGTGCAGAGGAGAGTCCTGAATTGTGGAAGTGATGTAAGTGGACCAGTAATTACTGTGCACGTGAATGGTGCATGTTTTTTACTTAGCATAATGCAGAAATATTTTAAGCTTAAAAAGTACACATGAGGGGCACCTGGGTGGCTCAGTGGATTAAAGCCTCTGCCTTCGGCTCAGGTCATGATTCCCAGGGTCCTGGGATCGAGCCCCGCATCGGGCTCTTGGCTCCGCAGGGAGCCTGCTTCCCCCCCCCACCTCTGCCTGCTTCTCTGCCTACTTGTGATCTCTGTCTGTCGAATAAATAAATAAAATCTTAAAAAAAAAAAAAAGTACACATGACCAGGGCTCCTGGTTGGCCCAGTTGGTTAAGTGTCTGACTCTTGATTTCAGTTAAGGTCATGTTCTCAAAGTTGTGAAGTGGAGCCCTGAGTCGGGCTCTACACTGAGTGTGGAGCCTGCTAAGATTCTCTCTCTGCCCCTACCCCTCTCTTAAAAAAAAAAAAAAGAAAGAAAGAAAGAAAAAAAAAAAAAGTAGACTTGATCTTCTTAGGATGATCTTTCCAGGATGGCAGGCAGATTTACTGTGACTTTAAAGATGTACCTAAATGGCTTCATGCAAGATTTTGTGGTCCCTGTTACCCAGTTTTCATAGGGAGGTTTCTAAAAGCACGTGTCAGATGATTATAGGAGGACATGGATCATTTTGAAAGAAATCTAAACCCTGGTCGTGGTGCAGAAGTGAGCCGAGAGGCTTGCAATCAGAGTTGGAATCAGGCAGGTGCTGCCCCTTAGTAACTGTGATGGTGGGTAAGTTACTTTATCTGAGCCTGTATCCTCCTTCATAAAATGGGAGCAATCCCATCTACCTCTCCATCCGTCCAACAGATACTTACTGAGCGCTGTTCTGGTTATCTATTGTATTTGCCATTCCCAGGTGATGCTGATTATGTTGTTCTAGGGACTGTGTTTTGATAATTCGGGTTCTTTTTGGTGGGAAATGGTATTTAGAGACTATAGTCTAGATACTGGGGAGGATGCTGACTTTAGACTTTCTTGGTGAGAGAGGAAATAACAGAAAATAAAAGTTCTTATTGATATTTCCAATTCATATTTACAGTGACGTGTTTTAACTTTATATTTGTTTTGGTATTCTCTTAGGTTTGTAATCTTGGTCATCACGTTAATAATTACTTATTTAATAAATATATATACACACACACAGTTCAGAATAATAACACAAATATTATTTCTTCCAATATGATTACTAAAATAGTGTAAGATTTTCTGCAGTAGTCCCTTCTGTCCTTAGAGAAATAGCCCACTAGGGGTATAAAAATTATTCTTTTTTTTTTTTAAAGACTTTGTTTATTTCCTTGAGTGAGAGCACAGAGGGAGAGAATCAAGGGAGAGGGACAAGACGACTCCCCACTGAGCAGGGAGCCCGATGCGGGGCTCGATCCCAGGACTCTGGGATCATGACCTGACCCAAAGACAGATGCTTAACCGACTGAGCCAACCGGGTGCCCTAAATGACTCTGCTTTTAAGTTACTGAAATAATTCCTCTCTGTTTGGTTAACCAATCAACCCGATACACAGTTAGGTTTATTTTTTGTTTGCTCCGCTTCTAGTTGTAGGAGATTTTTATTTTATTTTTCAAATAGTCATCCAAACATTTGGTTTGCTTCAGTGCTTCATTTGTAAAACGAATTCTGCTCCCTCCTTCTGCCTTGCTCTTTTTTATTTCCCTATAAACAACCATTTAATTTATTTTATAGTTAAGTACATGACAGTATGTTAATACTTTTTTTTCCCTATTGGGGTCTTCCTGACCCCCGACCTGAGCAGTATATTCTGAAGGTTACTTTCCGGCTTTGTGTTTACAGAGCCCTCATTCCTTTCTCTCGATCGCTTCAGAGTGCTCCGTTGTGAGAATGTACCTTAGTTCATTCCTCTCCAGTGGATATTTGGGCGGTTTCCAGCTTTTGCTGTTATGAATAGTATTTCAGTATTACAAATAGCATACATCCTGAGGTGGCTCAAATCACACTGTTCGCTGTTGGTTTTGTGTTTCTCCCCTTAACATTATAACACAGGCATTTCCCACGTTAATTGTAAATGTCATTATTTAAGGTCTTTTTTTTTCTGATTGTGAAAGTAATATAGACTGATTTAGAGATTTTAGAAACTCAGAAAAGTTAAAAAAAAATCAATCAAAAGTCCCCACAGCCCCTCTATTTAGGTATACTGTTATTCTTTTTGATGTGTATCCTCATAGCCTCAACAATATTTTGTATAAACATTTAGGAGACAATCGACATCATATTGTATAGTGTTTGTTTTCCTCATAATTGTGCATTTTTAAAAAAATATTTTGTTTATTTATTTGACAGACGGAGGTCACAAATAGACAGAGAGGCAGGCAGAGAGAGAGGAGGAAGCAGGCTCTCTGCTGAGCAGAGAACCTGATGTGGGGCTCGATCCCAGGACCCTGGGATCATGACCCGAGCCGAAGGAAGAGGCTTTAACCCATTGAGCCATCCAGGCGCCCCAATTGTGCATTTTTAAAAAAAGATTTTACTTATTTATTTGAGAGCGAGAGTGTGCAGTGTGGGGTGGGGGGAGGAGCAGAGGGAGAGGGACGAGCTGGTTCTCAAGTGAGGGCCAAGCCCAACACGGAGCTCAACCCTGGGACCCTGAGATCATAATCTCAGCGGAAACCTGAGCTGAAGCTGAGTTTCTAGAGGCAGATGCTTAACCAGCTAAGCCAGCCAGTGCCATAATTGTGCACTTCTTTAAATGCCATATTCTTTTTTTTTAAAAAAGATTTTATTTATTTGACAGAGATCACAAGTAGGCAGAGAGGAAGGCAGAGAGAGGGGGGAAGCAGGCTGCTCACTGAGCAGAGAGCCCGATGTGGGGCTCAATCCCAGGACCCTGAGATCATGACCCTAGCCGAAGGCAGAGGCTTTAACCCACTGAGCCACCCAGGTGTCCCCAAATGCCATATTCTTTATAGTTAATTTCTTATTTAAAAAAAAATAAATTCCCTGTTATTGGGTATTTAGTTTCTTTTTTTTTTTCAGTATTGCAAACAATGTTGTGCTAAATATCTGTGCGTAAAGCTTTTTCCAGATTTCAGCTTCTTCTTAAAGCTGGTTTTCATCAGACTTTAAAAGAGAAGGAAGTGCACATTGTTAAATGCATGTATTAGCTTGCTCTCGGAAAGCGGTAAGCAGGAGAGATGATCATCTTGAAGTGCTTATCAAGTAAGTTCTGTTTTTTTCTTTTTCTTCTGGTAGGACCTTAGAAATGAAGTTGACAAGCTACGCGATGAAGTGAATGAAAGAGAGAAAGCCGTGGAGAATCATTACAGGAGTCTTTTGAATGAAAGTAATAAGAAATTGCACAGTCTAGAACAAATGATCAGAAGTCTAACGGGAAGCATCGATCCGAAAGACTTGTTGCTTCAGGTACCATAACTTCTTTTTCTTTTGTATTTCAATCTGTTGACTTGGCATAGGCTGCTTTCTTTAAAAACTCTTTTGCAGAAACCTTTGTGTAAAAATAAGGCTGGCAACAATGATGATAGTCTTCACTGCTCTATGTCAGACATCAGAGCTTTCTTTATGTGCTGTGGGCGTGAGCAACCAGCAAGAAGGGAAGGACCTTGTTCTGGGTCATGAGACGGCTCCACGGCAGAGCCCAATGGAGGTCCTGGCCTGTTCTGCCTTAGTGGCCAGCTTGCTTCACAACAGTGCTTCTGGTGTGAGTGTCTGCTGCTCCGTGGTAGGCCAGGCCCTCTCACCCCTCTGTGCTTTTCCTCTGACTGTCCCCATTTGGTCTGGGAATACCCTTCCTGTCTGATCGTGTAGCAAAGTTCTGATTTAGTGCAAGCTGACAGGTGACCGTGGTGGGTTTAAACGGGTGTTGAGCTCTGCTTCCTACAGGAGCCTTGTTAAAGAGACAGTGAAGGGGTGAAAGATACAAGCCCACAGGACTAAGAGCACTCTGCTCCATGCCTTTGGGGTGAAAAGCCAACAAGAAGCAAGCTGGTGTAGCTACAGAGCCCAGAGAGGCTCAGCAGGCAGTAGAGGGACCTGGTCCCTGTGTAATCGGGAGATTTGGCAGGAATGCTGGGCAGTTAGGTGACCTTTCTCTTCACTAGCAGGAGATGGGTGAGGGAGCATGCGGTTTCCTCTCTGGTGACCGTAATAAACTGGGGATGGGGGAAGTGGGTCACCAGATGCACCTAAAGGCAGGAGTGGGCCTCTTGAATGAAAATGGGAGTGGAAATGTGCATTGTCAACATTGAGAGTCCTCTGAGGGGAGAAAAGACAGATGGGTATCTTCCAGCAGAACAAGCCTGTCCCCACCTGTCCTCTGCCAGTGAGCCTGCCATCGGTGTGTTCTTTCCACACTCAGAGCTTCTGAGCGCTTTTCCCTTTAAAGGTAGATGGGGGGCCCGAGCTCCCCAAACAGGGGAAAAGTGTGTAAGAGGAAAGCCAGACAGACAGAACAAGGCTATGTAGAGGCCATGGAAACAGAAGGATGAGAAGCAACCAGACAGCTTTAAAATACCTCAATACTGTAACATCTTTAGATAAGAACTAACATCAGGATCGAATAAAAAAGATACTTGGAAAAGAAGAATGAGATGTTGGAAATTGGAAGTATGATTACAGATATAATGAGTTTAATAGGAGAGTTAGAAATACTGGAAGGTAAAGTTGAGTGAATCTTCTAGAAAATAGAATCCAACAGAGAAACAGATAGGTGAGGAAATGAGAGGGAAAGGCCTGATTCAGAAGTTCCAGTATGTGATTGACCAGAGGTCCTGAGAGATGGGGCATGCAGAGCAGAGGGAAGGGAACCCTCAAAGCAATGGGAGAGCTTGCAGAGTGAAGGGACAGGCACCTGTGCATTGAAAGGGTCCCTCTCTTTCTAGCACAAGTAATGGTGAGATGCCCACGCCCTTGTGAAATCATAGCACGTGAGGATAAAGAGAGGATCTGAAAGGTTCCAAGGTGAGATGTGAAGGACCCAGAGCTGGAATGACATCAGAATTCTCAGCAGCAATACTGGAGGCCAGAAGGCAGGAGAGCAGGGCTTCACGATTGCTGAGGAAGAATAGTGTCCAGCCCAGCATTATATACTCAGCTGAGCCAGCAACAAGAGTGAGGGCAAACAAAGCCATTCCCCGACATTCAGTGCCAAAACCCCTCTGCCTCCTGGGGACCCCATGCAGGGAACACCTGGACAGTGATCCCATACAAATGAGGAAGAAGCCCAAAAGGAGAGAGACATGGGATCTAGCAAGTAGGGGATTCTCTTGGGATGTGGTGACAGGAAGTCCCAGGATGCAGAGAGCTTGTGTTTGAGCTCTTGAGACAGGGCCTTAGCTGGGATTTCCCCAAGAAGTGGAAATGGAACCCATCATTGACCTGATGTGTCTGGCCCCATCTAGAGGCATTTTAAAATTCTCTTAAGAGAGTTTAGAGATAAGTCTACCTTAAGTACCTAATTTAGTTTTATGAACTAAATGAATAAATACAGTAAAGCTGTTGTTACTGATTCCAAGGAAAGCAAAGAAACAAATCCGGAAGGAAATGTAATCATGGAAGGCTAGATGGGTGAGTTGTGCCCAGTGTTTGTGTGGTCATAATAGTGTGAATGCGGACTGTCGATTGAACTGAAATTGTGTTGTAACTATGAGGATGATTTCTGGGGGTGGGGGCAGATGTTATAAGAACTAAGTCCTTAAACTCCTATGGTAGGAGCCAAGAGATAAATCTTAAGAAGTCAGTGGGACGCCTGGGTAGCTCTGTCAGTTGAGTGCCTGACTCTTGATCTTGGCTCAGGGCATGATCTCAGGGTGGTGAGTTCAAGCCTCGTGCTGGGCTCCACACTGGGCGTGGAGCCTACTTTAAAAAAAAAAAAAAGAGGTCAAACAGGTGAGAGTAGTAATGTAAAGCAAATAGCAGAAGAGCCTGAGGAGTTGGAAGTTGTTTTTTCCTGGGAGTGGGACCCAGAGGTGAGAAGTGTGGGGGGGGGGGGGGCAGTTTTTCAAGTAAGCCGTGCAGACTGTTGTTAATGTGCACGTATATTTGGACTTCTAGAAAAGGAAAATGGAAAGTGTGAGTCAAGCACAGCTGTATTATGGCAATTCTCGAAAGTTCGTGTTGGTCATTTGATTTGTTGTTTTTGCTGTTTATAGTTTAACAGGTTTTTTTTTTTATAAGAAGTTGCCTCTGTTTCTTTTGTGTTTGTGCTCATCTAATCTCTCATAAACATTTGACATGCCGAAATAATTCTGATAGGTACTTAGAAATGAGATGTGGTTCTTGCCCTTAATTTCTGACCTAAAGTGAACAGAGACCTCATTAAGGAGTTACTAGGTTTTAAATAGTTAGGAATAGGTTCTATGCTTGAACTTGGCCAAAAGGCCAGAGAGACGGTCTCTAGTCTTGTCATGTTGTCGAATGCCAGACCTTCTGAAGGGGTCAGTGATGTGTGTCATTACGAAGGACCCTTTCATATGAGACCAGACCCCAAAACAACAGTCACAGCCTTTCTTCCTAGAAGTCAGATCTCCTCGTAGATAATAGATGGTTTAAGTTTTGTCAAATGTGTGATATTTTGAGAAAGACTGGGTTTTGTTGGGTTGCAATGTACAGTTTCTCTAATCACCTCAGAAACCTCCTAGGATAGGAAATAGACCCAGAGGCCACACCCTGGCCAAGGGGGACCCAGGATGGGAACCCCATCCTGTGGGGTCAGGGCCTGGGCTTGGTCCTCCATACCCGCCGGGCAGCCACCTGAGGGGTGAGGAGAAGGGCACTTTGTAATGACTGCCGCCACCCCTGCCGACGCCATGGCTGTGGGCTGCTTTTCCCCTGGTGGCAAATAACAAAGGCACTTGCATTAATTTTGTAATTGCCTAGTATTGGGGGATGATGGAAATTTTTTTGAGGAAAAAAATGTGAAGAAAAAATAAAATATTTTCCCTTAAAAAGTTTTGGACAGTCTATTAAAATTTTTTCTCTTGTTGAAAACTTCCTTGTGATTTGTTTTGTTTCCTTAGAAATTCAGTGGAAAAGGTTCGGAAGCAGTACAGCAGACTTGTCCTTCACAGACCGGAGGGGAGCTCGGGGTCAGGACTGAGGGCTTCTCCGAAAAGTGCTCGCAGCGGTCACCAGGCAGCAGCCACATCTTCTCGGAGGTAAGCTTGACTGGACTTGAATGTGTGCAGGTGAGTTCATGCGCTTCCTGACACACGTGTGATAACTCCTCGTTACCTAGAGCCCCTCCAGTGTCTTCCTGCCAGTGACTGAGCTCTTAAGAGGTCGGAGGAGGGTTCTTAGACTGTCTGCCTTATAGATGAGTATCCTCGGGCTGAGCGCTGGTGTTTGTACCACACAGGAAACTGGTAAATCACAGCTTAGTTAGAGATGAGCCCCGTATTTGCTGTCCCAGGGTTTACCTCTCAACTGTGTAATCTCTTTGTATGTCATTTCTACGTTAAGGAAGTTTTCCTGTTCGAATACACACAGAAACTGGCCCAGCAAGCCCTTCCTGGTGTGGCCTCAGGTCGCTCTGCGTCATCTCTAACGACAGCTGACTTCTTGCATGTTCCTGAAAACACTGTGTCTGCACCTCTCCCCGTGCCTTTGCGTGTGCTGTTCCATCTGCCTGGAATGGCTTTTCTTGTTTGCTGGGTGACTCCTGAACATCCCTGAAAGTGCCCCTCTGCTGTCCCCTTCCCTGAGGCTGCTTGGCAGCGACATCTCTTCCTCCCTGGTACACGGCACTTTGCGTGCCCATCCTTGCGTTGATGTTACAGGATCCACCTTCCTGCTGCCCTCATTGGAGCCCCTACACACCAGCGTTGGGCCCTTTGGGTTAAGGAACTGGGATTCACGTCTAAATCCCAATGTCTAGCCCAGTCCTTGGCTTAGTATGTAAGTGTTTGTTGAATGAATGAATGAATGATTAATTAGATTGGTTTGCGAGAGACGCATACAGATTGTTCTGAATCCACGCCCCTGCCCCAGCTTGCATGTAATGCAGCTCGGCAGCCAGATATGGGAAAGGAAAGGAGCTCATCGTAGGCCAAGTTTTGTTTTTTTAAACCTGGCTTTAATTAAGTTCATACATTCCGAAGACAGAGAACTCTCTTACGCAAATTAGTTCTTTGATGAATGGCTCTGATCAGACTTGTGGTTTTGTGATTCTCAAAATAATTAACAACCGGTGCAGCACGGGCGTCAGAACAGGCTCAGTCAGTGGGGCTGGAGTCCCTGCTCTCGTGCGGAGACCAGCCCCCTAGTTACTGGCTCTTGGAGAGGTCCCTGAGGGGCTATGGGGGAGGGGCTGGGGCCACTGGGCTGGTTGGGTCATTGGTAGTAGCCACTGGGCTGTGGGTCAGCTCAGCATCAGCCCTGCTCTGGGGGACATCAGAGGCTGCAAGTGGGGACTTTTTGTTAACTCTGACCATTTGTAGACTTGCATTTTGCCGTTTCTCTTGAATGAAAGTGTCAGCATGGAGTAGTGGAACTCCTGGGCTGGGCCAGAAGTCTGGAGGCCAGGGTATTTCTCTGGACTCTGTCACCACTTGGGGGATATCAGGCACGTCCAATAACTAAATCTCAGAGGGCTAATATTTTGTGAGTCAATCTTGCATATAGTTACTCGATTTTGGCCAAGTTTAATTGACTGTTAAGATGCACACTAACCTGGGGGCGCCTGGGTGCCTCAGTTGGTTAAGCATCCAACTCTTGGTTTTGGCTCAGGTCATGATCTCAGGGTCATGAGACTGAGCCCACATGGGGCCCCACGTGCAGTGCTCAGTCCGCTTGAGATCCTCTTCCTCTCCCTCCTGTTCTGCCCCTCCCCCTGCTCACACACTTTCATAACTAAATAAGATCTTTGAAAAAAACCTATAATAAGGTAGAGTTCAGTGTTTTGAAACAAGGTAGCAGCCCATCAAGGTGTTTTAGATGGACAGATCTTCACTGATTTGAGTTGCATTTCGTCAAACTTTGCTATTTTGAATCCCGTTTCAGTCATAGAAAATGTGTCTAAATGTTGAATGAGATGTTTATAGATTTATTGAACAGGCTGAGTGTTTTACAGTTTCATCTCACTAGTTTGATCAGCTACCACTTTTTTGGTTTCTTGCACTAGGCGCTGTCTGCACTTCACAGAACCGCATGTAAAAAGTCATATCATTTTCAGTTACACTTAGATCCTGGTGATGTTTAAATTACTGTGCAGAATGCCCAAGTACTTTAGCAAAGGCTTTAATTCTGTTCTGTAAGACTAATTGCAAATTGCGGATAAAGAATTATAAATGATCATTTTGGAATTATAAATTTCTTGGTACCCGTCTACACAGTCCTGACTGTTACAGCCTGTGATTTTCTCCTCCCCAAGAAAGGTGTGCTGTACTTCTTTCTCTGTAGAAAACGTGGATTTCTCCTGCGGTGCCCTTGGCCACTTTGTGTTGATTTAGGGTTTATCCTCTGCCCATTTCTACAAAGAACTTGAGGCTGTGATGAGGTCTCCGTGGACTTGGGGCAGTCTCTTTTGCCTCAATCACTGTGTGATCCTGAGAATTAATGCTGGGTGATCAGGGAATTGAAGAACGGGAGGAAAGCACACTGACTGTATTTAACTTGTGCTGCGGCCAGAGATTTATGGCCTGGCACTGACATGGTTGGGACATCAGTGCTGAGTTTCCCGAGTATTAAAATAAATGTCTTTGTTGCTGAGCTGTGACATACCTACCAAAGAAGACACCATCCATCTACCAGGCCGCTAAATTGCCCTGCTTACCAAGAGAGGAGCCATTAAGCTTTCTCTTTACATATCTGCCGTCCCTTCAGATTGTGGTCTGCGCCTTACGTGTGTTTCCTTCAAATCATCGAGGAAGCCCCGCAGAGCAGGGAATGCTCTGGATTTGGTGTTGGAATGTCCGTTCTTCTTTCTAACTCTGTGACCTTGGGCAGGTCACTTAATCTGTCTGAAACCCACTTCCTGATCTGTAGATGGGGGACTTCCATGCTTATGTCCCGATAGGACTGGAAATAACTGAATGCATTAGTTACTAGTTAAGACTCTCTGGTAAGTTGCAGGATCCAACATTGAGTTGTGTGGTCATAGCAACAGCAGTGGAAGGGAGTACTTATGGCGAGCACGCTGGGGGCTCTCCCAGGTGCCCGGCGAGAGCTGAGTAGCCGTGTCTTGGACAGGGTGAGACTGTGGCGACGTTATGGACAGCAGAAGCCTTAGACTCTAGGGCTGTGTGTTTGATGTGACGCACACCCAGCGTCCTGGACTTCTGGTTTCTCAGTTGAAATCTCTGAATCTGAAGACAGAATCATCCTGGTTTGGTGTGGGTCCAGGGGACTGGCTCACTGAGCGAGGGGTCTTCCAGGGTCTTGCCCCCATGTTTTAGGGACTGTTTTCAGATGACACAGGGAAGTGGTGGTGAGCTGGGTAGTCACGCCAAGGGCCTTGGAGAATAAACTGCAGAGTCAGACACCGGTAGGTGTGTGACTGTCATGGTCTTCTTTGGGATGAGAGGCCCCTGTCTGGGTTGTTTCTTGTTTGGAGGGGCAGGAGTGGGGGTGCGGTGGCTTGTTCCTGCTGAGCAGGTGCTTCTTGTCTTTCCCCTTGGGGCAGCCTGGCCCCACTGCCTCTACGCCGAGATCTGCCGGTTTGTCAGCTCTGCTGAGGGAGCCAAATGACTTCATTCTAATGGGGCATGATTCAACGCAGGGGAATAGGTGATTGATGAAATGGGACCCAAATGGCTCTGTAGAGTTCATTTATTTAACATGGGTGAGCTATTTGCTTCTAGGAAGACGTTGACTCACTCTGACTTCCATTATGTAAAATATCCACAGGAATCTCTGCTCTTAAGATGCATGTTGGTCCCTGTGTTTTCCTCTTACCTACTTAATCATCAGGTCAGCAAGTATCTGAGGCAGCATTTGGTCTGCGCCAGGTACTGTGCCTGGCTGGGGACATGGCTGCCCACACGGGGCTTTCGGGCCTATCAGCAGATGGTTGGTATGCTGGCTCTGGGGTGAAAGTGAACAGAGTGCCCTGGGGGCTGGAAGAAGGCATTTTTCTTAGGGAGGCTTCCTGGTGAGAATTTGGCCTAAGCAGACCCTGTAAGGTGCTGGGAGTGTGTCAGTGGAGAGGGGTGAATGATGGTCTCTGCACAGGGGAGGAGCTCCCCTCTTCCCCCACCCAGAGCGCAGACAGAGGGCTTCCTTCATTCCACTGAGAAGGAAGAGCAGGGAGAAGGGAAGTGCAGGTGTGGTCAGCTGGCGGGCGGAGGCTGGGGGCTTGGGAGCGCGGGTTTGGAAGAGATGCCCGTGAGAAGGGTAGAGAGGAGCTGAGCCCTGACCTTGCAGGGTGTCCTCTGCAGCCTGGCCCACTGCCATCCAGTTAAGACACAGGGACCACAGAGTCAGGATTGTTTCCCTGGGCACCTGCATTCCACGTCTGGAGTGTACTCCACGCAACAGAAGTCCGTATTTAACTGCTTCTTTTCCTAGCCCTTCTTGACTGGCTTTGAAGTTACACACCTGAGCACAAATCTGACTGCCACTTCTTAGCTGGATGGACGCAAACGAATATTCTTTTCTCAGAGAATCAGTCTTTTCATCTGAAAAATGGGAAGCTTAACACACCTCCCTGGTTTCATTTAGAGATGATATGTGTAAAGCACCCAGCAAAGCCCTGGGACATAGGAATAGAAGTATGCTGACACTTACCAAGTATTGACTTTGTGCCAGGCATCACTGTGAGAATTTTGTGTAGATTAAGTCATTAAATCTCCTTCACAGCTCTCTGAGCTACGTAGAGTCATTACCTTCTTCTATAGGTTTGGATACTGAAACAGAGAGGTTGAGGAACTCGCTCAAGGTCACACAGTTAGTAAGGTCACACACTCTTAACCATCACTGCCCTTCATGGTCAGTTCTCAAGAAGCAGTGGGTTTTTATTTTCTCTGTTATTTTTGGCTGTCTTTTACGTGGCTGACAATGATCGTGTGACCCTGTCAAGCGTCCCAGTGTTCTGCGTCCACTGTGCAGCATTGATGGGTGGACTGAAGAGCACAGGCCTCCTGTGCTGGCTGCCTGGGTCCACACCCTGCCTCTCCCCCAGCCTTGGGCCTGCTGGTGGCCCTCTATGCCACAGTCCCCTCTTCACGGAAATGAGGGGAGGTGTAACACCTAAGCTCATTGGGTTGTTGTGAGGACTCAGAAAATGCCCAGGGAGCACTGAGCATGGTGCCTGACGTTGTCTTGTTAGCCTGTTACATTCTTGCCCGGGCTCTTCTCTGGGACCCTCTGTCGACACACGTGGTGTGTGCAGGTGGGAGCCGGGAGAATCCCACATGACACAGTCACTGCACACGAAGCATATGGGAGCTCCTTGTGCCAGTGACATGTGGCATGATTTACAAAAGGGTCTGACATTTCTAGCAGTCTGGGTAACTAACTTATGACCAGAATGGTGGTTTAGCATTTGCAACTCCTCCCCTTAGCAGGTGGTGCCTCTGCCTGGTTTTACTCGGGGCTAGAAGCATAGCTGCGTCCCCGCAGGTCAGGGGCTCATGACCTTTTTTGCCCTCCGCATCCCCACCGTAGTCTGCTGAAGCCAGGGATCTCTTTGCTGGAAGAGGATTTAAATGCATAAAATATATGCACAGCGTTATAAAGGAAACCAACTGCGTTGAAATTCGGTCATCAGAGTATTTTGAAAGATGCTTTGGAAGCAGCGCTTCTCTGTTAATGCGCTTGACAATGAGATTGTGGGGTGAGTGTGGTACCGCCGTGGTTATGAAGTAGTGATGAGAGTAAGTACTTCAGGCCGGGTCACAGGAAAATGCGGACGCTGCTGTGGTTTATGGCAGGAACAGTATTCCTGCATTTTCCATGGGGTTATGAGCCCCTGTCCTAGGTGCTGTGTTGACTGTAGGAGTCAGCGGGAAGGACGGGAGCTGCCCTCAGTGCGTGACCCCCGGGCATGGAGGGTTTCCCCCACCCCCGGCGTTCAGGGAGCGTCCAGTCCATGCAGGACAGTGTTAGATATTTTGCACGCTAACTATGTATTTTCACATTCTTTTCTTACTCGGAAATAATTTCACACTTACAGGCTTGTTTCAGGAATCAAGGATCTTACTTTTCCCGAGGCATCTGAGAGTATGTCGCCCACGTGGAGCCCTGTCACCTCTGCATACTTCAGTGTGTGCTTCCTGGGAGCAGGGACACTGTCCTGCTCAGCCCGGCTCAGCCCGGCACAGCCGTCAGGAGCGGGGATGAGCAGACTCTCCACGACTTCTGGTCTTCAGACTCGCTGTTGTTCCACTGCTTGTCCCACCAAGCCCCTTGTAGCCCCAGGATCCAATTCAGGATCACATGTTGCTCTATCTTGATTCTTTAGTCTTCAGTCTGGAATAGTTTCTCCGTCTTTCCTTGACTTTCATGCGCTTCCTTCTTCTGAAGTGTCCGAGCCAGTCGTCATAGATTGTCCTTCCGTTGGGGTTTGTCTGATGTTGCCTCGTTGGTTGAGTTCAGGTCCATGTCTTTGGCAGGGATGTCCTCTCATTGTGTCCTGTCTGCTGATACACGATTTCGATTTGCCTTATTGCTGGCCACGGTGACTTTGATAACTTTAGGAAGGTGGTGTCTTGACTCTACGGGTCCTCTTTTTTCCCGTCATTAATAAGTAGTTTGAGGTGTGTTGGGTCTATGTTGATATCCCGATACTCTGTTCAGACTTCCCCCGCTGGTTTTCGCTAGTCATCTAAGGGCACATGCCTGGTAAGCAGCAGAAACTCATCTCAGATCCCTTTGTCATCATTCCGTTCGGGATACCTGTAGAGTGCAGCTCACTTGCCCTTTTCTACTTCAGTGTAAGTCCCTTGTCCCTAATACCAGGTTTGGGTAGACGCACTTCTCATCTTGGAGCAAGAGCAAGTGTGGAAAGGCACTGTTGGTAGTGACGAGAAAGCGAAGACCAGCAGCCCTGAGGGGTGGCAGTTCCCTGAGGGCTGTGCTGGGCAGCGACGAACGATGCTCCTTTTAGAGCTGCTGTTCAGTATTGGAAGCACACCTCCTGGCTTTGTTCCGAGGGACATGGTGACAGTCATTCCCCCACTTCTCCTGCAGGTGGTGCTCTCCGACTGTGACCTGAGCCAGGGCCTGGCACCGGGGATCACCTCCGTCTGGATTTGTAAACTACCCACATATGTTTGCATAATGTCAGGATGTACTCTTTTGAAATTCTTTCCTTCATGTCAGCTACCCATTGTCATTTCCAGGAAAAGCAGCAATTAGACTATGAAGAGCTGATTCAGGTCTTGAAGAAGGAGCAGGACATCTATACTCATCTGGTGAAGTCTCTGCAGGACCCAGACAGGTAAGGTTACTGTTTGGACATCATATACATACGCAGACACTCGTATTTTGAATAAATAGTGTTGGTGTCTGAGGCAGCAAAGCCCTCCCCGTTGATTTAGGGAGCTTAAAGTGCTTGGATGATGGTTGCCTTACTTAAATCACATAACCTTATTTTATATCAAGAATTATCTGGTTTTGAGGCACATGCGTGGCTTATTTGGTTGAACATCTGGCTCTTGGTTTTGGCTCAGGTCACAATCTCAGAGTCATGAGATCGAGCCCCATGCCAGGCTCTGCACTCAGTGCAGTGTTTGAGATTTTCTGTCCCTCTTCCTCTGCCTCTCCCCCCAGGCTCTCTCTCTTTCTCAAATAAATAAACAAATCTTAAAAAAAAAGAATTGTCTAATTTTTGGATTGATTTTTCATCCTAATGAACGTAGGATAAAAATAACATAATAATAATAATACTCGTTTTTATTGTACTTTACCATAGATTTAGAAAGTGCTTCCGTGTGTATTATCTCATATGCTCCTCAGAGCTGTTCTATGAGGTCATATTGTTATCCCCGTGGTCCATGAGGCCATGAACACTGAGAGAGGTGAGGTGACTTGTCCAAAGTGACACCGGTGGTGAGGGGCCACACTCAGGGATTCCAACAGATTTCTGTGTCCTGGAGCGACTTGTGTCTTACAGGATTGCTGAGATGATCTGGCGCCAGGGAGGTGTGGTGAGGAGAGCCTACTGTAGGCGAGTGGTCGTGCTCTGTCCTAGCTCGTGCCCAGGCAGGTGGGCCCTCTGGGCCTCGGTGATTTCTCTCATTACGATCTTCTCTCTACACCCAAGGGTGGTTACAGGTGAAAGGGTACAGGGTCTGGGGTTCATTTCAAAACCGTACAGCAGCAGAGGAAGTGGGTGGGGATACTGTTGGAACAGGAGCAGCCATGGCTGCCTAGTGGGCAGGGCTAGCGTGTGGGTAGATGGGGCGGGGCTCTCGAATGAGCTTTTTTTCATTTGTGTATGTTTAAAAATTTCTAGAATAAAAAGTTAAAACATCCCCCCTCACTGCTCCTCCTCTGAAGCCTTTCACCCTGGCTGGAATGGTTTTCACTGTTGCAGGCCACGTGCCTTCCTGCCTCTGCCTTCGCTTGGGCCCCACACCCTACTGTCGTGTCCCAGAGGCCCCTCGAGAATTCCTCTGGAGGGCTGCACTTGCGAGGAGGCTGTTGTTGCTGTTTGTCTGCCCTCACGGCTGCCTCCCGCCACCCTTTGGGTGCTTGTCCGTAACCGGCCTGCCCCCTCATCAGGGCTGCCTGCCCCTCAGGGCGGAACCCTGTCTCCTCAGCGGCTCCTTTTCCCAGTGCCCGTGGCCACAGCTGGGTGGAGGGGCACGTGGGAAGCGCTGAGTGGATGAGGGACCTCCCCCCACCCCACGCCAAACCTGCGTCCAGTCTTCTGAGATAGGAGATTGTCTTCGGATTTGTTGATCTGAAGTGAGTTTAGAGAAAACGGAGGCATGCTGATGAAATTCTGGGAGTAGGCATCACTCTCTAAAAATGAATGTTTTCCAGAAGCCTTAGCTGCTTGGCATTACTGCTGCGGAAGGGGCAAGTGAAGTTGGGAAGCTGGGGTGGGGGTGGGGACGGGCCAAGTCCCGGCAGCTTCTCTGGGTCCTGCGCCGTGTGGGATGCTTAACAGCACCTCAGCTTTTACTACTGCGTTCCAGAAGCGCCCTCCCTGCCCCAGAGTGACGGCCAGCAGTGTCTCCAGACAGTGCCACATCTCTCTCGGGAGGTTAAATTGTCCCCAGATGGGAATCACCACCATAACTCAGAGAATCGGAAAGCTCGGCTTACGAACATCCTCTTTCGCTTGGGAGGCGCTTGGATGTGTGGACGGAGGGAAATAACGCGTGTTGCGTGTCTCGTGTGTGTTTGGCTTTGTGCTAAACTCTTTCCCGTGTAACTCTCAACAGAGTTGAGAGTTAGTCCTTCCTACAGTCCTGAAGGGAAGGAATAGTCCCCATTCCTCAGATGAGGAAGGCGGCCAGGACTCAGGCAGTTTAACCGACTCGCCCAAGGTCACAAGAGCTAGTTAGCGGTGGCGTGCCATGCCGTGCCTTGCCGTGCCTCCTCTCTGCTGCCGCCTCCTCCCGCCCCCCTGCAGAAGGAGGAATGCACAGGGCTTTTGTTTCTTTCTAGGTGAAACACCTTTTGTTCCACCAGCTCCTCACACCTTGAAAAGGCCCCGGAGTTAGGGAAACATAAATGACAGACACGGGAGCAGCAGCTGTGTACTGTTCACCCTGTCAGAAAATGGAAGAGGGAGGGAAGCAGTCAGCGTTCCTCAGCCCTAATCGCAGCAGCTTCGCTAAAACAATCTCCTTTTTTCCCCTGCTTAAGTGTCTCTGCAGCACGGCTGCATCCAAGCGAGTGCTGTGACACCTCTGTGAGGTTTTTCCATCAGCCTTACAAATTGATCATTATGATTGTCTTGAAATGGAACTAGGTACAAGCTGCTGGTAAGGCCCCTTCCTTCGCAAGAAGACCACTTCACCATAAACCATCGTCAAAGCGGCGAGCATAGACGATTAGACATAATGGTTTCTTTTCCTTCCGATACATATTGGTTTGTATGTGCGGTTCGATGGTTGGAGCTGGAAGAAATCTCTGAAAGAGTGTGGGGCTTGAGTCTGTAGCACAGACATTTGGAGCAGTAGCTCCTAGCCATTTTGGGGCTCTGGACCCCTTTTGAAAATTCTGATGAAAGCTCCTTGGCCCTCTCCTTTGGAAGATCCACATATTCTTACATTTTTGCAGATAGTCTCAAGGTGTTGATGGACCCTCTTAGGGAACCATAGGTCAGACACTGGACAGGGAGTGATGTATTTTTCAGGACTTAAGAAAGGAGGCTTTCTGATTTGTTAATGTGTTTTGCTGGTCTTGAAAAATGTTCATCTACTTTGACCCAGTAATGGCACTGCTGGGAATTGGGCTTAAGAAATGAACCTGGATGTGAAAGGCTTTAGGCACGGAGATATTCAGTGAAACATCATTTATGTTATGCAGATATTGGCTGGGGTCTCTGTTCCTCTGAGAGCTGGGAGCACTCGGTTCAGATCCCGGCCATGTGCCGCAGTAGGAGGAAGCCAGAGCCCATTTGGTGGGTCTGTGTCACCCAGATCAGTAGCCACTAGCCAGGGGACTGTCAACATTGGAACTAAGAAAAATTATCCATTCAGTTCCTCAGTGGTGAGCCGCATTTCAGTAGCTCAGTAGGCACACTCTTAGCTAGTGGCTACCCTATAGTGCATATACAGAACACTTCTAACTTCCAGAAAGTTCTGTTGAATAGCACCCTAGGGTTTCTGGAGATTCTGGGAGGGGGGCTGACCTATGAAAGCAGAGTTCTCTTGGCCCCTGAATCAGTCCTTTCTTCCCTCCTATTATCAACTCCCTCCTTCTCTTCTTTTTCCATTTCCTTCCAGCCCCTCAGTTTCATCCCCAGTTCCATGTCTTCCAGGAGTGACACATTTGCAACTCTCCCTTCTCTCATTTGAAGCCTGGGTGCCAGGTGACACTGAGGCTCTGGAGAGCCTCCCCTTCTACACCTAAGCCCTTGCAAGGCATTACTCCAAACAGAGAAATATTCTAGGGAATGACATTATTGCTCCCTGTTTATACCTGTAGCAAAAACTTGGAAATGACCCAAATGTCCACTAATAAGAGGATGAGTTCGACTAAACGGTGAGACATTCACCTGATTAATATTACATAGTCATTGAAAATGAAGCTTGCAAATAATTTCCAAAAATATAGGGAAATACTTACGTGAGGAACACACAATTTAGTATCATGCGTCAAGTATTATTTTCACCTTGTAAAAATACTCAGGGAAAAAGATTGGGAGGAAATGCAATCTGGGGCTGCCTGGCTGGCTCAGTCAGTAGAGTATGTGACCCTTGATCTTGGGGTTGTGAGTTCAAGGCTCACTTTGGGTAAAGAGATTACTTAAAAATAAATAAAGTCTTAAAAGAAGACACGCAGCCTACCCCATGTTAATTGGTAGTGGGATCATGGTAGTTTCTTATGCTTTTGTATTTCAAACTTTCCATAAGCATGTATTTACTTTTATAACCAGAAAGAAAACCCATTGGTGACCTAACAGTCGAGGGGAGGCTGGCTGGCTTTTGTATCTTAAAGCACAAATAGGTCTGTTTGCAAATGGCTGGTGTCTTTGGGTGACATACAGACGTGTTGAATCACTATATTTATTCTACACCTGAAACTGATATTACCCTGCATGTTAACTAACTGGAATTTAAGTAAAACCTTTTTCTGGTGTCTTCCTTTACCAAGTGTCAACAGCCTGCAGACTGAGTTAAACAGCATTTTCGCTTTGCGGAAGCAGCTAGAGCAGGACGTACTCGCCTATCGGAATTTGCAAAGGACCCTGGAGGAGCAGATCAGTGAAATTCGGAGGCGGGAAGGTGCGTGCTCTCTTGTATGTGTTTCCTTCTGGTTTTCCCACGTGGAGGGCCTTGGCTGAACTTTAAGAAGGTCCCAAAACTCCAGTAGGGGATGAAGAGCCTACAGGATTTCATCTGGATTCCTCTTTTTTGTGGTGACCATGTTAATGTTGGCCCTGCGGGTCTGTGTGTGTCCAGCCTCGGCCTTCGTGGAGGGACTCAGTGTGTCGTGTCCATTTGCCTAGCGGGGCACCCGCTGCAGAGTCTGGACCACACAGATGCATGGCACCGAGTTTGCTGTTCGTGGTGAGACTTCGCTCTTAACCATTTTCGTGACCACCACAAGTGGATTCCTTAGGGAGGGCTACAAGGTGAGGGGCCTGTGGTTCTAGTATTGCTGTGCTCATCACAACAACACTCGGCCCTCTCCCTTGCTAGAACCTGAGCTCCTGCAAGTCTGCCCCAGTATCCACTTACTCTCTTCCTTGAGTCTGGTACCCGGCACATGCAAGGATTTGGTAGTGGTGGGCTTGATGTGTCTGAAGCACCTGCTATGTACAAGGCACAGGACCAGGCACTTCACTTCTCATTTCTGGTCCTGACGATTACCCTACTGGCCAGCATCGGTGTTGGCTTCATTTTACAAATGCAGAAACTGGGGCTCAGGCTGGGGGCGGGGGTTGATTTACCCACGTTCAAGCCAGGATGTCATCCTTTGGAGTGTAGGTCTTTCTAGTACATTAGGTGCATCAGTTCTTATCCCCAGATTGTTAAATGAGATCGTGTTTGTAGACAGGCATCATTCAGTAGATAGCCTGCCCTTCCTCTGTGCCTTCCCTCCCTGTTGGGATGTGACCTTTGGCGCAGAGGAAGCAGACCTTTGCGCAGGTGACCAGAGGTTCTCTTATCTTAGATATAGCAGCCAATTTCTGCACTTGCTGTGCTCACGACCACAGAGCGCTCTGGGGCTAGTAAAAAATACATCAGGCCCTTTTATTTCCCTGGAGCACTACCCTTGAGGGTCACGTCTAATTTTCCTGAATTCTCACCTAAACAGAATCACTCCCTCATTTAAACTGAAATCACCATTCCTGGTGCCACTCAGAGTGGTCTCTAGGTACAACACTTGATATGCAAATTATAATTCAGAATAGGCCACAGTGAAATCCTGCAGCCCATATTGAAACCATACATTGAGATATCAGCCTGTAGAGAAAGAGGGAAAATTACTTTTGCTCCAAAGGTGGTACATTCAACTCCCTATTTGTACTTATTCCCCTTGTAGCGACCCCCCCCAACCCCCACTTCTCCCAATTCAAATTGCCTTATATGGATTATACTAGGATTGGCTTTGGAAGGATCTATTTCTGATATGCTTTTTCTCCTCCTCCCTAACCCCCCCCTTTTTTTTTTTTTGCAGAAGAACCATTTTCATTTTATAGTGATCAAACATCTTATCTGAGTATTTGCCTTGAAGAGCCCAATCGGTTTCAAGTGGAACATTTTTCTCAAGAAGAACTTAAGAAAAAGGTATATTGACCTGTTAACTTTTGGTCCTTTGTTGGTTATTTGTTGTCTCTTGTGTTCCCGATCTGAGGTGTGAGAATCTGAAAGCCTCTTTCCTCTCCTTTCTTCCCTCTCTCCCTGCCTGTCTTTGCTCCTTCTTTGTTCCTTCTGTGTTTGTTACCTGGCATGCCCTCCCCCATGCCTGACACCCTCCTTCTCAGACTGGAGGACCAACCCAAGCTTGATCTTCTCTAGCAAATGCTCTCCAGGCCCTCCCTCAGGTCATTCTCCTCTCCTCTTGTACCTAACTGCACTGATGTCGTGCTCATACCGATCTGGAATTATCTGGTTACTCGTCTCTATCCCCATGAGGTTGTGAGCATCTTCAAGGTAGTGACTGCATCTTACTTATTTTTGATTTTCCAGTACCTACGCCACACAGTGGGCGTTAATACGTGCTTTCTGAAAAAATAAAGATCCAGACTTGATAAGTAAATCTCTTTTTAAAATTGGAAACCAGGTTTCTCAATCTGTAGATTGTTGGTGTGATTAGAGTGGTTTAGTACTTCAAGATCCTAACAAGCACTGATAAGAGTAGGAAGTGTGAGCTCAGAGGAGACTGTGATTTATTATACAATTATCATGTATGTATGACAGATTCGGTTTCTGCCTTGGAATAATTCACATTCTGGCAGAGTAGTCAGACGTGTAAACAGCTGTGTGCAGTATGGGGTGCAGGGGTTGCTGAAGTAGGCGGATGTGCCGGGCAGAGGCAGCAGAGAAAGAGAGGTTAATTGTTGGGGGTTGGGGTGTGCTCATCTGATCAGAGGAAGCTTTTCAGCTGAAGTGAGGCCTGAAGTGGGTTTTGAAGCATGAATAGGAGTTTGTCTAGGTGGAGGGCCTTCTCTGCAGAGACAGAGAGAGAAAGTAGGTGTAAGGTACTAAAAGTAAGGAATAGAAAGGAGAATTAAAAATTTCGGTATCCTGGGGAGGAGCGGACCAAGGAGCATTGAAGCATCTTAGTTTTTGAAGACGAAGCGAACGGGGAAGACGAAGGCAGCTGACAGCACCTCCTGTGGCAGCGTTTCAGGGCGTGAGGCAGTTCACGTGTTTGGCACTTAGTCCATGTTTATAGAGTCAGAATGTTTTGTTCTTCTCACTACAACCTCGAGGGTTGGGTCCAGCTTGTCGTCATGTGTTGCTGTACTGGACATCTGCTGTGTAGTCAGGGGGAGCTTTCCCACTTCACTGGAGGGGCTGATGCTCACTCTGTTAAGAAGTCTGCAGAATTATTGGCCATGGGGGTTTGAAGCTTGTAGGCAACAAAGGTGGTGTTTGCTTAACTGCTGATGTACCTGGTCCAGTGAGACCCATGCCTTAAGGAGGAGCACTGGACTTGGAGCCCTGGGATCTCAGCTCCAGACCTGCTCCGCCTCTGTGGAGGCAGCTGTCCTTTCCCACTTTTCCCACAAAGTGAGGCACTTTGGCTGTCATTGTATGTCCTTTAATTGCCCACACATCCCCAGCTATGGGGCCTTCGGCAATAAACTTCTTTGTATGCCGGCTCCTCATTGTAAAATGGGAGTAGTCATTCCAGCCTGTCCACCTCCTCAGGATTTTTGTAAGGAATGGATGGATGACTAAAGCTTGTGGGAGTATTTTAGTAGCTGTAAATTGCTTTGTAATTGAAGATGATTATTATTACTGACATCACCAGATAGGTATGCAAAGAAGAAGGTTGATGCTCTAAAAGAAGACTCTGACACAGTCTCAGAAACGTCAGTCTCGGGGGCCCGTCCTCCAGGGGGCCTCACGTACCAGACGGAGGTCGTCTTAGCTGTCATAGTAGCCTGTGCCAGGGACCTCACTGCACTGTGACCATGATTCTGATCAATTCCCATAGTAGCCTACATCACAGATGAGGAAATGGAGGCTCAGCACAGCATGGCTTTGGAGGGGTGGCTGTGGGATTAGAATACAGGTGTGCTGGTGGCGTTTTCACTGCACCCTGCAGGGGTGCCAGAAGAGTGGAGTCGGGCTGCCTGTTCCCCGCTGCAGCGGTGCTGAGAAGCCAGGAAGGTCTGTGTGCAGGGCTGGGGCCCTGGGAAACCGAGGTCAGCTGTGGGCAGCCACTTCTCTCTCTGCTCTTATCCCCCAGGTCAGTGACCTCATACAGCTAGTGAAGGAGCTGTATACAGACAACCAGCACCTGAAGAAAACCATTTTTGATCTCTCCTGCATGGGTTTCCAGGGAGGTGACAGACTTGAGTCGGTAGGACAATCCGAGGTAAGGAGAGACGGTTGTGTTATGCGCTAACTACAAAAAAACGGTACTGGCCCCCTAGATGTCTCTGGACTGCATCTGTCCTGAGGAGGCCCTGCTGAGACTCCATTTGCTGGATGTGCTTTCGAGGGCCCTGGCCAGTCAGCAGCCTCCCTGAAAGTCTGGGGTATGTCTGCATGGGCACTTTGGCTATTGGGATAGCTTTTGACTCCAGGGTCCGGCCCTGGGACCTGTGCTGCAGATGGCACATCTGGGTGAGCGGTTTGGTCTCGGAGGGATCTGGAGAGCTGCCACATCACCCAGGTAATTTGGGCAGTGTAGATGCCGTTTTAAGAAATCCACTAACGTTGAAAAACAAATGGGTAACACGTATTTCATTTTTGTATGAATCTTCTGAATTTGGCGCACCTCCTCACTCCTGTGGCCTCTGGACTGATGGATTTGACTGGACATCTGTCATCCCCGCACATACCCCAGGGGCTCCCACAGTCTGCCTTGTGCAGAGGACGCTGCGGGGAGTCCACAGCTTGTCCAAGCAGAGCCCTTGGGCTGTGGGAATTTTCTGCTGGTGGCATTTGAAAGTCCAAAGGGGCCAGGAAAGGTTAAATCATGGTGTCTTCAGGAGGACCACGAAGAGGCCTCAGGTTTGCTGGGCTTGTGTACTTGGTCAGCCCTCCCACCCCGGGAGAGACGAGGGGGGCCACATCCAGCCCGGTCCCGTCTGTGTCTCTGCTCGTCTTTGTCAGGTGCTGTCTCTGGGTCTCCGTTCTTGGCCCGTGCGTACAGCAGGGAGACCCTGAAATCGTGCCAGTGAGGAAGAGCTTGTTTCCTCCCCTCAGCCCCTGACTGGCTTTACTCCGCCACGGACAGCGCCTGGCCCGGGCCTCCGTTAGCCTTGCTCAGAGGACTGGAGCTGTTCTTACTCGCAAGGGCAGGAGGGCCTTTTTGTCCTTGGGTCCTGGGCCCCTCAGTCTTTTTGGTTAGGGTTGTCTTGAACTCAGCCTAGCTTGCCAGGTAAAGGAGGTCTTGTTGCCACATTCTGGGGAAAGCTCTGTTAGCCTGAAAGCTGTCTCCTCCCACCCGCAACGTGGGAGCCGCTCACAGGTACTGATGCTGCGCTCTGGCCATCTGCTGTCTTTGAGACAGGAACGTTATTGATCTTAGCCTCCCGGGCTCCAGATAATTTCGGAAACTAAGAATATCTGCAGTCCATTTAGGGAGAAACAAGTCTCTTGGTTAGTTTTCTCCAAGGCAGCATTTTTAATAAGCAGCTTATTCTTCACCTACTTTGAGTCGTAAATGGTGAGTTTGTTTGTTCATTTGCCCTTTGAAAAAAATCTGTTAAATGTCCCAATATGTCCTTTGGAGAACAGAGGCTTTTTCGTCTTCCCACTCTGAGATCTCAATACCAGCCGATTCAGATCGGAATCCTTTGTCAGGCTGCACTTCAACTTGATGTTCCCTGTGAAAAGCCTTGTCCTTTGTAGCCGTTTCCTGTCTTTCCCCGGAATGGTGTGGGCAGGTCCGAAATTCCACGTGGGAAGGAAGCTGTGCCCACAGTGATCTTGAGCCGAGGGAGGAGCAGTCGCTTAGGCGAGGGTGGGATGGCAAAGGGAGGAGGCTGCCGTGCCCTGGGTATGCGTGTAGTTCTCCTTTGATGAGGCCTGGAAGTGCCCAGGCTGTGCACAGCCTTTTCTGAACAGCAGGGCTTGCAGAGCGGGGGCTGGGCACCATTCCTGCTTCTGGGAGCCTATATATTGGGGGGTGGGGGGGGGGTGGGGGAGTAGGGAGGAGAGCAAATCTTTTTTGTGTTTTCAAAATTCAGTATTTTTCTCCAATATTAGTTAGCCCAAAACATTGGGTTAAAATAGAGAAATTACCCCAATCCTGTCACTTTAAAACATGCACAGTTAATTAACATTTTGGAATCCTTCCTTCTCTGTTTTTTTGAACACGTGCAGGCCCACAGTGCATATACGGTTTTGTTTCCTGTTTTATTTTTCCAGTTGCTGTTATGTTATAGCATCTTACTGTATCTTATGGATGCGCAGAAATTGAGCTAACGGCCTCGTTATTGTTGGACATATGGATTGTTTCTAGTGACTCACTACTTTAAATTACCTGATGAGTGTCTTCGGACACAAATATTTTTCTGGGTTTAGGTTTTTCTCCCCTTAGACTGTATTCCCACATACATACGTAATTGCTAGGTCAAAAGTAGATAGAGATAGATACAGCTATAAAATAGGCATCTAATTTATTTTCATATATAGCTTCCCCCTGCAACTTTTAATTTGACGAAGGGTATAAATAGTAGAAGGCCCTTGACGTAGTTTGTCGGGTTTGTCTTCAACACGGTTGCCGTGGAGTGGGTCCCCCTGGCTGATGAAGAGAGTGCTTACTCCTGCATGTGGGCCGTTCACTGCACAACCCACGAAATGAAAAAAAGACCGGGGACAGGTGTCCTTTGGTTTTAAAGGGCTTGAAAATCATCTCTAATCGGTTTGCTCCTCCTTCTTTATGTTCATTTACTGGTTATTGCATATTATAAAATGTGGTTGAGGATTGGTGTGCAGCAGTGATTGGAGCAGCATGCAGTCCAAGGGGTGAGCCCTGCAAACCACGGACCCTGTGTTGTGCGGAACTCTCCCCTCTCAGGGGTGGGGTGCAGGAAACGTGTGTGAGTGTGTAGAAGGAGCTAGTCTCTGTTATTATTCACTTTACATCATCAGTTTTAGACATGGCTAGAAAACAAAGATTTATTTATTTTTTTTGGATGGAAGGAAACGTGGATTGAGGGGCATAATTTAATTGGACGTTAGGTATTTGAAGGGTTGCTGTGTTGAATAAGAAAAAGACATATGACTCTGGAGGACAGACGTGGTTCTCAGAAGGAGGGGATGCTTGTTAAATTCTGCTTTAGTGGCAGAATAAAATTTAGTTTGTCAGAAGCAGATTGAATTTCATTAAAAGGAAGAGGGTTTCTAAGACTTTGACTTCATAAATTATGAATTTTACATTATTTATAAAGGGCCCTTGGCACAGTGCCTGGCATGTAGTAGGCACTCAGTAAAACAGTTAATTTAATTTTTTTGGTGAGCTAGTGGCAGAGTTGGGACTAGAGCCTTCTTCTGACTCTGTTCAGTGTTGTTTCTGTGACACCATGGGCAGTGCTACTAAAGTTTAACGTGCATGTGACTTTCCTGGGCATCTTGTTAAAACAAAGATTCCGGTTCCCTGAGCCTGGTGTGGGGCCCAAGAGTTGGATCTCTCATAAGCTGGTACTCTGAAGAACGCCCTTGGAGTAGCAAGACCAGAGGTCGTGCTGAAAACCTTTTGGTCTCAGCTCTCATTATGAAAGATTCTTTATTCGTTCGTTCGGTCTTTCAGCAGTGTTTTATTGTGCACCAGGCGTTGGTGTTAGAACCGCCCCATCTGGTATGGGGTGCAGGGAAGCAGAGGGGCAGTTGCTGCTGAGAGAGAGAGAGAGAGAGAGAGAGAGAGTGTGTGTGTGTGTGTGTGTGTGTGTGTGTGTGTGTGTTGGAGGTGGGTAGGAGCTGTGGAGGAAGAATGAGGAGTGCTAACGGAACATGGGGACAGGGGCCTGGCCTTTTGAGATGGGAACTTCTTCCTGGAGGAGGAAGGGGAACCAGCAAAGCAGATGAAGGAGGCATAGCCCAGGAGGCCGGGGTAGAAGCAGGAGAGCACAGTTGTTATGGGGCTGTGTTTCCAGGAGGGGTGTCTACAAGGGTCAGATACTCTCAGAAGGCCGGAAAAATCGAGAAGTTGCCTGTGAGTCATTCACACGTGGAGCGAGGGACATTTCTCTATGTCCACAACATTTAATTTCTTGGCCATTGCTGGAAATTGAGTTTACTTTTCATTTTGACCAAGTCAGCAGAGGTAAAGAGAAATGAAAGTTAATCTTTATTTCACTGTATTGGGTATATCACCATTCACACCACGGTGTGGTGGTGGTTCTGAAAACCAGAAATGACTTTTGATATTTCAACCTAGAATGGTGTGAGTGACCAGTGTTTTGCTTAGCTTAACTTACGGGGGGGGGGCCCTTCCTTCATCCACGGGCCCGGGGAGGAGCTTCTCCGTCGCTCTTCCTTAAGCTAAGCCCATGTGTGTTCTGTCTCCTGTATGAGGCGGTCTTTGGGGACCTCTCACATGCAATCTAGAAAGTGTTGGCAACGAAAGCCAATTGTAGGAGGTGGGGGTAGAGAAGCTTGGAGAAGGCAGGGAACGCTCAGTGATCAGAGCTGTTGGAGAATCAGAGTGAGACTGTCGTTTTGCTTTTTAAAAGATGGGAGAGACTTTTCCCTCAGCGTTTTATCCTGAAGAAATGTAAACACAGCAGAGTGAGAAGAACCTGATAGTGAACACCTTTGGACTCACCACTGAGATTCTCCTTGTTAACATGGCCCACATGTCCATCATCACTCCTTCTTACCTTTTGGATAAATTTTAGTGTAAATTACAAATATGGTACGCTTCCCTCTGAAATACTTCAACACTTGTATCTTAACTTCAGTGTATGTTTATGGTTACTTTTTCTTTTAAGGTTAAGTTTACATACATTGAAATATAGAAATCGTAAGTCTGGATTCGCTAAGTTTTACAAATGTGTGTTCCTTTTTAAGCCACACCTCCTCAAGACCCTTATCGATTCTCGCTGCTACCCGCAGCCATCTTTCTTCTTTTGTGTCCTCATGTGATAGTTTGCCTGCCCTAGACTTTCACATAAATGGAATCATCAAGTACACTCTCTTTTGTATAAAGCTTCTTCCATTCGACTTAGCTGTTTTTGAGATTCATCCATGGTATTTGAACCAACAGCGTGCTCCTTTTTATTGCTAAGTGGTATTGCAGTGTGTAAATATATTAAAACTTGTTTATTCATTCTGCTGTTAATGTACATTCGGTTTCGGGTTTTAGATATTATGATAAAAGTTGATACTAGCGTTTAGCATTCATGTACAGATCTTTATGGGGACATCTGTTTTCGTTTTCCTTAGTACCTAGGAATGGAATTCCTGGGCCAGGAGGTTATTCGTTTTAGAAGATACTGCCAGTGCTTTTTCCACAGTAGTCTAACCTTTTGTATTCCCCCCAAGGTTGATAGTTCTGGTTAGTCTTTATCACTTGAGAGTGTTTTAAGGATGAGGGAAGATGCTGATGCAGGGAAGCTCCTCATCCGTACGTAGAAACTTTTATGCCTTAGGAAGTACGTTCACACATGGCTAGCCTATTCCATGCTCGGCAGTTTAGGGAGCTCTGATTTGTAAGGTCATCAGTCCTGTTTGATCCCGATGGCAGATTTGGATATGGTTAGGTTGAATGTGTTCTGGTCCTGGAAAGTTTTCTATAGAATGACTTCATGAAGTCAGTTTGCTTTGTTTTGTTTGCTTTTCCCAAAATAAGGGTTTCCTATAAAGGGAAGATCAGAAAAATGTACATTGGTCTGGGAAAAGTCTGGACTAAATGTAGGAATTGATAAATAAAACTGTAGAGACGGGACCTTAGAAATCTTGTAGGTACAACACGCCCCACCAGTGACTCCGCGCTGTGTGTGGTGTTGACACGCTAGGGTGGGGCTTCCAGTTTCATCCGTGAGGTGAGGTTTGGTAATTTCTGACACAGCTTTGACTGTTGACCTCCCAGGGTATGGCTACCTCCCCTCTGTTTTTATTTGGTTTAATCCAGGTGCCCCAGGGCTAGAATTTTCACCCTTGCAGCGAGCTGAGATCTGGCCCTCTTGAGAACATTGTGCCGTCCATTCTGCAGAATGCGGGAGCTTTGCGATTTGCACTTCTTGAAAGCAGTAGGGATTTATGCAGTCGTTATAGAATACCGTTCTTCATCTCCAAAGCATAAAGCTTTCGTCAGACAAGCTCGATACTCATTAGTGATGAGGACTTTTTGTCAGCAAAATGACAGCATGGCTGGGACTGTCCATCTCGGATGTGTGACAGTCCAAAAAGAGGTTTATGCCCTGTGCTAAATAGGAGAAGTGATGCATAAATCGGGCACAGCATAAATTTCATTTACTGCCTTCTTGCTATTTGATATTTTCAATTCCATCAATAGCTTTTTTCCAAAATCTTGTTACTTTTATATAATCTGAAAGTGAATTTAGCCACTGCAGGAATGGCAACCACACAACAGACTGCATATTCGATTTACAGCAGCTCAGGGAAGGCCCTGTGAGGGCAGGGGGAAATGGCTTTTGTTATTTCTTGGGGAATTTGTCCTTCAATTATGCCCAATCCTAGACAGCTGTGTGTGATTTGCTAGAACTAGCATCTCTAACTTTGGTTAATTTTTATTTCATTGGCTTTGGCATTTGTTTCTGCCTCCTTTTTGGTTTGTTTTTTGTTTTGCATTTAAAAAAAAAGACATCAGTGACTTATTCATACATATTCATGCTGCGTACTTTTTTGGGTTGCATTTTCACACCATTCCATGCTCCATGTAGCTTCTGGCTAGCAAGGAGGACGAGGACATGACCAGAACTGGAGAAGATGACGAGAATAATTTCCTGAGTGACCAGCATTTGGAGCAGAGTGACAAGGTAGGAACGCCGCAGTCCACTCCAATTCCGTCCTCCCCTCTCTGTGCCCAAGCCGGTCTTCCAGTTTGGAATGAATCCGTTAGCTCTTCTGTTCGTTCTGCCTGTCTCGAGTGCCTGCTGTGTGTGGTGGAGAGCAGAGACACTGGGTCTCTTCCTTCTCAGGAGTTACAGACAGGTGGTGGAGCCAGTCGAGAAACAGCGAGACATGGAGTTGCCAATAAAAACAGGGTTGTTGTTAGAGTAACAGGCATTGGATATTGGACGTGGTCAGATCTTCGGAGACCTAACGCCACCCATTTGTTTTATGCATTGGAAGCTGAGACCTCTGAGGGGAGGGGATTTCTCCAGGGCACAGGGTAAGTCAGTGACGAAGTTGGGCCAAGAGACCCTGTCTCTGGACTCTGTGCAGCCCCAGATCACTTGGTTGCAGTGTAAGGACGCTCAGAGGCCCTCCCCAGTCTCCTGACCTGGAATCCCGCTTAGTGTCATGAGGGCATTGGTAAGAATGTGACTCTTTTGGAGAACATTCCTCCAGTCACGTGGATACCAGGCATTTGGGACAACATTCTCGAAGGTTGAAAGAATCCGAAAGACTAGGATGCGGTGGGACCGAGGAGGCTGCAGATCTGGCCTTTGTAACCTTTAAGGTGTTCAAGTTCTCGAGGTCATGAATGCAAGATCATTAAAATATAGGTGGTTTTGGGAAGCAGAGCAATTCAAAGATTTGATTTTGAATCTTAGTCTTTATCTTTGTGACCTCAGTTAGCACTTGCTTCACCCCTACACCTGAATTTTTCTCAGTGAAGATAATCCGTTCTTGCTGGAGTTTTTGTGATATTTAAATAGAAAGGTATGTACTAAGTGCTCAGGAAATGCTCTCTCTCTTTGTATTATGATAGTCCAGACTTTTCCTTTTTTAGAGTACTTATTTAGATGGATTTAATAACTAGATTGGTGGCAAACAAGACCCTATAAATAACAGCTCATTTGTATGGGTCTTGTCTTCCATTTAAAAATCTTAATCACTTTACAAGTGTGAGAGAGGGGTGTGATGGCTAGTGTGTATATCACCAGCAGTAATGCAGTCAAGGGGAGTTATTTATAGACTGGTGGAAGAAATTTACAGCTTTGGAAAGTGGGGGGGAGAATGCTAATTGCAGCACCTCAAGACATGCCCAGTACAAGCTTTAACTAGATGAATCCTTGGTGCCACTGCTCTGGGGTCCTCAGTGACCCCAGAAGGTGGATCCGTAAATAACATCTCCATAGGAATTAGGAACCCTCTACTTTCCTAATGAGACAAATCAAAGTCATGTTAATTAGGATGTCTCTGTAAAGAGTAAGATGCCTTTCTGCTCTGTAACGGGAGGTACATCACAAGAGGTAGTATTTAATAGATATCTAAAGCATTGTTCATGGTGTGGGCTCCATACCCTTCTTAACTCACAAGGGGTGGGCCGTGGGGGGGGGGGGGGGACGTGCCCATGGTGGGCGGGACACTGTGCCAGGACCTTCCTTAGGTGAATCAGTCATCTCATTTGATTCTCATGGTCCCCTTGGGAGGTGGCATTGCTCCCCCATTTTGTGGATGAGGGAAGTGAGGGTGAGGAGAAGTGCCGTGTTCTTGCGGGAGCGTCTGCCTGCCCGGCCACAAGGCGCGTGTGTGGACCTGTGAGCTGGAGCCTGCTCTCTGCCCTGCTTGCCTTTTCCCTCCAGATGCTTGCATTGCTCATTTGCCCTCGGTCTCTGTTCTTTCCCTCTCCACGTATGCCCCTCCTCTCTTGCAAGGTCCGTATTTTGACCAGATATTCTGATTTGCAGGTCACAGAGGACTATCCCAAAGGGGGCTGCAAAAACGGATACTTGAGGCACACAGAATCCAGTATTCTAGACTACGATGGAACCCACAAACCTGGCTGCCCCGGAGACCAGAGTGTAGAAGAAGGCGAGCTCCTGAACCTGCTTGCCCCTTTCTTCAACGAGAAGGCCACGTTGTTACTGGAATCCAGGTAGACGTGGGGCCTCGGTGTTGCTTTTTCTCTCTAGTTTGTCTAGTTTGAGGGGAGAACAAACTCACTTTGCTAAATGGATTTAGATGGCAGTGCTGTGTAATTTAGCTGAGTGAGCCCCTGAAATATCTTGGAAGGAATCTTGCCAGTCATGCAATTAAGTAATTAGGCTGTGTGCTAGTGGCTGGGAGGGGACCTCAGCAGAGCCTCATGCAAGCCCATTATAAAGAGAGAAAGAAAGCTTTCCTCTGGAATCGGTCCTAGGAGCCCTGGGAAGGGCTGTCTGGCTGTCAGCGAAAGGAATCAGCCCTACTGGAGTCTCTTCTCCAGTAGCTTAAGAACTGCAACAGCTTAAAAACTGCCATTGTAGTCGTGACTCACTGTTTTATGTTGAGCTTGAACTTCAGTTCTCTTCTCATTTTGTCTGCTGGGAGTCCTATGTTAGGGAATGCTTCAGGGTGTTTGCCTGAAAACAAAACAGGAGAAACATGCGGTACATTTGTATTTTGAATGTTACCTCTTCAGGAGGTGACTGTCCCCTTGCACACTCTTTCAGGACCTTTGTAACAGCTGCTTGGGCTTTGGAGCCAGGAGGAGCCGTGCCTTCCTCTTTCAGGGCCCCAGTCTCTCCTACCACTTCCTTGGGTGCCGTGAGGAGTAAGAGAGGGCCCCGTGTGAGGAACACGGCAGGCGGGTCGTGTGTGTTCCGTGAAACTGTCCAGTTCTCCTCCAGCGTAGGTAGAGAAACAGAGCTGCCGACTCCTGCCCATGACTCTTGGCAAGAGCCAGGAGCCCTACTGTTTCTTATATCATTGGTCGACCAAGCCTCATAGACATTCTTTTTTTGTTTGTTTTATTTTAGTTTATTTTTTAAATCTTTTATTTTTTATTTTTTTATAAACATAATAATGTATTTTTATCCCCAGGGGTACAGGTCTGTGAATCACCAGGTTTACACACCTCATAGACATTCATTAGCTAAAAAAAGGATTGGAGTGTTCTGTTTTTGTGAGCTCAGGCAGGCTGACCTGTCCCCAGTCTCTGGCATCTGTCCAGCATTTTTCTAGCACGTCTTCTCTTGGGGAACCTGTCTAGTGGTCATTCTAGTTAATTATCAGAGGGAGTTAGGTGACCATAGTCAGTGCTTGAGAGAGGAGGGGTTTTCTCAGTGTCAGGATCCCAAACATTCCAGCAGAGTTCAAAGATGCAGCTGCCTGTCTGGGACTGCCTCGGACTGTGTGGGGGTGACGTGAGTGGGGGAGAGTCCAGTGGGCTGCAGTGGGCATGGGGCCAGCCAGAGCACGTGTGCTCCCTGCCGGTGGCCAGGAGCTTCTCGGCCCCAGCTGACCCTTGTGGCTTCCAGCCTTCCAGTCTTTCGGTGGAAGCCCCCAAATTGTATTCTAAATCTCTTGCTTTTTAAAAATGAAGACCTAGTTACATTTTTTAAGAAAACATCTTCTGCCTGCCAGGCAAGCTTGTGACAGTTCAGTTCCCTGTGCTCTCTAAGTATCTGTTCCATAGGCTTCCAGACCAGTGAGGCCAGTTGTAGTGTTAGAAAAGGTTTTCTCACACCAGCCTAAACCCGATCTTATTCTCTGTACAGCTGTCACTCACGGTGCACCAAAGCCCACCAAAGTGAAGTGGAGTCATGGCTCTGTGGGGCCTCCCGAAGGCCTGGCGGTGGTCTGCAGCCCCTCCTGGCGCACACATGGGGCATTGCGTGCCGGGCTCCTCTTACCCTCACACCAGCTTTCTGTGTGCTGCTCCTGGCGATCTCCTTTTCATAAACGTGGGCTCTGACGTTTGGGGATTTGGCATTCCCTTAGCTATAAAATGCTAGAGCTGTCGGAGAACATTCTGGAGGAGTCCTTGGGGTAACCAGGGTCTGATTGGTCAGAGAAACACTAGTCTTCTGCTTAGGAATTCCCTTTTGGTCCCAACTGCCACCATCTCTTGCCTGGATGCCAGCAGCACAGCCTCCTCTACTGTCCATTCTCCATAGAGCGGCCACAGTGATCTTTTTAATAAGACTTAAGTCAGATCAGATCCATTCCATGCTTAAATCTTCTAGCAGATTTCCATTGCTCTTACAGTAAAATCAGAGCTTCTCAACCTGGCGACCGCCTCTTTCTCTGTCCATATCACCTACGCATCCTGTTCACCGAGCTCTGCTCTGCTCCTCAGACATCCAGGCTGGTTCTCACCTCAGGGCCTTTGCACTAGCCATTCCCTCTACCTAGAATGCTCCTTCCTAGGTGTATATGTGACTGGTGGCATCTCAGCTAGACATCAGCTGTGTAGAGAGGCCTTTGCTGACCCCTAATGGGAAATCCTGCTTTTATACGTGGTCTCGGAACTTCCTCCCTCCCTTCCTCCCTTAATTCATAGTACTTGTCATTGCTGCGTGTTGTCTTACTTAGTTATCAGTGTTTGCATGAACGCCTGTCTGTCTTCTCAGTGAAATGTGAGCCCCGTGATTCCTTTGCACAATGCATGCCCACTGCCTTACGTGGCAGGTGACAAGTGCTCAGTTAAGTGTTTAGGTGTCAGTGTAGATGCTTAGAAGCCCGGCATCACAGCAGAAGGTGAGTGCGGAAAATTGGAGAGAGTGTACTGATCCTTCAGAGTCAGAAAGATCGGGATCCCAGTCTTTGTTCTGCCACTTTGCTAGGGGATCTTGAATCTTTATGCACCCGTTTCTTCATCTGTAAAATGGGGTTAGGTTTGGCCCCATCTCCTAGTCATACAGCGAGGCCTGAATGTTGTTGGTGCATTTAAAGGACCTGACAGGGCACGTGCTTCCCAAATGTCAGTTCCTTCTCCTTTACACCTCTCACTGTGGCAGAGATCCCCTGGAAGGGTCTATAAACAATGTTTGGGCCTCTGACAAGACCCTCAACTCAACCATTAAAAAGGTCCCGGTCACGGCGACAGCTTAATGAATCTCCTGTTCAGAATTCTAGCAAAGTAACACTTGAAATGTTTTATTCAACATCACCCTCACTTTAGTATATTCTAATGGCCTCTTTCACCACCTTTTACTACCCATTTGTAAAATCTTTGTCCTCAGTTTTATTGTGCGTTGTTTGGTGGTGAGTAACGGTCCTCCTTCGGCTAGCTGAATAGTACTTGTCATTATTTTTAATCTATATTAAGGGAAGGAGAGGAAAGGACAATTTAGTTTAACATGCTTAAAGTGCCAGAAATATTTTTAAAGCCTGGGTTTACTAAATTTTAAGATGGTTTGTGTAGTCTAGATGATTCCGTATTAGAAGGGAAAAATGTACCATACATTTTAATTTTGTTTTTTAAACTTCTATTTTTTACACCTTCCTTCAGTGTGCTGTAGCTGTGTGATCTGAATAGAGTTGCCTCTGGCCCAGAGCTAGATGATCTGAACCCAGAGAGGAGTTGGGCCTTCCCCTGGCTCTTGGAGGGCTCCACGGGGAAGGTAGAACCAGGCCTCACGTCACTTGTCACATGTAGCGGGAACCCAGATATGGGGCAGGGACCATCAGGGTGTGGTCAGGGAGTCGGTCTGTAGAGGCTGGCCCTGGCCAAAGGCAGGCGGGAGGAATGGCAGAGAGAAAAAGTGAGCAGCACGGAGGGGGGCCTCTTCTGTCCTAGGTCATTGCTGACGGCCACGACCTCAGCCTGACCTAGATGTCAGCAGGTGGCAACTCTCCCACCTGCCTCTCCCTCTGTCTTTGCCTGCTCCAGTCCCTTTTAACATAATTTCCTGTCTCAGTTTCCTAGTTTCTCTCTTCTTTCTTAAATAAGCCACTCTCCTTTATTTTTTAGATGATTTATGCATACTTACGTTAAAATCTTCAGGTTTCCTTGTTTATTTAATTTTCTTCGAGTGTGAACTCTGATTTGTTGGGTTGTGACCTGTCTGTCGTACTCATGGCTCATGTGTGCAGGTTGGGTTTGCCAGGGGGTGGACAGCCCTGCTCTGTCCCCTGTGCTCCCTCCTTCTCCTGTGGGGTGCCACAGCTGCCTCTGGCTCATGAGATTTCCCTGGTTTCCTCCACCGTGGGAGTTAAATTTCTGCCCCCAGTGCTTTCTGCGAATGTCCCCTTTCTCCTGGCTGTGGTCTCCTCCGTTTCTGACCTTTGGGTAAATTTTACCTTGATTTCAAGGCCTATGGGGCACCTTATGGTATTTGTTATGTATCTTTTGCTGTCACTTACATGGGTTTAGAGTGGAGTGGGAGGGGCTCCCGTGTGTGCTCACATGGTGTGGAAACTGGTCCCCACTTCTCACTGCGCTGCTGGGGGCCTCCGGGAGCTCTGGGAAAGCCCCAAGGCAGTGGCGAGAGGCAGGCAGTACTCTAAGTGGGACTGTTTGTGTTTCTGGGCACTGTCTACACAGTGTGCACACAGCCACAGCTGGGATCTGCAGGAGCCTAGGGCACATGGCCAGTGTCCTAAAGTAACTGCTGCTTAAACACTCTCTTGTTTCATCCTCATTGCCGTCCTGTGGAGGGAGACTTACCTTACTTCCAGAGCATCTCTGAGTTAAAACTTGAAGCCATTTTTGTGTGATTTCACTACTATTTCTGTTCCAAGTAGTTCGCAGTATCCCTTCATTCAGTTCCTATATACTGAGCCTGACTGTGCACAGTGGTGGGCCAGGTCACTCATGGGTCCACCAGGTTGAGCAGATCCACCTAAGCTGTACTTGCCCCCGGATGTAGGAATGGGGCCGTGGGCCGGTGGACCTCACAATGGTCAGAAATGACAATTCTTGATGACCCTCTTTGCTCCTTTCCAAGCCCAGCTTTTTCTAGACCCTGTTTGCATCCTTATAGCACGTGTCCCTCTCACTTGCTGTGTATGTATGGGTTCTCTTCTTCTTATCCACGAGTTGGACCTGGCAGTACCCACCAGGTGTGGTTGTCATGAGGTGACAGGGGGAGAAAATCCATGGTGGCACATGGCGAGCGGGCTGTGTGCTTAAACAGTTTGGGCCAGTCAGTGGAGAAAACTTGGGAAATCTGGTAGGGCATGAGGCTACAGCAGAAAACCTAGTTCTTCCACTTCCTTCCCTTTTGGAAAAACAGGCCAGACCTTCTGAAAGTGCTGCGTGAACTACTCCTGGAACGAACGTGCCGGACAGAGCAGGGAGTGTCTGCACAACACCTTGATGGTAAAACTGAGAAGTCCCTTAAGCAAATGGCTGCTCAGCTAAGAGGTGAACTCGGACATTTCACCCAAGTCAACTCATTGTCCAAGTCCCGTGATGAAGGGAAGTCGCCACGGACAGCCCAGCTAGGAAGGACGGGTCAGATGTCCAAGCTGGAGCTGAAAGATGCCTCCGTGCAGACCGTGGCAGTGGAGGGGGGCATGCGCAGATTCCAGAACGAGGGCAAGAGAGAGGCGTGGGCAGAGAAGCCACCAGACGCCACGTTTCACACTGAGGGTCCGCCGGAGAACTTGTGCGTGGCACCCGGGCAGCAGGCCACTGCCCCTTCCTTCCCCAGCGGGACTGACAGAGTAAGCTTTTCTATTTATTATTCATTTGTTTTCTTATTTTATACAGACGAAAGGCTAAAAAACTCAACTCTGATATCACTGCTTTTTTTGATGTATGTAAAATCCGGTGTCTCCCCCGCCTACACTCAGTCTGGCCTCTGCCTAGAGGTGTGTGTTGGTCTTAACCTCCCCCCACCCAGCCCAGTCTTATTTGTCTGTACGTCATGACGTTTGTGCAGTTTCCTTCTAGAGTCATATTTATACATCTGTGTGTAGCTTTTTCTTTCATGCCGTGTATCAGGAACGTCTTACCTTGTAACGGTTCTGGGAGATGCCATTGTGGGAGGTGTGCCAAACTTCGTATGACTTTCACCTACTGGGGGATATTTATGTTCGCAGTTTACAGTGAAATTGTGATACTCTGACTTTAGGAAGAGGCCTGAGAACCTAGGTTTTATCTTGTGCAGACGTTGTGGTGGAGAGGTTCTATTCTGTGAGCTCCATCTATATTCTCTTATCCTTGTGACACCCGTCAGAGATGAGGAAGCGCTATTTTGAATGCCCACCATTAGCCAGCAGTTACAGGGCTGAGTTGGGACGCCAGGGCGCCTGATGGTGCAGCCTTACCCTTTCCCAGGCTAGCCCCCAGCTCCTGCTGGCTCAGAGTGGTGGGCTCCGGTTCTGGTGGGGGAATGCATTTTGCTTCAGTCAAGAGGCTGTCTCTATGCTTCTCCTCTAATGCCATCAAATCTTCCATATTATTAAAAGCCAGATTCTCTTGGTGGTATTTGATTGGACCTTTTACTAAACTCCTTGTGGGCAGTGGGGTTGGGGCTGATGATCCCTAAAGCAGGGAGATGTCTGCATTCTGGTGGAGAAGTAGGTCATATTTCTAATAGAACTCCAGTGACGGCTGTTGGTGTTCTTGTTTCTGATGGGTGTTTTGTATCTGAGAAATCAGCTGTACACACTGCTTCATAGCATCAGAATGGAGAATTAAGTTTATTTTCTGACCACTAAATTACTGCTTTTGTGCATACCAAAGGGAGTTAGATATATCATTAGCAAAATTGCTTTTGATTGTTTTAAATTATGTACCAAAACTGTAATTTCTAGAATAGGGTTTTCTAAAGATATCAGTAAAGACAAAAAGAAAAAAAAAAAGACACTGCCATTATATTAACGGTACTCCAGATGCAAATTTGTGCAGTTTGGCTGGAATAGAAATGGTCTCATCTGCCCCAGCTCTGTTAGTTTGTACCTGTGTATTAGGAAAACTAGATGTTTTTTCCCCCAGTTTGTGTGGGAGATAGCCTCCTTTGTGCAGAAAAATTGCATAATCGAATGAACTCAGTAATTTCCGCAAATATATTAATTTTTTTTTAGTTTCGAATTATCCATCTTGCTTATGTTTTCAAAAGGAAGGCTACTGTGTTTATTTTTGAGCATCTCTTGTTTGTGCGAGGATCGTGCTAGATATTCTCTATATCATCACATTTAATCTTCTCAGGAAGTGTGTAAATTAGGTAGATATTCCTGACATTTTACATATGAAGAAATATAGACTCTGAAAGGCTCAGAAAATGGTCCAGAATGAGTCAGCTGTTGAGAGGAGTAGTAGGGATAGAGACCGAAGTCCAGTTTTATGGACAGACAGGAATATACTTATTTATTTATTTATTTATTCATTTATTTTTTTAAGTTGGCTTCACACCCAGTGTGGGGCTTGAACCCATGATCCTGAGATTAAGATCTGAGCTGAGAGCAGGAGTCGGATGCTTAGCTGACTGAGCCACCCAGGTGCCCAAGATAGGGATTTTCTAAACCTACCTCTCAGGAAGGGAGGAGCCCTCGGTAAGGGATACCATCACAAGATGTACC
Organism: Meles meles; assembly: GCF_922984935.1. Lineage (NCBI taxonomy): Eukaryota > Metazoa > Chordata > Mammalia > Carnivora > Mustelidae > Meles > Meles meles. The sequence goes on from NC_060076.1 coordinate 14,134,778, forward strand.
TGGGATTGCTTCAGGCCTGGCTGCTTCCCTTTCTTGGTAGCTCAAGTGGGATCGGTGTGACCTGGAACCAGAGGCTGGCGCAGTGGTGACATGAGGAAATGTGTGGCAAGTGCCTGCCAGTGCCTTGTGCGTGGTTGTGTAGGCGCATGTCAGGCCCGGTGTGTGTGCACTCCTGTCCCCCTTCCACCCCCAAGCGAGGAGTTCCGTTATGACATCTTTAATAAGGTGGTAGGTGGGACTGTGCTCAGTGTCCATAAGGTAGCATTTTGTGTGGTGTTATTTTAAAACCCGCATTAGGTTGACTGACGGCAGTCTTCCAGCTTGAAATTGGCTTTGGCATTTGTGCACTTGCAGATATCTTTTCTCCTGCCATATGACACACAGATTTGGATCCAAGAATAAAGATTGGTGGAGACTGAGGACCAGGCAAATGACTGTTATTTTGCAGTCCTCTTTGATGAGGCATTCCCCTGCCCCTTTTGCCACTGGTCCCCTTCACCACCTCAAACTGTCCTTGGCCTTGAACCTGCTCTCTGACCTGGAATTTCGGGGCAGAGAGTGTCTCACTTTCCTTAACTGAGCAATAGAGGCTGGAGAGTTGTTGTGAGGTCCTACTTTCTTACCTTCTTGTTGTTATGACATTGGACTAGTTGTTGGACGTCTCAGTTCTTTGAAAAATAGGCCCCGTAACTTCTGTTTTCCTGTGAGCTCTGGGAATGCAGAGCTTAGTGGAGGATTGTGGGACAGTGAGTTTGAAAGCATTTTACAACCTAAAATGTGCAAGCAGGGCTCCTTCTTCCCTTTTCCTGCTTGAGAGGCCTTGCTGATTTTGTCATTCCCAGGGTCCTAAGTATTTCCCATTTCCTTCTCAGGTTCCTTCTCTTCCACTTAAAAAATTAAAAAGACTAATAACCTCAGGGCACCTGGCTGGCTCAGTTGGTTAAGCGTCTGCCTTCAGCACAGGTCATGATCCCAGGGACCTTCAGCTCAGGTCATGATCCCACCGCATCACTCTCCCTGCTCCGTGGGGAGTCTGCTTCTCCCTCTGCCCCTCATCCTGCTCTTGAGCTCTCTCTCAAATAAAATCTTAAAAAGAATAACGATCTAATCCACGTATCATACAATTTATCTGTTTAAAATATATAGTGCAGTGGTTTTGTTTTGTTTTGGTTTTGGTATATCCATAGATTTGTAGAACCGTTACCATAATCGATTTTAGAACATGTTTAATTATCCAAAAGGAAACCCTGACCCATTGGCGGTCATTTCCCATTTCCCCCCATCTGCCCTAGCTGTAGGCAACCACTGATCTACTTTCTGTCTTTATAGATTTGCCTATTCTGGGTGTTTATATATATAAATGGAATCATACAACCTGTGATCTTTGGTGACTGCTTCTACTTAGCGTAGTAATGTTTTTGAGGTGCATTCGTGCTGTAGTCTGTAGCCGCAGTTCATTTCTTTTTATTGCCCAGTGATAGTCCATTGTATGGACATAGCACATTTTATTTATCCATTCATCAGTCGATGGACATTTGGGTTGTTTCTGCTTTTTAGCTATTATGAATAACATTGCTATGAACATTCATGCACAAGTCTTTGCATGGACGTGTGTTTTCACATCTCCTGGGTAAACACCAAGGAGTGGAATTGCAGGGTTGTATGGGAACTCTGTGTTTAACCCTTTGAAGAACCACAGGCTGTTTTCCACAGCAGCTGCCCCTAGTTTACATTTTCACCAGAAGCATGAAAGTTTCAATTTCTCCACAGCCTTGCTGACACTTGTTATTATTTTGATCATACGCTGTCCTAATGAGTTGGGAGTGACAATATTTCATGGAGATTTGATTTACATTTCCCTAATGACTAATGACACTGAACATCTTTTCATGTGTTTATTGGCCATATATAGATCTCCTTTTGAGAAGTGTCTTTTAGACCCTTTACTCATCTTTTAATTGGTCTTGGAAATCAAGGCCTCTTGTCCTGAGGAAGACACATCTGAGTGGAGTCCTAATGAATGTATTGGGATTATGGGGGACGTGGGGGTGGGCAAGAAAGCGTGTGTAGACAGAGGAGACAGTGTATGCCAAGGCCCTAGGGTAGAAGGAGCATAGACATTTGAGGAACTGATAGAAGGTGAGTGTGTGGGAATAGAGGAGATGACAGAGGGGCAGTGACTTGGGCTGCAGGTTATGCCCAGCATGGCGGCTGTGGTACGCATTTTCACCTTGGTCATAAGAAACTGGGAAGTGTTCCAGTAGTTGTAAGGAGAGGCGAGGAATGTTAGGTTTGCCTTTTCATGCCGCAGTATGGAGAGCAGACTAGAAAGGGCATGAGGGGTGGGAGAGGGCGCTCAGGAGGCGGCTGCCATGGCTAGGTGACTGCCAGCAGTGTCTTGGGGTTGGATGAAGGCAGTGCGGGGGAGTGGTGAGGAGAGTCCAGGGAGCCCAGCTGGAATTAGTGGAGCCTGGTGAGTGGCGAAAGCAGGTGACAAGTGTAAAGAACGGTTTGATAGACTCACAGGTTTGGGTGACGCAGTGAGGGGCTGGTGATGTGATTGACCAAGACGTTGGGTGTTGAAGTAGCGTAGCTTTGGGGTGGGGACTTGGGTGGTAGATGGAAGGAGCCGAGTGCTGGGCTGGCTTCAGAGGGCCTGGGAGCCGGTGGAAATGAACATGTTGAGGGTAGGCAGGTTGGGGCTCTGAGCCGGGGAGACGGCCACTGGCTTAGTGACCTGCTAGCCACGGACAGCTTCAGTCACGGTGATTCTGGTGGGCCAGCAGATTGGCTTAGACTGAGGAGCGGGGGCACAGGGTGGGAATGAAGAAATAGATACGGAGCAAGAAAATGTTATTTAGAAGATTGTGCTGGGAAAAGGGCTGCCATATATCGAGCATCTGGATGTCCACAGAGACAGTGGGCCAGGGCCAAGAGGGTGTCGTGGAGGAAAATCTTGGCGCTTGCCAGTGACAGGAGGGGACCTGCCAAGACAGAAGTCCTGTAGACTGGGAGATAAACATAGATGCCATTCTAGGAACCAGAAGTCTGGACAGCCGGTGTGAATCCTGTTTTACGAGGTTGGCATGAGTGTGTTGCCTCTGTGACCAGAGGAAGTGCATTCATTGTCCTGTGCACGTGTCTCTTCAGGAAGCTAAGAAGTCCCGCCTGCCCATCCTGGTAAAGCCGTCCCGGTCACTGGGAAATGTGTATCAGCTTCCCGTCACCCAGGAGGTGGTGGCCCAGCTGCAGGGCCAAGTCTCGGAGCTGCAGGGGGAGCTGAAGGAGTTTAAAATCCGCAATAAGCAACTTCACCGAAAGTTAATTCTGGCTGAAGCAATGATGGAAGGGAGGCCAGCGCCAGACAAAACGCTACAGAAAGGTAAGCACTGAGAAAAATGTCTTCTCCGTGAGCTAGATGAACGACCCGATAGAGCTGCTTGAAATGTCAGCCTTATTGTTTAGAACTGCAGTAAGTTTGAGCATAAATTTTATGAATTACCGTGATTAATCTTGACTCTTGACAAATGCACAATCAAAGGAACACAATAAGGAAAATGAATCTATTGTTTTCATTTTATTCTGGAGTCTGGAGAAAGGGGACTTGTAAGTGCTCGTGGGTCTTGTGAGGTCACTGTTCTCTTCACTTGGGATAGTCTGCAGGTAAGCCAGCTGTGGAATGACTTGACTCTGGGTGGGTTTTTTTGGCTTTGTCTGTGGAAGCCTCAGGCATATGGCATCATGTATGTAAGTGAGAGCCCTCTTGGTGGGGTTTTCTAGAACGTCTGAGCTGTATTACTCCGGCTTTCTCAGGGCTAATTCCAAACCCCATCACAGAGCGGTGTAGGTGAGCACACAGGTAGTGTTGGACCTCATTTTCAGAGGGCTCATGAGTCCACAGAAGTATACACGTTGACTCCTGATTATGAACTTGTACTGTGAGCACACGGCAGCAACACATGATACCAAGAACAACAACAGCAGTCTTTTATTTATCTGTTTAAAAAGTACTGATGAAACCCTGCTGTGCCAGGCACTGTCGTAGGCCCTGGGGATGTAGTGAATAAAGCAGATGATGTAAGTCTGTGTCTTCCGTTCCTGTCGTGGGGAGAAGAACAGTATGCTGATGAGCAGGTATAGCGGACGAGAGACGGCAGGTGTTGGGGAGGAAGGGAGAGCAGGGCTGAGGGCGTGGGCAGTGCGGAGCCGGGCAGAGTGTGCCGCCATATGCGGGATCCTAGAGCCTCCCTGAGGAGGTGACCTCTGAACACAAACCGGGAGGAGAGGAGGGGACTAGTCAGCTTGGAAGGTGCGTTTTTGGCAGCAGGAAAAGGGCGAAGGCCCTGACATTGTTTTGAACCTGGGAAGCTGGATGAGGAGGAAGGCGGCCAGTTGTGTGGCTGGAGTGGAGTGGGAAAGAGGAGGCAGGAAGGAGGCCAGGGAGGTAGTATGTCGGGTGGGCCTATGAGGCCATTCTCAGGCTTTGTCTGTCACTCAGGTAAGACCAGAAATGGAGGGTTTGGAGCAGCAGAGCGACGTGACGCAACTTCAGCTTTAAAGCAGGGTTGGTCAAACTGTGGCCGGTGGGCTGAGCTCGCTGGCCGTTTTTAAGCTTCTTGGAGCACCGTGACGGTCACTGATTGCATGTGGCGTATGACTGGTGGAGTTGAGTAGGTGTGATAGAGGCCCTGTGGCGGGTAGAGCCCGAAACAGTCCGTGTTTGGCTCTTGAACAGAAAAGTTGGCCGAGCTCTGCTTGAAAGGATCACTGGTAACACGAGCTGTCGGAGTGAGGGCTCGGTGCTGCCCTGAGCGGGAGAGGCAGAGGCGGGCGTCTGGTGTCTGGTCTGGGACTTCTTGAGATGCCTGTTGACCAGCCCCCATGGTGGTGCCAGGTTGGCAGTTGGAGATACAGGGGCATAAATTTAGCAAATGTCAACATATCATTGGTATTTGAAGCTCTGAGACTTGGAGACACAGGGAACAGATCCAGGCCCTAGGACTTGGACTCTCCAGTGAGCAGGGTTTGGGCGCAGAAGGAGCACCCAGGGAGGCAGGGACAGAGCCACGAGAGGATGATGTCTGGAAGCTGAGGAAAGAGCAGGTTCTCTGGGTCGAGTATCGTGAGTCAGTCCGACAACGTCTGAGGTTTGGCCTTGGGATTTAGTAATGGTCTGGGATCACAGGGCATGTGGGAAAGATGGCCAGGGGCTGGCCTCCACTCGTGGGGTGGCCGCAGGAGAGGCAGTGCCAGGGGACGACCGGGGCCTTCAAACAAGGGGGCAAGGTGTATGTTCAGGAGGATACTGAGCTTATTTGGGGTTTTGACATTGAAAAGTTGGCTCGCTGGGGTGGGAGACTACATCTGACATGGAGATCTTGCAGGTGGCTCCAGGCTAGGAGACGACTGGGAGTCGTGCACTTCTTGTGTCAGGAATAAGATGAGCTCCCAGTATTTTTTCAGCCTCACTGCCCGCTTTACGTACAGGATCTAACGAAATCTTCCTAACAGTCCTTGAGGCAGGAGCAGTAGTGATTTAGCTTGAGGTGGTTTCAGCATGAGGCGGTACTTTTTGAGACAAAGTGACTTGGGTGCCGTCACACTGTCACTAACTTCCAGGGCTAGATTTGAACCAACCTGCCTGCCTTCCAGGCCCGTGCCCTTTACTGCCTCATAAAGCCTAGCACCTTGATACCTTCCATATGGACTTTCCGATGCCTGATAGCGCATGGTATTTTCCACTGATCTTTAGGTTCTTGGGTTCCCCAAAGTGGAAGTTTCCTGGTAAGTGGGACTTTGGCAGTATTGCTCTTCCCTCTCTCCTTCCCTTCCTACTTTCTCTGCAGCCAGCCTCGCAGACATCTATTCAAGCATTCGTGAATATTCCCCGAGCACCTGCCATGTTCCCAGCCTCATGCACTGGGTGTAGGAGACAGACAGAGATGGAGAGGACCGAGGTAGTTCCTCTGTTCTGAGAACTTCCTGTCTAGTGGGAAGGGGCAGATAATGAAACACACCAGTGCAGGGCAGAAGTGAGGGACACTTCAGGGAGGAAAGGTTTTATGGCAAAGGTGACTCAGCCCAGCAGAGGCCCTGGTGCTTTGTCCAGGGTTTGCGGTATGCCCTTACCACCGTTTTCATTTCTTGCTGAGACGCCAGGGTGCCTCAGCCAGGTGCTGCTCCTGCAGCTGCCCAGTAGACCCCGGGGCCTCTCTCTTCTCCAGAAAAGTGGGCATGAGTCTATAGAATTCATTTTCTCACTCATAGTTTTTTGAGAGCTTGGACTTAAACCATTTGAGACAAGCTGCAGTATATTTATGCTTTTTATGTCCTGTTATGGCAGCTCGATAGATTAATTTTATCTTATAAATTGCATTTTGCCTCCCCAGTGTTTTTATTTTCCCTGTTGTATCTTTGTGTTCTTCTCAGTTGCTTGGCTAAGTTTCAAGTCTATGGTTTTATTTATTTTTCCTTCTCTTTGTGAATGCCTATAGCCCAGCCCCTTGTGGGAGCAGCCTACCAGGACAGCCCGGGAGAGCAAAAGGAAATTAAAACCATGCCCTGTGACTGGAGAGACAAGGAAGGGGACAGTGACCAGCACACCAGCTACGAGACCGGTCAGAATTCAACCCCTATGTGTATTGAACAGCTTCTGTGTGCCAGACACTCCTGGGGTATTTCATAAAAAAGTTGTTATGAAGCCCTGCAACGGGCATTTTGGGACATCATCGTTATTCCCATTTAACACATAAGGAAGCTGAGTTTTTACAAAGAATTGATCCAGGGTCATCCAGTTGGTGAGTGGGTAGCCGAGTGGGGGTACAGGAGACAGGGTGTCTGAGCTCACTGGACCATTTGTCATGCTTTTCTCCCGGCCTGGGTGCTGGCGGGTGCAGTATGTGCTCGCAGGGACCCCACAGCCAACCCTGCGTCCAGGTGGCTCTCCGTATGGCGCTGGCTGCGTTAGGCAGGCATTGCTGGCCTCCCGCCGCCCAGGAGGGTGGGTCACAGGTGAGCCTGAGCTGCCTCCTGGAGTGCGGGCTGTGTCAGGTCACTCAGTGGAAAGGTACAGACACGTTAGTGAGGTCCCAGACAAGTCGCATCCGTTTCTTCTTAGGTATGTAGATAAGCACAAAGGATAATAAAAGAATATTCATGTTCCCATTCAACCAGAATGAACACATGCTGACATTTTTCTTTTTACCTTAGATCCACTCCCCTTTGCCTTTGTTAAAAAAAAAAAAGAGTCACCTTTCATCTGGACTTAATTCATTCTGTAAGAAACAATTGTCTTCAGGAATTCTAAATTTGTCATGGGGTGGTTATGAGAATGCCAGTCTCTCGGGAACTGAGTTATGGTGTACACCTTCCCAAGGCCTCACTGACTGGAGATGGATACGTGGTCGCATATTTCTGAATATTCTGGGCTTTGAAGCCCTCTACAAGCAATAAAGTACCCTTAGCTGAATTGTAGAAAGTTCCAGAACTACAGTATTTCTTCTAATGCAAATAAACGGTCCTGGGATATCTTTGGATTTCTTGTTCATAGTTAGTTGATCGCTTAAGGCTTCTTGTCTGGCTGGCGGTTTCCCTTTCCCTCTCAAATCCCCAGCATCAGTGAACTTCCCTTCATCGGAAAGTGCTTCTAGAACTTTGCACGTGCTGTTGCCTCTGCCTGAATGTTCCCTGTTTATCTGATGCCCTGTCTTTTAGGTCTCTGCTTCAGTGTCACTTTCTAGGGAAGGCCTTCCTGAGGCCCTTGGTTGTGGAGACACTCCCAGTAGCTCCCGCCATGTTTCCATCTCGAGCTGACTTGCTCAGGGGCTGCCCTGAAGCAAGGCTGCCGTCACTGTTCTTTGCTCTTCAGTAGCTCCTTGATCCTCAAGAAGCGAACGCAGGGGATTCTGCAGATGTTACTGAGGAAGGGAGAGATGCGTCAGGAGGCCACGTTCAGGGTGCTGGAGGCAGGTGTCCCGGCTTTGAGGGAAGGGCTCCGCTGCTTGCTCCCTCTTAAGCAAGTTCTTATCTCTCTAAAACTCCATTTCCTCTTCTGGAAGATGGGGAGACTAGAGCCTCCTCACAGGGCTGTCGGAAAGGCTCTCGTGTAGTCTTCACATAGGGGAGGTGCTTGGCGTTTGGCCAGGCCCTGGCCCAGTTGTGTGTCCTGAGGCCTTGCTAAACCCTCCGGTTCACCCTGTACACTGGAGCTTACAGTCTTCCCTCAGCCACACGCTCCACGCAGTGACTTTAAATGAAAGATCCACCTTCGGCCCTTCATTAAGGGCTCCTGGGCTATGGGGAGCAAAATCAGGTTGCCGTGTCGATGCTGGGCCACGAGACGTGCCAGGTACCAGCCTTGGAGCCTGGAAACCAGATCTTTGCTGCTGCCGAATCACAAGCTGCTGTAGATTGGGGGCAAGTGTGTACGTATTAGATTTGTTGTGTTGTGAGGAGTGAAGCTGAAAGTGGAGGTTAAGTGTTGGTAGGAGAATACACACCGTTCCCGCCTTTCTGAGATGCGTGAGTGTGTGTGTGTGTGCGCGCGTGCGTGTGTAGCTAAGCATCAGAGCTGGCCACAGTCTGCATCACAGAAGGACATTTGTGCGCGTCTTATTACATTTGTCTCTGCCTGATGATTACTTAATGAAAATCATCAAAACCGATCTTTATTCCCCGGAGTGAACAAACATTGCTTCTTGCCATGGAATTCCATTATCATGAGGTTATTATGGCAAAGATAGTTCCTTGACTTGGAAGGTGATTTACCAGAAAAAAGGCCTATTGAGATCCCTCCCTCTGTCTCTGTCTGTCTCTTACACTCATTCAGCCAGCAGTTACTTACAGAGTACCTTCTCTGCCCCAGGCCCTGTGCCAGACCCGGAGAACAGAGACAAATGACATTTCTGCACCCCGAGAGACTGCAGACACTAGTGACTATCACAGATTTTGTACAGTAGAAATGCTGTATTAGAAATGCTTCCTTTAGGTCATGTAGCAGCTGCTTTCTAAAATAAAAAGAGTTATTTTATGGTATTTGCCTCGTGAACACAGAGATAAGAATGGGCTTACAGCCATGAGGAACAGTTGCAGAACCCAGAAATTGGAATATACAGTCTGACGAGGATTTTTGTGTGCTTTTCCCTCTGAGAGCTCTCCCAGGCCCTGTCGTCCTACCCACACGGTTGCTTCAGCAGCATTTGTCCTGGTCCACAGCCCCTGCTCGCGTGCCTCCTTCCTCCTGTGATAGGCATCCTCTTCCATCTTCCGGCAGTTTGAGGGAAACAGAGAGTATCAATAGTAGCCGGGCTCCTTCACTACCGTGTGCTGGATGCTTTTCACGGATAGCGTCCCCTTGGATCCTCAGAACACGGCAGACACAACCCTTCACAGTAAATGGTCTTCTTTCCATTTTGCAGATGAAGCCACTGAGGCTCTGAGAGGTTAACTAATCTGCCTGGGGTCATGCAGCTAGTAAGTGGCAGAGCCAGAGTTTGAAACCAGATCTGGTTGGATTGGGAGGATGGGTTTTTCTGTTATATTCTGCTGCCGCCTGAGTAAGCATTCAGACGCCCCTTATCCTGAGCTGAGCTTTCCCTGGACAGCGGGCAGCGTGCTCTGTGGTTGAGGACAGAAGCTCTGGATGCAGACCTGAGCTGGAAGTCTCACAACAAGCTGCTAAGACATCTTTTTGGGGGAGACTGAGACTCTGAGACATTAAATTACTTGCCTGGGGCTGGTGTGTCGCCAGCAAGCGGCAAAGCTGGGTGCGGTCTGCCTTCTCTTTGACTTCAGAGCTACGCCTTCTCTCCTCAGAGCGACTCCACCGCTCGCACAGGCTGGGCCACACGTCTTGGGGCTCTGAACCAGCTGTCAGGAAATAGCTCCCGGCAGGGTCATGCGTCAGTGAAACAGCACACTGCAGGGGATGTTGCGGCACCTCCTGGAAACTGTTAGACGTGGAAGTGAAGACTGTCCTCAGTCATAGGGGTTTTAGAATTACTGCTCTTGAACACCTCACCCGCTGCCCAGTGTTTGTCTGACCCTTTGGACTGCCGGTCCGGGTGAGGGACCGTACCAGGCCCCGAGAACATGAAGGGGAAAGGCCAGTCCCTCCTGTGAAGGAGCGAGAGAGGAGTCCAAACCACTGACGGCCATGTAAATAAACAAGCAAGCTGGTGTCCCTCCTGCATTTGCACCCAGCACATGGTGTGTGTGTGTCCAGGGCGAGTATGCGTAGGATGCTGCGGAAACGCAGAGGAATGGGCAGGTTGGCAAAGTTTGAAGATGGGCTTTTGCAGAAGGAGTATCGGATCTGCCTATCGAAGAGTGAGTAGGACTTCACTGAGTGGGCGTAGAGGACCACATACATTCCAGGCAGAGGGAACAGCTCATGCAAAAGCACAGAGACACAAAACAGCCTGCTGTGTGCAAGGAATTCTGGGACTCTCCATAGGAGGTGTGAGGGGATGCTCTTGGGTAGGTTGCCTGGAACCAGATTGCGGAGGGTCCCAGACACTGTAAGAAGGAGTTTGGGCTTATTCCTCAACATGGTGGGGATGTTGATGAATTTTAGGTAGGGACTGATGGTTATTATCATGGTCTTTTTAGAGCTAGTTCTTTTTTTTTTTTTTTTTAAAGACTTCACCTATCTATCTGACAGAGAGAGAAATCACAAGTAGGCAGAGAGGCAGGAAGAGAGAGAGGAAGGGAAGCAGTCTCCCTGCTGAGCAGAGAGCCCGATGCGGGGCTCGATCCCAGGACCCTGAGATCATGATCCAAGCCGAAGGCAGTGGCTTAACCCACTGAGCCACCCAGGTGCCCCAAGCTAGTCCTTTTTTAGGACTTTTTAGAATAGTTGCTCTGAGGAAGAGGGTGGATTGAGAGGTAAGAGGAAGGACTGGAGTCAGAGAGGCTTATTAAGCTGTGCAGGGACAGAAGGGGTAGATTTCAGCAAAGAAGGTACTGACATAAGTGTGTTTGATTCGCAGACTCTGAAATTTGCCAGCCTGATGGCCTTGCCATCTTGCCAACGTGCAAAGGGAATCCTTCTGAAGATTTTCCAGGCCCAACCTCAGTAGCTGCCTACTTGAGTTCTAAGAACCAGCTTTCCACCAAAGTCAGTGTGATTGGGACCCATCAGTCCGAAAAAATCGACACTTCAAGTGATACAGAAAACTTAAAACAGAAAATCTGTGACTTGGAAACTGAGCTCGAGGGCTACCGGAATTTCTTATTTCAGCTTCAAAAGCACTCCCAGTGCAGCGAGGCCATTATCACAGTTCTGTGTGGGACAGAAGGGGGCCAGGACGTGTTGAACAAGCCCAAGGGTAGTACCGACGAAGAAGAAATGACATTCTCAAGTTTGCACCAAGTCCATTATGTGAAGCACATGAAGATCCTTCATCAGCTGACTCCAGAGGTGACCCACGGTGGGCTGCTGGAAGGTCTCAGACAGCAGCTGGTGGAACAGGAGCACAAGCTGCAGAAGGAGCAGAATTTGAACATGGAGCTTTTCAGTGAAATCCATAACCTGCAGAATAAGTTCAGAGATCTCTCACCCTCCAGGTACATCCCACCGCTGCCTCTCCCACTCTGGGAGCCTGCAGTTCCCCTGTGTTGCCACTAGGTCGGAGCCTATGAGTGCCGGGGAATGCTCCTTGGCAATGGGGTGGCTTGTGTACTGGGGAAGGCTTGATGATGGGTTTAGGGCAGCTGGGCCCTGTGGAGAGCTGAGCGTGAGGCCACAAAGAACGGCTGTATGCATTCTAGTTTTGTGTCTTCTGAAATTGGCAGAGTGGATTTTGCCCTCATCAGGCTGGGAACTCAGGGCAAAGGTATTATTCCAGTCGCTCGGTGAGTTGTGGTATGTTTGCAGAATGGCAGCGTTTACTCCTGGACCCCGTTGTTGGCTTTTACTGTGGGACTGAAATTGATGTCCTAGGCATCATTCCCCTAGGTGGGAAGTATATAGATATTTTCTGTGTCCTTACCCTTGAAAGAGAAAATTCTTAGGTCATGTTGTATGGACATAGATATGTACAGTTTGCTTTATGAGCTATGACAAAAAAAAAGCAATCATATGTAAAGCTGACCTTCATTAGTCACTTCTTTGAGACAAACACATAGTTCTGAATTATCATGAGCCAGAGTGAATTTTTTCAAGCCTTCCCGAACAGCAGGATGGGAGGAAGCTTGTATTTATTGGAAGGCAGTCGTGTCAGACCCCCAGGTAGGCACTTTCTTATTTAATCCTCAAAATCACCTGTAAAGGTGTTCTTGAACATGTTTCTGTGGATGAGGAATTGAGGCTCGAAGAGGCTGCTGTGACTGAGCAGACGGTCCGAGGACGCAGTCAGTGTTGCTCCGAGGACGCAGTCAGTGTTGCTCCGAGGTGAGGCCGGTGCACAGGCCCACACCGTCGCACCTTAGTTCTCGTGTCCTTCCTCACCCAAGAAACCGCCCACCTTCTGCGCAGCTGTCCTGTGACCCTTACATGCGCACCCGCCAGCAGAGGTGGTCAGCAGCCCCACGTACTGTCCTCTTCAGGGAAGGGAAACACGCTGAACTGAAGGGTCAGCATCTTCGCCAAGCCACGGCGGCTCCAGGTGACTGTGGCTATGGTTAATAGGAGCCATTTTTCCTTAATTCGTGTTTTGCTCTGCGCCTGTGAGTACTCGTGTGCTGACACAGGAAAAGACATGTGGTGTCAGGAGGTAGTTTTGTATAATAGAGCATGGGCTTTGAGGGCAGACTGTGTGTGAGTCCCAAACCGTCCCTGTTTAACTTGGCGATCCGAGTCTGGTTCCCCTGTAAATGAGGAGGTGCGTCCGTTTGTCTGGAGATTGCAAGGAGCAGTTACCTTATAAAAAACACCTAGTGCAGTGACTGACAGGTCACAGACCCTCCATAAATGGTCTTTAGGATTATGATTACTCCCTGACCTTTCGGTCGAGAGGAGAGACCCCTGGTTTGGTGTTCCCGTGTTACAGTTTCTTTTTTGTTCTTCACGAGAATTAGCGGTAGGTCTGCTGGCCCTTGGAGCACTTGTTTCTATAATTCAGAATAATGTTTTTGAAGAATGTATGGAAACTAATTGTCCTCTTGAGTTCTTGCCAGTCTGTACTGTAATTGGGGGCTTTATAAGGTTAAGAATATTGCAGAAGAACCTTTGTTCCAGCATTTGTTGGCTGTTTTGAAATCGAAGGAGTGACCTTGCAGACTTCCAATTTTTCTAGAAGTATGTATACTTGTATAGCTGCAGGCTTTTAAAAACTGTGCTCTGTCATTTTTCCAATTAGTGTTAAGGCCACAAAAATTCAATTCTAAAATGGTACAAGCATTTTCTCTCCCCCCCCCCCCCCTTTTATCAGATACGATTCATTAGTTCAGTCCCAAGCCCGGGAGCTCTCCCTTCAAAGACAGCAGATTAAGGATAGCCACGGCATCTGTGTCATCTACCGGCAGCATATGAACGCCATGATCACGGCGTTCGAGCAGTTGCTTCAGGCCAGCGACGTGGATCACTACGTGGCCGAGGGTTTCCAGGAGCAGCTGAAACAATGTGCTGAGCTGCTCGAGAAATTGGAAAAGCTGTTTCTCAACGGTAAGTGGGGCAAGGGATTGCGAGTCTTAAGACCCATCATGTATTCGTCCAGGACTTCTTTTGGAGGGGCCCGGGAGGAACCGACTCCTCGGCGGCAGTTACGTCTGCTCCGATGAGGTGACAGCAGACCCCACCGGCTGCTCTTCCTTCCAGTGACGCTTCCACGGACCTGGTGGTCCGCCCTGTTCAAACCCGGGCTCCGGCTAGTGAGGCATGGGAGTGAGGCCAGCTTGGAGGCACCGTCCCCAGCACCTGCCTCGTGCCCTAGGTTGCTCTTAATTTAAGAGAAGGTGGAAATTTTTTTTTCTTTACTTTTTTTTTTTTTTTTTTTCTGCTGGGGGAGAGGTGCTGAGAACTCCTAAGTTATAAATGTTGGCAACACTCAGCAAAACGAGCAAACAAACAGCCCCAGGTGTTTATGGGTGAAAAAAATATTTTCAAGGGTCAGAGGTGGTTAGAAGAAGGATGAAAGAGAACCTTTGTTAAGCAGTTTCTGTGTGCTAGGTACTTTAGTAGATGTTATTGCACTGAAATAAAAAGCACAATCATTTGCAATTTTTTTTGAGACTAGAATGAATTCTTTTATACTGTTTACTTCATCAGTTTTGCCATATTTGCTTTGTCATTTTCTCTTTCTTTCTGTGTATTCAGATCTTCCTCGATTTATGAAGGGATTATATCCCAATAGACCTATCATAAAATTGAAAACATTTTAAGTCTAAAGTGCGTTTAACACACCTAACCTACCCAACATTATAGCTTAGCCCAGCCTACCATAAACGTGCTCAGAACCCTTACAGCAGCCTACAGTTGGGCGATACCCTCCCACAGAGCCGTTTTTATAATAAAGTACTGACTATCTCATGTTCTGCATTGAAGGCTGTACTGAAAGTGAGGAGCAGAATGGCCGCGTGGGGCCAAGATGGTTGTATCAGTTATTATCCTCGTGATGGTATGGCTTACTGGGAGCTGTGGCTCGCTGCCACTGCCGGGATTGCAAGGGACAGTCGTACCGCATTATCTCTGGCCCGGGAAAAGATGGAAATTCAGAATTTGAAATACAGTCTCTACTGGATGCCTGTTGCTTTCACACCATCCTAAAGTTGAAAATTGTAAATTGCACCATTGTAAGTCAGGGACCATCTGTATACATGCTTTATTATTATTGTTATTTAAAGATTTTATTTTTAACTAATCTCTACACCCAACATGGAGTTCAAACTCATGACCCTGAGATCAATAGTCACACGCTCCACCAACTGAGCCAGCCAGGCACCCCTCTAAGCATCCAACATTATTATTATTATTATTATTATCATGCAGGAGCCCACCATTATTATCATTGTCATCATCATCATCGTTGTCAACCCTCCAAGGGTGGATTGGGATATCATGTCCCTTTTCCCCTCCCCCTAGAAGTGTTGGACTGTGTGGCTCCTCACACTGAGGACATTGTTTTATAGCCACAGCACCGTTATTAAACCCATGACAGAGGGTTGTTATCTCATATACAGTCTACATTAGAATTTCACTGATTGATTCAGTAATGTCTTATGAGTCTTATTCCTGATTCCGACCCAGGACCCACTCCCCACATTACATTTAGTTGTCGTGTGTCTTCGGTTGTCTTTAACCTTCTCTGTCATCCATTGCCTTTCATGATGAAGACCTGTTTAAAGAGTTCAGGCCAGTGCCCCAATTTAGGATTATCTGTTGTTTCTTTTGGGATTAGTCAGAGAGCATGCGACTCTTTTTTTTTTTTTTTTTTTTTTAGATTTTATTTATTTGACAGAGAGAGATCACAAGTAGACAGAGAGGCAGGCAGAGAGAGAGAGGAAAGCAGGTCTTTTGGGATTAGATGAGATAAATTCAGTGAGATTAGCTATGTGGTTTTGGCAAGAATGCTGCATTAAGTATTATGTTCTCCTGGTATCGTGTTTATGAGGCGCGTGCCATCGGTTTGTCCCATTGTTGGTGAAAATAATTTTGATCACTTGGGTTGCGATGATGTGTGAAATGACAGTATTTTCCTGTGTGATATACAAGTAATCAGTGGGGCGTACTTTATGATCCTATAAGTATCTGTCTCCTCTTCAGACGTTTACCTGAGTTTTCCTGGACTTTCCTTGTCTCTGCTGTCACTATGCTGCTGGCAATGTGGTGATCTTTTTCTTCATACCATCATTCCTTCTTCATTTTTTTATCAGGTGGCATCTGCTAGACGGATGAACTCTCCCTTTTATCTCCCTTTTTGTTTATATGTTTGTTGCTTATTTGTTTATATTTGTTTATTAGTGTTGTGGACTTGTAGCTTCTTATTTTATTCAACAGACTATATTTCATTCCGTCATTCTACTGATGCTCAAATTGTTTGAGATTTGGAGAGTGGTAATTCCTTTTGACAGGTCTCCATCTTCTTGGGGAGCACTTCTGTACTTTCTGGAACAAAAAAAGATGTTCCAGCCTCACTGATACTGTCCCTGCTCTGAATTAGCCATTTCCCCAGGGAGCCCTGGTTCATCTTCTTTCTTTCTTTATTCATCCAAGATTCTTCTCCCTGCAATGGGAAGGGCCTCTATTTTGTTTTTTTATTTTGTTATTTTTCTAAAAAGATTTTATTTATTTATTTGACAGAGAGAGAGAGAGAGTGAGAGAGGGAATACAAGCAGGGGGAGTGGGAGAGGGAGAAGCAGGCTTCCCATTGAGCAGGGAGCCCAATGCAGGGCTCGATCCCAGGACCCTGGGATCATACCTGAGCCACCCAGGTGCTCCCTGGTTCATCTGAAAGGGGCGTGCTGTTTAAAAACTGATTTGGTGCTGGGTGTTTTTGCCCATTAGCAGGCAGCACTAAGATATATCTCACACGCATGCATACATATAGGAAATTTATTTAAAAAATTACTGTTTCATAGTAGGTGCCTCCAATTCCAGTCCAACCCACTGTGTCCTTTCTTGGTGTTTCTGCTTCCACATTATTTCCCATCTCCAGCCGTGAGGATCTAGGTGTTCACAACATCAGTGTATCTGCTCCTGTGTTCACTTCTTTGTAATACACACAAATAGGTCCGGAACTGCCCCCTCCATACCACTGTGAGAAATAGACCTACTAAAACATCATGATTTGTTTGTAGTTCTTTTTTTTTTTTTTTAAGATGTTATTTATTTACTTGAAGGAGAGAGAGAGCATAAGCAGGGGCAGTGGCAGGCAGAGGGAGAGGGAGAAGCAGGCTCCCCACTGAGCAGGGAGCCTTATGTGGGCCTTGATCCCAGGACCCTGGGATCATGACCCAAGCCTAAGGCAGATGTTGAACCGACTGAGCCACCCAGGTGCCCTGTAGTTCTTCTAGTTTTTAGGCTAAGGGTATATAGTCAGATATTAAATTTAAAAGTTTCTTGGCTTCATTCTTTCTACAGTGTTGATATGTTATTCATTTGAAATGTAATTACATTTACTTAGTTCTGTTTGTGCTCAATGTTAGGCTTCCCCTCCCCCATTTTTCTGATTTACTTTTATTTTTTGAATAAAATGAAAAATATGAAAGCGGTTCCAAAGTTAAAACTTTATCCATTTAAATTGCCTATATGAAGTCTTTATTTTTGTCCCTCTCCTTTATATCCATTAGTATGCTTTCCAGCCCCCCTTTCTTTCTCAAAGCTCCTGGAATTGGGCTTTCAGACATCCCAGCCTCTCCACAGAAACGGCATGTGCCCAAGGGACTGACACCTGCCACTTTGCTGAACCTGGCCATAGGTTTTGGGCTGTACCTCCCTCACCTTGACAGTAGAATTGGATGTGGTCAGTCCTCTCCCTCCTGGGGGACATTCTTTCCTCCCTGGATTTCTAAGTGGATACCAGCCAGTATTCCTCCCACCCACTCGCTGCCCCTTTGAAGCCCTGCCCTCAGTGTGTGTTGCAAATCTGACCAACTCGCACCACCTCGTTGCTGCCATGGCTCTGGTTTGCTGCAGTCTCCTCTCGTGGGTTACTGTAGTCTTTGCCCCCCTGGGGGTCCGGGTTTCCCCCCATGTCCCGCCGCGGCCCCTTCCTGCACAATAGTCAGAGTGATCTTTTCAAAATGTAAGTCAGGTCGTGTTCCTTCTGCTCAAGATCAAAGACTTTCCTTGGTGAGCTATAAGAGTTAGATCACGAGCACGAAGCCTTGACTCAATGCTGGGTGCATGGCTCCCAGGTGCTCTGCACTTGCCAGTATCTCTACCTGTTGTGAGTCGGGGGCTTGTCCTCAGAACTACCTGTTTTACTGGAGGAACTTGGCCTTACAGAGGAGAGTCAGTTGCCTAAAGTTATAACCGACTTGGCGAAACCAAGGTTTGACCTTAGTTCTTCTGTCTTCATACATTACAAAACAGATGGCTCGTGAGGGTCCACATATGTTCAACTTAATTCCAAGATGGAACGTGGGATAGTCTGGGCTTCTGGGCCCGGGGAATGTTTCCCAAGTTTTCCGCGGAACCCAGCTGCTTAGGCCTGTTGCAGACTTGTTGTCCTAGTACCAGCTGCCCCATACCTCGAGGCCCAAGGACACAGGGACAGGTGACTTTTCCCAGCTTTGTGAAATCCACTTTCTCCTGACTAAGGGTTTCCAAATAAGCTAGTTTTTATTTTAATATTGGAGAAATAACTGGGTCCTCAAGGTAGAGCTGTATCTTCCTGGCCTGAGGCATTTTCTCTCTGTTTCTCTCTTCTTCCTACAAGCCCTCAACCAGGGCCCGAGGAAGTGGGAGGCTGAGAGAGAGTGCCTCTGGCGCCAGCTGCCCTCCCTCCCTCATCCAGCCACCCCCCCTTGATATGTTTTTTACTTATTTACCTTGACAAGCCCAAGGAGATCTCAATTCTTGTTTCCTGCAGGTTCTGGAAGCAGAAGCATTTCAGGCTTTGCAGACAACACAAACATAGAACTTTATTTTCTTGTACAAAAGGCATAAAAGTCTCAGGTACCTCACGACAACTCCTATTCTTAGAGAATAAAATGTAACAGAGGTGGGTCTCTTTTTTGGATGCTATCTAAGGGGTCTGGCTTCTGAATTATGAAAGGAGCTTATTGTAGAATAGTTTTATATTTGAGGCGGTTGCATAGCGTGAGTTCTTAAAAATTTTAAATATAGTCTTTTTTTTTCTTAATACAAAGCAGTACATGTTTATTGTGGAATAACAGATAAGCAAATACTCCTATAGTTGCATTATTTATACAGCAAAAATGAACACCCTGGAGTTTATACTTCCAGATCTTTTTTATATGTATGTGTATTTTTTGTAGAGCCAGAATTGTTTGCAACCTTCCCCTTTGTTCAGCTGTAGATAATAAATACTAACCTACATTGTAAGTTTTAGTGGCTGCAGAACATTCTTCTGTATGAATGTACTATAATTTACTTAATCATTCCCCATTAGGTGGACATTCAGGTGGTTTCCAGTTTGGGGCTATTAAAAGAACAGCATATTGGAATCTTTGTACATATCCTTGCTTTCCTTTAATTATGTTTAGTTGGTAGAACCCAGGAAGGAGGATGATAGTGTGCTTTCCCACTCTTCATTAGGACCAGAGCCGGGATCTTTTCTAGCTTTCCAGGCTAGGGATTTCACTAGGGTCCAGAATCCGGCAAGATTTTCTGAGTGCCTTTTTCCAGGGAGGGGATCTATAACTCAGATTCCTGAAGTGCGCGGGGACCCAAAGCAGACGGAGAGCTGGTGTTGCAGTCCCACGGTGCCCTTGTACCCGGTGCCTCCCGAGGCCAGTAGCATAAGTCAGGAAGACAATGCGCTCCTCGGGTATTTCTGAGTCAGCACTGGGCAGGGGCCCGAGAAGGTTGTGAGGTGGTCTCTCTCCCCCATGAGCTCACCACATGTGCCAGGGTGTAGCCACACGGGTAGAAGACAGCTGTGGGGGTCCTTTCTCTTGACTCTCCTGTGCCTGTGGGGATGAACCTACACCATGCATTTCTTCCAAGGCCTTCTACGGTCTGCCTTGTCCAGCTCGCTCCCCGCTCAGCGAGAATGACGGTGATGATGATGGAGAAGCAGTGAGGGAGGCTGGGCTTTATAGGCTGTGCGTTCTGTGTTGGGTATGTTCTCAGCCTATGAGTAGCTACTGCTTAGCACCTTCATTGAATGAATGAGGAACAGAGAAGGGAATTTACTTGCTGGAGGTCACCCAAGGAGTGGCGGAGTCTGGGTTTGAGCCCAGGCAGTTTTTGCTTCCACAGCCTAGCCTCCTGACCGCCATGATGCGGTGCCCCTCACACTCCTGCCCAGTTGGGCGTCCCAGCTGGTACTTCTGTGTTGTAGGCCTTGCTTGCATTTCCCCACTTCCGGGATTTTGCTCAAACCAGTCCCTTTTCTAGAAGGTTTGTACTCTCTCTTCTCTTCTAGGAATTCTGTTCATCCTCTAGGAAGCTTTTTTTGTTTACCTCAAGTGGATGCAAAACGCTTTGTTTTGTTTTTTATTCTGGGTTGGTTATAGCTTGCCTATGACAGTCGCATCTGGCCTTGTGATGGACGCTCTTTGCCGGGTGGAAAGAACAGAACCTTTGGAGCCAGACAGACTTGAGTTTCAAATCCCAGCTTTATGCTTCTCGTACCCTCTTACTGGTCAGATTTCCTCTGGGAGGGATAGTACCTATCTTGCCCAGTTATTTGTGAGATTGAATGAGATTATTTGAAGTATGGGATCCCGTCTAACCAATCTCGGGAGCACAGGGGGTGACGGCAATGAAGCCTTGTGGGCACATTGTATTTCTTCGGGGCATAGACTCCTGGAGATGGGGCCTTGTTTTGTCCTGGCTCCCGAACTAAGCTGGGGCCATACTTGTGGTGTTCAGTCAGGGTTTGGTGACAATACTGATAGTTTTGTGTGGTTTGGATCTACTCTCAGGCGCCCTTTGATTCAGTGTCCTCTGACTCTGTCTGGCCTGCATAGTGGGGGCTCGGAATGAGGCGCCCCTGAGCTCCGAAGGGAAGGCTTCCGGGAGGAAAGGTTATTAGAGCTCAACCTTCCATATTGCAAATCACTGGGGAAGGGTATTTTAGGAGTGGTAAGGGGGTGTGCAAGGTATAATTAGCATGGTAGGCAGGTGATCAGAGAAAATGGAAGCTCTTTCCTAAGTATCCATAGAATCAGCCCTCCATGTGGCCCCTTAGCAGCTTCGTATTTTTATGCAGCAGTTCTTTCCTGCCTCAGACGTGTGGCCCTGGTCACCTCCTCTAAATTGTCCTGGGTGGTCCAGGCTGGCTCATGTTCCTTTCCTCTGCAGGCCTTCCCATGGTATCTGTGCATGTCACAGCCTTGTAGTGTAATTTGTCTTTTGGGTCCTACGTCCCCCCGCAGCTGTGAACTCACTGAGGTTACGATTCATCCCTTACCCTCAGCGTCAGGCACAGGCACAGGCACCTGGGAGGAACTGCAAATATGTTCTACAAATGACTAGTAGATGCAAAGGAAGGAGCATTTGGGTCACGTAGGAGATGCCAGGCTATGATATTAGAACTGGATTCTGTACGGTTGGTGGATTTGGAATGAGGGGGACTGTTTCAAGAGGCGTTTCAAACAGAGGTAGCGTTCGGGATGGATCAGCGAAGGGAGGAGGACGGGCTGACCGGTTACAAGACTGTCCTGCGTGATAGTTGTCTTGCTGGTTCCGGTATGGATCGGATAACTAGAAGTCCTTTTGTTTGAAAGGATGAAGTCCCCCCTCCCCCTGTCACTGCCACCTACTACACAGCTTTTCAGTGTAGCGGTAAGATTTGCCTGAAAGATGGGAGCGGTGCCTTCATGACATGCTTCCTAAGCTTCCTGAATAGGCTGACAGATGGTACCCTGTCACCTGTGTGAAGGTAGTTTCCACCATGGAATTCAGTGCATCACTTGTCATGATGGCCCTGTGAGTCCCACACTAACAATTTGTCATTTGGCTTTAAAGCATTCTGTCGTGGCAGGGGAATGGGCAGAATATAATTGTGAAGTCATTAGCAGTTCCGCACAGGATGTCCTGTTCGAAGACAGAGAAGCCCGGGCTTTGGATGGCCTCAGGGCATTTCCTTCTCTGGTCGTGGATTTTGTTAGGAATCGAAGAGTGGTTTTTGTGATAGGTACATGATGACTTTATGGTCAGGAGTCCCAGAGTGCTTAGAGCGTGCCCCAGAGCAGTGATCCCCTAGCCGGTGAAGTTGCTGAGGTGTGTGTCCGTCCTCTGAAAGCATGCTGGTCCGCTGAAGCAGGAGACGATGCTGTCATGTGCGTGGCTGGTGCGTGTAGACTCCTGAGCCCTTTGGAGGGCCGGGCTGGGCAGATGGCCCATCGTCAGGGTGTCAGCTGAATGTTGGGGAGCAGCCCCGTGCAGGTGCATGATGGAAAGTGCTGAGCTGTTCTAACAACAGTTGTCTCTGCCCGTTCACGGTCGTCTTGCGGCCTGGGACTTCCAGTCAGTGTCTGGGAAATGGCCCCAGGCAGATGGCGATTTCCCCTCTTGAGGAGTGTAGAGGACACAGGTGTGGAGCCCCTCTACGTGGTACAGGGCCTGTCACCCTCCCCCTACCTTCTGGGGTGTCAAAACGTCACTGTGTTTTTGATCAGGATGTAACCAAGAGAATCAAAACCTAGATTTGTGGTCGAGCTAGCTCTGGAGTGTCTCCAGATCCCTTGCTTAGCTGGAGCTTATAGTGAAGTAGGTGACGGGATGTCGGAGGAAGAGAGGGGACACGTCAGGCCTCTTGGATTTCCGCTTCACTGTTAAATGGAGATCCTGACGCTGTGCCAGTGGGATTGATGTGAGGCCAGAGGACGTCATCGTTGTCCTTGGGGCCTGGCACCTGATCTCAGGGGGGCCCGTGTGACTCCTTCCTGGTGCCTGCCAGTGCCCTGCAGTGGCAGGTGATGTTCAAGCCCTGGGGATGTCACACTGGCTCTCTCTGCCCACAGTTGTCCTGCTGGGGTGTTGAGGGAGCCCCAGGAGCAACACCCCTTAGCCCCGGGGAGCACACATGTGGGGACCACGAGGCACAAGGCAAATGCGTGAGTCTCTGGTGCTCTTTTCCTCCGCGCTGTGGTGTTCGCGAACTTTCCCTTTTCGGAGTGGTTTTGAAAATGGAATGTGTGGGTGCCATTTAATTATAGTCTCATTTTTCAAGTGCAGCTCGAGAAGGGTTTGTTTTTTTTCTTTAGCCGCGCGTTAGCTTCTTCAAAGAGCTCATCCCAGTCTGCAATTTCCAGAGTTCTGAAGTATTTTTAACATGAAGTTGTTAGTCTCTTTGAAACCTGGGCTCCTGTGTTTCCTTTCAAACAGCAAAGGCTGCTGTGCAGGAGAGAGCAGTGCATCTCTTGCCCACTTACGTTCTCAGCTTTATTTTGTTTTCTTTCGCCATTTCTCGTCGTCCCTGCCCAGCCGCAGGCCCTGGCTTATTCATCTGCACTCATATACGCCTCTCCCTGCTAATCCCACTTCTGAGAGTCTCTCCTAAGGAAATCATTTAAATGCAGATAATGCTGTATGTACAAAGATGTTTATTTCATTTACTTATAAAAGTGAAAAGTTGGAGATGACCTACATGTCAAATAGGGGACTGGCAGAAACTATGGCACATGCCTGCCTGCAGTGGAATAGTAATGCAGTCCTTCCAAATTGGGTTTCCAAGGCAAAACTCAGTAGGAAGGGTCCTCGTAATGAAATACGAAGGGAAAAGATGAAGTCACGTACAGTGTCACCCGCGCCAAAATGCACGGAAGAAAGAACGGAAGGAAATCCGTAACATGTCCGTAGTGGGCACCAGGAGGAGAGCGACGTTCTTTTTCTTGTTCGTTACCCATTTCCTATAACGAGCGTGTATTCTGTTGGTATCTGAGTTTTTAGAGACGGGAAAAGAACCTGCACCTAGCAGCATCTTGGGGACGGGTTCTTAGCCTGAGGCCTGTCCCCTCCCTCCTAGAACTGGTTTCAGAGTGGGGATGAAGGAGGAGCCGCTGGTCTGAGTGTGTTCTTGGTGATCCTCCTTTAAATTTCCGGGATCGTTACAAAGAGTATTTAAGCAAATGGAATGGGGCCTCTGCAGGTATATCAGCAAGAAATTATTAGGGAATACTGGGTTTTATTCTTTCTTTCTCTCTTTCTTTATTTTTTTTCAAAATTTTTTTATTAATATATAATGTATTATTTGTCCCAGGGGTACAGTATTTGTTTATTTTTAATGTCTTCCTTCTTCTTGATATTCTTTCTGCCCCCAGGAAAATCAGCTGAAGTGGACAAGAGCCCCCAGATCGAAGCGATGGAGAGGTGAGCCTGTGGCATGGGGAAAGAAGCGTGTGTGGTGGGTTTGTCTGCTGGGTGTGCCGGTTCCCTCCTGTTCGGCTAGTTTCCCGCTGCTCGTGGGTAAGGCACACACACTTATGAAACGGACAGTGGCCACGCACAAGCAGGCATTTACTCCGTGTACCCTGCAGCCTTCATTCAGTTGTTTTGGGCCATTCCTGGTGTGTGTCTGCCGGGTGCTTTGACGAGGATGACATGTTCCTTCTGTTGGCTCCTGGGCCCCGCAGGATCGATTTCAGATGCCTTAGCCTGACCTTTGAGGCCTTGCTCAGTCTGACCATCTTTCTTTCTCTTGTGTTCCTCATGCTTCAGTCTTACCTGACTTTTTACTGTCCTGCAGCCCGTGCCTGACTTCTTCCTGTTGTAGTTTGAAAATCCTTCTTCGGAGTCCGTTGATATAGCAATGAACTTGGCTCTCCGCAACATCCCCGTCTCTCTTCTGCATCCCAGGATCAGTTATTCCTCCTGTAGTACTTGGCATGTTGTCACATTACAGCACTTAGCACATGGCATTATAGTACACCCTGCTTTTGTCTTTCCGCTCCCAGACTTCCTCAACAGAGGAAGGGAGCGAGCGTGAACAGGGGTGTTGGTGTGTGTCAGCTGCTACCCTAGGCATTCCCATTCATCCTTTCTGACACTACCATGCAAGCACTGTTGTTCCCATTTTAGGACAAGGAACCCAAGGGTCGGAATTGCATGCTTGCCATTAAGAAGCAGAGCTGGGGTTTGAACTTGAATCTGTCAGACTCTGGTCTCTTATTATAGTTGTATATTGCCTTTTGAGGACAAAGACTGTGTCTTGCATATCTCTATACCTGCTTCTGCCTTAATTATTTGGCTCGTAGTTAGAATTTAAAAAACTGTTGATGGAATAAATGTGTTGTGTACGTTCTTAGTTTGCCTTGATGGCCTATAGGAAATGTCAAGGTCTCGCCCCCTCTGGCTCCTTGTTTTAAGGTTCTGACCGTTGGGAGTGCTACGGGAATTTCCCTCCTCTTTGGAGCAGCAGCCCTTTGGGCTTCTGGAGGTAAAATAAAGAGACAGAGACCAGAATTTTGGACTTTCTTGGCATCACAGCATCATTAGAGTGAGCAGGTGGGGACATATCCCAGCTTACCAGAGGACATTTCAATCAGAGCATCTGTATGTTCAGAAGAAACACTCCTTTCCCACC
Organism: Meles meles; assembly: GCF_922984935.1. Lineage (NCBI taxonomy): Eukaryota > Metazoa > Chordata > Mammalia > Carnivora > Mustelidae > Meles > Meles meles. The sequence goes on from NC_060076.1 coordinate 14,159,875, forward strand.
AGTGTTTTCACAGATCCCTCCCAGTTCAGCCCTCTACCTCCATCCTCCTAATAATGGATCGCATCTCAGTGGCGGGCTACAGAGAGGGCAAGCAAGGCCTCCCAGAGTGGAGACAGTCTTAACTGAGATCTAAAGGATGAGAGGCCTAGGGCAGGGATTGTCAGAGAGTGCGTACGAGGCAAGAGCGATGTGGCCCCTGCGAGCTGGTGCAGGGAACTTGAGGGTCGAGGCTGTGCCAGGCTCGTCCTCAGATCCTGTATTAGGAGTCCAAATTCTGTACTATGGGAAGAGGGGAGTCTTTGAAGGACAATAAGCTAGGGCCAGACAAAATCAGATTTGCTGTTGTGAAAGATGACCGTGGTTGCTTGGAGAGAGGGCTGCAAGGAGGCAGGGAGTCTGCTTCAGCCCTCCTCAGCCATGTGTCACCCTTCCCATCCCTGACAGGTTGGTTTCTTTTCCTTCTGTTCTGCCTTTTTCCACTGTAGGCTTAGCGCTCACACGGGTCACTCCTAAGCTAATTAAATGGGTGCCCTTGGCCCATTCGGCACTTTTGCAAGGCAGCGGCAAGCCCGTGCATCCATCACGCTGTCTGAGTGAAGTTGCATCTGGTGTTTACCTGTTAATGAATGCGTTGCAGCTTTGGAGTCCTTTGCTCTTGTCTGAGCTCATGAATAATGAGACAAGAAGTAATAGGAAGAAGTGGAAGAAAAAAAAGAGCTTAAATTAAGGAGCTTATCTATAATGGAGATTCATGTGGGCTTTTCTCCCAGTTCAGGGTGTTTTTCCTCATGGCTCAGGTGGCTCTTGGGAAATACAGGTTAATCAGATGATTGCCAGAGCGGTGGCATTGGGACCTGCGTGGGGGCCCTGAAGGTTTTAAGACTTTTAAACCCATAAGGGCACTTCATGGGTTTGGGTTGGCCTCCCGCATTCTCCTGGGGCTGTAGAGACAGACGGACCTGGGCTCAAGTGGTGGAACTGTGGGCAAGCTTGTGCCTCAGGCTCCTTGAGTCTGCAGGATAGTCCTCTCTAGCTCAAAGGGTCTCTCTGGGGACTGAGTAAGACAGTATGTCTAACACGCCTGGTACAGAGTGGGCACTGACTCGTGCTCTCGCAGGGGGCCTCTCCCCATGAGTCAGACAGTGACTCCCCCTTCTTCACTGGCTCCAGACTCAAGCCCACTGAGTGCTTTTTGGTTTTAGACTGTCCTCCCTAATAAAATGCTCTGGGGAACCAAAAGGGCTCCAAAACAAAGTTGCAAATATGGGGAGATTACAAAGGGCCAAGTAACCTTAAGTGTTCCCAAGTCCTGGTCCTGGCTTGGGATCTTAGTGCGGGGAACAATTTCTCTCTCAATCCCGATGGTGAAGGATGGAAGAAGACGGTATCACCTACCAGCACATCCTCCCTGAGTCTCCTGAGCCATCTGCCTCTCATGCGTTATCCGACTGTGAAATGTCCGAGAAGTCATCCGTCCTCTCACAAGACCAGAAGCAAGACAGCGAGACCGGGAAGACCTCGGTCTTGACGAACCATTTCTCTCAAGGTAAGCTAAGCTTCGCTAAGCATTTTAGAGGCGGCCAAGGCTTCCTGGTCTAAACAGTAATTTGCCATCTTCCCTGAGTAAGCAGAGTGTAGTGACATTTGAATATTCGTCTGATGGAGGGAGATCCTGGCAGGGCCAGAGCTGGTCATTCAGACTATCATTTATCACTGGGGAAAGCTGCGGTTGTTGAAAGTGTTGGTGATTGGGGAAGAGTCATTTTTATTTCTTAATGATGACTTATTATGTGACTCGCCATTTCCTTGCTCTTCTAACAGTGGCAGAAACCAGACTGGCAGGCCCTGAGATTCTGTGTCCATTCCAAGTCTGGTTAATTTCCTGTTGTTCCCTTCAGACTCTTCTGCGACCCTGTCACTTTAAAGACCCGTGCTTGGAATTATACAGATGCCCCAGGGTACCTAACCACCCAGCCTCCACCTGAACCCCCGTTAGGATATTTTGTAATTCTAGTGATCTGCAGTGTTTCCCTTCAGTGTGTGACCTTTTGTCCACTGGGTCAGCCCCTCGTCCTGCCACTGACCATGGACCATGGGCTCAGTTGGCAGAATCTGCCTTCCGAACCTCCACCTGCCCGTGAGCTCTCCTTTACCTCCTCTGTATTTGTAGTCTTGATTACCTCCTGTTGAGGTATTAGGTATGAGGTATTGGATTGGCAAATTTTTCCTAGGAAAGGGCAGATAGTAAATATTTTGGGCTTTGTGGAACATATGGTCTTTGTTGTAATTACTCAATCCTGTTGTTATAGCAGAAGGCAGCCGTAGACAAAATGTAAGTGAATGAGTGTGGCTCTGTTCCAATAAACCGTTATTTACCAAAATAGGTAGTGGGTGGGTTTGACCCAGGAGCTGTGGTTTTCTGATCGCTGGTATAGATTCTGGACCTTAGCTGACATCCTCTGGTCTCTCCTTTCTTCCAGTGGTTATTTGCAAGGCAGCCAGGATGGATCCAGAGCACAAGTCAGACGCAGGCACTTCCTTTCTAAATGCTTTTTGTTGACACTTGATCACATGGAAAGAACTGTGGTTTCATAATTCAAAGTCTGTTTTAGCAACAACCCCCCACTCTGTTTCAGATGAACTGTATATGGAGGCTAATATATAATAAAGATAGGGGTGAGACTTTGTCCTCCACGGTGGCTCCTGAGGCTCCTCTGGGACACCCTGGGCCCGGAGGAGCACAGTTTGAAAACACCCAGAGCAATGAGCACCCGTGTTTGATAGAAGTGCAGTGTCAGCCGGCTCCTCACCTAGATTTGCTTTCTTTGGGTTTCTGGCTGCATCCCTGTGTGATTTCTGTGAGTTTCTACGTACTAGGTTTCTCTCGGTTATTTCTGGCTCTTTGATCTGCCTTCTCCTCGTGTGGGTCAGACCCATGAGTTGTTTTCCTGTCCTTAGCTGCACTTCCTTCTGCACTCTATCAGCCCGGCAAGGAATTCAGTCCATTTCCAAGAACCCCTGAGACTGTTTTTGTGGGAGGAACACCCTTGATTGAGGGCTGGAGGAATTACAAGGGCATGAGGGTTAACGGTGCAGCACGCCAGATCACTTAATGGGAATACTTGAGACCCCTGTTCTTTCAAACCCTTCTGCTATAGTATGGGCACCTCGCTCTAGGTTTCTCTTGTCAACCCCTCTTTTTTGTACCCTCCCACATGTCTGCCACGCCAGCCTTGGTTTATTTCTAATACAGAACCTTTTAGGCATCTCCTTATGTCTTATGATTCTGGGGACCCATGACCTTGGGCTTGTCACGCCCTCCTCGTGCATTAGCAGACACTTTCCCTGGCGGGGCAGTGCTCTGGAGCCATCCTAATGAGCCCACTCTTAGCTTTTTTGGTTTGCTTCTCTTCAGACTTTCGGTCTCTGCATCTGTTTTTTCCTTTTGTCATGTTTATATTCTAAGTAGAGAGATAATTTAGTATTTTTCCTTTTTGCACTTGACATTCTATCATAAGCTTTCTGACATGTTGTTACATACCATCATTTTTAGTGGCTTCAGAATAGTCCGTTGAATGGCTGAACTGCAGTTTTCCTTATGTTCCCCTTTTGCTGAACATTTAAGTCATTTCTAAAATTTCACAATTGTGAACACTGCCGCAGGGAATGTCTTTGAACATTTCGGTGCATTATCTTAACCTAGATTCTGTAAGGTGGAACTAGTAGGCCAGAGATACACACATGGTTTTTGCTGGTTGCTTCTTGCAGGATTTATGGTTTTAAAGAGTTAGCATTTGTCGGAAGGATGTTTATTAGAGGAGGGACAGATATTTTTCTCCCATTTTGTAAAGACGAGTCTAGTGTTTCCTTCTCCTTGGTTGGGGCTGCATAATTAATAAGTAGTGTCCAGTTCGACTGGGAATGTTTCCTTAAGCCCTGATGATGAGTCGGGCTCCTGGACAGACTCAGTGGCAGGTGATGTGAACCGATTTACCCAAGAAGCCGGTAGCGTGGGATGTGGATATAAACCAGCAAGGAGGACTGCGATCAGAATAGATAAGTTCCTGCCTCACTCGGACCTGACTAGTGGCTGGACGATTCTCAGGGCCGCAGGGCAGGGGCGGGAGGTGTCGCAGAAGTTTGCTGCACAGGGTCTTCCAGCGCTGGGCTGGCCAGGGGGGCCTCACGCATCCCACCAAATGACTTGCCACACTTCTGGCATTAATAGGAGATAGCTGAAGGTCTGGGAATTAAGTCGTCTCATAAACATTCAGATTCATGGCAGAATTACTATTTAATTAGGAAAAGATCTGTAACATTGTACTACTTTTAAACGAAAGTCATTTTGGAGGAATTAAAACTGGGTCATAACATTCGTATAATGTTTTAAAACAAACATTACTAAGACATACTGAGTGTACCGTAATTGATGAATTAAAGACATGAATTTTGGCTTTGGATACTTGATGTGGCTATGCTTTAAACACTGATTCTAGAAACCTACCTCCAGAGTGCAACTGTGCAGCCTTCTTTCTTTGCTAAAGTGAGATGTGGCAGTGGCTGAAAAAATAGGGCATGCTCATTGTAGAAGATTGGGAAACTTACATTTTTATGTATTAATAAATGTTACACCGAGAGAGAATACAAACAGGGATTCGGAGGGGTGGGGGTAGGGGGGTTGGGAAGGCCTGGTGGTGGGTATTGTGGAGGGCACGTATTGCATGGAGCACTGGGTGTGGTGCATAAACAATGAATCTTGGAACACTGAAAAAATAAAATAAAATTTAAAAAAAAGAGATAGAATACAGAAGTTTTGAAAAACCTGAACTCTACCACCCAAAGGCAACTGCTGTTAATATCTCGGAGTAGATTTTCTTATTTTGTGTTTATGTGTCTTTTTTGTCTGCAGATTTTAAAATGGAGTTATAATTATGCTGAATAATCCATTTTGTATCTGTATTTTTCTGTAAGATGATACGGTCTTCGTAATACAATTTCAGTAGCTGTAGAATACTGCGTCACAGTAATGTAATGTAATACAGTTGGTTTAATAATTTGAGTCATGTTCAGTTTTTATTGCTCTATAATTGTGCTTCAGATGAACGTTTTCATGCTTTCTGGCAAATGGTTGTTAGTATCTCTGGTGATCTCTTTGAGTAGATTCCTGGAAGTAGAATTATTTGAGGAAAGACTTTGGAAAAGAACCTTTCTAAGGCTGATGATAAAAACAGATCCCAGAAGTCACGCACATTTACATTCACATGAACAGGTTGTGCTCTGGAGAGTATATACTTCTTACCATTTTCACGAGCTCTGGGATTACTGTTTTGCTCTGTTTTTAAGTCTCAGCTGAGTAAATGATAAATGGGTAAACATAGTCCTTTCAAAGAAATATCTGGATTCGTTATGAAAGTGGTTTAATCCATGCTCAGGCAATTCAGACAGACTTGAAAGTGATCTGTTAGTTTCACCATAAGGAAAGTTTTAAATTAATATTTGATATTTAGAAGAATAAAGGGCTGCATTAGAGTTGGCATTAAAATTGTATGGAATATAATTTTTCCATGTGGTATAGAACTCCCTGCTCGTGGAGGGCTGCAGAGAACCATTACAGAACCGTGTCCGTGGGCTGTGGGCAGTCACTCAGCCTCACCAAGCCCGGGAAAGTGTTGCCAGTTACGACGATCTGAATACATCCAGCACGACTTGGAATTTTAAGATCTTTGCATAATTTGTAAATTATTCAATTTGTTGGGGGCTTCAGACTTTAAATTAAAAATAACTCTCCCTCCTGTAGACTTAGTAATGGAACATATTCAAGAAATTCGAAGTCTGAGGAGACGTTTAGAAGAATCTATTAAGACAAACGAGAAGCTTCGGGGACAGCTGGAACGGCAAGGGTCTGAACTCGATCCAGGTAAGGGAGAGCTGCCCCAGAGGGCTTCATCTGGGGTGCACTTGCCTGGATCGCATGCTGTGTGTTGGGGTGAGCTTCACACTCACTGGTGGCCAGAGAGGTTTCGGCCCGGATCCTGACCTTGCTGCTTGCCTCCACGGTGACTTTGCTTAACACTGCAGATTTGACGTAACTTATTTATAAAGTGGGAGAATCATCCCTGTTTTATCCCGTGGCGGTGAGTCAGGTGAGCTGACTGGAGCAGAGCGGCCCCCATAGTCCCTGGCCCTGAAGGAGTCTGCTGGCCCCTGCTGCCTGGAGCGGGGCCGGCTCCTCTTCTGACTTTGGTCGCTGGAGAGAAGTAGAGGTATTTTAAAATAAAACGGAGTGGTATTTCGTCTTTTCGTCAGCAATAGACCTTAAAAGTATGAGCTTGTTAGCAGTTTGGTGAGTCTCACAGGCTGGCCACGAGGTTGCCAGTATGCCTGCATAGAAACTCGGTTAGGTCTGAATGGACTGTTCTTCCATGAAGGACTTAAAAATATGTATTTTTCCCATAAAGAAGACATTCGCCCGGTGCAAAGCTCACCGTCTCCATTCTATACCCATTCATTTTGCTCTCCCTTCTCTCCTCCCACCTCTGTTAGTTGTCTTCCACACCTTACAGTGCTTTCTCAGTGCAAATACAGATACATGTGTGTGTTTTCTCCTTCACCTAGAATACTTCGTATCTGTCATTCTGTCCCTTTTTTCATTGAACAGTGCATTTTGGACATCTTTCCTTATTGCTCCAAAGAGATTGTTTTCATTCCACGAAGAATGTGTCTTGAGAGCAGCTTCGTGCCCCAGGAAAAGCCCGAGTTTGTTAGGGAGTTGCACTGAGCCGGGAGTGGACCCCAGGTCTTCTGGTTATTAGCTTTGGGACTTTTGGGCAAGTCACCCCGCCTCTCCCAGACTTTATTTTATAAAACAGAGCCACCCTGAGATTCAGTGAAGCAGTGCTCTCAACAAGGCCTTGCTCCGTGCCTCTCTCAGTAAGTGGTGGTTTTCTTCATCATTACCATGTTATTTTACCTTTTTATTTTGTATAATATTATTAGCTTCACGTCGCAGAGCCTTGCAACAAGTGGTGACGCATACGTTTTTAGAGATGAAATAACTGAGTTCTAGCAAGATGTACTCAGTGGCGGCGGCCTGGGTCGCCTGGGATCCCTGGGACCTCTGGTCCAGTTCTCATTCCTGCCTGGCCCATCACAGCCCTCTGCCTAGAAGGTCTTTCCAGAGCCATGTACGTGCTGATGTGCTGTGGTCTGCGAGGTCGAGAGTGGATCCACACCCCTCTCTCTACCTCCCTCCTCCTTCCTGCTTCCGCCCTCTCTCTCACCCCCAGGAAAATTGATTAACCCGAGTCATTAGTCATCTCAAACGCAGGGAAGAAATACATGCCTGGGCCCTTCACATTCACTCGTGGTAATGCCTGAATTAGATTCATTCTGTTTTACATTTTTCCTGGCAAATCCAATGATAGAATTATTTGGGGGCTCGAATGGCCACCAGCTACAATGGAGCTGGCAGTGTTGCTCCAGAGAGTAATTCACTCTGAAGGGAAGGGCCACCAAAAGGCCTTCATGAAGTATTTACAGTGGTGGAAAGACATGCTGTTCTCGCCCTGTTGTCACAACCTCTAGAAAGACAAGGGAATAAAAGTGGCTCCGCCTCCCCCCTGCTGTGAGGCGTTCATCTTGGGAGCAGGTCCGAGAGAGGCACGGCTCCTTGTGATGACGCTGAGGCAGAATGTTGTTAAGAACTGTCACCTCATGGGTTAACTTGTCATCAGGTGGAGGAGCCGGTAGTGACGGCCTTCAGAGGACACCCCGCCAGCTCGGGCTCTGTCCGGCTCTGGCCTCTGGCCTGGCTCTTCCTTCGAGAAGTGGCCCCCCCCAGCTGTGGCCAGAGCCGACTTCTTCTGTAGGATTGTTCCTTGTCATCCAGATGGCGCTTCGGTCCTGTTTTTGGCTCCAACCCACCACCAGTTAGGATGTTAACATAAATGATAATAGCAGTAATAATAACAACACGGATCATTTGTATTGGGCTAGTGGGGACGTAGAGAAGTAACATGACGAGCCTGAGGTCATACAGCTATTAAGAAGCCGGAGCCATGATTCAGAGCCAGGTGTCTCCGAGAAGACACTAGCGTTCATAGGGGAGAGTAGAGGGGATTGGCGGGGAGAGACACGTGGGAATGAAAAATTACATGGCACTGTGATTTGTGAATCACTATCGTGGGGAAAGGTGGTGCTGGAGAGCGGAGAGAGTGTGCAGCATCCGCTTCTGGGAGGCCTGACGTCCCACCGTCCTTACGGGGAGTTTGAATATTACCTGTAATCAGTTGCATACCAGGATGCTTTCAGCTTCAGAGAACAGAATGAGTGAAAACTGATGTAAACAATGGGGATTTATATTTTCTGACCTAACAAGAGAACCAGACACAGGCAGTTCCACAGGTTTACTGGCTCAGTGATAGGCTGGCAGGGCTTGGGGTCAGTCTCCATGAGGACCGGGATCATTCTGAGCATCACCTCCTCTTAGGACAGTGTCCACAGCATCGGAATGAAGATGGTGGGGCTCCTCCCTGTCCTTCTCTTTTCATCCGGGTGCGAAATCTTTCCCAGAAGCCTCCAGCAGGCTTCCCTTCAGGTCTCATGTTCTAGCTGTCCTGGAGTTTAGGAAAGCAGTCTGCTGTAAGGAAGGCGGGGAGGGAAGCATCAGCCTGCCCCGTATAGGAAGCCATGTGCTGTCCTGAGGGTCTCATGTTCCCGTGCTCTGGATGTCATATATGGTGCAGGGTTAGAGAGCTGGAGGGGGGTGTGTCTCAGAGCAGCTCTCCGGCCAGAGGAAGGGGTAGCATTTTAGGAGATGGACCACAGCCTGAGCTAAACTGATCAGAAGTAATCTCAAACCCAGTTTGTCTGGCTTCAGACCCTGATCTTTTTAGTAAACACTTAGACTAGACAGTGAACTTAAGCTGAGAGTTGAAAGACGAGTGCGGTTTTGACAGGTGGAGGTGAAGGAGCTGGGCGTTCTAGGCACAGGGAATAAAGACCTCACTTTACAAAGTCAGGGAGATGTGTGACCGCATAGTCATAGCCACACAGGTGTGGCCCAGTCCGGCTGCTTTCGAGGACGTTAGAGTAGAGAGTGGAGAGGGAGAGGGTTGTGCGTGAGCTTGGAGTGAAGTCACGGAGATCTGAAGTTCGGGTCTCGTGTTTGGTTTGTTCGATTGTCTGTTCTCGCAGGGGAGGGCCATCTAGTGTTTCTGAGCAGAGAATATCATGACTGGACCGTGCGCAGCCGCACTGGCAGAGTAGCAGGGAGGCAAGGTCAGGGCGCGCTGATAAGGTCTGAACTATAGGGACAGAGGAAGAGTGAGCCAGCGTCTGAGGCATTTGGGAGGAAGAACCAGCAGTCATGTTCGCCTGGTTGAGCAGTGTTGAGGATGGCTCCACTTTCAGCTCAGAGCAGGGGTGGTAGAGGAACGTCTGCTGGGGAGGGCAGAAACGAACCTGTTTACCTCGGTTCATGTGTAGGAGGTAAGAATGGGGGTGCGGCTCTTGCCACCTCTTTCATGCTCACTCTCATTTCCCTTTGGGCTCTGATGATACCTCATCTGGAATGATTTCCATTGCATGCTGTGTTTCCTCGTTATTTAAAACTGTTTTCTAGAAAGTTCCATCCATATTGATCTGGTGACCATAAATCACTATTTATGTATATTTTTATAGGTTCTACAAATGCTTTTGCTTATGGATCAGAGCTGCATAATTCTCTGACATCAGAGATCTGTTTCCTGAGGAAGCAGAACCAGGCTCTCAATACGATGCTGGCCAAGGGATCCAGAGGTAGGAACTAAAGGAGCCACCGGCAGTCTGGACCCCCAGAGCCCTCTGTGGTATGGGAAGGACGCACTGGAGTCTGACCAACCCAGGTTCACATTCTGTGGCTCTGTGATTTTGGGCAGTTCACTTAACCTCTCTGAACCTCAGTATTCTTAGCTGTGAAATAGGACCTCGTGGAGCTGTCGTGACAGTCAGCCCTGTGAAGCCCTCAGCACAGCGTCTCTAGCAAGCACACAGGTTACAGTGAAGACAGAAAGACTGGAAATCTATTACTGCCGAAATCTTTTACTGCCAAAATCTCATCCAGAGATTCCCTCTTATCAGGAAGGTTTTTCCAGTGTTTCATAGGAGGATCCCTTCTCTTAATTGTTTCTTTTTGGAGCTTAGCCCCTGACGAGCTTTCACCTACATTATCTCTCAGTACTTAAAATGTTTCTGGACAGAGGAATTATTAGTCATGTTTTACAGAGAAGAACCTGAGGCCTAGGGAATTGACCCGCTGGTCAATCTGTAGAGCTAGGAGTTGGGCCGGTTTCTCCCATTCTCTCTGGAGGGTTCTGATGCTGTTTTTGGATAAGAGATAGAATCGAGGCTTTTGAAGATCACGCACTCAGCAAATGTGTCAGGGCCTGCATAGACTGATACAGAAAGAATGGGTCCTGGTCCCTTTCCTCGAGGGCCTTGTGGTCGGATGGGAGAGACAGCCAGGCAACCCATGGCAGGCCAGCATGAGGGTCAGCCAGGACAAAGGCGGGCTTGGGGAGCACAGGACCCTGGAGACAGGAGAGACTCCACTTTAAGAGCTCAGTCCAGCAGGCTAAGCAGGGGTTAACCACGGTGCCTAAGGTTTAGAAGAGCCAGGGCCTTCTAAATAGAGGAAGGAAAGCAGGCAAAAACCTAGGTGTGAGAGGCGGGGAGAGTGTTGACCAGTCAGGAATTGTAGGAAGCGTTGTGTGGCTGGAGTCTGAGGGGGGAGGGGGCACTTGCTCAAAAATCGTCATGCCGTGGAGAAGGGTGGCATCAGAAAAGCTGGGTCTCCATCTTGGCTGTGGCCTGTTTGGCTCTGTGACCCTGGGGAAGTTTTCACCTCTGCGATCCTTTGTTTCCGATCTAGAAAATGAAAAAAATAGAACCTCATCGGAGGTTTGCTACAAAGGTGAAATCAGATGATACCCGTGCAGGTCTTGGTGTAAGGCCTGCCATCAGAGCTGCGGACCTGGTAGCCACCGCCACCAGCAGCCCAGAGAAGAGCCGGCCTGGGGAGCTCTTGGGAAGCCTCGAGCTAAGCCCTTTGTGTGCAGTATCTCAGTTCAGCCTCACAACGACGCATGTGGGGGAACTGTGGCACAGAGAAGTCAAGAAACTCCATTGAGGTTTTGGCGCCAGTGGGCCGTGGAGTGCACGGAACACACCTCTCTGCCCCAGGTCACACCCTTAACTGCCTATTTCTGGGCCGTGGGCACATTTTATTCCTCGGGAGAGGTGCCGTTGTCCTGGTCTGAGGAGTGGATGGGGGCTTGCAGGCTTCCCTCACACGCATTGCCGGAGTCTGGGGCAGCTTCTTGCCTCTGTCTAGTAATTTATATCTACTGTTTGCTCTGCGAAGGCAAAGCAACTAGGTTTGCACGGCCCATTATTGTATAGAAAATTAAACAGGCCCATTCCATCCCAGTGACGTTTAATCTGCAGCCTTGATGTTGACAGATTTATCTGCCCAAAATGCATAAGATAATTGGAATGCCAAAATCATAAATGCCAGATTAAATCTCATTCTGCTTTGTATTCCTGGAGTGCTCGAGCTGAAGTGCCGTATTTGCGTAATAAGGTTGGAAAAAACAAATGGTGTCTCTTCTCAGTGGCGCTATTTTGTGTTTGCAGATAAACAGAAGGAGAATGAAAAGTTACGAGAGTCCCTCTCCAGGAAGGCTGCGAACCTCGAGCTCCTCCAGCGAGAGTATGCCTGTGTGAAGGGGGAGAATGAGCGGCTGCAGAGGGAGGTCGGCGAGCTGGAGCGGCACAACCAGCAGCTGCTCCGGGAGGTGGGCAGCAGCCGCAGTGAGCTGAGCAGGTAAGGCTCAGGAGCACCCCGTCCCCACTGGCCATGCCAGGCATCCAGTCACAGAGCAGGGTGTGTGGGCTCCTGCCCGAGTGCCGGGAAGGCCAGCAAGTGTCAGGCCATGATGTCAGGCGGGAATCAAGCACGTGGAGCAGAATCGTCTAAGTGAGCAGAATGCTGGTCTTTATCCGGGGGAGGTCAGTGGAGTCCACTCTGAAAAAAACGGCATTTGACCCTCAACCCGAAGGCAGCGAAGGGGCATGAGCTCTGCAGATAGCAGGGTTGGGGGGAGCTCATTGCGGCAGAAAGGGATGGGGCCCTGGGGCGTGGTGCCCTTGGCCTGTGCAGAGCAGAGCAGGGAGGCCGGTGCACTTGGAGGGAAGATGGGGGCAGAGAGATTGCGAGATGCCCAGGCCCGCAGGCTTTCGCAGCCATGGTAAGGCCTCGGCTTTCACTCGGCGTGCCTCGGGAGGACGTGGGGAGGTTCTGCGCTGAGGGGCAGGAGGCCCACTTGGGCATTAAAGGGCCCATACCAAGCGTCCCTAGCACAGTTTGCCCTCGCCCCTGTCCTGTCCCACGTGTTTCCTGTTGTTCCTCAGCGCTCGTGAGCGCCTTGCTCTTTCAGTTACCGACATCACCCCTGGTCGCCCAGGGTGGTGCGCTGACCTAGCAAGATCCTTGTCGTGCCGTCACATGGTGCGGGTCCCTCCCGAGCTCTGCACCCCTGGCTAAGCCGTAACCCTGTAAGCTTCGCTTCCTTGGCTCGGCGCACTGAAGAGCAGAAAGCACGTGCCCGTCGGGTGGCGGGGAAGACGGCATGGGGTGGGTAGCACACGGACAGGGCCAGGCCCAGGGTGGCCCTCAGGGGAGAGGGGCCCTGCCAGGAATCCTGACCCACCCCGTTGGTCTCATGTGCACTCTGCCGGCTGCTGTGGGTGGAAGGGCTGTTCTGTGGAGTCAGAGTCTGCCCCTGGGTGTCAGAATTAACATCTCCTCCTGTGGCCGTGGGGCCTTTCCAGGGTGCAGGAGGAGGCAAAGCTGAGGCAGCAGCTGCTCTCCCAGAACAACGAGCTCCTGCAGTCCCTCCGAGTGGAGCTGAAGGTGTACAAGAGGCTGGAGGAGGAGCATAGGAGGCCAAGAGGTACTGCGCGCTGGCCCGAGGCGCACCCCGTCCTGGGGCTGCTGTGTCCGCTGTGTCCACACTGTGAGCTCACTTCCGCAGGCTGTCCTGAAACGCTGTCTTCACAGCCCTCGCTGGCCTGCTGGGCACCGGGGACACACTTTGCAGCAAGCCCTCTGACCCCCTCTTCTTCTGAAGCAGCGTGGACGGATTTGCGCTCAGGAGCTGGATTCTCAATGCCCCGCCTCCTGGCTGTGCCACCTTTGGCGGGTCACCTCACCCCTCTGGGCCTGTTCTTCCTCCATGAAACGTGTCTCCTAATAGCGATCTGTGGAGTTGTGAAAATTCAGTGAGATCATTTATGAAAAGCATCCTACCACAGTACGTGGGACGTCGCAGACACTCAAGGAATAATTTGATTATGAGTTTTCTGCTAGAGTGCGTTTCTTTTTGCCCGTTCACTTGGCCAATAATTCTGGAGCGCCTACCACATGCAGGGCATTGCTGTGGAAATGGTTATTGGCCTGGATCCTCTGACAGATACCAGATCAGAGTGACTTGCCTGCGAACTCTGATGTTTAGAATCAGTTTTGAGGTGTGGTAGCATTTTTTTTTTTAAACTAATTTTCCAGATGATTTCTCCCTATTGAAAGTTTATCTAGAAAAGGGTCACCTCACACCTTCCATTTTCTCCTCAAGTTGCTTTTCTTATTCTTTCTGTTGTGCCTTTTTAATATACTGTGGTTCTTAAAATCAGCCGCTTTCATTCTGTAATTCTAGCCCAAATAGATTTTATTACTACTAGATATAATTTCGGGGTTTGGTGTGCAATTTGCTAGGCTTTTATGGCCAGAAGCGAAAATTAATTTCCAACTCTTATTTAGCCTGTGGAATAGCAGCAATTAAGTCTGCCAATATTTTTGTTTTTAAACTCAAGTTGTTATTTTAAATTGTACCTAGTTCTTAGGGAGGGGAGGGTGGTGGTGGGTTTAAAACACTGTGGAGCTCCTTTGATGGTTGACCCTTTGGTGGCGGAAGCCATCAGGTGTTCCCCTTGCTCTTGCTTGCAGAGGCCGGAGCAGAGGCATCAGGAGAAGGCTGGAGGGGGCAGGACCCTTTCAGTGACCTGCGTGGTCTCCTAACAGAGATCCAGGCTCTGCGGGGGCAGCTGGAAAAGAGCGTTGAGACCAACAGGGCGCTGCAGGGCAGGCTGGAGGAGCAGCTGGCGATGGCGGGGAAGAAGGCTCCCGAAGCAGCCTTCACCGTGGCTCTCCAGACCCTGCCCATCCCGGAGTGGCCCCCGCAGCCGGACAAGCATGGTACTGCCCCTGTGCCTCCTCATGGAGATGGCGGCCCTGTGTGTGTCGGTGGGACACGGGAACTTCTGGTTGGTGCCTTTGCCCTACGGAGGTGTCCCCCGTTGACAGCAGACCACCTGCTGCCCCAGGAGCCAGGGGCCTGACCGCTGCTCAGCTGTCACCTTCGGCGGCATAGTGTAGTCTCCATCTGGGGGCCTCTTGGTGGAGGGAAGTGGGGTTTGGGCCACCAGCATTCTCATCACCTCCAGTCTCGTCCCCGCTTCCATTCAGCCCTGCCCACAGCACTCCATCACTGAAAATCCTTTTTAGTTCCTCGTACTACGGCCTTTCAGAGAGATTCTAAACATTTTACTCTGGCTCTCAGTGTTTTGTAGGAGCCGAAAAGCATCCTGGTGGGTTCGAAAACTGCTTCTGTTTTGCATTTGCTCACAGGTGTATTGTCTAGACTTACTGGGCTGTGTAGGATAGCAGAGAAAGGACAGGGGTTTCCTGCTACTCCTCTGTCACTTGCCCAGCACCGGGCTAGGAATAAGCCAGCAAATTGTCAGGCTCTAGGCAATTGGCCGGGCCATCCTCTTTGCTCTGTGGTTGAAGGAACTGAGACCCAGAGAGGGTACTGGACTTGCCCAGAGCAACACAGCAAGTAGGTGGGAGGGCTGGAGCTAGAAATGACTCTTCAGCTCCCAAGACCAGTGCTGTTCCTGGAGCAGCACCTGGCTTTTCAAAGCCTCAGGTGTCCTGAGACACACAGGGCAGGGGGTGCGCACATCCCGCGGGACAGGGAGTGTCTGCACACTTTATAGACAGGTACTATAGGAAAGTTTGGACTTAGTCTCTTCTGGGATTGGGAATTCTGTCTATTGCCTTTAATTTAAAAAAATTAAAATCTCTCAGAGAGCACCCAGTCAGCATGCTTTAGAACTTGTAGTGATTGGTTTATTGATCTCTCCTTGATAAGGAATTTAAAATTTTCACCAGAAGATGATGTGATGTTATGAAAAAAAGAAAATGAAAAAAAAAATTCCTTCATGATTCTACAGAATGATGATATTTTGCTTTGCATATTTCTCTTCATTTGGCGATCCCGTGCAGGCATGAACTTAAATCATTCGCATTGGGTTTTGTGCCATTCTGCCTCCTGTCTTTGTTTTTGCCCAATATTACATCAAAAGTATTTCCCCCCTTTTGCACGGGCTTCCTCGTTACTGTTTTCGGATGATCCTCAGTTACGAAACCATTACCGTGGTGATTATTAAAGTGGTCTCTGATTTGGAGCTTTAATAAACATTGACGTTAATGTGATTTTTGCTGTTAAACAGCATTCTTAGGATAAAAATCCTACCAGCGGAATCTCAGAGGGTTGGAAAGGAGCCATATTGCCGCCTTCTGCATGGGCTGTCCATTGGCAGTGGTATCTCTGCTTTAAATATAGGTCTGCTCCTGGCCCTACTTAGGATGTGGCAGAGATGGGACCAATGGGTCTGTGGGGGCCACTGGGGAGTTCAGGGCAGGGAGGACGAATCAGGGCCAGGGCTGTCTGGGAGGGAGAACTGGGGCAGCTGAGGGGAGGCGGCCGTGGAACAACCTTCGCCTGCTTCTGGAAATTGTCTAGGGTCAGCCGTGGGGCAGCCTCGCAGGAGGCACTCAGGACAGTGTGTTCAGAATCCACAGGGCTGCCTCAGTGCCAAGGTGTCCTCCAGTGAAGGTGGGAATTCCGGCAGCAGCGGCCTCCCTTCCTCTGCACAAGCCTTTTCAGGATCGTATTTAGTGCACTTACTCGAAAGTTCTGCTCTAAAGATGACTGGTTTTGGCAGAAAGTGATCCCCCTCGGGGGCCAGCTCCTTGGACCCGGAGTCGCAGGTGGCTCCCGGTGGTGCCCCATGACCTGGTGCCTGGGTGGGAAGGAGCTGGTGGGCCATCCTAAGGCCTAGACGCTGGGCACGTTCCTTGCTCTGCTGCCGACACTCTGCTAGTGCCGGGTGGGTCACCTCCTGTCCCTGTCCCTCTGTTGTCTGCTCCTCCCCAAGTTCTGAAACAGTGCCGTCCCGCCCACGGCGCTCCTGAGAGTCGGACGTCTGCACTCTCTCTAGACTTCATGGTGTGGTGGTCGTCTTGGACGGCGTCCAACTGGCTTTACCTCCTGACGTTTCCACTTCCTAAACTCTGCTTTGGGTCCCTCTTGTCTTGCTCGGGTAGCCGCAGCAACCTCCGGACTCACTCCTCCAGTCCAGAGCACTGGCCTCAGCTTGGCATTGCCCTGCCCGATGCCCTCGAGGGGGTCCCCATAGTCCTCATGTTTCCAGCCACACGTCCCACCGTGGCCCTGCCTTGCGCCCTGGGCTCAGCCTCCCACCTGCTTGACCCCCCTCAGTGCGTCCTGCTGGCTCACGCCTCTGTGCCTTTGTACCTGCTCATTCCTGCACCCTCATTATGTTCCCTCCTCTGGGATAGCACCCCTCCCCAGGACCCCACGACCCCATGCTTCCGTCCCTTAGTCCTGGCCACCTACCAGGAAGCTGCCTGCTTACTTGCTGGACGGGGGGGTCCTTCCAGAGAGGACGCTGGGGCTGCTCAGTCTTGGTGCCTGGGGTCCTGCTGAAGGGATCCTAGTCCTGTGTGGGTTTGGTACTTTACTCTATTCTCATTCCGTTCTTTCTCCAATGCCAATGACAGTTTTCTTTCTGTCTCTTGTTTTGCGTCTCGTAGGTGGGGACACGTGCCCCACGGCGAGAGATGTCTCCTGTGACCTGTTTGATTCCACGCTGGTGGTGCCGCCACGATCAGGTAGAAGCTGAAGTCTGGGTTTCTCCGGCGGGGTTGGCTTTGGAAGTAGGACTTTTTAAATGGAATGAAAGGGGGTCCCTGGTCCCAAATCAGGAGAGTGTTTGTCAGGATTTGGGTCTTCATGTTCTCAGCATGTCTAGCTGGTGAGCTCCTCCCCGATGCCAGTTATCGGTTCCTCGGGGTTATTGACCTCAGCAACATCACCAGGTCCTCGCTGCCTCAGATGGAAGTGCGAGCACCTCAGTGTGGCTTTAAGGCGTCCAACGTGCGCCCCGGTGGGCCCATCCCGCCCTGTCCTCCTGCATGCGTGTGACTAGTCAGAGGAGTCCCCACCTGCAGATGGGCCCACACTCTTTTGCTGGGACCGTGTGGGACGGCTCCGTCCTTTTCCAAGCCACCCTTGTCCCATTCTCTGCCCTGGCAATTCCCCTTCCGCCCTGAGACTCATCCTGAATGCAGACTTCCTGGTGCAACGCCTTTCCAGAGGCCCCCGTCAGAATTACTCATCTGTACTCTCGTTGATGCAAAGGTAAAAGCAACAGGCTTTACCTCTGTTTAGTGTAATTCTTGCTTCTTGTTCAACCAGCTCAATTGTTGCTTCTCCTAGGAAGCCTTTCCTGATCTCTCTTCCTGCACAGAGAATTGATTACTTCTTCCTCTGAGCTCTGGCTCTTCGTCATCGTGCTGTTACACCTCCCGCGTGGTGACTGATGAGACCGCGGGCTTACGGAGTGCAGACACTAGCTTGATTCGTCTGTGTAGATCAGGGGTCTTTGCAGAGGGGGTGCCTGATAAGTGTTGGTTGAACTGAATCGAGCTTCTCCCATCAGACGAATAAGGCCAGGGTGGGGGAACAGAGAGAAGAAGGTCCCAGGCCACTTTCCCCCAGTGTTGTGACGGGTGGCATTTGGGCCTGAAGGCCTTTCTCTGTCCTCGCACCTGGCTTCAACATCGCTGAATGCAGCTCATCGAACACAGGATCCTGCCCCAGATGGCTCTGACGTCTTCCCTCTCGTGTTGTAGCTTCAGAGACGACTCCGCTCTCTGGAAATGATACGGACTCCCTCTCCTGCAACAGTGGCAGCTCGGTCACCAGCAACCCATGTGTGTCCCACCTGGTTGCTGGCCACCACCTGTGGGCCAACACGAGTGGCTGCCATGTCCTGGGCCTGACTGGGGACTATGAGGCCCTGTGCCAGCAGATTGGCCAGGGCCAGAAGCTCTTTGCTGAGATGGCCCTGCAGATCCAAGAGGCTCCCCGGCCCGCAAGCCCAGAGTTGGGAACAAAGGTAACCTGACCGACCGCTCAGTGAGCAGTAAGTGGAAGGGGCCGCCTGAGGGCTCTGAGAGGCAAAGGATGCCTGCGTCCTCGGTAAGGTCCTGAGAAGAGGGACCAGGAAATGGAGCCCACGAGAGCTCAGAGGTCAGGTCCAGTCTGGGGCTGTTTTATGGGAGGAACAGTTACTGAGGTCTGTACTCTGTTCGTGCAATCTCTTCCCTGGGGTCACTCCTTCCTGCCTCATCCTACTGGATCCTCCTCACTTTAAAGTTACCTTTTGTTGAGGACCTGTGTGCCAGGTGCTTGTCATAAAGTTACTCACTCACTTCCTCCAGGGGTGGGGGTCACATTTTCTCTGTCCTCCCAGACTGGACCCAACCACCAAGCTTCCGTGGGTCACGTTTTCTAGTCCCTCTTCTCAGGTCCTTAGTGAGGCCCCCGGCTTCCTGGTACCTGATTTGCCTTTTTCTTTTATTTTGTTTTACCCTACTGTAAAAGTCATTCTGTAATTTACATTTCACTAGCCAGTAAACTTTAAGAGAGCAGGGATAGTGTCTCTCTTACTCAATGTTGCATATTTACTACCTAGCACAGGGCGTGGTAAATGTTTGTTGGTGCGTGGTAAATGTTTGTTGAATGAATTAGTAAATGCTAATAGGATTACTGTTCTTTTCTGATCATAATCTTTATTGTACAAGGATATAAAAACATCACATAGTGTTCAGCGCTTAAAATTTTGATATATACGCATATACACAAATCTCTTTCGCTCATTCATAAAGTTCAGTAAAACTGACTCCACATGAATTTCATATTTTGACTCAGTTAACATATAAGCAATTTTCCTATCCTGTTCAGTATTTTTCTAGAACTTTCACTGGCTGAAAAATAAGCCCGTATGTGGCTATAACACCACTTATTTACTCTTTGGCCCTGTTTTCAACATTTAGGGTGTGGCGAGCATCCTTGTAAACGGATCGCTCAGGGCATCCTTGATTAGTTCATTAGGGGTGAATTGCTGTTGTGGAAGCTCCCAGGCCGTGAACCCTTCAGGGCTCTTGGGGAGAACTATTGAGGCTCTACTGTCAAAAATACATTTACAAGTGAGAGGATCTCACTACACCATGTTCTTCGTGGAGTGATTTTATTTACAAATGGTTTTTTGCCCATTTGACCGCTAAAACGAGGGCATCGTTTTATTTTGTAGTGATTTTATTACTTGTGGAGACAGTGCTCTTTTCTTCTCTTCTTAAAATGTATTTTGTTTTCCCTTCTCTGACTCGTGTTCTTGGCTTTCTCTTGCCCTTGACATCCCCCAGTTAGGGTTCGCGTGTGTCGGCAGAGGGTGAGGGATGCTTTATGAGGCCCCGACTTCATGTTGGCAACACGCAGAGCTGTTTAGCTGGGGCTGCTGAAGACAGAAACGTTCTTGTTGCATCCCTTGCTGTTGGCACCATTTGCCTTCAGGAGAGGCTCCGTGGGGTGGAGCAATGCCAGTGGCCCTCCGTGGACCCTCTTCCCTCTGCTTGGCATAGTAAATACAGTTAGTGCAGGTAGTTATTAATCATGGTTATTGATTGGGCTAAAATCACCACCGAAATCCTCTCATAATCTGTGATTCACTAGTCTTTAGAAACAATAAATTGGTGTCATCTGGCACCAGGCTCCTACCCAGCATGTGGGCACAAGCCTACGGTCTGGAGATTTATGCTGCCCATTAAAGCTGGCTTGTCCATAATCTTTTTGAGCTGCATGTAACAACCTTCTCTACCCCCCCCACCCCGCCCCTTGTGCAGGGTCCACACTTGGCACCTCTGAGCAGGTTCGTCACCAGTGTGGGCACAGCCAAGCTGATCCTCGAAGAGGCCGCGAGATTATTGACACTTTTCTGGAGGGTCTCACTCCCCACAAATGGCCAGTGCACGCTTCAGTGTGAACAGGTACGTGGTGATACGTGGACCCCGAGGCTACGGGATGCCACTGGGGCTTGTGTCTCGGTCTCCAGCCCGGGACCTTTGCTCGTGGCAGATGTGCCCTCAGTTTGGGGAACACGTCAGAGGGAGGGGGAGGTGCCGTGTTTAAGGGTGACGTGTCAGGCACTGTGCTGGCTGCTTCAAATGTCTTCTTGCCTTCTCCCCCGGCACCCCTGTGGGCTCGGCCTGTGGTCCTGAACTGACCATGGCCACACTCCTAGCTTGTCTTTGTGGAGGGAAGTCCTAACTGTGTCTTACACACAGGGAAGCTGAGGCCCAGCCGAGGTGACAGAGCCGGTTTGGGCAGCACAAGTATCTGAATCCAGAGGGCATGCTTTCATTTTGTAGATTTTAAGTCCTAGTTTGTCCTTGTAGACTAGCTCATTCCCTTCCATTCTAAATCTCTTGCATTTTGGGTGCCTTTCTCTGGACCATCATATTCCTTTGGTAGCTTTCAGAGTCATACTGTAGGGGTTCTAGTTTCAATCTGTTTTAAATACTTAGAAAGTTTTTTTTTAACTACTGAAAATCATTTCTTATAAAATCATTGAAATTTCCCTCGAAAGCTTGACTTTGCAGCAACTTGAATGTGACCGAGTTAAGAATGGGTGATCCCACAACCATCCTCATCCCCATCTTTCATGGCACAGACCAGGAGTCAGGCAGAGTGGAGGCCCTCCCTGGATTTTCATCAGCAGGAGACAGCTGGTATCATGCCACGGAAAGCAACCACTCTGGTCATCCGAGAAGCCTCCTAGAAGGAAGAGCATGCAGAGGAAGGAAGGGTTAGAACTTTGCTTGGCGGTCTGATAGATATTGCCCCCTGCATTTATCTAACCTATAAATTTTTGCCAAAGGCCAGCAGGAAGGCAGAGGGAAATTTGCATTCCTTGTCGTTACTCATCTAGTTAAACCCTTTCTGACAGCTCTCAGATCTGTCAGCCGTAGCAAAGAGGCAGCAGCGAAACAGCTCTCTCTGCTCAGAAGGTTCTAATGAGCCTGTCCTGTGATTTCCCTCTGGGATCCTGGGGAAGAAGTTTGGGTGCACTAAGCTCGGGGAGGTAGGTAACCAGTCATTTTGCAGGGAAATCATGTTAAGGCCACTTTTAGCCAGTGGGGCCATGGAGGGGAAGAGGGCCCACTGGGTGCCAGACCCACACTGGCCTTTCATTTTCTGCTCACCCACCGAGCTCTTTCCATCTTAGGCTCGATGACACAGATGCTCTGACTGTCTGTCTGCCCGGGCTCCCTCCTGGCTGGCTGGCTGGCTTCTTCTCACCTTTCCCGTCTCAGCTTCCATCTTACTTCAGGGTCAGAGAGGGCTCCCTGGTCACCCAGGCCCAGTGCCCTCTTCTGCTTCATCATATGTCGCAAATTATATATTTGTCTATTTAATGTCTGTGTCTCTCTGTTTCCCAGGAAGGGCCATGTTTATTTTGTTCATATTTTTTAGTGAATAATTTTTTTCTCATATTCCCAAACAAGTACTTGCCCATGTGATTTTTAAAGCACAATGTGGATGAAACTTGATGCAATGTTTTTGTCCTCAGTACACAGTAATGTCTGTTAAATAGAGAGAATATAGTTCTTCTTTCTTTTGTGTGTGTACATATAAATTATAGTCACATCCATCCCCCCTGCCTCCCACCAGCAAACTAGTCCAGGGATTGGCCAGTGCTTGTGATGACTCACCCTTCTTTCCAGGCACTTCTCATATAATTGATTATGCTCACTTTAGCATCATAGAATTTTAGAGCCAGAAAAAGGACCTTGGAGTCAGTCTGATACGGTTGCTGGTGTACACAGACCCCCTGTGAGGTGTTAAATTGCCTCAAGCCACTTTTCTGTCCCTGCCTGTGTTTCATACAGTGCCTTTTTCTTAGTGTGAAATGTGTGTAAAGCAGATTTACAAGTTTTCGGCCAGGAACCCCATTTTTTTTTTTTTTTTTTTTTTTTTTTTTTTTTTACAACCTAGGGTTTTCTCTGAGTGTCATTAATTTGCCTTTTGCATTTAATATACCATCCCCTGCAATCCCTAGAATTACTCTGGGAAGTGTGTGTCATATACATTGGTTTATCTAAGAAAGTTGCGGGAAGAGATAGAAATATATAGACATATTTGTTTATAAAAATTTTGTTTAACTGGAAGGTTAAACAATAACAAGAAAATAGGCTACTTGTAGGGGTGTGAAGGAAGAGGTAAGAAGGGCATGGATAGCAGATTTCTCTGGAAAGATCTCGTTTTGTAAATTTGATGTTGAAACTGTATAAATGCTTTAAATAATTAAAAATAAACCAAAATGGGAAAAAAAATTTCTTAAAATTGGTAGCAAAATGAAACAAATCTTACTATAGATATAGTATTGAAGGCATACCCATGCAAAAAGGAAACATTTCAAGACTAAAACACAGTAATTTGACTATATCCCTAGTAGAAGTACTCTGAGGGCAAAAACGACTGAAAAAAATGTTTTAATTGTTTTCAGTGATGATGCTGTTAATGTGATGTTGGTACTGGTGTTTTAAAACTGTTAAATTTCCATTACAGGATAAAACAAATAGCTAAGTAGGTTAAGATTTTTACTATCAGGGAAGAGATAAAAATTTTAAAACAAAGAAGTAAAAATCCTGCCATCCTTGATTTGGAAATATCAGTATGTGATATATTTCCTATTAAAAACACTTAGGTTTAGTATTTTAAAATGTCCACTCCAGTACCAATGAGCACCTCTAATGCCAAATCGTGGTTTCTAAATACCTTTTCCCACTAACAGGAACCAGGACTCCTTGGAGAAATGGTTTGATTCTAGGTCGGACAGGAAATGTACAATATGAACGTAGAACATCTTTTCATCCTGGGGGAAAAGAGGAGAAAGGGGGAGTAAAACTTCCAGATTTTCAGCAGTTCTCAAATTATGGTCCCTGGGCGAGCAGCATCAGTATCATCTGGAAACTTGTTAAAAAGGCAAATTTTAGGGCCTTACCCCAGACCAATTGAATCAGAAAGTCTGGGAGTGGGCCCCCGTGGTATTTTTATAAGTCTTCTTGGTAGCCCTGAGAACCACTGATTGAAAGAAACTTAAGAGCCCTATCAAATGCAAAACGTGGAGTTCATTTGGATGCTGGTGAATTGGACCAGTTTTTCAAAAAAATGATGGGCTCAGGGAAATGTATCTCCTGACATACATGATGATACTAAGCAGTTTTTATTTTTTAAATAATTTTTATTTAAGTACAATTAACATATAATGTATTGTAACATATAATGTAATGTCCTGGGGTACAGGTCTGTGATTCATCAGTCTTAAATAACACCCAAGGGCTCATTATATCACATATCCTCCCCACTGTCCATGACCCCGCTACCCCATCCCTCCCATCCCCCCCTCCTCCCAAGCAACCCTCAGTGTGTTTCCTGAGAATAAGAGTCTCTTATGGTTTGTCTCTATCTCTGGTTTCATCTTGTTTCATTTTTTTCTCCTCTCTTCCCCTATAATCCCGCCTTGTTTGTTAAATTCCACATACCTGTGAGATCATACTAATTGTCTTTCTCTGACTGACTTATTTCACTTAGCATAATACCCTCTGGTTCCATCTGCATCATTGCAAAGATTTCATTTTTGACGGCTACGTAATATTCCATTGTATATATTTATATATATATACACACACATTACATCTTCTTTTATTGTCGTTGTTCTAGGTGTGGTGACAATGTTTTTTTTTCTTTTTAAAGAATCTTTTTTCTAGAATATATACCAAAATATCTTACGGACATGAAATATGATAGGCTTCTGGGGATGAGTTTAAAAATACTTTTAGGGGGGCGCCTGGGTGGCTCAGTGGGTTAAAGCCTCTGCCTTTGGCTCAGGTCATGATCCCAGGATCTTGGGATCGAGCCCCGCATCAGGTTCTCTGCTCTGTGGAGAGCCTGCTTCCTCCTCTCTCTGCCTGCCTCCCTGCCTACTTGAGATCTCTCTCTCTCTCTGTCAAATAAATAAATAAAATCTTTAAAAAAAAAATACTTTTAGGGTATGGATAGGCAGGGGCATAGATGAAGCAGGTTTGGCGTTGGTTTGGTAATCGCTAAAGCCAGCAGTTCATTATCCCATTCTTTCTACTTTGTGAATGTTTGAGATTGTTCAGTATAAAACAGAAAAACAATTCAAGAAGCCAGCTCCAGGAGGCAGGCCGAACACTCCCGATCAGTGGGTGGCCTCCTGGGAGGGGCATGGCTCCCAGCTCTGAGCGGGGCTCCGTGGCCTGAGGGATGAGTCGCTCTCTTGGGTTCTCCTCAGTGTCAGGCACTGTGCTGTGCACACTCCATCTCCTTTCATGCCCTATGGGAGCCTCCAGAAAGGGAGGTATTGTGTTACCTTTTTCCAGACGTGAGAACCGAGACTTCCTTGCTTTGTCATCATCACAGCTGGAAGGGACCGAGCCGGTCTTGGAGCCCTCTTGTTTTCACCACAGTGCAGTCATCCTGTAAAAATGAAGATTTTAGTTCAGAGAAACAGCAGACATGCAGAATTAAAATGCCTCGTTTTAAGTGCTGGGTAGAAGATGGACAGGCTGTGTTGGGAGAGCGGGTGAAAATTTAACCTACCAGTCGGCAAAGGGTCTCACAGCACCTACACCGTACCAGGTGCTGGGGATCAGAGGGAAGACTTGAGTCTCGGGAGAAGCAGCAAACAAGTAAATGATCAATTAAATTCAACACAAAATGGGCCATGATGAAGAAAGGACTGAGCCTAGCGAGTGCCCAAAGGAGCCGTAACCAACCTAGACTTCTGGTAGGGAGGAGTCTCAAGGAAAGCTTCCCGGAGGAGAAGTTGCCCAAGCTGATTTTTGACAGAGGACTAGAGGTCAGCCAGGCAGGGGTGAGGAAACCATGGTCCGTCCTCAGGCCTCATCCCCTCTGCGTTTCACTCTAGACAAATGTGGTCAGGTGATCCCGGTTCTATAGCTGCAGAGAATGACTTTGTCCCAGAATGTGTGGTCTAGGAAGCCATGACCTGAACACATATCTTTGAGGGCTCTTAGTGTGAGGAAGAGAATCAGAGAAAACCTGAAGTTTAAATTCATTCTGTTTTGGAAGAACAGCTGACGTCTTGTAGCTGACACAGTTGGCTAATCTTGAAAGTAGGTTAAAGCAGGGAATCAGGAGATGATACATACCTTAAACAGCGTAGTTTAACTGAAAACAGTAAAATGTACATTCGCTTGCCATTCTTTTGATGTGGGGCCAGGGCCTCTTCTTTGAATGTGGTCTGCTGGTGAGAATTTCACATCTCCTTTCTTTGATAAACCACATCCATAATGCATGTCTGTCACTTCCGATCTTTGTTTCTTTAAGCTGAAGAAAAAGCACAGACGCTTGTAAAGCAACCCGAATACAGCGTTCCTCTAGACTACGGTCCTCCCACACCCCTCATAGTTGATTCACCCACACCTAATTTGCCAGAAATGTGGTTTTTAGTGACTTGCCTTTATCAGGTCTTTCCTGAGGCATATGTTAGTTTTCATGCAACCAATTCTCTTTCCATATACACATTTCCTGGGTTTACTTAATGCTTAATTAAATCCCGGAACTGCAAGTGCAACCGCCATAAACAAGTTTGGGAACAAAGTAAAGTGGGGTTCCTTGTAAGCGGGCAGCCCGACGTCTCCCCTTTGGGGAGCAGAGGTCTCTCCCTGTCGCAGAGTGTAGGCTGTGCGGCACATCTTACAGTCGGGAGGGGCGATGAGAAAGGAGTGTCCTTAACTCTGTGAGACTGGCCACGGGAGCTGTGGGGTGTGTACATTTCATGTGATGGGAACTCTGGCTTGCCACCCGTCCGCTCTCTCCCACACCTCTGAAGGATGAAAGCTCACCAGGGATCATACTCTCCTAATCATACTTTTATATTCTCTTTTTAAAATTTATCATTAAAATTTTTGTTTTAATGAGCATTATAGTTTTTATAAAAAAAAAAAAACACCTCAAACAATTCTGATACATTTTTAAAAATGAAAAACAGATCTTCCAAATCATGTCTCAGAGATAAGTCACTGTGAACATTTTGATATTTTTTCTCTCTTCATCACATGTTTTAGACATCACATACACATCTGCGGATATAGATCTGTGTATTCAGTTTTATGAAACAGGAATGCCTGGTATACAATAGCAGTTCTGGGCTCTTTTTGTCACTAATTATGATCTTTCAACATCAATAAATAGAGTTCTGGAGCATCATTTTTTTTTAAGATTTTATTTATTTATTTGAGAGAGAGAGTGAGTGAGGGGTGAGGGGCAGAGGGAGAAGGAGAAACAGATTCCCCGCTGAGCAGGGAGCATGATGGGCTCGATCCCAGGACCCTGAGATCATGACCTGAGCCGAAGGCAGCCACTTCCCGATGAGGCCTCCCAGGTGCCCCTCCAACATCATTGTTAATAGCTGCAAAATTATGTCATTGTATGTGAGTACCGTGATTTCTTTATGCAGACCCCTGTGGAAGCAAACCAGGTTGTTTATTGGCTTCTACTAAGAAGGTGCGGAGCTGAGCATCTAGGAACACAGGCATCGTCGTGTACCCACAGAGTTATTGCTGGGGGTACACGCCCAAGCGTAGACTTGCTGGATCAAAGGGTTAAGCGCATCTTACAGTTTGGTTAAGTCTTGCTGGCCGTTCCACCTGCACTGTGCTAATTGGCAGTCCCACCAGTGCTCGCGAGAATGCTCGCCCCACACCCTGGCCCCGCTGGATTTTGCCTGGTTTTGCCAGTCTGACCAGCAGAGAATGGCTTCTAGTTTCCATTCAAATATTGCTGTTAGTAAGGTTGAGCATCTTTTTGTGTGCGTTTTAATTCTCTCCTATGTGATAGGATATTTTGTATTCTTTGTTCATTTTACCAATTCCTTTTCTCTTGAGACTGGAGAAATGAAGGCAGAGATCACCAAACTACACAAAAAGCTGTTTGAACAAGAAAAGAAGTTGCAAAACTCTGTGAAGCTTTTGCAGCTGAGCAAGCACCAGGAAAAAGTCATCTTTGATCAGCGTAAGTGAGCGGTTGGGGGCGGGCCGCCGTGTCTGACCACTTCACGCCTCTGAGGACTAAAAACCCCGTCCTGGACACCCACTTGGGAGCCCAGATCACCTGTCATCCTGCCTCCTATTTATGGGTTTCCTTTCATACTTTGTCCTTTCTGACCTGCAGACAAATAAATTCACTTAACAGACCTCAGTGGAGAGGCCACGTGCTGCCAGCCACTGTCATCTTGTTGGGGAGACAGGCGCATGGCGTGTACTTGGACAGGAATGGGTGTGGACTCAGTGTTCCACTCAGGGAACACTGAGAGGGGCGTGGGAAGAGTGTCCTTCTGTCCTGGAGGGTCCGCTTCTTGGACGCAGGGACAGCTGAGCTGAGTTTTCAGGAAGGAGTGGGTGTGGGTCAGATGGAAAGGGGGCAGCATGGACAGGCAGAGAGGCAAGGAAGAAGGTCTTGTGTGTGAGAAGCCCACGCCAGTTCACGTGGCTGGAATAAGATTGCAGGTGGAAGGTTGAGGCGGGAGGGGTCGCTGGGACTGGAGCTTGCTGGTGGCTGCTGCACTGGTCCGGGCGGGCTAGAAGGACGGCCTTGGCCCGGCCGCAAGGCTCCAGGGGGAGGGGGTGGTTTTGAGAAATATTTCTCAAGGCAGATACGGAAACTCGGGCTCAGAGAGGCTAAATAACATTTGTAACGTCAGTGCTCGTTCTGATCCAGGAGCTTCGGAGCAGTTCCTTGTCCCCAGTAGAAACCTGCAGCACTACCGCACCCCGAGTATTTAGAGGAGTGGCAGTTGCCTAGTTTCTGTCTGTGCCTGTGGGCATCGCAGCCCTGGGCAAGCCTCGCTGTCCCCTGTCCCTGTTCTGGGAGGGCCGCCGACCATGGCGCTTTCCTCTGGAGCCGCCGGCCTGCCCCGTGCTGCTCTCTTATCAAAGGCCTGCGTTTCTGGGGGCATTTCTGAGAAGCACAGAACATAGGTGGTTGTCAGGTAGGAGTTCTCCTTAGCCACTCTCCCCCCAGCCCCCAACCCCGGAACCTTCTGAAAACAGACTCTGCGAGACCAGCAGAGTTGGAACTGCGGAAGGAGGCTCTGTCATGGAGCAGGTGCTAACTTGCTCCTCCCTGCCCCCGTGCCGGGCTCTGGGTACAGAGGTGAACGGGGTGGTTCCTGCCAGCACAGAACTCTACTTAATGGGCAGACGCAGAAGTCAGCTGCAGGGAGACACACTGAGTGTGTCCCCGGCGGCCTCAGGTGGTTCAAGGCTCTTGACTGATGGGGTCTTGAGAGATGAGTAGGAGTTAGAGGAGGGTAGGGACAGGATTATGGCAGGTGGCCTCGAGGGTAAGAACTAAGTATTCAGGAATGTACTTCAGATATGCCAAGGGATTTGCTCTGAGAGACCAAGCGAAAGAGCTAAATAGGGACCAGGTCACAGGGGGCCTGTGGACAGACTCCAGAATGAGCAGCGGGGGCCCATGTGGTCCATTGCATCTTAGAAGGTCCTTGTGGCTGAGTAGGGAGGGGCCAGGGGGCAGAGAGACGTCTGCAGGGGCTGTGGCGGTCTCCCTGATGACAGCAGGGATGCCTGGCAGGGCTGGGGCATGGAGGGGAGGGGATGGTTTGGGCAGACAGAGGAGCCAGCTCTGGCCGAGTGGTGGCTGTCACGGGGTTCTGGCCTGGGCTTCCCATCACTCAGAGAGTAGGAGTACTGGCGGGGCCACTGGGGGACAGTGCCGGTCGTGGTCATGCGTGAGGCAGCTGTGGAGCACTGGGTTAGAGCCCCAGGGGGGCGGGGATGGGAAGTGGCAGTTTTGCACAGCCGCCAAGTCCAGGGACAGTCGGGCCTCTGCAGTGGCATCTCTCTGTGGCAGCCCCCAAACAGTCATGGGGCACGTGAAATTCACCCCTCATGCCGGTGAGGAGATCTGGGGAGCGTCAGTAGGTCCAGATGGGCAAGCTCCCATGGTGGGTCCCGCCTCTGAGCCCCACGTCAGGGATCCTGGAGTCATTCATGAGCACAGATCAGATTTCTGTACCCCTGTGTGACCTGGAATAAATGACTCCAATGCCCCGACCTTCTGATTCCTCATCTCTAACCAGAGATTGTAACCCCAGAGGACTCGGGCTGGCCAGACAGGCCTGGGTTCTAATCACAACTTAGCAAGAAGTGCCTCTGTTTTCTTATCTGTAAATTGGGATGGTAATGATACCTAAACTTTACTGTACTCTTCGGGAACAGAGCCCATACCCAACAAATGCTAGTTCTCTGCCTTCTTTTCCCGTGAGTTCAGACTGGAGTCTGTGTACAGGTGGCAGACCATTCGTGGAACCACAAAGGTCTGGGACCGCTGTCCCCACTGAAGCGGTGTCACCCATCTCCGTGCCTTCTGCGCTCCGCTCGGAGCCGGGTGAGAGGTTGCCCACGCTGGCCCGGCTGGCGGCCGACCCTGGCTTGTGATGACTCGGTGCCAGGCTGCTCAGCTCTTCCCAGTGAGTCAGGCCCTTGGAGATGCCCTGAACCCTGCCAGCCCCAGGTCTGCTCCTGGCTCTGAGGGATGAAGCGAAAGTGGGTGTAATGTCCCCTCCTCTGCCCCCTCCCTTCCGCTGTGGTGACCAGGAAGAGCGAGGGCCCGGGCTGGTCTCTGCCTGGGTCAAGCTGAACACCTCGTCTGGTCCCAGAGTCTGCAGGGAAAGGAAGGAAAACTGTCACAGCGAGACCCAAGGACCCCTGCCATTCCCTTGTCATGTGACGGGGAACCACGGCTTCCCCTCCAGCCTCTGACCCAGGGATGCTGCCCCGACAGGCTTGCAGTATTCCCTGAGGTCACCGTTGGCAAGCTGCCTGTCACGAGCTAGACGCCGAAGCTGGTGTCTTCCTTGTCAGCCCTCTGCTGAGGCAGCCCTGCACAGAGCTGGACAGTCCTGGGTTCGAGTCCCGCCTCAGCACTAGGCACGCCTGGATTTGGGATGAGCTTGTTACTGCTCTGTCTTGGGCTTCTCCTGGCAGCAGGGATTTCCGGGCTCTGGAAGGTGAGCAGTACCGTTCAGATGTGAGGCCCTTTCACATTTGGGGCAGGTGAGCCTTCATTCTTCATGCGGAGTCTTGTGCTTTTGGTATGATTTTAAACCTCCACACCTGGGGTACCTAATCTTTTCTGGGTCACAGGGGCTTTCGCAAGTCCTGGGAGAGGTAGGAGTTCTCTCCAGAACGCATCTACCCAGACACATGCAAAGACGCGCACATAGTTTCCAGGGATTTGGGACCCTCCTAAGCATAACCCCGGACGCAGGTGCAGAACCCCTGCCCTGGAGCGGGGGGTGGGAGGGTGCAGAGAGACAGTGGGCACCTCTGAAATCGAATTTGGCCAGTTAAGAACAAAGCCCACACTGGCTGTCTTTCTCTCCTCCCCCCGCCCACTCCGGTGTCACAGATTGCAAACAGACTTTGTTACTTCAATGGAAATTTTTTGTGAGGCAAGAAATAAATATTTTCCCAAGGCCACCACATGGCCCCTGTTCTGAACGAGCCATTGGGGAGTTGTGCTGTGTGTGCATTGATGGGGAGTCTGTTTCTTCCTTGGGCACCATTGGCCAAAGGCGCAGTTCCAGAAACCTTGATTCTGTCTAACCTGGAGAACCCATGGATTTCATGATCCTCACTGAGGCATTTTTAGAACGGACCCCTGATTGGGCCAGGAATCTCTTCAGTGGCAACATTCCCACCGCTGCTGGTGTGTGTCTTGGACAAGAGAAGGATTCAGGGAGGACGTGGTCTCACTTTACAGTTGTTGCCCTGAAAGGCAGGCACCTGCTTCCTCCCGGGGCTTCTGATACACTGGCCTTGCACACAGCTTAGAGCGTCTGATCCGTGGAACCCCTGGAATCCTCCCGTCCAGGGGACCATGTCAAGTTCTTCTCCCAGCTAAAGGACACCTAAGGAGGAAAAAATGCCCAGAGTTCATGCTTTCCCCCATCTGATTCAAATTCCTGCTTTAAGGGTAAAAATTGACTTTTTAGAACTACCTGTGGCCCTTGCCTTGGGCCTTGGCACATGGGCTTGCTTGGGAGTTGGGCAGACCCCCTTCCCAGAGCTGTGCCTCCAGAGGGCCTAGGAGACCAAAGTGTGTGGGGGACAGTCAGGCACAGGCCTCTCTGCCCACCATCGCCCCTCAGACCCATAGATGTGAGCCCTGGGCTCACGTTGGGGGCCTGGGCATCCACAGGCCTTGCCAGGCCTGTAACATGGGATGGTATTGCTGTGAGCCTGTGGCTTAGCATGACCTCGAAGAGGTGACTCTGGTCCCCCATGGATTCTTTGGTCTTGGAGTTTATGGTGGGTGGATGGAGCCTTGCACACCTCTCTCGGGTCTAGATGCTTCGGGCTTGTCCACACGTCTTCCTGACCCATTTGGGCTTCAGGGGGTGCTTCCTCCCTGCAGCTGGCTTTTACAGCATCTCCCCGAGCGTCCGTGTCTAACGGTCCTCTTCTTTCTTTCTTCTCAGTGGTCGTAACCCACAAAATCCTTCGGAAGGCCAGAGGAAACCTGGAGGTAATGCCCCTTTGCGTTCTGTCACTGAAAGCCCATCTGGGGCACGGGGGACGGGCGCAGGGCAGGAAAGGACTTCTTTTGAAAAGTGAAGCTGAAGGTGACACGAGGACGCAGGTCCTCCACAAACAGTTGCGTTTTCCCGCCAGCAGCACAGAAAAGGGTTCATTTTATCATGGCGTGGTTTCAGGGCTTATTCTAATTATGACATTTGTTTGCTGTTTTTATGAGTGAGAAGTACAGCAAACAGCACCTGGCCCGTAGTAGGCGTTTGATAAACATCTCTCGAATGAGGGGATATAATAAGATCTCATGGGCGCTGGGTTCTGTAAATATTTAGTGATTAAACAGTGTGTCTTTGAAAGTAGTTTCAGAGTAACAGTTCCGCCTTTAACTCTGCTGGGGGTCTTACTTCAGAAGCCCTCCATGGGACCTAAAATTTTCCTTTTCTCCCTCCCTTTTCCTAGCTTAGGCCCGGGGGTGCCCATCCAGGAGCATCCAGTCCCAGCCGACCAGGCTCCTGAGGAGAATTTCCAGCCAATAAAGCTTGCGGTTCCCACTGAGCTCCCGCTGTGGCTTTGTTACAAGTGTGGTTTCGATTTATTGAGGGAAGAAAAGGACTGTCTGGCTGAAGGAAATCTGCTTTCCACTTTGTGCTTTCTCTCCTAAAGTTGGTTTAAGGGGCGTCGTCAGACCGCGTTCGGATGCCCGGCTCGAGGCTTCAAGCAGGCCCCAAGCTCTGGGGCGCTGGGCCCTGTACCTCAGGGCTGTGGCCTCACTGTGGCGGCCTCGGGTCCACCTCAGACTGGCTTCGTGCTCAGCCAGCTCTGCGGTGGGGGACCTCACTGAATGAGTCATTTTGGCTTGGTGATTCAGTGACTCCGTGCAGAACCTGGAAGCCCGGGTCCTGAACTCCAGAGTGGGACACGCCGGGGTCTTGGGAGTGGCATGGCCCTCGGATGCCTCCCAGGCTCTCCGCTAAGGTCCCTCAGGTGTCCAGAGAGGAACGACGCCCTGTGGCACAGCCAGACTCCGGTGCCTGCGCTGGGCAGTGTGTGGTCGCGTCCCAGGGCAGCCCCCTGAGGGATGCCTTCCCAAGGAGGAGAGATCCAAGCGAGGTCCGGAGCGGGGACTTGTCATTGCAGTGTCCCCAAGACGACAGTGATCTTTCCATTCTACTGTCCCATAACACTGCCTCGTGGTTTGCTGCAATCTTGTCATCGACCTTCGACCTTGACCTTCGTGGTTAATCATCCTCTTTGTCCTGAGCTTCGTGATGGCCCGGGGAAGTAAACCGGGTGGGGCTCAGCCCCTTCCGCAGAAGCCCGCCATTGGCAGCCCAGGTGCACCCAGCCCTGCGGGCAGGAGGGGCTACTCCGCTCCGCTCCTTTTGCCTCGTGGCCCTGTGCTGCCTCCATGCCAGCAAGCAGGCAGGCGTCCTCAGAGCAGCCTGCCATCCGGAGCTTGGTGAATCCCCACTCCGCCTCCCTCTGGGCCCATGCCGGCCGTCATCCTGCAGACTTCAGTGTCCATGTGGGGGACATGTCACCTTGCCCTTCCTCCCCACCCACTCATTCTCACACTTGGCCCTTGAACCATCGCCTCCTCTCTGTCAGCTTG
This sequence comes from Meles meles, assembly GCF_922984935.1. Taxonomy (NCBI): domain Eukaryota; kingdom Metazoa; phylum Chordata; class Mammalia; order Carnivora; family Mustelidae; genus Meles; species Meles meles. Next base: position 14,193,399 of record NC_060076.1, read on the forward strand.
CTCGATCCTTGTCCTCTCCTCTGCTTTGACCTCCTGGAGGTCTTTGCCTAACCCTGGGCTCCTTGTCTTTTTAGTTCCCCTTCCTCCGGGTTTCTCAAGTCTTGCCTCCCATGTCTGAATCCCTTTTCTGCCCTGTTGTATTCTCGCTGCTGCCCCGCAGCCCCGCGGACACGACGATGACTGAGGTAACTGTGTGAACCAGGGGCATCGGGAGTGGAGGGGCAGGAGCCCGGGATGGGGGGGCAGGGACTCATGCGGGTCTTCCTGCCTCTTGGCCTTGGTTTCCCATGAAGTACAGGGGCTTGGCAAGGGGGTCAGTTCCCACGAACTCTGCCTGGGTTCCTGTCATCTGAGCTTTCTTCATGACAAATATTTGTAGAGATGTGCCTTATTTCAATACATAACAGTGTGTGAAAACTCAGATTTCGCCATAAAATAATGCAGTAACTCCCTTTTCGAGAAGTTGCACAAATGGATTCCTCTGCGGAAGCTCCCGTCTGCACACGAGATGGCTCAGCGCACTCCCAGGGAGGCAGCAGAAGGCTTGGTACCTTGTCCCAAGTGGTGTGCTTCGTTACCAGTCTCTGTGCCCGTGAAACGGCAGTCCCCCTCTGCCCAGTCCTGGTTACAGTCGTGAGCCTCAAAATTTGGAACTTGCTGAACAATAAGACCTTTCCCAAAAATCAGTGAGTCTCCAGTGTTCCTCGGTGGCTGGTCTCAAGCAGATTTTTGAAGCACTGCTTTGCGTTCACGTGGCTGGTGTGCACAGATGCACATAAGCACGTAGGAGTGTGTGTGTGTGCGTGCACGCGCGCTCAGGGGTGGGGAGTCTGTCATCAGTGAGTGGTTAGAGCCCAGGCGAGGCTTGCAGGTCAAAGCTGGGTTCAGCTGAACCAGCAGGGGAAGCCGTACATATAGTGCCCTGCACACGGTTACTGCCCAGCCTGGGGGCACAACGTGCTCATTGGCAAGGGCGTGAGCTGGAAGGGTTGAGGTGATCCCCCTTGGATTCTGCTACATCCCAGGTCCATCTGGTTGGTAAACCCAGGCATGCCTGAGAGCAGGGCCCACAGAGGAGGGAGCTCTGGGAATCTGGCTGGCCATTCACTTAGTCACCCGCAGCTGTCCACGAACACAGTAACCCAAAGCAAAGTAGATTTTTGCAGTTCAGTTTAAATTCGGGCAAAATATTCCCAACCTTGGGCTGGTGAAGGCTCTCCCTCCTCTTTGGGGGGTACAGGAGGAGCCTGGTTTGTTTGGGCTGGATTCAGGCCAAGAACAAACTGCAATAAGGACATTTTGGACCTTGGAGAAAGCTCCATTGTCCCTGATGAGTTAATTTTACCAGCGGCTGAGTTCAGGAGGCTGTGTCAATTTCCCGGATGGTGAAACTAATCACCACGTGAGCTGAGGAGCTGCACCTGAGAGCGGTAGCTGCAGGGGCTAAACATATAGAGAGGGAGCAGGAGGGGGGAGGGGCACAGGGCCTGCAGCTCGCCAAGGAGCCCCCTGCTTACAACACCCTGGCCCACCGGCCCACCTGTCCACCTCCCTCCCGGGAGCCCCGAGGGTAATCCCCACACCCCCAGGCCAGTGCCCACCTTTAACAGCAGTGGCTGTGCCCCTCCTGATCTCATTAATCTCACCACCCTTCACATTTCACTAATGAGAGAAGGGGGAGAGTCCCCTCAGTAGGTGCGGGAGCCAGGATTTGAACCTGAGTCTGAAAACCTGTTCTCTGTCCTGTCCTCTGAATTATCCTGTCTTCCCACAATGTTATCTATTCAAAAAACTGCAGCCCTTCCTTACCTTCCAAACCAAAGTATTCTCACTATCCTTCCCAACAACACGTTTCTCGGTGACTCGAGAGGAGCCCTGGAGACCCACAATTGAATTCCTCGACACAGCAGCCCCGAGAACCACTTGTAAAGGGGCCGGGAATGGGAGGAAGAGTGATCTTGTTAATAAGCTCTCAGCATTGTGGAGGCAGACCTGCCTGGGGGCTGCCGACCCTGCCAAATTGCCTCTTCAATCTTGGCCATATTTTAAGTCTAACTCAAAAATTCAATTATCAAAATTACTCATCCCGTCTTCTGAGAAGCCCAGGGCTCTGCCTTAGGGCCAGACGTGTTTACCTCTTGCACAGAGGAGACCTTCCTGACTCACTCTGTTGGCGCCAGGTGGGCTGGGTATGGGCAGGTCCAGAGATCCAGGATCTTGTCCTGGCTTTCAGGGCGTCGGAGTAGAACCTGCCCTCCGTTTACTCATCTGTAAGATGGTGACGCAAAAAGATAAAGACAGTGGCTGACCGTAAGTCCCAGACACTGGCCACATCGCTGGGGTTTGCTTGTTCCTTTATCTCAGCGAAGGTTTGCCTTGGGGTAGCTGCACATGCTGGAATCACCCTTGTCGCCGCCTCTTCCTCACCCTCCATATTCCATCCACAATCGTGACCACTCTGTCTCCTTTCTCTCCATTTATCTCCATCTTGGTTCAGGTGACCATCATCTCTCGCCTGGATAACTTGCTGGCTTCCTAGTTGGACTACGCACATCCAGCCCTCCCCTCCCCAAATGTCCCCATATCCCAGCTAGAGGGGTTCTTTAAAATGCAAAGCTGATCATATTATCTCCATTTAAAACGTTGAATGCTTCCCACTGCACTTAGCATGACCTGTAGGCCCTTGGTGCATGGAGTCCCGTCCATTCCTCATTCCCCTCCAGCTGCCCGCCCTCTCAGCTCCCCATGCTGCAGCCTCATAGGGCTTTCCTCACTCCAGACACAGGGCCTTTGCACATGCTTCCATCTGCCTAACATGCTTCCATCTGCCTAACATGCTTCCATCAACATCACTGACTTTTCTTGTCTCTCTGGCCAGTTGGCTCCTGTTCATGCCTCAGAGCCTCGTCAGGAAATTCTTCTCCATCAGGAACCTCTGTTACACACTGTCTCGGCGTGGTTCCCTTTCACAGGAACATGGCCACTGTTGTGACTGGACTGTTCGCGTGTCGTTTTTTGGGTTATGCCTCTCCCTGTCAGTACCTAGAAGGTCGCTGAAGGCACAGACTGGTGTGATTTGCTCCCCACTCCAGCCCTAGCGCCAGCCACAGGGGAGCAAGTATATTCACTCGCCAAATATTTCCAGGGCTTCTCTGATGTCCTTTTGGAAGAAATCAGTCTGGCAGGGAGAACGGATGAGTAGGAATGGCAGTAGGAAAGCTTTGTTCAGAGGGAACCTGGGGACCATGCTGTCTTCATAACATTATCTCATGCAGTCATGGAACAGACCTGTGAGGGAGATGCCGCTTTTTCCAGAAGAGAGCCTGGGTCCCAGAGTGGCCTGCCCGAGGTCAGGTGGCCCATAGTCGGAGCTGGGAGCTCAGGCCCTCACCCCTGGCGTGCTGTGTGTGGGTGGTTCAGCATGACAAGTGCCCAGATGGCTTGGGGCGGCCCCTGCGGGATCCACACTGGCAGTGTCCAGAAGGTTCCCGCCAGCAGATCCGAAGTCCAGCTCTATCCCTGGCTTGGGCTTCGTCTCTCCATCCCCAACAGAAGATGGGGAGTGGGAGCTGCCTCTCACTCACCCCTCTAGAACTTCTGTCCTCCTGCCCTTCCAGCTCTGTCCATCTGACCCCAACTCTAGGGAGGCCGCTGCCTTGCCTCTGCCCAGGGGACCCCGCTGTGCACAGTGGGCCCCTCTGCTACCTGAGCCCCACTTAGTAAATGCACAGTGGCAACGGGACACCTTCCCACGTAGTCACGTCCTTGTTAACAGGCATTTACATGAGGGCTTAATTACAGGTTTTCAGGCTTAGACCCTCTATTTGTACTGATGCCACTTTCTTCTGCCAAACAGAACCACGTGTGGCTCTGGCCACACAGTGGTAGCACTGCGTGGCCAGTGATGGCAGATGACGTGGAAATAGCAATCCGCCCTGGTTTTCCAGCATGACCGTGGGTCGGCGGTCACGGACGCTGACAAGGCCCAGTGGTGGTGGAGGCCACTGGCTGGCCGCCCACCTGGAATGTGTGTGTGACTCCTGCCGGGCCGGTGGGGTGGGAGACGTTCACCTTCTAGCACACGATCAACTCTGGGAGGTGGTGATACGTGACAAGAACACGGGCGCCCAGGAAGGAGTCTCCCCACGGCCCTCAGGTGTGGCCGGGAGGGGCCCTGCGGTGCCAGGGGTTTGTGAAGTGGGAAGGGAAGGAGGAGGGGCTTCTAGGCAGAGCGAACAGCCTGGCAAAGGCTTGTGCGTGGTCTGCTGGCCTGGCCGGAGCTTGGGATCTGGTCAGCGACAGAGAGGGACAGGTTGGAGGTGCCATGGGAGGCGGGCAGGCTTTGTTGGAGAGGATGTCAGGCAGTGAGGAGACCCAGAGGGATCTGTATTTGGGGAGGGTGGAGAGGGACTGGGGAGCCGGGGGGCTGGGGTGGGGGCCAGGCTGCGGAGCGTGTCCAGGCCAGAGTGTCCTCACTTGGGCAAGGCTGGGTGCAGGGAGGGGGGGTGGATTTGAGCCACTCAGGGGTACTCGGGAACTGCTGAGTTGACTGAGTGGGGCTGTGTGTGGACACACGCGGGTGAGGGCGAAGGACAGGAGGGTCAGCGCCTCTGGGTCCAGCTATGGTCATGGTGTGGCCTCATTCTTGGAGAAGGGACAGCGCCGAAATGTGTTGACGCCGACTTTGTCCTGCAAAGAATGCAGGATGTTACAGGTAGGGGACGGGGAAAGATGCCAGGTGGAGGGAACGGCCTGTGCAAAGGCACAGAGGCCACCAGGGCCCCATGGTAGTGATCGGCGCTCAGGGTACCAAGCGTGAAGTTGGATATGAGCGACCCAGGATTCGGGCCCAGTTTCAGCGCGGGGGAACGAGTGGTGCCTGAAGGAAGACGAAGGAGAAAGCCAGAGAAGAGGAGGTAGGGAGAAAAAGGCTGGAAATGAGGAACCAGAGCAGCTCCATGGCAGGTGGCCTAGCCTAAGGACTCTCGACCCTGCTCTGTTCTTCCTGCTACTGTGGGAAGGCTGATGCCGGGGCAGCCGGGGGAAAGTGGCCTGAGGTGGCCTCCTGGGGACCTGCTGGGACTCCTATTGGGTCTGCTGACTTGGGGTCCTGCCCTCAGGTGGCCTGGGGGCCCGGCTTTGGGCAGCTCTTGCATTGGAGACAGGACCAGGATGGTGGTCCAGGCAGCTGTGCGGAAATGGCCTGTGTTTCAGCTCCGTGGCCTCCTGGTTGCCTGACCTCGGGGAGGGGATCTGAGCTCTCCCAGCCTCAGTTTCTCATCTTTGAGATCAGGATATTAATCCTTCCTTTCTCCTACTCCCTTGGGAGTTTCCTGTCTCCCGACCCTTCCCCTCTCCTCAGGGCTGTCCTTGGCCTCTCACTGCCTCTTCCCAGCCAAGTGTACCCTGCTCTCTCCTTAACCTCTCTGCTCTGTTCTCTCCTCTCCATCCCTCCTCCTCCTCCTTATGGCCTGGGTGAGGGCTGCAGCCTCCCCGTGAGCCTCCCTGCCTCCTGCGTCCATCTGGTCTCTGTGGGCAAGGCAGGGTGAGCTTATCAACCAGAAGCCCGAGGGTCATTTCACTTCCTGGCTTGCACACCTCCCAAGACCGAGCTCCTGTTCCTCCGTGGCATACAGGCCCTCCCCTGTCTGACCCGGGCCTTCAGCTCCTATCTCTCTGGGCTTCTCACTGGTGGGACATCTGCCCCCACCCAGAGGGGCCTGTCTGCCCACACTCCTCATGGCCCAAAGGCACCTCCTCTTCCCCTGCTGAGCCAGGCTTTGTGTGACTGAAGTGCCCATCTCCCACCCCCTCAGCCTGACTCCACACATCCTTGAAGACACCTCAGGCATCACCTCAGCCCCCAATGTGTAACCTCAGTTTATCCCCCTAGAAAATGGGCACAATCCTATTTGTCCCCTTATAACTGGAGACAGACTTGGGGTTTTAATGGATTGCAAGCAGTTGAATTAACAGACTGTCTAAAGAAAGGGCCTCAAATGCTGATGTTACCTTGGCTGCATTAATAGAGGTAGAGACCAAAAAAGAGAGGTGAATAGTCTTGTTCTGTCTGTGACCTGTCATAATGGGCGGTGAGCCTTGTGATCATTTCCTGTACTTCGCTCTAGGGGGGATATTGACAAAGGGGATTCCATCATTACTGGTCCTTCCCCCTGGGGCTCACTGAGTTTGTTTTTCATTCATCAAACATGTATATGCCAAACACTACACAATACATTGTCACATTTAATGCTATAAACAATCATGTCCTTTACATAGGAGAAGAGGAACTCACAGCCTGTTTGGTATTGTAGTAAGAAAATAATGCCTGGGGCAGACAGAGCATTGTGCCATGGAGAGGTCCATTCTCGGCTCCCCAGAGCTTGTGAATCTTTACATTATGTGACAAAAGAAAATGTACAGATGTGCTTACTGTTAAAGACCTTGAGATGGGGAGATCATCCTGGATTATCCAGGTAGGACGCTGTAATTACAGGGGTGCTTAAAAGAGGAGAATCGTTCCCAGCAGTGGTCGAGAGAGCTGTAAAAACAGAAAAGGGTCAGTGAGCGGCTGGCTTTGAGGGTGGAGGAAGGGCCCTGAGTCAAGGATGCAGATGGCCTGGGAAGCCTGGAAAGGCAAGGAAACAGATTCTTCCCTAGAAACTCCAGAATAGAACACAGTCCTGCCAATGCCCTGATTTTAGCTCAGCAAGGCCCACGTCAGACCTCTGACCTACAGAACTGCAGAATAAATTTGTGTTGTTTGAAGCCCCCAAGTGTGTGGTGATTTGTTATGGGTACAATAGAAATCTAATATAATGCCCGAAATCGTCAATATAAATATGACCATATGAATTTAGAGATTGGAAGCTGTGTGCCGATAGCCGTGTAGAGTAAATTCCTAATGATAGGGCCCATCAGAAAGGTAGCCTGGGTAGGTAGTGAGCTCCCCGTCCCCAGAGGTATGATTACAGGAGAGCAGTTGGAGATGTTGAAGAGGGGATTCCTGTCTAGATGGGCAGGCACCCCCTCTGAAGAATGTCCAGAGTCGGAAGCCAAGTGGCCCCAGGGGAGAGGAGACTAGGGTTCTCTCTGCTGGCTCTCTGTCACCCGTCACCACCCGCAGCGTCCTCCCCTGAGGCGGGTTGTTATATATGGTTACTGGGCTCCATTACTGCAGAATGCTTCTAGGTTAGGCGTTGAAGAAATTATTGAAATGTGTAATTACAGTGTGCATTGTAATATAAAACAAGTCTATTATATTCATTTGATGGAACCGCGCTCCATAATGTCTCTTCTAATATAAAAGATTCTGCCATTAGAGTGTTATATTGTGTGATGCTAATTGTCCGTCTGCAGACGCCGTCGCCCGCTCCTCATCTGCTTCCCATGCATCCTCACGACCTCCCTACGGCCGGGCACCCCACACACCTGAGCTTCTGAGTCCGGAGGGCACTTCGGGGTCACTCGGCCCACCCCCCCACCCGACAGCTGGGGAGTGTGAAGCCGGCGTCCCCCAAGTCCCAGCCATCGCCGGGAACTGCAACCCAACCGACCGTCAGGAAGATCTCACTGGAAGCCCAGTAGACCAGGCAGACAGAAGGGGTCCCGACCACCGGCCAGCCCGCCACATGTCCATCCCCTCTCTGAGGCCCTGCCACAGAATACTGGGGCTCCGAGGGGCCCCCTTTGCAGACCAGTGGCCTGATGCTTTATTCGTCCAGGTGGAAAGCGCTTGCCTGAGGTCATACCCCAAGTTGGGGCCAGAACTGGGACTCAGGCCTCTCCACCCTAGCTGCATGGGGGTCAATCTCTCAACCCGATGAGGGGTGCCTAGCCTGTGAGTGGGGTGTGGGGCTCTGTGCTGTCCCTAGTTTGACCAGGCGCCCCAGGACCCTGCGGCACAGTGTGTTAGAAGGGCTTCCTCCCTGGATCCCTGGACCTCTCTGGCCTAAGCTGATCCAGGCCTTGTCACCTGGGCCGCTGTCACCCTTGCACGGGTGTCACCCAAGTGGCAGGCACTGTTCTGGGTTCTGGGGATGCATCTGCGGACCCTGGCTTCAGTTCTAATGGCACAGGAGCAGAACGAAGGAGGGAACAGTCTCCAGTGTTAGGGGTGCAGGTGCTCTGGCCCCCCAGGACAGGAGAGCACAGCGGGAAGAGATGAGGTAAGCGTGTCCCAGGCTAAGGGGAGGGACAGTTGTTGGAGCAACATGGAGGGTGGGGAAACAGGAGGGAGCCAGGAACCTGGGAGCAGGGAGGAGGCCAATGAGTGGGGGGACAAGGGCTCAGAGGTGACCAGGGTCCTTGGAGGGTCAGTGTGACTTTGAGGGAGAGGGTGGACAATGGGGGTTCTGGAACAGAGGAGGGGTGGCCTGATGGGTTCTGGGAGCATCACTCTGGTTCCTGAGCCAGCAGGCATGGGCGTATCAAGGTGAGGAGCAGCAGCCTCCCTCTCCTGCCTCCAGCCCAGCATCTGGTTTCCCTGTGACCGGGGTGTGGTCACCCAGGAAGAACACTGGAGAAAAGAAGGAAGCCCCATTTAAGGTTTTAAAGTGTATTTTCCACTGTTAATCTCACAGCAAACAGTCCTGCCTGGAAATTAAGCTTCATCTCCTTTTATACTTGAAGGAAATATTCAGAGGTGAAGACAACTGCCTGAGGTCACAGAGAGGGTCAGGGGGAGCCAGGGCTCAAGCGGGCTTCTTGTCCTGCCTCTTGCCAAAGGGGAACCCCTGGAATGTCCTCCTCAGGCTACTTGGGTTCCAGCAGTGACAGAACCGAGGTCCCGCGCAGGGCACTGCATTATAATGTGATCTGGGCAGAATCACACTCAGTCACATTGTCCCCTGCTTTCCCATTAGAGCCCCTAGGAGAATCATTCCCACTTCCAGGAGACCAAGGGCAGACAAAGGCGCCTTTCAAAGGCATGCAGTGGCTGCAGGTGTTGCTCAGCCATCCTGATTCCTCCATTGCCTGGATCTGTGCAGTAGCATGTTGGGAACAGAGAAAGAAAAATGCTGCACTCCTGGTTCCTTGGCTGTTTGTCTTGTGGTTGGGCTCTGAAGCTCCCCTCTGCTTAGGCTGGGGTCTCATGGTCTCTCCACCTTCTGCCTGCAGCCTTGTGCACCGTGGTCAGATCCTGTCCTTGGCTAGGCTGGGGACAGGCTCCTGTCTCTGCCCTAGGGACTCTCATCCTCCATCTCCTGTCCCTGTAGCCCTTCTGGCCATGAGATGAACGTTCACATATAAATGCCTCAAGTTTGCTGGAACAGTTGGGGGCTGAAGTCTGCTTCACAAACCTCCACACACTCAGTCTCCGTCCTTGCAACATCTTCTGCAGCTGGTTTTAAGTCTCCCATTTTGCAGACAAGGGAATAAATCTCAGTGTGATTCATTCACTTGCTCGGGGGCGGTGATCAGTAAATCAAGGAGCCAGCCCTGGAGCTGGGACCGTGTCCCCACCACCTCGTGTCACCTCGTTAAGTGTTTGCTGAACCGCTGAACGGGGGGTGTGTCAGATTAGGCGAGCTCCGTTAGAACCCCTGCACTGACCATTTAGAGCATGTTATTCAAATCCAGCCGACTCCTGTCTTACACCAACTGTCATCAAAGGCCACCGTGAGCCGCATCTTCCTTTGTGCATTTGAAAAAGTTCCATCTCAAAGCCATCACGTCAGTGCAGGGACCGTGGAGGAGTTGGCTGGAATTAAATCAGGAGCCAGGAATGGGAAGAAGGGAGAGGAAGGTCATCTTTTGAAATGACGAAGAGGTGCTGTTTTCTCGGTCAGGTAGGCGCGGCTTCCGGAGCACCCCCTGGGCTGCAAATTTTAATTCCAGTCTCTGCAGCTGCTAATGTGCTTGTCGCTTGGAGAATAGACACTAATTGACAAGCAACTAAATAAACAACGTGTAACATGAAAGCAAACATAAGCTTTAAAAGAGGGGGGGAAACCAGCAAAAAGGATGAAATTAAAAATGTGGGGGGTTGAACGGTGTCTTCCGCCCTCCATTAAAGCAACATCAAAAGGCTTTTCAAAATATTTGTTTTATGGCGAAGATACAGTTTGGAGGCATCTAAGCTCCTGTCCCCACGCCGCTGTGCTGGAGATCAGAGGCAGCCCAGCGAGAAAGGAGAGGAGTTTCTTCGGAAGGACCTGGAGAGGCACCAGCCGCCACCGGGGGGGCATGGGCCGGCTAGCCCCTCTGTCCTACAGGAGGACAGACTGCGGCCCAGAGAGGGAGCACGGTACAGCCAATGGCACACATTGGGCCCCTGGGAGGTTAGAAGTCTGGTTTGGGTTGAAACTATACGAATCCCTCCTAACCCCTTAACACCTCACAGTGGGCCCTTGTTGGAAATGGGATTGTTGCAGACCTCACTGGGGAGGGTGAGGTCATCCTGGAGGGGTTTGGGACCTCAACCCCACGTGAGGGGTGTCCTTGTAAGAGGAGGAGAGAGACATGGGTCGGGGGAAGCACCAGGTAAAGACATGGGGATCCACAGCGGGAAGGCATTTGACCACAGGGGTTGGAGTGACGTCACCGTGAGCCAGTGAAGCCACCAGCAGAAAGAAGGGGAGAGGAGTTCAGGAAAGGTTCTGCCCAGAGCCTGGGATGGAGCACGGCCTTGCCCACACCTGGATTTTGGACGCCTGGCCCCCAGGATAGTGAGAGAATAAATTTCTATTGGTTTAAGCCCTCTCAGGTGGACAAAACCCCCAGGTTTTGTTATGGTGGAAGCCAGCACGGCCTCTGGGACACGTGTCCCAAGTCCCAGCTCGAGATGCTGCCCCTGGGAACACGTGGGACTGATTGCACCCAGCTGTGCCCTGATCCCCACGTAGCCAGATGTCATTTGCCTTCCCCGACGTGAACCATGTCTGTGATTCTCACTACCTAGATTATAGGAATCTTCCCAAATTACGACTCACTTGCCCCTAGCGCTTCTGGAGTTTCCTGACCAACTATGCCTGCCCCTCCCACCCTCTCATGGGGTCACCCTTTGCCCTCACCTCTGTCCTCTCTCCCGTCTCTCCCTCCAGCCCAGCCTCCCCTGCTCCCTGGCTCCACCCCACCCACAACCCTGAACATGCTGGGAGTGCTCCTGCCTCAGAACCTGGGTGCTCCCTCCTTAGAATGCCCTCCCCATAGGCGTCTGTCATGTGGCTCACTCCCTCATCCCCTTAGAGATTTTCTCGGCTCTCACCTTCTCAGTGAGGCCCACGCAGACCCCGATTTGCAAACAGGACCTGCCCCCCACCCCGCGCTCCTGCTCCCATGTGTAATTTTTACCCGTGCTGTGCCCCCTGTGTACTGTCCCTCTTCGCTTCATAGATGGCACCCTCGGTGAGAGCGGGGACCTCGTCTCCTGGCACCTAGTAAGCCCCCATACCATCTGCTGGATAAATGACACTTCTCAGAGCCGGGCCTGGGTGAGGCAGCAGGGAGGCTGGTCCAGGAACCTGAAATCGCTCACACACGTCCCAACCCAGCAGCTCTGCTCTGGGGCTGTGGGTCACCACAGGACAGGCATGACAGGGGGGTGCGTCACCCTTTCTGGGGTGGCCTGAGGGCCTTCTGGAGGAGGTATGGTCGTATATGAATAGGTAGGTGGGAGGGCCTGGCAAAAGCGTGCTGGCAAGGAACAAGGGCCGTGAGGTCCTGTCCCCCCGAGGTTGCATGAAAGAGATGTGGAGACAGTCGGGACAGACACGGGCTGGGAGATGGGCAGGCGGCCTGCATGTTAGTCTCCCCACACGTGGACTCTTCCCGAGGAGGCAAGAGGGGACAGACCATTTCTGTGATGCAGAAGGTCCACATGTCACCCCCTAACCCTCACCACTCAGTGTCACCTGACTGTGCCTGAGTCTTGACGGGCCGAGCGACTTGGTCCTTCCTGCTCTGTGAGTGCACCCGTGCCAGTGAAAACCTGCGGGACGGAAAGTGGCCCGAATCCCCTTCAGAGAAACTGAGACCATGGTGGGGCTCACCATCTCGAGGGACCAGCTGGGAGGAGCAAGGCCTGGGCAGGCCACGGAAGGCGCTGGAACGGGGGTAGAGGGGCTCGCCACACCTCCATCTCCCCTTCTCTCTTTGGGCCACTGTCCTCCCTCCTCCGTGGGGGATGCACCGCCCAGCGGCATCCAAGCTCACAGCTTCTGAGCTTCACGAGTAGGGGAGAGGCGCTCCCTCCTGCAGCTGCCGAAGGCGGAGGCCTGGGAAGGGCGCGTCCTGTGCGCCCTCGCTGGGGCAGAACGAAGCAGGAGCCTCGTGTACAACTCCGGGCTGGAGCGTGGGGTGGGCCCCTGGGCCAGGCAGGGCGCCCCCACGCATGGAGGGCATTCACCCAGACAAGAGCAGATGGATCCGGGGCAGACAAAAGCCTGTGTCACGCAGGACCCATCCTGTCAGCACCTGGATCGAAATCAAAGTTCTTTAAGTCAAAAGAGGCCCCAACAGAGGACCCGGATGAAGGGGAAGAGTTGTCAGGTTTGGAGTCTGAGCCTGGGTGGGGACCCTTTTTTCCAGCATGTTCTGCGCGTTTCTCTCCTGTGAGACTCAGTTTCCTCCTCTGTAAAATGGAGGTAACCGGCTCTGCTTCTGAAGGGTTTTTGTGGGGTCCTGGGGCAGTCATGCAGGGGCACTTTACAAACCCCAAACTTGCCAGGCCGTGGCCTGAGCTCCCCGTCCCTTCGGGTCTGCTTCGGCCCCCAGAAGTGAGCGCCCAGGTGACAAATGGGCACCAAGGCAGACGCCTGGCATAAAACGAAATTGCTTATCAGAGAAATAATGCTGAAAGTAAAATAAATTACTCTTTGCACTGACGTTGTAATTTTAAAAATTAATTAAGAATAAAAGGAAGATGCATCTCGAAGGAAAGGAGAAGTCTAATTTTGACAGACAGTAATTAATTCCTCCGTTTAGGGATTCATTAACGGGCCTGAAGTACAAATTGCTCCTTTGCAGGGCTTGAAATTCCCTGGAGGCCGTCTCAAGGCTCCGGTGGGGACCGAGGGCCCGTCACAGGGAGGTCACTTCTAGGGACCAGAATCTGGGCCCTCTGCCCCCTAAGACTGGCTCCTGAATGTATGTCACTGACTGAGTGACAGTCCCTGTGGGGGGTCGCTGGGGGCTCCCTCCCGGGTCGCATCTCTGTTAGGCACAGGGGACCTTGGAAGGGAGCAGCCACCGTGCGCTGTGGGCCTGGGTGTGTAGTGCCCACAGGGAATCGGGCTGAGCCTCCAACACCCCCCCACCCTGACCGCACCTTCAGTAGGGTGCTGTGCTGGGAACGAGAAGGGAGAAGGGGCTGGGGGTGGGGGTGGGCGTGGAGTGGGAGGGGAGGCTCTGAAACAGGCTTAGGGGATTATGGGGACCATCCAGGGAAGAAGCGGAGAGGGGCATTCCAGGCAGAGAAAACACGGGTGTGCGTGTGTGTGCGTGTGTGTGTATAGAAACTGCAGGGCTCCAGGAGCTGCTAGAAGGTGCCCTATCCGGAGGAGGGTGTGAAAGGCGGGTGCAGTGGGCATGGGGAAGTGGCCTTGAATGCCAGACCCAGGAGCGTGGATTTTATCCTGAGGGCAACGGAAAGTCAGGGAAAGTTCTAAGGCAGGGGTGGCTCCCTTCCGTTTGAGAGAGAAAGAGCCCAATGGCTGAAGTCCCACAGCATACTTACTTCCTTGTGTCCTGAGTACCGCCCCTCCAGAGCCACGCTTGTGTCCATGGGGCAGATTACTTGTTTTTAAAATAAATGTCATAAGCTGAAAACAACCTTCAGTGTTCAGAGAGGTCATCCGTGGGAAGCACTCTTCATTCCTGCACCGTCTGAGAACGACGCCCCATCTGCTGTCCCCACTCGCCAGCGTCTATTTCTGCAAACACGGACGTTGTCCTCATAACCACAGTAAAGCTGAGTTACCTGCTGCCTCTGAACAGATCAGCCCCCGAAGTCAGTGGCTTAGGCTGTCTCCCAGGTGCAGCTCAGCCGGATGCTTCTGGCTCGAGCATTCTGGATGCTTTTGACTCACAAGCTGTAGCCCAGCTCTTGGCCAGGATTTCATCCATCCTCGGCCTTGACTGGGTCTCAAGGACCCACTTGCCAGCTCACGCAGGTGGTGGTTGGAGGCTTGAGGTCCTCACGAGCCATTGGACTGTGGCCCTCAGTTTACCTCGGGACAGGAGAGCCTCTCCGTGGCGCTGCACACAATCTGGCAGCTTGCTTGCAACAGGGTGGGTTATGAGAGACAGACGGTGGGTGCGGGGAAGGGGAAAGAGAGAGAGGCCACGGTCTTTTTAAGACCTAACCTCAGAAGTGACATCCCATCCCTTCTGCCGTGTTCTCATTCAAGGGCAGGGGACGACCCCTGGGGACCGTCTTAGAGGCTGTCCATCACCATTAGGAAATTCACGTGGAGACAGCACTTCTTTTACCTTCGAAATTAGTGGTTATTTGTGGGGAGGGTTTTTTTATTATTGATTTCTTTTCAGCGTAGCAGAATTCATTGTTTATGCACCACACCCAGTGCTCCATGCAATATGTGCCCTCTGTAATACCCACCACCTGGTTCCTCAACCTCCCACCCCCACCCCTTCAAACCCCTCAGGTTGTTTTTCAGAGTCCGCAGTCTCTCATGGTTTGTCTCCCCTTCCAATTTCCCTCAACTCCCTTCTCCTCTCCATCTCCCCATGTCCTCCATGTAATTTGTTATGCTCCACAAGTAAGTGAAACCGTATGATACTTGACTCTCTCTGCTTGACTTATTTCACTCAGCATCATCTCTTCCAGTCCCGTCCATGTTGATAAAACTGTGTGAATATCCCCTTCCTCGTTAAACTTGTTCACTAATTTATACCTGGATAGACGCACAACTTCTTATTTGGCTTTGTGGACGGCAAGCTGTCACTCCCGTTACCTACGCTCACACCTCCCAGGGCTGGCTGCCAGGATTCCCCTCATGCCCGCTCCCCGTCCATGCCCGGTCTGGTCTCTCCGATGAGGACACTTGATTTTGGGGAAGACTTGCCCTCAGCAGCCCTGTGACTCCTGACACCTGTTGTTTGCCTCAAGAAGGGGAGACTGCTCTCCTTCATGTCTGGCCTCAGGCCTTTGCCAAGGTGCTTGCTGAAGCTCTTCCCCAGAGCCCTTGAGGGAAAGGTCTGAGGAGGAAGAAGCCGGAGCACCTCAGCTCAGTGTCTGTGTCCCTGAGGCCCTGGTCAGCTGGGCTCCCTTCCTACTGTGTCCTGTAGATGGAGTCCTCTCTGTGGGGCTCAGATCCAATCATCACACCCAGGAAGGTTTTGAAGATTGTCTGGTCATACCCCGTTTCCGCCCTCCCCACAGCCCAGGGAGGGGAAGGCACTCGCCCGATGACACACAACATGTAAGTAACAGGGCTACAACTGGACCCCAGAGGGCCTCTGTCCTAGCCCCGACTCTGAAATGATGGGAGGTAGGGGGTATGAGCAGCTGGAGGACGGGTTGAGAACGCAGAGCCATGCTCTCTCCAGGGTGAGCTCCGTTTTCTGGCTTTTAGGATGGAGCCCTGGCTCAGGATCTTTCTGGCTGGTCCCCTTGGGCTATGCCTCCTATGGTGCTCCCCCTCCCTGGCAAGGAGGGCAGAAAGGGTTTCAATGACACAGACACAGTCTGTAGGCACCTGATGCTTTGGAGCTAGGGTGTCAAGCGACCATTTCTTTTGGGGGTTTAGAAGGCTGCATATTTACCTTAGGGTGTAGGGTCTGAGGGGGAGGGATTTGTCTGTATAGGAAGCCCAGAGCCTTCTTGAAGGACGTGGCTGAGGCCTTAGTCTTTTCTTCCAGAGATACAAACTAGAGGGACAGTCAGGGGGACTAGCATGCCCCCCGGAGGATCAGGAGGCAAGGGAGGACAGAGGACCTTTAGGGAAGGATCACTGCCCCCTGTGTGGGTGGCCATGGACCTCAGGGTGGACCTGGGATCCTGAGTGCGTTACTGTGAACCCGGAGGGCTGCAGGGCTGAACCCGTCAGTTACATCACATACATGTGGTTGAAGCCTCTTATTGAATAAGTTTAAAAAAAAAAAAAAAAAGGAACTGCCTGGGTGGCCCAGTTGGTTAAGCATCTGGCTTCAGCTCACGTCATGATCCCAGGGTCCTAGGATCGAGCCCTGCTTTGGGCTCCCTGCTCAGTGGGGAGCCTGCTTCTTCCTCTCCCTCTGACTGTGGCTCCCCCTGCTTGTGTGCTCTCTCTCTCTCTGTCATATAAGTAAATAAAAATCTTAAAAAAATTTTTTGAATAGGTAAAAAAAAAAAAAAATTAGGGTGAGTGATCAGTAGTGGAAAACCAGAAATATCTAAACTCTTTAATAATGGGAACTTTTGATTAAATAGATTTTGATGCCTTGGAGCATTATGCTGGTGAAAAATATTTTTTTAAGAATTTTTAATGAAATGGGAGTATGCTCACAACATAATGTTGAATGGCAAAAGCAGGGTAGGGGCGCCTGGGTGGCTCAGTGGGTTAAAGCCTCTGTCTTCAGCTCAGGTCATGATCCCAGGTCCTGGGATCGAGCCCCACATCGGGCTCTCTGCTCGGCAGTGAGCCTGCTTTCTCCTCACTCTTTGCCTGCTTCTCTGTCTACTTGTGATCTCTGTCTGTCAAATAAAAAAAAAAAAAAAAAAAAAGAAAAGAAAAAGCAGGGTAGAATATAGAATATGATTTCAAGAGTGTTAGTAATAACAGAGTGGAAGAAAGTCTACAAGGGCTCCTGAATGGCTCAGTCATTGAATACCCCCCTTTGGCTCTGGTCACGGTCCTGGGGTCCTGGGTTCGAGCCCTGTGTCAGGCTCCCTGCTCAGCTGGCATTCTGCTTCTCCATTTCTCTCTGTTCCTCTTCCCCACTCATACTTTCTATCAAGTAAATAAATAAAGTCTAAAAAAAAAAAAAAAAAAAGTCTTCCAAAATGTTAAACAAGGCTAACCAGGGTTTCAATCTGGATTGTGAGATTGTAGGTAACTTTTATTTTCTTCTTTATCTTTCTATGTTTCCTGCGATAAATAATATTACTTGTATTACTTACAATAAAAGATTACAAGACACAATATTACATTTGGAATAAGAAACATAAAGGTTTACACTGATAATTTGTCCCATCTCAATGACAAACCATTAGATGCCCCCCCCACGATGGTTTCTCTTCCTATCTTCAGACACACAGATCATCTGAATCATACCTGTTACTCTAAAAAAAAATCCCTTTTGCCCCTTCATGAGGATGGCATTAAAAAAACACAATAGAACTAAGAGAAGAAGTGGCCAGAAGGGTGAGGTGCCCCATGGGAAAAGATGGGGGAGATTGACGACAATCTCAGGTGAGTGACTAGTGACCCTTGGGGTGGTTTCTCACCCACCTGCACCCTGAGTGTTTGGAAGGGGTTGAAGTGAACCACAGCATACATTTGTGGGTGGTTAGGATCGAATTAAGGAGACAGCCCATGGTCCGACAACAGAATCAGTGTAACTGACCAACCCGGGGACCAAACTTAGGGTCATAAAAAAGACAACCTGGTGTCATCGATACAGTACCTTTTCATTCATTACTTTACCATCTCAGTTACCCTGTGGGACAGACATTATAGTATTATCTTTATTTCAGTAATGAGGACACTAACGTCAGAGGGCTTAAGAATTGTGTCCGACTTACGCAGATCCTGGGTGGTGGGATTTGGACTCTGGTCTGGCCGTCCCAAAGTCAAGTTCTTGCCACGATCATTATTCCCACAGGGAGTGATGGTCTAGCCACTGAATTCCGTCTGTGTCCTGGTCCTGAAAGCCTTAGGGTTGTCCATGGGCTGTTGTCCTTTTCAATGCTGGTGAACTCCCCTTCCTTCTGGAGGATCCCCTGGGTCATCACCACTCATCAGCACGGCACAGGAGCCAAATGGCTGTCCCAGGGTACTTCATTTATTTTTAAAGCAAAAGGAGATTTCCCCGGGTAAGATAACAGGAATCTGAAGGGTGATAAGGGCTCCAGGCACATCTAGGGACTCCTCCACGCCATTGGCTCCTACTTGCTTCAGCCTCTCCACGGATGCATGCCTGTAGCAAAAAGAAGGGCACAGAAAGGCCCCGATTCACATTCCTCCAACTTGACAACCCTGGCTGAAAGTTGTTGGTACCTTCCCCAAGAGCACCAGCTGGAAGTCCCAGGGGACTTTCTGATTGGCCAGGCTGGAGTGGATGACTCTCCCCCAGGCCACGGAGGCAGGTTTGCCCCACCTTAGCCACACGAGTGGGCAATCCCCAGGGGAAGAAGGTATCTGAAGCCAGACAAAGACTCATGTGTACCAACAATCGAAGTTTTAAATCTAATTCTGTTTCTTGACTTACCTCCTTTAGGCAGTATCTGCTTCTTCCTTGCGAAGGAAGATGAGAAACTGACCACATTTTACGGTCTTCCACTTCTCCTTTCCCTTATTGAATTTAGGTCTGGTATTAATCAGAGTTTTCGTACAGATTGCCTTTGTAACTTTTAATATCATACTTAGTCTCTGTTTCTTGATTTATTCCTTTCAGATGGTAATTATCGATCTCTGCGTGGAAAAATAAAGAAATCGGTATACTTACACTTCCTCCCCTGTCTCCTGCTTGCCCCCGATTCTTGTTAAATAATTATTCTTGCGCTGTCAAAGTTTGTAACATTTACATTCTCTCTGTTACCGCAATGATCTCTCATGATTTCTCTATAGGTTGGTTCTAAAATTCTAAATCCAATGAGATACCATTTATACTCATTAGATCGTGGGAATATTCACCGCAGAGCCAAGGTGATGTGCTTCTATCTGTAGAGAGGAGAAGGGGATCCTGTGTCTGGGAACCCTCCGTGCTCACAGGAATGTTCTAAACACCAGCATCTGCAAAGTGTCTTGCAAGCTGGCCTGCACTTTTCTCGGTCCTGACTTGAGTTGCTATCGTTTTCTGTGTCTACGCTTTTCTACTTCCCTAAGTTTTTTAAGCATAAAATTGACCAATTGAGTGATTTTGGAGGTACTTTGCAATGCATTAAGTACATTCACCATGTCATGCATCCATCACCACGATCTGCTTCCAGAATTCTATCATATCCTAAAAGGAAACCTGTCCTCTTGAAGCAGTCAGTCAATCCTCATTCCCCTCTCCCATTAGCTCCTGGCAACGGCGAACCTTCTTTCTGTCTCTGTGGATGTATTTATTGCAGATGCTTGAATGAATGGAATCATCCAGTACGTGGCCATTTGTGTCCGGCTTCTTTCACCTAACATAATGTTTCCAAGCATGCAACAGTAAATACCTCATTTCTTGGATGAATGATACTCCATCATGGGGTAGAGCATGTTTTATCTACTAAACTGGGGAGTTTCTACCTTTAGCTATTGGGAAGTGTGTTGCTATGAACATTTGTGAGTAAATATCAGTCTGAGTTCCTGCCTTCACTTCTTTGGGGCACACACCTTGGAGTGGGATTGTTGGGTCATGGGGTAATTCTATGTTTAACTCACCGAGGAACAGCCACACTGTTTCCCACAGTGGCTACATCAGTTAGCATTCCCACCAGTGATGCAGGAAGGTTCCCATTTCTCCATACCCTCTGTCCCTGCTGATACTTGTTATTCTCTGCGTTGTTTTTTTTTTTTTTAAAGATTTTACTTATTTATTTGAGAGTTGGGGGAGGGAGAGAGAAGCAGACTGCCCGCTGAGCAGGAAGCCTGGTGCGGGACTCGATCCCAAGACCCCGAGATCATGACCTGAGCCGAAGTCAGATGTTCAGCCAACTGAGCCACCAAGGCGCTCCTATTCTCTGGTTTTTGATGACAGCCACCCTATGTGGTATGAAGCAGTAGCATTTCCCTAGTGACAAATGATGCTGGAGAATCTTTTCATGTGCTTCTTGACCATCGTGCATTTTCTTTGGAGTGGTATCTATTCAGATCTTTGTGTACCTTCGAACTGGATTCCTTGCCTTTCTATTGTTTCAAAAATTCTAAAAGTTATTATTAGTTATGGAAGCATCTCCAGACACATGTTTTTAAGTTCAAGTGCAGAGGGATAAATATTCTGCATTCTTGGGAACTTGTTTGATAGGTTGGCTTTGTATAGAACCCTGAGGTGGAAACCACTTTTCCTTGGAACTTAGAAGCTGTGGCAGGTTGAATAATGTGCCCCTGCCCTGAAAATATCCAGGTCCTAATCCCTGGACCCTGTGAATGTGATCTTGACTGGCAGGTGTGATGAAGGATCTTGAGATGGGGACCGCCCAGGTAGGCCCTAAATGTAATCACAAGTGTCCTTACAAGAGGGAGGCAGTGGGGGCATTTGTCTACAGAGGAAGAAGGGGGCCAGGTAGCCACCGAGACAAGATGCCACACCGCTGGCGTGGAAGATGGAAGAAGGCACCCAGAGACAAGGAATCATGGAATGCAGTTCTAGGAGCCGGAGGAGGCCAGGCAAGGCAACCAGTTCTCTGCTAGGGTTTCTGGACAGAGGTAGTCAGATGCCTTGACTTGCCCCTGGTGAAGGTGATTTTAGGCTTCTGATCTTCTGAACTCCAAGAGAATACATCTGTGTTGATGTAAGTCTCCGAGTTTGTAGGGACTTGTCACAGTGGCCATAGGCAGCTGGTACAGAAGCCGGCTCCGTCTACGGCATCCCGTGGTGGCTGACCCCGCTGGATTTTCTGTGCTCTGGAAGGATTTCATGTTTGCTCTTTACCTACAGAAAGCTGAAATCCCACCAGGAGCTGCCTCGGTGGGTTTTCTTCCTTCGCCCCGTGTGTCGTTCCGGCCTTCTGGTCTTTGAGGTCACGGCTACCCACCCCCAGGGCCCTAAATGCAGCCCTTTGACAAATGCTCCCACGCGCCCTTGATCTGGACGCAACAGCTGTCACGGTTTTTCTTTTCCTCTATTTGCTTTGCTCTCCCTTCCCCACCTGCCCCTTTGTTAAGTCAGTATTCGTTTCTTTTTTAAAATCTGCTCTTCTCAATATTTAATGTGCTAGCAGGTCATCTGGGGATCTTGTTAAATTCCAGACTTTGAGGCAGCAGGTCTGCGAAGGGGCCTGAGAATTGGCATTGTGGACAAGTTCCCGGCTGAAGCTGGTGCCGCTGGCCCCAGGGGCCGCACGTGAGTGGCAAATCGCAGATGTTGTGGATTTCATCCATGTCCCCCCGCGCACAGGGCTCGGGACATGCGGGATCAGTGCACCTCTGAAATGATCAAAGATGCGTGCGTGTGTTTTCTTAGTTTACATGGAGTTCCAACTTTCTTCTTCTCCTGAATTATGTCTGTTCTTCAAAGGCAGGGACAGTTCTAGCGGTTTCCCATGAATCATACTGGTCTGGTATGGAGCTTCTTCCCCTACCTTTTCACTACAGGACCTTCCCTCTGACCTAAGATTAAGAAATCCTTCATTTTACCTGCCCTCCTATGTTCACTACAGTATTATTCACAATGGCCAAGATGCAGAAATAACCCACTTGGCCATCAACAGACGAACAGATGAAGAAAATGTGCTCTGTCCATAAAATGGAATGTTATTCAGCCTCCCAAAAGAAGGGAATCCTGCCGTTTGTGACACGGATGAAATGGGAGGGCGTCACACTCCATGAACTAAGCTGGTCACGGGACAAGCCATGCGTGGTTCCACTTTCCATGAGATGATCTAAAATGGTCAAGCTCGTGGAAGCAGAGAAGGGAGGGGTGGTTGCCACGGCCGGGAGGAGGGCAGACCGGGGGCTCATTAAGCCATCGGTGTAAAGTTACAGTTATGTAGGAGGAATAAGTCCCAGACCTCAGCTGAATGACATACTTCCTATAATCAACAGTACTGCATGGCGCGCCGAAAAATTTGTCCATTTTTTTCAAGAGGGTGGATCTTATGTTAAGTGTTCTGATGCCCAAACCCCAAAACCCAAAACAAAAACCAACAGGGACAGAAGGAAACTTGCGGAGGTGTTGGAGCTGATTGCGGTGATGGGTTCATGGGTGTATACGCACGTCTGAACTCGTCAAACTGTGTACACTAAAAATGGGCTGGTTTCTGTGTGTCAGTGATAACCTCAGTACAAGTGTTAAAAAAAAAAAAATCCCAGAACTACATCTCTTGCTGACAACAAAACTTCTCTGTCCCACTGACTGCCTTGCCCAAGCCACAGCTGGCTCTGCTCCTATTCCCTAGTGCTGTGGCCCTGTACAGTGGAGGGAGCAGGATTTAGGCAGCAGGGGGCCTAGGCATGGCTGTCAGGAGCTGCCCTCTGTTAGCCACAATTGCTTTGGTTTCTCCTATACTCAACTTTGGAGCCAGCTGCCCTCAGTGTCCCTTCTACACCGCAAGATCCAGGTTCCCCACTCCACTCTGTGGTTGGTGTCCTTTCAGCAGGTAGGGCAAGGGCTCAGGGAGAGAGACCTGTCTCCATCACAGAGGAGCTGAACCCTTCTCCTGAGAATGTGCTGTGCAAATCCAGCCCTGGGAAGGGACAGCGAGCATCCTTTTTTCTTCCTCCAAGTGATGAGCATCATCGGGTCCCACTCAGGATTCAGTATCCCATCCACAGTGCTCTGCCAGGCCCGTGGCAGGTGCAGAAGACAGCCTGTTCCCTGACCTTGTAGAGCTACCCCACGGCCTGAGGAGAAACAGATTAGAAGTTTCTCTGTACCTGTGGGCAGCCAGGAGCTCCCGAAGGCCTCACCGGCCTTCTCTGCAGTGCTGGAGACATAATGATGCTTAGTAAATATTTGGTGAATAAACCAGTGTCGTTTCACCTTCTTCTTCAAGAAATGGTTTGGGACCTCTGAAAAAATATTGCTGAATAATTAAAAGAGACTATTGTTCAAAACTCAGAGAATGATTCGACCTCTCAGAAGTGGTTTCTCTGGATCCAGAAAGAAATGGGAGAATCTCATTTTGGACCCTTGGGAAAAGGCAAGGAGACGGTGGCTTTTCTGAAACTCGTGCAGGAAGCTATAAGGAGAGGAAGTGGAGATGAACGGATATCTCCATGAAATATTAAGAGAGTTGGAGGAGACAGGGAAGACTGACAAGAGACCTAGAGGACAATGGAATAATTACAGTATCTTTGGAAGCCTTCGTGGTGGAATTGGCTTTATGGAAAACCAAATCAACCGTGTGGAGGAATATCTTAAAAAGCTTCCTAAGCTTTTTAAGGAAAAGAGGCAGGAAAAGAGGACAAAGACAGAAAATATGGGGAAATAGTAGGTATGATGGTGGGTCTTGTGGAAAGAGTGGGACAGTTGGCACCAAGGCAGAAATTAAAGCCACACCGTGTGGGTCCAAAGGCCCCTTCCTTCCTGACCAAGCCAATGGAAGACCACCACTTTGATGAATTCTGGATAATGTGTTGAATTACAAGGAAAAAGAGCAAACCAAATAACTTGCAAGGATCCAGGAAGGAAAAAGAGAAATATTTAACAGGTGACCCATCAAGGGACAAGTCAGGCTTGGCTTCAGACTTCCTTCCTTTGTAGCAACAGACCAATGTCTACAGAGTTGTGGCCAAGTTCTTTTCTGGTCTTCCAAAGACTCTTACGACACGTGTCTTTAAGATAGGGCTAATAAGAGCACTTCCTTATAGGGTTACGAGAAAGCTAAGTAAAATATGCATGGATTTCAACATTTAAGAATATGCCCTGGCTTTGGTGTTTCTAGTCATTCTGGGGCTTTCGATACATGAAGATGCCAACCTCATTTGGGCCACACTGAATGGAGAGGCCCAGAGGGCTTCTGGATCTCTGCATTTGGAGCTCAAGAGAGAGGTGTAGGGTGGAGACAGTGGGGGCAGATTAAGCCAAAGGGGGCAGATTAAACCACCAGGAAAGTGTGTTCAGTGCAAAAAGAAGTTGTAGGAGGAGACCACCATTGGGAAAGGGACAGTGGGCCCCTGGGTACGGTCTGAGCCCAATCTGAAGTTTAATGGGGGTCCTGTTCTTGGTGGTGGAGCCCACTTGGCAATCAAATATCTCCTTTTCTAGAAAGGCCCAGAAACTGCCCCAAATCGTGGGGGTACCAAATTGCCTATAGCAGGCAGACCTCCCCGTGAGCCCACGAAAAGGAGCGTGGCCATGCACCTTTTCCTGGGGACTCAGCTGATCAATCACCGATAACTCCAGGCTCTGGGGTTTCACTCCCCTCCTGTCAATAAGGACGACTCCCCTCTCCTTTCAGATCAAGCAGACTAATTAGGTCTAGGACGTTCAGTGTTTGAAGATTGTATGATTAGGGAAAAGTACAAATTCAATTTCGCCTGGCCAGATTCGATTCTGCTCTAATCAGAGCGATAGAAGTCTCCATTGTGATAATGGTGGGGAGATGACTTTGTTTCTGGCCATTTTCGATGTGTCCCCCTGAAAACGCTTCCCGGCGAGCTGAGGCCTTTGGACTTGTTTTGCTGGGGCTGTGGGGAGGGTGAGGGTTTGGGGGGGGGTTCCCTTAGTTGGTCTCAATGTCGATACCTTCCTTTCCTGCAGAGCCCTGGTGAAGCCTTTGGACGGTGCCTGGGGTGAGGTTGGAACACGATGGTGAATAGGGTTGATGGGGGCAATCATCCCTCTGCCCCGCTTTGAGTGGTCCCGCTTTGCATCCTGCCGGCCCTTGGGGGTCCGGGGGTGAGGTAAGCGCCTGGTGGCAGCACTTGGGGCTGAGGGGAGTCTGGGGCTAGAACGGTGCACGAGGAATGACGACCACGGCCTCTCTTTGCTTCCCGTCTTCCCTCGGTTTCACCTGGTGGCCTCTCACTCATTCTGCAAAACCCGCTCAGAATGTTTCCTCTGAAAGCCCAGGAAAGCTGGCCTCTCTGCACTGTCCCATCACTGGGCACAGAGGTCTCTTCTTGCCCTTCTGTCTGTGAGCCTGCTTTTTTCACGGAAGCACTTTAGCTCTGAACTCAGATCTGAACATCCTGGGGGCATTATTGGCCCCTGTGGCTGGGGCCAAGCTCAGGCCTCAGAGGAAGCTGAAGTAGACACTGTTCTATAATGTCGCCCTTCAGGGGACTAGGGAGGTCCTCAGGCCTGCTCTTTGGTGTCACTTGGTCATGGTTCCTTCCGGCTGTAGGCCTGGCCAGCCGGGGGGGCCTGGGAATCTGCTAGAGTGTGTCGATGGAACGAAGGCCTTGGCGTTTGGAGAGGAGGGAACGCCTGTCCTTGTGTTCAGGCCACTGAGAAGGTGTGGCCCAGGTGGGGAGGGACTGTGGCTGGGCCCCAGCTTAGCATATGTGCGCGGTGGGCGGTGGCTCCCGTGGGATAAAAGACGGTGTGAGTGAGCCCCGGTCCCGCCGCGACTCGGGCTCTCGGTTCCCTCATCTCTAAGGCGGGGACAGTAATTGGCCTGCCTTATAGGATTGCTAGGGGATTCAGTGAAATCCGCAAGTAAAGTCCTTAGAACAGCACGGAGGTTAGCGCTCCGTGAAGTTGGCCGTGAGCAGCCGTGGTTGCCTCGTTCTGCGAAGGGGCTAGGGCCAGAAGCTGCAGCGAATGTGCGAGATCCCGGGCCCAGAGACAAGGAATGCTCTGGAATCGGGGAGGGGGCTGCTGTTCCGGGGTGTGGGGGAGGGACATCGCATGCTGAAGTCCAGGGGACCGTCCGGGAGTGCTTACTTTCTGCAGGGTGCCGGTAAGCCCTTCCTTACTTCCTCTTCGCTGGAACCTCAGGTTATCAAGTGAGTGGTAGAGACCCCTCTGCAGACTGGAGAACTCAGGGGACCTGATGGAAGGGGATGGGGCAGGGGGTGGGGACCAGGACAAAGGTAGGTCTGTTCGACGGCAAAGGACATTAGGCCTCGGGCATTAGGGCTCCACAATCTCCTTTCAGATCGGGAAAGGCCATGACCGCTGGTGCCATTCTACTCATTCACTGTTGAGGAACTGAAGGCTAGAGGCTGTCCAGCGTCACTCAGCCCCCTGTGTGGCCCTAGGCACCTGTTCTTTCCTTTACACCACCAACTGGCTGCAGGGAAAGGCCGGGGCGTTGACACCGGCTCCTCCTTCCCACCCTCCCTGGGGACACGGGGACCTGACTCACAGGTGTCAGGAGCACTGTTCCAGTGCTGAGTCATTCCCCGCGATAAGCATTAGCCCCTCGGAAAGCTGGCCCTGGGATCATCCCTGTAGCGGCATTTGCTGTGTCTTTTGAAATGTAATGACCTATGCACGATAACAGATAATTTGCAAATTTGACATAATCGGCACTGGCCAATTCCATTCAATTATTTGTTAATAAACACCAGGACCCCTGGCTGGAGTTTCATGCTTCCAGATTTGAAATGAAAAAACTGGGAGGCGGAACAGAACACACTCTCTGCCTCTTTTTTGATGAATATTTAGAAAGAACTTTATTTCGGAGGACCCAGGAACACCTAAGGTTTACTTGCTGTTCATTTGCATTGTGAATTTTTTTTAAATAGTAATTATCTGTAAAAGGTCAAATATTTGCTTTATCTATATAATTCAATTTCCCAAAGGCCTTTGGGATTCAAATTAATGCCCTTGTAATATCTTCATTGAAAAGGAAGATTAATTATGCTTACATGGAACCTAATTTGGCTTATCAGACCTTTAATATGGCTGTGATCGTGAATGCATTTAAATTTAGGATTACGCGGGTGATCCCGGTCCCTTATTTGGGAGACTTTTAATATTTGTCATTATTTTTATGCATATCATTTTTCCCGCCTGCTCAGGAAAATTAAAATGTCGGTTCTGAAAGGAATAAACATTATGTATTGACATTGGTAATTACGTTGTGGTATTTAAGGATGCATAAAAAACTGCACACAGGGCCTCAAATATAAATTTGCAGTTAATGCCTTCAGACGGAAACTGGAAGTCTTTTACTTGACTCACTAAATTGGGAACAGGCTGTCCCTGGGTTGCTGCCTGCTGTAGTCAGGGGTGGCATCTAGGCCAATAAAGTAATTTTTATTGACACTCAAGAAAGCTTCTAGTTCTGAGTGGCCCCAGGAAGTCTTGATTTAAGGTCAAGAGCCTGAAGTTACTCTTTGTCACTAAAGTGCTGTGTGATCGTGGCCAGTTACAGGTCCCTTCTGAGCCCCAGGTTCCGATCTCTGAATAGTGGTCACTCACGGGGTTCTTTCTCACTGGACGATCAGTTCCTCGGTGGCAGGGCCTTATCTTATGCCGTCTTGACCTCTAGCCCTGTCAGCACAATGTCTGCTACATATAGGCTATGGGTAGGACTTTGACCCCTAACAAGGGCCGTAGGCTCTTGGGGAAAGCAGGGGTTGTGAGTCAGAGTTCAGCTTTGTATTGGTTAGTTATTGCTGCGTAACAAATCAGAGCAAGTCTTACCAAGACTTAGTGGCTTTGGATAAGAACTATCTATTCGTTTTCAAACTCTGCAGGTCATCTATGCTCTTCTGCCGATCTGGGCAGGATTGACTGGTCTTGGCTGGGCTTGTTCACAGATCTTAGGTCAGCTGGCAAGAGGGCTGGGGGCTTGCTAGTCTAGAATGGCCTCGGAGGAGATGTTTTGTGGCCTTGCTCATTCTCGGGCCAACTCTGGCCCACTCACCCAGGTTTGTTCTCACGGCAGAATAGGAGTTTGAAGGCAGATGCAGATATATGCAAATATTTCATAAGGCTTCTCCTTGCATCTGGTTTGCTGGTGTGTCATTGGCCAAAGTCACTGAGTCAGTGTGGGAGGGGCCGACCCGGGGAGGGATACAGGGAGGCAGCGAAAGTTAGGGCCAGGGATGCCGTCAGTCCACCATGGTCTTCATCCTGGCCCTGCCCTCTACCAGCTCTGGGAACAGAGGCACAGAACTTGAAACTCACCATCTCAGCTTCTTTACCTGTTGAATCGGGCAGAGATGAAGTGAGGATTAAATGAGATAAATGCATTTTAAATATTTGATATGGGATCCGTGGTGGCTGCTAGGAAGGCTTGCCAAAGGTTCAAGGATAAATGTCCAAAGATGGGCACTGCCGATTTGTTCATAAGGTTGGAAAATCAGATAAATGCTACCTAAACGTCCATCAGAAGGTGCCTAGTTAAATAAATCATGGTACACTCACTTAATACAACACTTTTTGTTTTTTTTTAAAGTATTTGTTTTAAGGATTTTATTCATTTATCTGACAGAGAGAGATCACAAGTAGGCAGAGAGAGAGAGAGGAGGAAGCAGGCTCCCTGCTGAGCAGAGAGGCCAATGCAGGGCTCTATTCCATGACCCTGAGATCATGACCTGAGCCAGAGGCAGAGGCTTAACCCAGTGAGCCACCCAGATGCCCCGACACTTTTTAGGCCTTAGGTCAATAGATCAATATACTGGCCTGGAAGGAGGTTCATGATAGATTGTTGGATGGAGAAATACCCATTTCAGCACAACTTGCTATGTAGGATTCCATTGTGTGTGTGTGTGTATGTGTGTGAATGACATGTCAACCGTAGGTTTATTCCTGTTTATAGAAATGTCCAGAAAGCTGTGCCCCACTGTAAGTAGTAGCATCCAATCCTTCTCGATTATTTGAATCTTTACAATGAACATACCTTACTTATGGAATGGAACAAGAAAAAAAAAGAAAAAAATTTTAGGCAAAGAGCATAAAAAATGATGGCTTTTGGGTTTTAAGTCATCTGAAGAACTTGCTAAGAGCCTCCAAAAACAATACAAACTATGAACTAATATAAAAATGGTAACAGCCGCCCTTTACTGGGGACTCGTTAGGTGCTAAGTACTTCACATCCTGTGTCTACCATACCTGAAAGACGGGTGGGATCCCCCATTTCCCAGAGGAGGAAACTGAAGCCCAGAGGAGAAAAGTAGCTGGCCAGCTGAGAGCTGCTCCCGGGGTCGGCCAGCTGCCTGCTTTTGCTGCCCAACCCCCGCCACTCACAGAGACGCTGCACCCATGTTTGTTTGTAAAGGAGAAGTTCCCCGGGCCTGGCTGCCCCCTGGAAGGGCCAAGGGGCTTTTTCCAAATACAGATGCCTTGTTCCCACCCCATAGTCAAAGAACCACTCCTCTCTTGAAAGGGGCCCTGGGAATCTGTATTTTCATATGCGTCCGCAGGGATCCGGGGACAGTCAGTCTGGTCTTCAGGATCGGCTGCCCTAAATCTTTTCATCCTTGTCCAGTGGGTCACAGGATCTTCACACCATCCAGGGAACAAAATGAACTGTAGATTGTGGCCATCATCCTCATTTTACAGATAAGGAAACTGAGGCTCAGGGGATAAAGTCGCTTGCTTGGGGCCCTGGAACTGGGGAGTGGGATTGAAGACTTGGCCTGACTCTGAGCCTCTGGGCCATTCCAGTGCCCCACTGAATGGACTGGCAAGGCCCTCGGGAGGGTGATGGGAAAAGAAGAATATTCCTGGAAAGTTGTAGGCCACCCGGTAGCTTGTGGCCCCCAGCTGCCCCCCTCCCTGTGCCCTCAGCCTTTGGGAGTGTCCCCATGGCGCATTCTCTGCCGTGCGCTTGGAGGCTGATGCCATGTGGAGCCGTGGTGGGACGCTCGCCATACCCATGGTCCCCCAGACGCCCCCAACGATCCAGCCTGATACAATGGGGGCAAGAAATGGGCCCTGAGGGACCCACCTGGGTGGCTCAGTCGGTTAAGCGCCTGACTCTTAGTTTTGGCTCAGGTCGTGATCTGGGGGTCCTGAGCTCTAGCCCCACATCAGGCTCCCCACTCAGAGTGGGATCTGCTTCAGGTTCACTCTCCTTCTCCCCTTCCTGCTCCTGCTTTTCTTCCTCTCTAAAATAAATAAATAAATCTTTAAAAAAATATTTAAAAAAAAGAAAGAATAAACAGAAATGGGCCCCAAGGGGCCACTTCCTCCTCTGCCCTCTGCCCTTCCCAGCCGCTGCAACTCTGAGGGCTCTTTCTCTCTTCTTTTCAGTTTGCTGCTTCTTGGCTTTTATTAGCAAATTTCAAGGGAATAGGTTTGCTTGGCAAACGATAAAAAGGTGGTTGTAATCGGAGAGCTTCGAGCCATCACATAGAGGACGTGAGCCCCGAGGAGACTCCACCTGCGTTCCCGACCTTCCTAGCTGGTGGGAGCCAGCTACTGGGGAGGTCGGGCTGGGGATGCCTGTCAGTCTGGCAGGAGGCCCTGCAGGTCTGAGAACATCTCCTGTGTGTCCCCAAACCTCAGAGGAGCCTTTTGCCACCATCTCCCAGAGTGAGATGGCAGCGAGACACTGCATCCTGGTTTCTTCTCCAGACAAGGAGCCCCATGATGTCAACCATTGCTCCCTGCTCTCCTACAGAACTCTTGTCTCCTCACAGGCTCCTGGGATCTGTTCAGCGTGTTTATTTTATTTTATTTTGTTTTGTTTCGTTGTATTTTATTATTTTGGGAACAGCTTTACTGAGATATATACCCCCACAACCCCCCCACCCCATTGAAAATGGGCCATTCGATGATATTGCAAGTCGCTTAAGTTGACTGTTATTCACAAAGTCGTGCGACCATCCCACCATTCATTTACGGACATTTTCATTTTTCAGAAGCAAACTCATTACCCTTTACCTCTCACTTTCCAACCGCCCCGCCCCAGCCCATATCTCCCAGGCTGAGGCAGCCGCTTATCTACTTTCTGTCTCTCTAGCTTTGCACGTTGTGGGCATTTCATACAAATGGAATCATAAAAACTGAGCCCTTTGGTGCCTGGCTGCTTTTTTTTTTTTTTTAAGGATTTTATTTACTTATTTGACAGAGAGAGAGATCACAAGTAGGCAGAGAGAGAGAGGAGGAAGCAGGCTCCCCACTGAGCAGAGAGCCCGATGTGGGGCTTGATCCCAGGACCCTGAGATCATGACTTGAGCAGAAGGCAGAGACTTAACCCACTGAGCCACCCAGGCGCCCCTGGTACCTGGCCTCTTGCACTTAGCATGTTTCCCAGGCTCATCCACATATCCGTGCTTCACCCCTTGTTATGGTTGAATAATACTCCATTATTTTGCCAAATGGGTAATATACCATCATTTATTTCATTTTATAAATATCCCCCCCCCTTCTCTACCTCCCAAAAGGATTTACCAGTTACACAACTCAGAGAATATGGACAGGTTAAAAACAAAACTAAGACACAATTTCTGGGAGGTTTTTGTTAGAGAAAGATCACACAAATGGGAGAAATGAAGCACCAGCATGGTCAAGGCTGCCTGTTTTATAATTGTCGAAATGAGAAAGAGCCTCAATGTATAGAAACAGGAATCTGGCTAAAGAAATCGGGGTAACCCATATTAGGGCACACAGTGCATCCCTGTGGGCTTTCATCCGTTGATGTAAAAAGTATCCGTGACATAGAGTTGAGTCAATTACATGACTCCATTTTTATAAAAATTATACTTTTATCTCCAAGGGGTGGAATTTCCAGTGGGACGTGTGTATTTTTATTTTTGGGGGGAAAAGAGTAAGGAAGTTGAAGCTAGGAGTAGACAAGTGGAGCATCATAAGATATACCTTAAGGCATACCAAACAAACACCTAAGAGAAGATTTGAGCCCCTATCATATGCTGGAAAGTTGTCTGCATTTGTGGAAAGGGCCTCCGTTGCTCCCTCTCAGTGAGCACTAGGAAACTGATAGGGCTGGATGATCAAACTTATGTTTGGCTCTGAGCTCCCCAGCAGCCAAAGCAAAGAGGGAAAGCAGTATCTACAGCTTGTTTGCTGTTGCCTAGAGAAGCCACAACTATTTCTGAGAGAGGCTGACAGAGCCCATCCTTCTGTGTCTCAGGGAGATACAGCTCCCTGCTGGGACGAACAACACTCTCCAGGACATCCTCTTAGTACATGCAAGAGCAAGACTCCTAAATGCTGGGCACTGTGTCCTCCCTTGCGCAGGCTGAGAAATGAGCCTATGAGGGGCAGGGGTGAAGGGAAGCAGGGCAGGGGTGCTACTCTCCACTGGCAGCTCCTAATATTTGCAGTGTGAGCCTGTGGGGGCTCAGCACGCTGCCCTGCAGGGGAGGGAGAGGAGAAAGGAGGCCTCCTGGGCGCAGGCTCCGGGTCAGGCACTCCTTCTCTAGCTCCTCCTTATGAGACGTTAGCCTGAGGTTCTCATCCTGCTCATTCTACAGCCCAGGCAGCAGAGGGGGATGCCAGGGGCCCGAGCTCATCCAGCTGAGTGAGCAGACCAGGAGAGTCTTACCAGTCTTGCTGTTCCGAAGCCAGGGCGCTTGGGACCCTATACCTGGTGGGCCCTGCATCTGCTTCTCGAGGCTGCTCTGGCTCTTCTCCTCTCCCTCTGCAGCCTTACAGTTGTGTGACCTCGGACAAGTTACTTAACATCTCTGGGCCTCAGCTTCTTCATTTGGAAAGTGGGGACGACAGCCCTTCCTCGTTGCGGTGAGAAGGAATGTGTTGGTAGATGTGGAAGGGGCTGAGGGCAGCGCTGATGTCACAGCCGACACTCCCTGGTCTTCCTGTGTCTTTGTGACGCCTCTTTCTCATCTTCCCTCGCTGTGCCCTCTGCTTGGTTGTCTCTTCTTCTTCCCTACACCCAGTCAATGTCTTCTATCTTTCGGATTATGGGTTAGATGCTGCCTCCTCCAGGAAGCCTTCCCTGATTCCCCAGCGCTCCACTGTGCGCCCTTGCTCCTCCCACATGGCCTGGGTATGGTCTGCTCCCCTTTGGCATCACCTACTGTCTGGCGTGTGGAGGGCAGCTTGTCTGTGACTCGCAGATTGTATGACACACAGGGACCAGTGGGATATCTGGTGAGTGGCTGGGGATAGATGGGAGCAGGCCTGGCTGGGGAAGGCCTGGCATGCTTGGGGTGCAGATTGAGGGCTGACCGTGCAGCCCTGACCATGCACAGCACACACGCCATTTAATCCATGTCATGGACTTGTCTATCCTCTGCACTTGATAGCTGAATTAGTTCATTGGCCTGAGCTCACCAGCTAGTGAGAAGTGGACTGGAACTTGTACCATGGTATCAGATGCCAGATCGTGAGACCTCCCATGGTGCCCTTCCTGTTCCCGATCTGCACGTGGACAGACGGGTGGGCCGTTATAGAAATCAAGGTGAGAGGAGGATGTTGGGGTGAGATCGACATCTTCAGAAATTACTTGGGGCCCGGGGTGTGGGTAACAGACGCCTAACTGAACTCACATCTAGCTGCACGCCTGCATGGGTTCCTACACAAACACCTCCAAAGGGGCAAATGGACCCCACACATTTGAATGCTGAGAAGAATTGTACCCATAAAGAAACAAGCAAAATTGCCCATGGAACACTTCCAGGCAAACACACAGAACACTCCAACACAGACAAGCAGAGTCTCAAACGTATGTGTAAAATCCCGTGTTCACCATGCACACCCTCCCCGCACCCACCCCCTCCAAAATTCACAAATGGAGAGAAAACCCTCAGGAGTGAGGTGGTTGAAGGAAGCAGGGAAGCCCTAAGATGCCCCATCCCTCCCCCAACAAGTGCCTGTCCTATCAGGGGCTGCCCCCTGGCAGGTGCCATGGCCTTTGGCTTGGGTCCTCACCCTGCTGGGTTTTAGTCTTCCTTCTCCTTGGCATTTCGCATCAGCGACTCTCACCCAGAGAGTAACCGGGCAAAACAGAGCAGAGGTGCGGCGAGCAGGGTGCTCTCTCCGTTCTGGGTTCCGGGCTCTCACAACTGCCATCTTCCCAGGACCTTGGCCCAGAAAATGCCCTTCTGGCCTTTTGGGATCCAAATCAGGCTCATGGAGACCAGGTCACTGATACTGCGAGATCTCCGCTTCTCCCTGGGAGACGGTTCGCACTGGCACCTGCGGACCCTGGGCAGACACTGGGCGAGACCATGTGGAAAGAGCAAGCCGTGAGTCCTGTGCTGGGGGTTCGGTGTGGCAGCGGTGAAATGGATCTAAGGTCCTTGTGGGCCCCGGGAGTCTGAGTGTTTCTGTGGTCCCCTCAGTTTTATAGACCCTTAGGCTTGCAGTTTACCTGGGGCTTTCTTTTGCTGGGCAGAGTCCAAAGATAGGCGCAGTGTCTGCTGGAGGGACTGCCTGACGCTCTCTGCCTCCTTCCCATCCCCAATCTTGAAGTCAGAGGAGTGGTTTTCAGCTAACAATCTGACCATGTCACGTTCTTGCTTAACGCTGGCAGAGCCTTTCCCCTGAGCTCGGATTTGCAGTATTTGCCTGATGCGGCTCCTCGGCCTTGCTGCTTTCCCTCCCAATCTCTGCACTGGCCACACTGGCCTCTCATGGTCCCTTCCCCGTGGGGGTCATCGCCCACACCCCTGGCACCTCCCTGCCAGCCCGCGTGCACCGTCTGGCCAGCACACATTGGCCCTTCAGGTTTCAGTTCAGATGTGACCTCCTTCAGGAATCCTTCCCTGACCTTCAGGGCTGGGTCAAGGGCCCTACTACGTGCTGCCTCTGAACCAGTCCTCATCAGCCTGAACTGTAATCTTCCCGGCTGTCCCCGCCACCAAGCAGGGGCTCTTCGAGGGCTTCTTGGTGTCTTTGGCATTCAGCACAGAGTGGGACCTCAGGGTTCCGGGCCCGACTCTGCCACTCGCTGGTTCCGTTGGCCACTCTCCATCATTCCGGGGTCAGAGTGCGAGACAAAACCTCTCTACGATGCAAGACACAGCGTGGCAAAAACCGCCAGGGTGTAACGTGACCGAGTCACAGACCTAATGGTTTCCACGGCCTCTGTGATGTCCTCGCACCCCATGCCTCTCCTGCAAGCCACACTGGCTGGAGTTAGTACCGCGATGTGATATTTGAGAAAATAGAGGCCCAAAGAGGGCGCGTGACCCGCCACTTGTCTGGGTCGAGGCAGGAGCAGGTTCCAGCCCAGGAGGGAAGGCATGGTGAGGAGGGAGCGTTTCTGCTGTTCTTCCGAGTCCTGGGCAAGACTCGGTGGAGGCCGGAGGTGGGGGGGGGGTTCAGGTGGGGGGAACAGCCTGAGCACAGGGAAACTGTGGGTGTGGGAGTGGTTCTGTGCTCCTGACCTCACTGAGGCAGGCCGTGCTAGATCACGGGGGCCTCTGAAAGCCAGACCGAGGGATGGACCCCAGCCCGGAGGAGGGTGAATCTGGGGGCAGAGAGGCTACTGAGAAGACTGTAGCAAGATCCAGGCAAGAGCTGGTGGTTGGAGACTGGCAGGGGGGCCTCAGGCTGGAGCAGAGGGTGCGCCCCCTTCTGTTGTCCTCTGTCTGACCTTGGCGGGTTCCCCCGATGCAGTCAAGTTTGCCAGTGGCCGCTGCCTCAGATGAGGCAGCGGGTGGATGGCCCTCCTTGAGGGCATCTAAGAAGGGCATCCTCGGGGTTCCTGCCGGGCGGATGGGGGCGGGAGTGGGGGGTGGCTGGAGGTGGGAGCCCTGTCAGCCGCCTCTGACTTCCACAGGGGGTCAGTGTAACATTAAAGTTCCTCCCCACGGCTCTGCCCTGCACAGCCTGACAGAGGCCGTTGGGTTCAGGAATCTGGGTCAACGGGTTGTCTTCGGAGCCGCTGGTGGGCAGGTGCGAGGCCAGGTGGGCCGGGGGAGACAGAGCCACTTGAGAGTCAGTTTAGTTTGTTTTCTTTGTGGTTTTGACTTTAGGGTCGCAGAGGGGACTGAGAAAGCCACATTTCTGTAACACGCAGAGGTCCCATCCCTTCCCTCCGCAAGCCTCCAGGAGGCCGGCCCTTGCCAGAAATCCCTCTGCCTCAGTCTGCGTTCACCTGCGGAGGTGGGGTCTGCCTACAAGGAAGCTCTTCTCCCATGACACACGCCAGAGCCCTCGAGAGCCTCAGAGATGACCTTAGATCTCAGCTGAGCCCGCACATTTTGTGACTCTCTGCTCAGTTGCTGAGAATGTCGAGAAACAGAGACCAGAGCAGTGGTCTGATTTGCCCCAGGTCTTTGGTGAGTTGGTGGCAGACCGGGTTGGACTCTCGGTCAGCTCACCCCCAAGAGGCTCTTTGATTTTCAGTGGGACCAGCCTGGCCTGATGACGTCTTTGGCAAAGAACTCTGGGACTTGAGGTGGCTGTCCCTGGTTCAGCGCTGCCCACCCACGTTCTTGGCCAACCTGCAAGGGTGGGCACTGCTCTCTTCAAGTCACAGGTGAGGAAACAAGTCAGGATGGTTGAGGGGCGCCTCAGAGAGCAAGTGGAGGACAGACTTCTTGACTCGAACTTGGGGTTCCATAGAGAACGTCTGTGCTCCCCAAACTGATGTCATGAACATCAGACCCAAGTAGACTGTTGGCACCTTACCTTTGGAGATCTCCGTGGCCAAGTTCAGTGCTTCTCAGACTTCGATGCCTGTACCTGTCCCACCTGGACATCATGTGTCAATGCCCATTCAGACCAGTGGCTCTCCGGGGCGGGGGCACTGAGGGTCTGGAAGATTCTTTGTCTAACCAGCTTCCTGCTGATGTTGGTGCTGTGGGATCAGGTTGTGGTTGAGACCCTACACTCATCCCCCTGGGCGCACATCATGGGTAGACAGGTTGCAAAGTCAACAACATCACCTTGGCTGTCCCCTCCCAGGGACACTGTAGCCACTTGCCCCTTCCTCTGTCTCCCATACATCAGAGGTGAGGGAGCCCCAAAAGCACAAGAAGGAAAGACAGAAGTCTCGCTGGACTCCATTGCAGAGAGGAATCCCACAAAACCGCTGCTGGTAAAATCCCTCCTCGATGTCCCCAGAGCTTGGGGAGGGCCAGGAAACGTTGAATGCTCAGGGAAATTAGGCGACACTGACCTCTTAGTGACGTCTCTTCCATGTCTCTTTCCCATGCCTTCTCAATATTATTTCTGCCTCCCCTCCTGAATCTTGTGTGATGTTAATAGTTCCCTAAGTATTTTTAATTAGATTTTCCAAGCAAAAGAAAGTTTCCAAAGTTAATTAAAAGTTGTCTCACTGTAATTGTATAAAGGCAGCTTTTGCTTCTGAAAAATTAAATTCTTGTAATTAAACTCCTCTATCCGTTTAAAGATTTCAGTGGAATGTTTATTATTCATCTATTAGGAAAACCTTGGGAGGGTTGCCTACCTCCACAGCCAGGAACTGGTCCATCTGACACAGTGTTGTGGACCCAAATTTTCCCTGCCTTTGATGACTTCTTGCCTCGGGAAGAGAAAGATCAAGTCCTCTGTGATTGGGCAGGTATGTGAAATGCAGGCTATGAGTTTGCCTCTGTGTATGATGGATTACATTTTACTCACGTCTATGGATCACCCCTTGCTGGTCTTCCCCATTTCTGCTGGCTCTGGCCACATGGCTTTCTCGAGCCAATAAATGGAGGTAAAGTGACGTATGTGACTTCAAGGAAGAAACTTCCAGAACCAGCACGTGGTTTGCGTGATCTTCTCTGCTGTTATGACTGACAATAACTCAGGTACACAGAGGCTTCTCTGGGACCTGGAGTAAGACCTAGAGCAGAGACGCAGCTGCCCGTAAGGTCTCCTCTATTAATGACATCTTCGCCCAGATGAATCCTTCCTGAGTCTCGTGACTCGGCTTAGCTGTCCCTTTCTACAGAAACCATCCCCTGGTCAACAGGACAGGGTGAGTTGTCATTCATGTGAGCTATCACAGCCTCCCTGGATTTCTGGTGCAAACCCTAATACTGTTATGTCTAATGGAATAAATGCCAGTGTGTCCTTTAAAAAAAAAAAAATCAATGCCAGTGTAGTTAACATCCAGTGTTATGGTAGTTCCAGGTCGACCGTATAGGGACTCAACAATTCTGTACAGGGCTCAGTGCTCATGACCTGGGCACCCACTCTGACTGTGAAGAGTCTGTTTTCTTGGTGTGTCTCTCTTTTTGTTTTGTTTCTTAAATTACACATATGAGCAAGTCATGTAGTATTTGTCTTTCTCTGACTGACTAATTTTGCTTAGCATTATACTTTCTAGGTCCATCCATATTATTGCAAATGTCAAGATTTCATTCTTCTTTCTGATTGAATAATATTCCATTACATATGTGATGTCAATGTATCATATATATATATTCTTCTTCTTTTTTTTAAAGATTTTATTTATTTATTTGACAGACAGAGATCACAAGTAGGCAGAGAGGCAGGCAGAGAGAGAGGAGAAAGCAGGCTCCCTGCTGAACAGAGAGCCCTATGTGGGGCTTGATCCCAAGACCCTGAGATCATGACCTGAGCCGAAGGCAGAGGCTTTAACCCACTGAGCTACCCAGGTACCCCTATATATTCTTCTATATACAATACATTTTCTTTGTCAGCATGTCCTTTAAATTGAATGCATTGGAAATAGATCCTGGTCTTGTATCTGTGTACCTACAATCCAAATAATGGCATACTCATGCTCGTTGAATGGGTGACTGAACTTTGGGGGTCAGTTGGATCTGGAGCTGAATCCCAGTTTACTAGTCAGGACAAACCATGGACAAGCCATTTAACATCTCTAGGCTTTAGTTTTTCACCTGCAGAATGGATCTAAGAATGAAGACTCTGTGAACTTGTCTGGATAAGTCCAACCTGCCAGGGAGAGGGGGAGGACAGGGGAATGATCTACGCAGGATGCTCCCCCACTTCTTTCCTGAAAGGAGCCCCAGGATGATGAACAGACGTCTGCCTTTCTCCAGTCTTGGCTGAGGAGAATTTGGGATTTGCTTCTGGGCAGTGAGGCTGATGAGTCAGCCTGGCGAGGTAGCTGGGATATGGGGCTGCGTGATTGATTTCTTGACACGGGGTCTGACTAGAGCTAGGGTGAGACCCAGGGGGCCAAGACTTGGAAGGTCTCTCTCCTTGGGCTGGAGGTTCAAGATGGCTGCAAGATAAGTCTTTCTCTAGATATCAGTTTCTGTCTGTGGCACAGCCCAGCCCAGACTTCTCTTCAGACCTTTTCTTGGGATGGTGTTAACTAAATCATGGTGGTTCCACCTTGTGGGAAGCCGAGTCATGGCTCCCTCAAAGACACATTTTTGTCCTGACCTGGGACAATGTTATGCTACATGGCAAAGAGGAGTTCAGGTTGCCCATGGAATTAACGCTGGTATTCGGATGACCTTGAAAGAGGGAAGCTTCTCAGATGGCCCCATTATAAGCACAGGGTCTTTACAAGTGCAAGAAAGAGGCATGAGAGAAGCCATGGTCAGGGGGAGAGACGGGCATTCCCAGTGCTGTGTTATGAGCTCTGCAGATGGAGGAAGGGGCTGCGAGCCCAGGACTGCCGGCTTCCAGCCTCCGGGAAAGGCAAGGACGTGGGTTCTCCCCTAGAACCTCCAAGAGAAAAGCTGTCCTGGAGATGCTTCGATTTTAGCCCAGGGACACCCATTTTGGACCGCTGATGTCCAAAACTGTAAGATAAGAAATAATCCTGTGCTGTTCTAAGCGACTAAGTTCGTGGTAATTTGTTAGAGGCAGAAGGAAGTTCACACACCACACGTGACTGTTTCTTCCCTTCTCTGTGTCTTTCCCTTTATTATCACGTCATTAGCATAACGTAGCCTTTCTGCTTTCAGGGCACCTGGAATGGCATATTGGCAGGTGGCTTTGATGAAGATTTTTGTCTTTCCCAAGTGAGCTCTCCTCTTGAGATTAAAAAAAAAAAAAAAAAAAAAAAAAAAAGTAACTCTCCCCCAGTCTGTCTGTTCTGCCTCCTTGTTTCCCCTCTCTGCTACCTCAGGGCCTGGTTGCTCTGCATTTTTCTGGAATTTACCAGGTGCTGTTCTGACTCTTTCTTAGCTACTCTGATCCTTCCCATCCCCCTAAACCATAGATTCTCTCTGATCAATACTTCACAGTCAGTATTCCCCCACCTTCCCTGAGTGTTGCCTTATATTATTGAAATATATTGAATATATTCAATATATTGAAAGGAATTCGTTCGTGAGTTTCCTCATCTAGCATCTTCCTTTCTTCCCTCCCTTTCCTCCTTCC
This sequence comes from Meles meles, assembly GCF_922984935.1. NCBI lineage: Eukaryota > Metazoa > Chordata > Mammalia > Carnivora > Mustelidae > Meles > Meles meles. Next base: position 14,233,254 of record NC_060076.1, read on the forward strand.
TCCTTCCTCTTTCTCTCCCTTCCCTTCCCTTTCCTTCTCTTCCCTTCCCTTCCCTCTCTCCTTCCTACCTCCCCTCCCTCCTTCCTTTCCTCTGTCTCTTCCTCCTTCCCTCCTCTCCTCTTTCTTTTCCCTTCTCTCCTTCTCTCTGCCTCCTTCTCTCCCTATTTCTCCTCCTTTCTTCCTTCCTTATTACTTTGCTATTTGCTACGGATGAGTGACAACGCTCTGAAATACATAATTCTGTATGTTAAGCAACAGACAGCATGCACTATTTCAGTACCTAGTGTGGGCTCCCTCTTTGCCAGGCGCTGAGCCGCATCCTCTGACCACGGCAAATGGCCCTGACCTACTTTGTTATCTCATTGTTCTGGGTGTTGCCAGCTCTCTGTGTATTTTTAACTATCCTGTCATGCCCTCTGAATTTAAACTTTCTCACCACTTGGCTACCTGGGAGCTGACAAACTCCTTTGTTTCTATTTCATTTCGCTGCCTTCCGAAGATCAAGAGTAAAGTTCCGACCAAAACCATTAAAGAGGGTCTGTATCCTGGGAGGGAGGAGAATCCACCTGCTTTGGCTCTTCTAATCCTACTTTCTGTTCTTCCAGGACACAGCATTCTTTTCCTGCGTGGCTTCACCAATTCTGCATTCCGAGGTGGAGGGAGGAGTACAAATTGCCCTCGGGCTGAAGTTCACGTGTGGAATGTGCCCCTTCAACATCACAGGCAGAATCTCCACAAGCCTGAGAAATATGACAATCATGGGCTGCCCACCGACAGGCACTGAGGCTGAAAGTTCTGTCCAAAATCCTTTGCTGAGGTGGTGGGGGGGGGGTGGCACCTCGGTGGCTCAGTCGGTTGGGAGTGTGACTCTTGGTTTCTGCTCAGGTCATGATCTCAAGGTAATGAGACTGAGCTGCCCAGCTGGGTTCTGTGCTCAGTGTGGAGTCTGGTTGAAATTCCTTCTCTCTCCTTCTCCCTCTGTACCAACCCCACTGGCTTGTGCTCTTTCTGTCTTACAAACAAACAAACAAATAAAGTCTTTAAAAAAATCTTTTGCTGGGAACTCGGAGGTTCCCACTGGAACCCCTCTTAACACTTTTTTTTAGAGAGTTGGAAGAAAGTCTTTAATGGTGTAATGGGACAGACACGGATTCTCTAGAGTCACTAATACTGTTTATACACTATGAACATGTTGCAAATGCATGAGCAGTTTGACAGTGAAATAAATCAAGAACCACCCCCCCCCTTTCCTGCCAGCTCAGCCCCACAGGTACCTATTTGGGTTTCCTCAGTTCTGCTCTTCCTCTGTTCCTAAGTTAAAACAAAAATTGTGGGAAAATAGATCTAACATAAAAATTGTCATTTAACCATTGTTTAGTGTATAATCGATTCAATGACATTAATTTCATTCACCATGTTGTGCAACATCACTGCTCTATTTCCAAACTTTTTTTTTTTTTTTAGCCCCAGACAGAAACTCTGTACCATCAAGCAGTAGCTGCCCTTTCCTCTTTCCCTGGTAACTTTTTATTTTATTTTTAAGATTTTATTTATTTGAGAGAGAGAGAGAGAGCACAAGCAGAGGGATCAGCAGGCAGAGGGAAAGGGAGAAGCAGGCTCCTCACTGAGCAGGGAGCCCGATGTGGGGCTCGAACTCAGGACACCGGGGATCATGACCTGAGCTGAAGGTAGAAACTTCACTGACTGAGCCACTCAGGCATCCCTCCCTGGTAACTTCTAATCTCCTTCCTGTCCCTATGAATCGGCGTATTCTAGGCATTTTGCATAAGCGGAATCATACAATATTTGTACTGTTTATAGCTGCACAGTAATCCTTTGTATGAATAGACCACATTTGATTTATCCATTCATCTGTTGATGGACACTTGGGTTATTTGCACCTTTTGGCTCTTGTGATAATGCTGCAGTCAACATTGGAATGCCAGGGGCTGAGTCTCTTTTCCAAGTTCCTTTGGCTAGACTCCCAGGACCAGGACACCTGGCTCACATGGTAGCTCTATGCTCCACAGCAGTGACACCATTTTACATTTCCCCCTGCAAAGTACAAGCTGGGGGCTTCCTCTTTGGTCTGTTTCCTTTCCCCTTCCATTGTTTTTTTATTTATTTGAGAGACAGAGAGAGAGCACTAGAGAGAGATTGAGCATGAAGGCGGGGCAGAGGGAGACAAAGAAGCAGGGAGTCACTCAGCAGGGAGTGACGTGGGGCTCGATCCCAGGACCCCGAGATCGTGACCTGAGACAAAGGCAGATGCTCAATTGACTGAGACACCCAGACGCCCCTCCCCTTCCATTTTTAACCCCGTTACCCCTCATCCTCCAATTTCTTACAGTCCTCTGGTACATAACTTTTCAATTCCAGGTTCTATGCTCCCGTTTTTACCGAAGTCATTCACAAAGAGCGGCCTAAGATGTGAAAACCGACAAACTCCCACCCAGAAGGAGCAACGTTCCTGGGCCATGGAGCTGCCACGCCATCTTTGAGCTGGGCTCCCCATGCACCAGCCATAAAAGATCAAAGTACAACGGGATTATAGCACATTTCAATCCAATTCCATTTTCACATTACATTTAGGTGTCTCCAAAGACCAAGTAATTCCTAGATATTTTTGGCCCATTCCCAGATTTCTTTTTTTTACTCCAACATAAAAGCACAAAAATTCAACAAGTAATAGGTATAGAAAATTTTAGTGCAAGCAATCTAAAGTTGATTGTGCATTCACGCAGCGCAAGCCCAGCCCCATCCTTTCACAAGCTCCAGAGTCTGCAAAGCCACTGCCGAGAGAAAGCACAGCGTCACCATTGAAAAGCGTTCGAGCTCATACACAGCAAACAAAAGTAGCTGACCTTAAAGAGATTTCTCTTCATTCCAGTGAGGAGGAGACCTTCAATCTCGTGCGAATTCGGTACATCCCAATGGGAAAGCACACAGCATGTGAATGATTACGTGTCTGGATAATCACCAGTGTTTGGACACGCAGCTTAAGGGTGAGTGCAAGCCCAGATTTGGAAACTGTACAACAGGAAGGGTGTGTTCAGCTAGATCTCAAAGCTAGTGAGTGGCTGGGCATGGAGATGATTTAGGTCTCCACCTAAGTCACATTATCTCCGCGTTCCCCACCAGGACTCTGAGCGCGTCTGCGAGCATTTGCTTTACTGTCATGTACCTTGCGTTTCTGTCGGCAAGATGTGTCCTCTGGTATCGGAAAAGCCTACAAGAGGTGATTTTTGGGGTCTGTGAATGCATACTTTTTTTTTTTTTTTCATGTAAGCTGCTGGTAATTGTTACTTCTCTTTATGACATTGAGGGGGAGGAAGTTTTGCAGGAATGGGATGCTTTTGGATAGCGGAGAAACCTGTAGCCTGAGTGATGGGTGTTGCCCCGGAGCCCAGAATGCAGTGACACCATCATCGTGCCCAGGGGTTTAGGCAAAAGCTCTTCAGTTTCTGAGATGGCGGTGGATGATGCTGTTGGTGTTATTGGCGCCTCTGGTCTGGACTTGGACTTGACAGAGACAGAGCAAGGACAAGACTGTACAATGTAGAGTCTTCAAAACCTGTGCTTGTTTGAACTTACAGTATTTCCGGAGCAGTTTTTCTTTGGTTGTCTGGAAACAGCTCTCTCTGGTGAAAGTGAGGCCAGAGGTGATCAGATCCCAAGATGAGATAAGTTGTTTTGAGCTGTGCTGTGGCTCTATATGGCATGACTTCTCTTGTCCCTCGTCCCCCCTCTCTTGTCCCCAGCTTTAACTGAGCTGCTCTTTTGTTTCAGATCCTATGCCTGGTAATGGGCATTCGGGCTAGGATGCCACACTGTCTCATGCCCTTCCAGTTCCCAGTGGGAGACATCTGCCAGGTACCATGGGAGTTCTGGGGTGGAGGGAACCCAGGGGCGACCTAGAGACCTGGAGAGTTCCAGGGGGTTCCCTAGAAGAGGTGGGGCCCAGGTCTCGGCCCCAGGAAGGCATTAAGATAGCCTGTCACTGTCCCCCAGTTTAGCTACCCTGTTGTTCTAATGCCACATCCTCAGACCCAGTCTGGGAAGTCGCCCCCAGCCAATGGCATTTGCCAAAATTCTACAGCAAAGCGCTGGCACGAGGCCCAGAACAGAGGAGTAAACGTCACACCTGGCCTGTCTCAGACACGTGGCGGCGGGTACTTTGGATTGATATTTTGCTTGGAACATTGGTTCATTTACATTCTCCCAAAATGGGGGCCATTCTCTTCTTCCTTCTGCAAATTTGATTTAATCTTATATCATACTTAGGGAAATGCAGGGCCCCATCAGCCCCCAGTCCTGTTCTCCCCTGGGTAAAGAGAGGCAGAAATCACAAAGCGTGGCTGAGAGGGAAGAGAAGGGGACAGGAATCTTGAGGGAAGCCTATGTTTGTAGCCTTCTTTTTAAGCTTAAAATAAAGTTGAGGTGAAGTTCACAGAGCATACAATTAACCATTTCAAGCATAGGATGTCGTGCCTTGTGGTACATTCACTTGCTACATAAACCCAAATACCACCTCTCTCTACTTTCAAACATCTTCATCGTCCCGAAAACAAACCTTGTACCCATGAACTAATCATGCCCCATTCTCCCTCCCCGGACCCCGGACCTCATCTCTTTCTGTCTCTATGGATTTGTCTACTCTGCATATTGCGTATAAAAGGGATCATGCAATGCATGACTGTTAGGGGCTGAAATGTGTCCTTCAAAATTCATGTGCTGGTGTCCTAACCCCGCGCCCCTCAGACTGTGACCGCATTTGGTGGTGGCATCTTTGCAGAGGTCATTAAGTTAAACTGAGGTCCCTAGGGTGGGCTTTAATCCAATAGGATTTTTAAAAAAATTTTATAATGCTTTCAAGTCCATAGTATTTATAACATTTTAAAAATGATGTTCTGTTAGTCACCATACAGTACATCATTAGTTCTTGTTCCATGATTTATTGTTTGCATATAATACCCATTGCTGCATGCAATCCTTGCCCTCCTTAATACCCATCACCAGACTAACCCATTCCCCTACCCCCCCGTCCCCAAAACCCTTCGTTTGTGTCCCTGAGTCCATAGTCTCTCATGGTTCATCTCGTCCTCCAATTCTCCCCACCCCTTCATTTTTCCCTTCCTTCTTTTAATGTCCTTCATGCTATTCCTTACGTTCCACGAATAAGTGAAACCATGTGATAATCATCTTTTTCTGTTCGACTTATTTCACTCAGCATAACCTCCTCCAGTCCCTTCCATGTTGATACAAACGTTGGATATTCACAGACTTTGTCTTCTCAAAGAAGAGGAGCTTTGGACACAGGCACCCACCAGGAAAGACCATGTGAAGTCTTACCCGGGAGGGAGAAGATGGTCATCTCCAAACCAAGGAGAGAGGCGTCCGAAGAAACCCAGCCTCTGACCCCTTGATCTCAAGACCCCCAGTGTCCTGAATGGTACTAGGTAAATTTCTGCTGTTTAAGATTTCTGCTACTAAGTGTCCTCTAGTCTGTGCTACTTTGTTACAGTAGCTTTAGCAAACCAACACAGGGATTCTTTTTTTTTTTTTTTTTAATAGTCTTTCTTTTTTAGAGCAGATTTAGGTTCATAACAAGATTGAGCCGAAGGCACAGAGTTCCCGTTTACCCCCTGGGCCCTGCGCAGCCACACACATGGCCTCTGACACTAGTGAGGTCTTGTGGCGACTTTTTGTGCCTGGCTCCTCTCGCTTAGCACAGAGCTTTTGGGGTTCACCCATGTAGTGGCAGGTGTCATTCCTTCTGTCCTTTTTATGGCGGGAGAATGTTCCATTGCATGGCCACCCAGCATTTTGTCCACCTGTGGACAGACATTTGTGTTGCCCCTACCTTTCGGCTCCCGTGTGCACGTTTCTGTGTGGATATAAGTTTTCATTTCTCTTGGATGGACACCTATGCGTGGAATGGCTGGGTCATATGGGAACTCGATGTTTAATTGTTGGACATGTTTATAGCCTTTTTCTGTGACCACAAGTACTTACGGCATTTCTGCCTCCTGCCTCCCCAGAGCCCAGTGTCGTGTTGCGGTGGAGGTTTGAGTCTGGGATAAACTGCCTGGCCCACGTCCTGCCTTTACACTACTATCTGGAGGACCCCGGGCAAGTTCCTGAACTCCACTGCTCATTTTCTGGAGGGGGGTCTCGTAGGATGGCTGTGCAGATGACATGGCAATGGGTACGAGAGACTTTGTACGTACGAGTCATTCGGTAAATGCTGGCTACTTTAGGATGCCAGAATGTGCCCCATGCACACAGTCCCTGCTCGACTTCTTGGCTCTTTGTACTACTGTTCTCACCCGCAGGGATGTGGACATGTGAGGGTATCAGGGGAGGGCATTCTGGGGGAGACGGGGAAGTACATAGAGGGGTGGTGGAGGAGTGCCTGGGGTAGGTGAACTTGGCTGCAGTGGGGTATGTGATACATTTTCAGGAACTGATGGGGACCACACTTCAGGTGTCTGAGGATGCTTTACTTTCAGCGGGGTCTTTCTTTCTTTCTTTTTTTTTTTCATTTTATTTTGTTTTATTTCTTTTCAGTGTTCCAGGTCATTGTTTATGCACCACACCCAGTGCTCCATGCAATACGCGCCCTCCTTAATACCCACTCCCAGGCTCACTCAACCCCTCCCCCCTCCCCTCCAAAACCCTCAGTTTGTTTCTCAGAGTCCACAGTCTCTTATGGTTCATCTCCCCCTCTGATTTTCCCCAACTCCCTTCACTGCTCCTTCTCCCAATGTCCTCCGTGTTATTCCTTATGCTCCACAAGTAAGTGAAACCATATGATAATTGACTCTCTCTGCTTGACTTATTTCATTCAGCATAATCTCTTCCAGTCCCGTTCATGTTGATATAAAAGTTGGGTATTCATCCTTTCTGATGGAGGCATAATACTCCATCCTGTATATGGACCATATCTTCTTTATCCATTCGTCCGTTGAAGGACATCTTGGTTCTTTCCACTTTTTGGCAACTGTGGTTATTGCTGCTATGAATATTTGGATATGATCAGCAGGATCTTGAATGCTGACACCAGTCTCGGGGAGGGGGTGGAATGTCACCGAGCTCGTGAGATGAGAGGAGGGTAGGTGTGTTCTCTCATAGTCAGACGCACATGCATCTCAGCAACTGGGGTGGTGTTTGCCATATTTCATGACATGGGAACTTGACAGTTATACTCCAGGTACTCAAAATTTGTGGGACAGAAGAGCTCTGCTTAGTGCAGAGCTCCTTAGAACAGGCCCAGAAAAATGCTCCTTTAATGTAATGATTATCTGTGGAAAGGTGGCTGCACAAACACTTTACCAAGTTTTGCAAAAATAAAACAAAGGAGAATGTTAAGGGGAGCAAAAGACATCACGTTGTAAACCAGGGCTGGCATGAAAACTTACAAAGGGATAATGTAGGCTTAAAAGAAAATGCGTTTTTGAATCCTGAGGACTTTAATTCAGGAGTGAGGTTACCTGCTGTAGCAGGTGTCTTTAAAAACTCCATTTTTCAGGGCACCTGGGTGGCTCAGTTGTTAAGCAACTGTCTTCAGCTCAGGCCCTGATCCCAGGGTCCTGGGATTGAGCCCCACATCAGGCTCCCTGCTCAGCGGGGTGTCTGCTTCTCCCTCTCTCATTCCCCTTGCTTGTGTTCCTTCTTTCACCATCTCTCTCTGTCAAATAAATAAATAAAATGCTAAGAAAAAAAAAAAAACCCTCCATTTTTCCTTAAAGCTGAATTTGTTCAACACATATGACTAGACTGTATCATGAAATTAGGACTTTCTGAATGCCTATGATAAATAATATATACAAAATAATATATAGTATATATGTCCAAGCATATGTATTTAGTGCATAATGATACATAATAATTTCTATATGTATTAGTCTCCATTTTGATAATTAAACATTGTTTAATAAAAATGATCCATGGCTTTAAAAATGAGATGATAGTATTGAAAAAGACAAAGAGCAGGGCCCCCATGATGCAACTCACCAGAGGCAACCACTTCTCATCCTCGCTAAGATGGTTCTTAATTTTGACAAATCTGGTTAGTTTTGGGGAGTGTGAGTCTTCCAGAACATGCATTTATTTTATTTAAATGGTATGTGGGACTTTTACTGTTTTCCCTACTAACGCCTGTTTTAGGCGTAGTGAACAGCGGCTTTTGGGGCAGGTGAGCTGGGACCTGGCAGGGACCTCCTGGGGAGGAGGTGGCTAAGGTCTGACACCCTCCTTGGACCCCTCAGTGCCAAATGGTACAGTTTCCTAAATTAAGAAAAGATGCCTCCAAGACCAACAGGACCATTGTCTGAAGTGAGCCTTGGTCGCTGGCTCAGTGGTCCCCAGCTCTTACCCTCTCTCTGTTACTGGAGTCGGGTGAGAAGGGCACGGGGTTGGAATCAAAAGACCTGAGACACATGGACCCTCGGGTTGTCTTGGCTTAGTCCCTAGTCTTCTCGGTCCCGGCCTTACCAGGTTGGAGGAGGGCATCAGGAGAGATGTTGGGGTTTGTACTGGCTGGGGTCGGGGGCCCATCCCCAGGGGTCTTACTGTGGAGTGTCACGCGCTTGTGGAATCACTTGTGGCACCCAAGAAGCAGATCCTAGATTGAATGTCAGCAGCATCTCCCAGAACCATACTCAGAACCCGGACTTCTGAGAAGTGTCTGCCATTGCTGAGGTTACAACCACGTTGCTTCCCAACAGCCCAGGCGGGCGGACCGGCTGTCCTGCGCCCTGGCTTCTCCAGCTACAAGTTCCCGAATTCTGGGGACTTCTGTTACAGGTGCCTCAGGGGACACCGGCACAGAGTGCGCCCCTTTCAAGGAGGTCTGAAGACCACAGGAGCACCAGCTGCGCCTGCCAAAGGTGTGGTTGGGGTGGGGGTGGGGTTGTCTGGTCCCCTGCTTGCCACCCCTGCTGCTCTGCGGATGGCTCCGGGGACCCCTGCAGCCCAGGAGTCACTGCTGCTGCCCGTCTGGCAAGTGCTGTCCCTGTGTTCTGCCCTTCTGGGCATGCAGACTGGGACCCGGAATGCCCTGCAATAGTCCCCCAAGTCAGGAAAGCATGTCTCAGAAGCGCCCCCTGGTGGAGCAGCTCAGGAGGGGGATGGGCTGAAGCTCTGGGTCTTCGCTGGCCCAGAACTGGAAGTTTCCAAGATCTCAGGGCCACACTGTGATTGACTACCTCATGTTCCCCAGAAAATAGGAGCTGAGGCACAACCTCCCAGGTTATCAGTCTGGAGAAGGCAGTTCCAAGGAAGCAAGCATGGCGTCGGGGGCAGCGAGGCGAGGAAGAAGTTCTGCAGACCCAAGGTAGACGGTGGCTGTGGTGACCATCTTGGGCACTAGGGGCAGCAGAAGGCGCTGTGTCTTCAGTCTGTCCAAGGGCGGAAGGTGGGGCAATGTGGCTAGTGGCTCCCTTTTCCTATTGGTCCAACTTGACTCTTAGGAGCTGTCAGCGACCCTGAATGTCCAGGTTGTTACGACTGTACCCCACCAGTGGCCGCTGTGGAGCGGCCAGTGAGTGGACACAAGCCAGCAGTGGGTCCCCCTGTCTGTGCAGCTTGCAGCTGGGGTCCAGGGGTTGGGGGTGAGCCGGTGCTCCTGTGTGGTCCCTGAGCACGACCCATCAGTGGCCACAGGGAGGGGACAGGGGGTGAGTGATGCTGTCAGGTCAAACCCACGAGCAACACAAGACGGGAGAGGCAGCTGCCACAGCGGCTCCTCCAGCCGTGTGGGTGAAACACTGTGGTGACAGGATCCCCCTCCCGAAGGTGGAGATGAGGCTCTGCAAAACACCCCCAGGAAAGATCCCCGGGGCTGGAAGGAGTGTAGTCGCAACAAAGGAATCTTTGCAGAGGGTTGCCCACCTCACTGAGCTAGAAACCATGGCCCGAAGCTGGATTTCCATGTGCCTACTGTGGACAGCGGGATCTCATCTTCCCTCTTGCTGGGGTCTGTAGTGCTCACAGGACCCCCCCCCCCCCCACAGGGCTGCACGGGGAGGTGGGGAGGCTGGTCTTTGGCAGAGAGGGGAGGTGCTGGTGGGATTTGGTCCAAGGGGAGACGTGGCTCCAGAATGCCTGTAGCCACTTAGTGTGAGCAAAGGTAGCTGAGACTGGCCAGAGGGTTTGAGGTGAGATGCTCGGTAGAACTCTCTAGGCTTTGGGCATGTGAGGTGTGAGAAGGAGCACCCAGAGAAAACCTTGCATGTGAATTATTGAAGTCGGAGTCATTTCCTTTGACCTGTTCTTGGAGATCTGAGCTCTCTCTATACCATGAGCTCTGCAGAGGTGCTCAGACTGCACTCCCTGGGACAGCGAGCTCACTACCATCACCCCCAGATCACAGAGTTTGCCTGGCCCAGGGCAGCTTCCATCCTGGGATTTGTGGCTTTCCCTTCTCCAGTCCTTTGCTTGTCATTCCTCCCCTCCTCCCTCTGCCAAGAAACAGATTCTGACCTTTGCTAGTGACCACTCCACTGGTCCACGTCCCTCTGCAAGACCAGCGTCTTGGGAGGAAATCCATGCTGCAAAGGCTAGCCACGTGCCCTTGAAGACACATTGGGTTCGGGGGGAAGGGCCATAGCCTGGGCAGCTCAGCCCAGCCTTGTGAGCCCCTGATGACAGGCTGCCGGCCGCCGGCGTGCCATTTCATTCGTGCTGGCAATCAGGGGCCAACCTGAGTGATGCCTGATGGCAGGAGGCAGAAGATGACGAGCCCTTCCATCTCTCCCACGGCCTCTGACTCCTGCCTCCTGGATCTGGAGCTGAAGCCTGAACTCCAACCCCACCTGCCCTGCCTCACCCCACAAATGAAGCTTCCCACTCTCATGAAACCACGACTGCCACGACTGCAAAGAGCTAGGAGCTCTTCTCCCTCCAGCCATTCTTCCTGCACTCTCTCATCCATGCCACCTCCAAGCAGGCCTCCAAGACTGGCACCTTTAGCCTAGGTGCTGCTGATCACAGATCCCACAGCCTCATGGACACTTCTGTCTTGGCAACTGGAGGCACTTCCCAAACTCTTCCCACCCACGGTCCTCCCGGGTGAGTCCTCGTTTTACTGCACACACCCCAGTCACCCAACTATCCACTGTCCCTGCCACCACGACAGTCATCTGATTGCTCTCCACACCATTCCCACCTGGCTGCTTCCCTCCCCACTAGTGCCTGTGTCCTGGCTCTGAAATCAACTCTGATCATATCATTCCTTCTCATAGTCCTTCAATGGCTCCCTGCTATCTTTTAATTAAATTTTAACTCCGTCTCCTGCCCATCTTTCTAGCTGCCTCCTCAACCCCGTTTTCTCTTGCATTTAACTCCCAGGTCAAATGAAACCATGTGTGATTTCCCCAGACACCCATTCTGTTTTGTAACCCCAGACTGTACTCTTTCCGAGGAACCTTGGCCCCTGGCCCTGATCTGAGCCCTCTGATGGGCTTTTTGTACCTCAAAATCCTACTTAGTATTGCCTTCTCTTCGAAGCCCTCCTTCAATCCGACAGTGATATTTACCACTCCTCTTAAACTATTTCTCTATCCCAAACACACCATTCATTCATTAAGTCAACTCGTATATATGTTTTCTCAACTAATATTTGTTGGCCATCTGCCAAACATTTGATCCCTGTCCTCCCAAAGCTTGCCATCTGGTAGGCGAATTTGACCTGTGACACTCTTACACATTGTGATATGTGCAATAAAAGCCAAAGAATGTGGAAGAATATTAGCTTGAGGGGCACCTGGGTGGCTCAGTGGGTTAAAGCCTCTGCCTTCGGCTCAGGTCATGATCCCAGAGTCCTGGGATCAAGCCCCACATCGGGCTGTCTGCTCCGCGGGGAGCCTGCTTCCTCCTCTCTCTCTGCCTGCCTCTCTGCCTAGTTGCGATTTCTGTCAAACAAATAAAATATTAAAAAAAAAAAAAAAAGAATATTAGCTTGAGGAGTCCTGGGAGCACTCACTGAATAAGGGACATTTGTGCTGAGACTGGAGTAGGAGTCCTCTCCTACTTCCCCTGGAAAAGAACAGAGAAAGAGCATTGCATACGGAGCACACAGCTTGTGCAAAGGCCCTGAGGCAGGAAGGAGTGTGGTGCATTCAATAAACTGAAGAATAGGAGAGTGGCTAGAGCTCAGGGTGCAAGAAGGCAGGTGAGGGAGGCGGGGCTAAAGAGAGAGGCAGGAGTCAGACCACGTGGGAAGACAAGAGGGTGCCTGTGACAAGGATGGTCCCTTGGTTGGACATGTGGGTGCAAGAAAGTATTGGGAATTCTGCCAGGTGCCAAGATACCTGCAGCAAAGTCTGCCTTTCCTGTCATCTTGGGGCAGGGGTGCTGATGGGTGTCCACGGCGGGTGATGCATCGTGGAGAAGGGACAGTACTTATAGGCAAGAAACAGAGTCACTGAAGCAGAAAACCCCTTGGGAGCCTGAGTGGACTAGAAGAAATTGAAATTCCACGTTCAGGAAGCCCAGAGGGAGGCTGAGGGGGGACTCTGGGTCTCTGACCTGCAAGGTGAGATGGGTCAGACTTAATGTCATTTGACTCTCCAAGCTGCAAGGGAATCCTGGCAGTTACCTCTGTGACCTTGACATCAAGGCAGATTCTCAGTAAATGTCTGCATTTGGGAATGGACCTTGAGTACTGTCATAGACCTGGGCCCTTGGAAACACCTTAATTCTGGACAACGACGGGCTTTGGCTTGCTTCCACAATTTCTATTCTACTTGCTACCCCACCTTCCCCTTCTTGCATTAAGCAGAACTCGTGCCCTTCCCTGGCCGCCCCCTCTCCATTTGTGGCTTACAGAAGTTGTCTGGTCTTAGGCCTTTTAAAAATGCATTTAAACATGACCCCTCTCCATGGGAGCTCCGTCTCCTGAGCTGCAGGTGGGGAGGGCAAGCCCACACCCTCGGGCTGGCCCTCACTCAGCCAGGCCCTATCCAGCTGTCCAGCACTTAGAGACCCTTGCAGAGTCAGCGCGAACCCACCCCTATGAGCAGGAAACACAACTTCAGCACTTAGCGTGAGGCTGCTAATGCACCTGGAGGTCATTGTTTAGAGAACCCAGGACGGGAGTTGGGGGGGGGGATAGAACGGGGTGGGGGGCACCAGCCTGGGTTCAGAGACTCGTTGCCTTTTGATGAACTCAGTGGTGAGAACACAGCATGCCTTGTCCAGGAGTCTTGCCCAGAAGCTTGTGTAGGGCCGGCAGGTGGGAGGAGTCCAGAAAGGCCCCCAGGGTAGGCGTGAAGGTAGAGGACCACTGGTCTCGCAGTCTCGCAGTGCGGGGAGCAGCAGGGAAAGTCCTGGGTCACTGGGGAGGCTGACCTGGGAGAGGACAGGGAGTGGCTTTAATGTGCTCCTGGGACACAACTATGCCTGGTCTGGTTAAGCTCAGAGAGGACAGCAGATGCTGAGTATTTGGGGGGCCGTGGCCATAACAGGCCACACCCTGGTTGCCACTCTTCCTTTGCTTTAACCTGCCCTTCCCAAACCCCGCAAATGCTCCCTCAAGCACCATGTCAATCCGTCAGCCCCGCACACGGCCTCCAGTGCTGGCAGGATAAAGCTGCGTCTCCTTAATTGGACATCAGTGCCCTTCAGGCTCTAACCCAGGTTCTCCCTCACTGAATTTCCTGCCACATTCCCTGAGCGGCAGAATCCTGACTCCCTGTGGGCTTCACCTGCCGTGGATGCTGTTGCCTGCACGGCAGGCCCTTTCCTTCCTTTTGTGTCTGGGAAATGCTTCCTCCTCCTCAAACCTCATTCGCTTGGTGAGTCCCTCCTCCCCTACTCTCCGTGCTCCTTGGACACATGGGGCTGCTGTGGGCAGGGAGAAGAGGAGGCAGTGAAACGTGATGGCTGAGAGTCCATGTGCTCTGCCCCTCGCTAGCTGTGTGACTTTGGGCGAGTTACTCAACCTCTCTGAGCCTCATCTATAGATCGAGGACAGTGATCTCCCCCCGACACAGGGCTGTTGACAGGGTTTATTGGAAAAAACGCATGCACTGGGAAAGCGCATCGCTTCGTGACTGGAACTTTGTAGAGCACTTACTAAATGCTGGCTGCTGTTTCACTACAGTGCACGAGGGCTGGCTGTTTTTGCATTTGCCTTTCCTGTCAGGCCCCAGCTCCCACAACCTCCTTGACCTCAGTGCATTCCTACATACAATGGGAACCGGATTAGCTATCCTTTACCTAGGGTGTAACCATTAGGGGGCCCAGCTAGAACCCCCCAGAGAGTACGGATTTGCTGCATTTTCTCAAGAGAAAGGTCTGTGGCATGCCCTTTTCTGCAACTTTCTTCCTGGCTCAGTGCTGGGCATCTCCATCAAAACCCCTGGGGTGTGTCCTTGCCTCTGAGTGATTGGCCGAAGACAGGGTGCTCACCTTCCCTGCTGCACCCCGCCCTGCTCCAGGTCCCTCCTATAGCTCCCGGGGCCCTCAGATCATCTCCAAGCTCCTGGACTGTCCCATGAGGCCTCCTGTGTCTGTCATGGTCTCTCCAGCTTTCCAAAGTCTGGCCACTGCTTCTTTCGCTTCTGCAAATGGCTCAGATGCACCCTTAGCTCAGGGCTTTGGCTCCTTTTGTTTTCTCTTCTCAAACCAGCCTCCATGTTCCTGCTCTGCCTCCAGCAGGAGTGGCCACCCATGTGTGGGCTGGCTCATGCCTCCAGTTTCAGTCTTGGTCTCAGCCTCCTGCCCCAGGCCCAGGGGATGGTGGCTTCCAGGCAGCTCAGGGACTCAGGCTGAGCCCTGAGTCCCACTGTTTGGGTTTGAACCCCTGCCATTCTGCTTATGAGTTGACCCCCCTCTGAGCCTCAGTTTCCTTATCCATAAAATTGATCTATGTTTGTAGGGGTGACTTGAGAACTCAAGAAACCACACTCGGCTGTTGTATGTATTGGCCCATGATGGCTAAAGGGTGCATTTGCCTTTAAGACCAGAAATGCTTCCTCGAGGATGTGTGGGTAAATATTCGCTTCCTAAATATTTGATTTAAAGAGCTTGACTTGGAGGACAACATAAAATAAAGCTGCAGCTTTTGGCCATGTATTATTAATAGTCGTAAATGGGTGAAGGCGTGGGCTCTCTGTCCAATGATGCCTTTTCTCAGAGCAGTGGGCCTTTAACTAGGTCCCACTTATTGAAAAGCGGGCTGTAAAGGGTGGGAGGGCATATGAAATCTCTCTCCAGGTAGAATGAAAATGACGTGGCACGGACATCTTGCCAATTGGCCAGAAGAAGGATGGCTTGTGGGACCAGGAGATGGACCAGGAGATGGCAGAGAGAAACAGAGTTCCTTCATTCATTCACTCATTTTTTCACCTGTTCTCGTCTTAGGACAGTTTGGTCCCCATATTTACTCCTTTCTGCCTCTCTAATCCTTTCCTCTCTCCTTCCCTCCTTCCTTCCTTTCTTCTTTCCATAAAATCAGCAATGGAGGTAAGGAATATTATCTGTGTTGTGTGTAGATGACAAAGACGAGCTTCAGAACAGTGACATTTCTTGCTGCCTTCACATAATGGGGAGGAGGTAGATGGGGACTTTGAACTCTGCGGAAAACCATAGCCCACCTGAAGGCAGGAGTCGTGTCTGGTTCATCCTTGTCTCCCCAGCTCCTAGCTCAGAACTCCCAGCCAGTCCTTTTTTGGCAGCTGGTGGAAGAGAGTTTGCTGGCTTGACCTCTCTGTTCATTTTGATGAACAGACAGTGGTAGTTCCTGTTCTCAAGACACGGAGGGATAAAGAAGCACTGGACACGGATCTCACCCCAGAGAGTTCACCCTCTAGTGGGAAAGCCAGATGGCACCTTGTATGAAATTTGGGGGCCGGTGGCCACACACCAGCCTGTCCAGAGACACGACAGGCTGGAGAAAACAGCACTTGCAGATGATACAGTGGAAGGAAGAGCTGCTCGGTGCGCTGACGGTCCTGCCCGTGTGCAGGGAGGTATCCCCCCCTCCCCAAGATCAAATTGATAACAACAGGTTCCTTCACAGCACCTGATTTATCTGCCAAGCAGATTCTCCCCTGTGCGACCACGTTGTTGGAGCTGTCACCCCCGATACAAAGATGAGACAAATGCCCTCTCTAGATTTCATGTACCAGTAGGAGAATGAAATCATAACTCACTTTAGGAGCCAGTGATACATATTTATACTCTGACTGGTGCGTGTCTGGAAGAGCTCTTCTCTTCGTGCGTTCCCTGGCTGCGGACGGGCGGGCATCAATCTTCTCTCCCGTTTGCTAACCGGGCTGCCACTCAAGTCAGATTTACTGTCACATGACTGATAGTGCGCGGACGGTTCATCACGGGAACATTTGCCTAATTTGCCCCATCCGAACTGTTCTCTGCAACGCTGATGCCTGGTACGGCTCCGTAAATGACACATCTTTTCTGTTGGGAAAAAAATCTTTCTGCCCTCCCCCCCCCGTCTTCTTGTGTGCTCCCCATCTTCTTACTTAATGGAAGCAGCCAATGTCAAGACTATCTGTAACTCCATAGAAGGAAGTCAACATCTAAGGGCAGACAAAAACCCACAGAAACTGTCCTTGGTCCACACGGCATTGGCTCATTTTAGGGAAAGGGGCTCATTTCTTGTTACACTTTTTTTCTGCAGAGCTTTCAATGTTCTTTCTACTCTCTCCTCCAAGGGTTTCACTTTTCCCTTGTAAGCCCCTCCTCTGTGCCAGACCCTGAGATAGGAGCCTCCATGCATTGTCTACTTGAACTGTGGCGGGCAAGGATAATTGTCCCCGCGGAAGTTCAGTGACATCCTAACTTGCCACATGGGTTGCAGTCCCCTGGATCTCTCTGAGTCCAGGAACATTCCTTATGCCTTCATGATTAACTTCTAGACTTCCCAGGGTCAAGGAAGCCTTTAAATTATCTGTGTAGGGGCACCTGGGTGGCTCAGTGGGTTAAAGCCTCTTCCTTTGGCTCAGGTCATGATCCCGGGGTCCTGGGATCGAGCCCCACATCGGGCTCTCTGCTAAATGGGGAGCCTGCTTCCCTTTCTCTCTCTGCCTGCCCCTACTTGTGATCTCTCTTTCTATGTGAAATTAAAAAAAAAATCTTAAAAAAAACAAACCCTCTAATTGGACAGGTGCCCCACATTCGGAATAGGAAGTATCAATTTTGTAAAGCTGACGATTCTCTTTGAATTTGCTTATAAATTCAATGTGTTAACAGTAACAAAGTCATGGTAGGTAATGACAAAATTACTTGACGGTTCATATGAAAATCCAAACATGGGAAAGACAGTAAAAATCTGAAAATAGGGAGCAGGGACTAACCCTATGAGATATTAGAACACATTTGCTCTATGGTAACAATGAAAATAATACAATACTGGATGGAGATAGAGAGCGCAGAAATAGATTAAAAAATGTGAAAGGATTTTGTGTTTAGTAGGATGGCATTTAATTCAGAATGGTAAAGATGGATAGATGGTATTGGGTCTTCTGGCTGGTTGTTTGTGATTGGGATGGGGCAAGCAACATTCCTTCTTCACTCATTATACTGAAATAAATAGCAATTTAAGGAAGATATAAATGTAAATTATGAAACCACAGAGTCCTAGAAGTAGGTGTGGGTGAAATTAAGAGAACATCGAGTGACAAGGTTTCCTCTAACCAACACATAAAACCATGAAGGCAAGAAAGATAGACAAACCCATTACCTATAATTTAAAAATATTTCTGTATGGCAAGAAGGCATAAATAACCAAAAGGGCAAATGGCAAACTGATAAAATATTTGTGACACATGACAGAACACTTCCCCATTAATAAAAGTACTTAGCAATTCTAATGGAGGAGCCAAAGAGAAAAATGGGCAAAAGTTATAAACAGGCCCTTTCCAGAATAAAAGAATATTAATATCTGAAAAGATGTTCAACCTCATTCATAATTCCAGAAACGAAATCTACAATGAAAGTGAATTTGTTCTTTATGTATTGCAGATGGCCCCTGTTAAAAAAGAATGGGGGAGCGCCTGGGTGGCTCAGTGGATTGGGCCGCTGCCTTCGGCTCGGGTCGTGGTCTCGGGGTCCTGGGATCGAGCCCCGCATCGGGCTCTCTGCTCCGTGGGGGGCCTGCTTCTGCCTCTCTCTCTGCCTGCCTCTCTGCCTACTTGTGATCTCTCTCTCTCTGTCAAATAAATAAATAAAATCTTAAAAAAAAAAAAAAAGAATGGGGACCAGAAAACTGACACGTTGGTGGTCGTATGATGGTACATTGATTTGGTGGGGAGTTTAGCAATATTCAATACACCGAGCAATTCTGTTTGTAGGTGTATACTACAAATTACCTCAATTTTGTGCCCAGCTTGGTGGTGATTACGATGTAGCCGTGGAGCCTGTTGCTTAGCTTCTTCATCTCTAAAGTGGGAAGAGCACAGCCTGGTTTGCCCCAACCTGACAGCTGCACTCCTCAGAAACCTCATGTTCTCAAAACATGCATTTTAGAAGCTTTTTGTTTTGTTTTGTTTTTTCATAAGGGAGTCGGGCCAACACATTTAAAACTCACACTTAGTGGTTTTCTTGCAAGGGAGGGGCGTTTTTATAAATAGCTCTCGAGATTACTGTCAGGGTGCCTCGAATAACAATTTGGTTGATTAACACTGATAAAATGAAACAACACATTGTGTCACATCAAAACCAATGAGTTTGGAACAATCAAAATGAAGGACAGCCACCAACTTGGGCCAAAGGACGGGGGAAATGACTTCCAGGCCACCTTACTCAAAGTAGGTTTCCTTGGCTCACAGTTTGTCCTGGGACGGGATGCACCGAGGGGGTTGGTGTTGTCACGTGTGTCCCCTCACTACATGTTGGCTCTGGATTCCATCTGTGTTGGGAGCATTTGTGCAGGAGGAGAAATGTCCCCGATCTGCAGCATGAAGGTGCCTTTAGGCTGTGCTCCCGAAGGTCTAGGACTTGTTTCAGAGCCCAGGGTGTAGGCAGCACACGGCACATGTTCTAATTCTTCTTATTCAGCGTCTCCACCCGAGCTTCTCCAGCTGTTCCTCAAGCGCCAGACCACTCCAGTCCTTCTGTTTCCCAGTTTGGAAAATATCTTCAAGGAACTTGGAGTCTGGATGGAAGTGGGCATGCACATCACTTACCATCATGCCCCGCCCCCGCCCCTTGCCCCCGCCCCCTGCCCCGTCCCCTTACCATCATGCCCTGCCCCCCTTGCCCCGCCCCCTTACCATCATGCCCCGCCCCCTCCCCTCTACCTGCCCTGTACAAGCGTTCCCTACTGGAAGCCAAGTGAGTGGTGGGGAAAGAGAAAGGCGGAGTTAGTTCTGCCGGCTTGGGCGGGGGTGGGGGGTGGTGGGGGGGGTGGTTCACATCTGACTGTCACGGAAAGGTGATGTTCAGGGCAGAGGCCGTGAGTGACCTGACTTCCCTTTACACGGAGCAGAGATCTGTGGTTTCTGTTCTGACTTTAGGGGCTCCCAGGAGAGGGGCGCAGATGGAAAGACCACCCGCGCCGGCAAAGCAAGTGAGACAACGTAATTCATAGACCTGGAGCATGGCAGGTGTGCAGAGACGCCAGTCCCTGGGGTCAAAGGCTCATTTCTGGGGCCAGCCTTTCCGTGGTGCATTGAACGAATTAAACTGAGTCCCCGAGGTAGTGGCTGAGATTTCCGTCTCCTGTGAATCTAGCTTGGTTTTCAGCTTCATTGGATTTTAATCAAAGGTCATTCGAAGAAGTGGTTACGACCCTGGGGGACTGGCTGGTGAGTAAAATGGCCAAAGGGAGAGGGCAGGCTAGATCCCCTGAGGATGCAGAAAACCAGCATAGTTTAACCACACGAGCAGGCCAACGCTGCTCAGGAATGTCCGGTCCTGCCCGGCCTGGGGGCCCTGCGGCTTTGCACTGGGCCCTGGGAGCTGGGAGAAGTTTAGAGATCAGACTGGACCTTGGCCTGGGGACTCCCCAGGACTGGGCCTCTCATCTGGAGACACCCTCAGTCTGAGCCCAGGGAGGCTCACCTTGGAAAATTAGATTCTCTCCTCTTCCCACACTCCACCAAAGGGCTGTCCCTGGGGCTCCCAGTTCAATGAGAAGATTGGAGTTCCAGTAGAAAACCTCCACCAGGCAGGCACCGGTCCTAATAACCCTGCCATTTACTGGGAGCCTGCCCTGTGCCAGGCACATTCCCACTGAATATTGTGATGCCCATTTTAAAGATGTGAAAACAGATCCAGAATGCTGAAGAGGCTTGCCAGATCCCAGACAGCACGCAGCTAGGGAAGCTGTATGCTAAAAAGTTAATTTCATCTCTAAATATTTAGAGATATCTAAATATCTAAATATCTAAATATTTAGAGATGAAATTAACTTTTTAGCATACAGCTTTTTAGGCATCCTTTAGGTGCCTAAAAGATAAGGACTGGGGCACCTGGGTGGCTCAGTCAGTTAAGTGTCTGCCTTTGGCTCAGGTCATGATTCCAGCGTCCTGGGATCAAGCCCTGCATCGGGCTCGCTGCTCAGCAGGGAGTCTGTTTCCTCACTCCCTCTGCAGCTGCCCCTGCTTGTACTCTCTCGCTCTCTCTGTCAAATAAATGAAATCTTAAAAAAAAAAGAAAGAAAGAAAAAGATAAAGACTTTTACAAAACAAATATCATTATCCCGCCTAAACAAAATTAACAAGAATTCTTTAAAATATCAAATACATACTGTGTTCCACACTCCCCCCCACCGGTGGCTCGTTGCTAGTTTGGGGTTTGTATTGGGACTATACATTGTGATAGGTGATGCGTTGCCTCACTTTATCTCAATCTATAGGTCCCCTCTCCATCTCTTTTCTCGCTTTGTAATATTTTTTGGGTGTAACCGGTAATTAGTCCTGTGAAATTTCCCACAGTCAAGATTTTACGGATCCAAAGCAGAAATTTGAACCCAGATGTGTTTCCAGAATGTATGGGCTTTCCAGGACAGTGGCTCTTCCTTTTATAGTATCGTTTCTCTGTGGCAGCCAGTCATTCCCAACGCACAATCGATCATAGCACTTATCTGCTTGAAATCCACCATCTCAGGGAAAAGTCCACCGTCCCTTGAAGCTAAGGCTCCAGAGGACCTGGTGCTGGGCCGCTTCTCTGATCTTGAAAATTCTTCCCGATTGTGGTGGTTTGGCCACATTGACTCTCTCCCTGTGGTTAGAATGCTTAGAGCACAAGGCAGGTTTAGATTTCCCCTTGGTTCATCCAGACTGCAGGTCCCACCTGGACATGTGCTCTGGGTACATGGAGCTACTGTAACTGGCTTCCTGCCCCATCTCGCGACTGAACAGTTTCCTCGCCCACTTCTGCAGCCCCAGGAGCTTCCATAGGTGAACTGAGAGGGAACCCAGGGTCCAGGAAACTTTGCCACCCAAATGGTACCTTCTTCCTCCCTCAGTGGGCACAACCCTGCCCTCCCAGTCAGTCCAGACTATGCAGAGTCTGGCATTGGTCCCTGCTTTGAGCTTCCTCTCCACGATGTCTGATTCCTGGGTGCCCACAAGTTGCTACTTTGCTCTGAAAATTACTCACTCAGCTCAATCCGCAGGGTCTGGCGTGGAAGCTACCCACATCCCCCAACACACTTGGCCTTTATTTCAGTCTATAGATTCTCCTATCCCATCTCTCGTTTCCCTCATTGCGATATCTGGTGGATGAAACCAGGTAATTAGTTCCATCAAATTTCTCACAGTCTGAATTTTGCTGATCGGAAGCAGAAACTTGAATCTGATGCTGCCACACGCAGTTCTCAGAGGTCTCTACCCTTCATGAGGTGGCTCCTGGCTGACCCTTCTTACCCCTGCCTCTATCCCTTGCCCCAGTCTTGAGGAGCACTTTGTGTTCTCCTCCAAATCACACCCTGAGCCAGCCTGGGGTGTCTCTGATTGAACGTGGCTGCCAGCCAGTCTGCCTTGAGCTTTCAGAACAGCCCCTATCCTGAGTCCTCCACATCTTTGTGGACACTGACCTTTTAAGTTTCTCATCTCTCCTCTTGGCCCAGGCTGTTGTTAGCCTCTGCTCATTCATTCATTCATTCCTCAGAAGCATAGGCCGGGCCCTTCTCTGCCCTGGGCAGGATGCTGGGCTTTGGGACTGGTGAGCCAGATGGATGGTGGGCAGCTGCAGGTGCTCAGGCTGTCTGAGGAGAGATGAGCCCCACGCAGAGGCTATGCAGTGTGATGGGTGCTACTGTGTGGGGATGGACAGACAGGAGGCTCTGGGAGTGTAGGGCCGGGGGTCAGGGAAGGCTTCCCAGAGGAAGGGCACCTAGGATGAGTTTTGGTGGGTTATTAGGGCTGGACTGGCTCCATCAGTTTGCCAGGGAAACCATACAATGTTCCTCGAATGGGGCAGCTTCAACACTACCAGTTTATTGGCTCAGAGCTCCAGAGGCCACAAGCCCCAAATCAAGGTGTCAGCAGGGTTGGTCCCCTCTGGGGGCTGTGAGGGAGAGTCTGCTTGATGCCTGTCCCCGCTGCTGGTGGTTTGTGGGCAGTCTTTGGAGTTCCTTGGCTTCTAGAAGCATCACCTTGATCCTTACCCTTGTCCTCACATGGTGTTCTCCTGTTTGTGCGTCTGTTTCCAAACTTCTCCTTTGATAAGAGCCCACGTTGAGGACCTCATTTAGACTTGGCCACTTCCGTGAGACCCTGTCTCCAAATAAGTTCACGTTCACAGCTACTGAGGGGTAGGACTTCATTGCATGAATTTTGAGGGGACACAGATGAATCTGTAACAGGGGAAAGCGGTGAGGGGGAGGGGGGAAGGAAGGAGGTCCCTGGTGTGTGTGTGTGGGGTATAATATGTGCAAAGTCTGGAGGCAAGAGAGCACCATGAGTCCAGGGAAATGAAAGTTGTTGGGTCTGACTGGGTGGGTTTGGGGTCAGAGGCTGCAGAAGTTGGTTGGGGTCCGATCTGGGAGAATCTCAAAGACTTGGAGAGGAGTCCGCAGCTTGTCCTGAGAGCCATGAAGAATTTTACACAGGGTGTGGCAGGGACAGAACTCTCTGCCTGTGGGTCTGGGGGTCTCAGCTGGCAGACCTGGGGGATGCAGTGGTGAGAGAAAGCAGACAGATTTCAGAGAAGGGGGTTGAGTAGGGCTTCCCAGTGGGTTGGCCAGAGAGGGGTGAGGACAAGGGAAGCTCCAGGATGGTGTCCTGGTTTCTGTTTCATCTGGGTGCTGGGGGCCCAATCCTTGGTTGAGGCCTCAGGAGGAGCCTGACATGGAGGCCCCCAGGCTCAGACCCCCTTTATGGTAACAGATAGCAGAGAGCCAGTTACTTGCTGGGAACTGGGGAGGTCATTCTGTGAAGGCTGGGAGCAGCAGGGACAGAGTGCCTGCTTTCAGTGCAAGAAGGAGGGAAGGTGTCGTCGGAAAGACTCACTTGGCAGTGGATCCTAAGTGACTCCTATCCCCTGTCTTTTATGGCACGGCGTACCCAGAATGTGGCCCACACTTGAAGCCTGGCATCCAGGATCCCCCAGGGTCTGCTCCAGATCTTGCCAGCTGCAAGCTGTCCCTGCTCACCTCGTGATGAGCAGAACAACCCACTGTCCCACCTCCATCCCAGGTAGCTTAGCCACTTGGTCTCTTCTAAACGTTCTCCTAGCTGTGTGTGATGCTCTCCTCTCCTTCCAGCTCCTCTTGTATATCTTTTATCTCCCCTAATTATATTATGAGCTTCTTGATGTCAGGCAAAAACATTGGACTCACTTATATCATCCCAGTGCCTGCACATAATAAGGAAGGAAAGAAACAGACATTTATTGAACACCCATTAAACACCGATCAGTATTTCACAGGCTTCAAGAGTAAATTCACAGTTAATCCTTACTGCCTTTCAGGGTTGGTCTTTGAAGTCAGCCTACAGGTGAGAACACAGGCTCAGAGAGAGGGAAGTGCCTTGATCAAGTGACTTGGTAAACTTGTCAGGGCTCTGAAGTGTGTGCCCTTTCTGCTCCAGCCAACTGGATACGTGCTTGTTGAATGAATGAATGAATGAATGAATGAGAAGTGGGAGGGGTGGGCTCTCTTATTTTTAGGACTGGGAAGGGTGGAAGGAATGAGGGTAGAAATTGTCCAATAAATGAAGGAGGTGATGAGCTGGGCATGGAAGGTCATCCTGAGTTCTGTAATCACAGCCCCTTGGAGAGTGGCTGGAGGAGCAGGAGGGCCCTGGACTTCACTGAAGGTGACCTTGGGCAAGTCACTCCCATGGGGAAGGAGAAGACTGGACTATCCTCCATCTGCAGACCTTCTCGTGGTCACACTGATGGTGGTCCCCAGGGACTCCCATGGTGTCTGGCCATTTGCTGGCCTCCCGAGAGCTCATAACAGAGGGCAGGGAGTGGGTCAGGGAAATGGCCCTCACTTCTCTCCAGCAGGGCCCAGATCACCTCAGCAGTTGACTTGTTCAGAGTGGGCGAGACCTTTTTCATTCCAATCAGGGCTGGCACGTGATGGGCAGTCATTTCACAAGGAGCTCAGCTCTCCAGTCTGCCTCGCTTCTGCCAAGCTAAGAGAGAGATCCATTTGTTCTCTCTGTGGAGAGAAAAAAGGTGGCAGGGAGCACAGGGTATTAGATTCAATTATAAATCGAGGCTCTTGGAGTCCATTCTCAGATCTGGAAATGCTGACTCTTTCCCCCTGACTCCTCTGCTTTTAAGTCACAAAGATATCCAGGCTCCCAGGAGGCTCCTTGGGTCAGCCCCAGCTACCTTGTCCATGCATGCTGCTCCCTTCTCAAAGTGTGAATCAGCCCATGGGTCAGTGATTTTGCCTGCGATATCTCCATTCTCCTTTCCTATAATAATCACAGTGTTCTCATCCATTCTCTTTCTGTCTTTCCTTTTTTCTCTCAAATGTATTGATGATGGCACTTCTGATGGGCTGGAGATGCAGCTTCCTGGGAGAAAGAGGGACCTCAGTTTATACTCCTACTTCTGTTTTGGATTCCCTGAGCAACTTTACTGTGCTAAGCCGGCCCCAAACATGGGAAACAGATCAACTCACCAAATTCCGTTTGTTAATATTTTGCTGAGGATTTCTGCCTCTGGATTCATGAGAGAAATTAGTCTGTAATTTTCTGCTAATTTATTTTTCAGGTTTTGGTATCAAGATAATGCTGGCTTTATAAAATAAAATGGGTTGAGAAGAGTTTCTACTCTCTGGGAGAGTTTGTGTAAAACGGCATTTTTCCTTAAGCACTGGGTAGACTTCCTTTAAGAAGCCTCTTGGGCAGGCTTGGAGGTTTTTCTTTGGGGAAAGTTTCCATGGTGAATTTTTTTTTTTTTTTTTTTTTGGTTAGCTCTTGGACAGTAGTCAGATTATTTGTCCTCTTGTGTCAATTTTAGTAGACTATGTTTTCTTGGGCCTTGTCCATTTCAATTATATTTTCAAACTTACTGGCAAAAAGTTGCTGCTTATATCTTCTTATATTTTGAATCTCTATGGGACCCTACAGTGACGTTCTCCTTGTCATGACAGATACTGGGTATTGGTTATCAGCACCCTCTCTTAACCCTCAGTTGGTTTTGCCAGGCACTTATCAATATTATTAGTATTGGAAGAATCAACTTTTGGCTTTGTTTATCAACTCTATTGTGCTGTTTTCTCTTTCATTGATTTTTGCCCATTATTTCCTTTCTCCTACTTCCTTCTGTTTTATTTTATTGTCTTTTCTTCCTTCTTGAGATGGAAGCTTAGATCTTTGGCTTTCAGCTATCTTCTCTCCTTGTATATGCAATTGAGGCTAGCATTTTGCCTCTGCACACAGTTTTAGCTGCAGCTCTGTTAGTTTTGAAATGTCATATGTTCATTATCATTCAGTTGAAAGTACTTTCTAATTTCCAATGTTATTTCTACTTTGACACAAGAGTTATTTAAAACATGCATTTCGTTACCTTTTTTTTTTTTTTTTTTTAAAGCAATCTCTGTTTTGGTATTAATTTGTAGCTCACTTCTTTTTCCTGCAGGATTTCAATTCTTGAAATTTGATGAGATTTGCCTTGTATATATAGACCAGCATATGGTTAATTCTGGTAAATTAAAGAATCAACCTCAGGGTTTGCTGATGAACTCCATTGTGCTTTGCTCACTTTTGCTATCTGCTTCTCCCTTTATCTTGATCTCACATCACTTAATTCTCAGAGCAGCCCATCCAGGGTCCTTTTAAAGTCTCCCTTTTCAGATAAAGGAACTACAGAATCATAGTATGTTGGTTAAGGGCAGGGTTTGAATCATGACTCCATTGGTTATTGGCTGTTTGACCTTGAGAAAGCTGCTTAACCTTTATGTGTCTTAATTTTCCCATTTGTGAAATGGGGATAATAATGGCATCTGCCATACAGGGTGGCAGTGAATAAATAAGCTAAAATTTGTAAAGTGCTTAGAAGGGTGTCTGTCATATGGTAAATGCTACAAACATGTTTCTTATAGAAGTAAATAATTTGGGGCCAGAGAAGGAAGATTTCCTGACTAAACTGACACAGCTAATGCCACATAGCAGGTTAGTGGAAAGGTTAGAAGTCACACCCAGGTCTGTGTGACTTGAGATGTACTTCTGTCATTGCATCATGCTGCTTCCCAAACTTGACCCCAAATCAATGACTGGTTCGGGGGGGCAAGTAGGTATCTTTTTATTTGTCTTTGAGAATGGCCTTGGGTTTCAGTAGGATCCTGAGCTCAGTGTAAGTGTGTGCTATGATTGATGGCATGGGGTGAAGAGGGAGGCACAAGTGACAGGTATGTACCATCCCTGATCTAAGCCAAGGGCCACCTCTTCCTGGAGGTATTTTTAATTACTAATTTTAATTACACAGTGAGTTGTCTGTTCTTTGAAGCTTTTTGAGTCTTGACATCACCACTAAACCTGGAGTTTGACTCCAGACTCTTAAGTTTGACTTCATGGGGCATAGCTCCTGAGGATTTCTGTGCAGGTGGGAAGACCTTGAACAAGGCTGGAGCTCTTGTCTTATGACTATCTGTACCTGCTGTGGGGGCATTATTATTGTTCCTCTGACCTGATGAGCTCTGGAGGCATAGAATTTCTCTTTGGCTGACCATGTGTCATTTCTTTCTTTCTTTCTTTTTTTTTTTAAGATTTTATTTATTTATTTGACAGAGAGAGAGATCACAAGTAGGCAGAGAGGCAGGCAGAGAGGCAGGCAGAGAGAGAAGAGGAAGCAGGCTCCCTGCGGAGCAGAGAGCCCGATGCGGGGCTCGATCCCAGGACCCTGAGATCATGACCTGAGCCGAAGGCAGCGGCTTAATCCACTGAGCCACCCAGGCCCCCCGTGTTATTTCTTTCTTTACAAAAATTTGAAGGCAAAGACCATACCTTGTTCTTCTCTGGTCTGTATAGGTCTTAGCATCAATCTGGCCACCCAATATAAACTTAACAAATTTCATTGAATTGACTTGGCTTTTATTTTGATGGATGCAATATGTGAAGTTGTTTTCCCAGAATATCTAAGTGAGTTTATTTGAAGTCAGGACAAAACTGATGTCTCCATGTTAAGACTCAGGAGACAACAGTTATACCTCAGACTTGGTTTCATGGGAGGGAGAAGAGAAGGTAGCATTTAATTAGCAATTTCTTTTTATTTGGCAGATAGCTTTTTTTTTAAAAAAAGATTTTATTTATTTGAGCAAGGGTGAGAGCGAGAGAGCACAAGCAGTTGGAGTGGCAGAGGGAGAGGGAGAGTGAGAGGGACAAGGCTGAGCAGGGAGCCCAGCAAGGACTTTATCCCAGGATGCTGGGATCATGGACTGGGTTGACTGAGCCATCCAGGCTCTCCTAATTAGCAATTTCTATGGCAACAGGAATTTAGCAAAAAAGCTCTAGATACTATATATAGTAGCTAATTTAACTCTCAGAAACCCTCCACTGTCATTTTACAAGGGAATTATGTGAGACTCAGAGAGGTTGAATGACTTGCTTGATGTTATGCAGCCAGTAAGTAGCAGGACTGGGATCTAACCCCAGGTCAACATGACTCCAGAACAGATGGTCTTTCCATTATACCATTCTTCCTCAAGTTGTCCATCCATCCACCCATCTGTCTGTCTGTCTGTTCATCCATCCATCCATCCATCCATCCCTCCCTCGATCCATCCATCCATGAAACAAATGTTTTTTGAGTACTTACCGTGTACCAAGTAGGCAAGCTCCATGCCCTCATGAGGTAATACAGACAAAAGACAATCAAAGAAATAAATAAATAAGCTGCATATCACCCGGTGAATCGATGCCACTGAGGCCTTGGGGAATGCAGCACTGAGAAGTAAGGTCAGCTGGAGTCAGGACACCTGGGTGTTAGTCCTGCTCTGCACTGACTCATGGGCTGAACTTGGGCAAAGCACCTCACCTCTTGGGTCTCTGTTTCTCATTAGTGAAACAACAGTTTGGACTAGAAATATGACCTTGAGAGTCCCTGCTGCCAACGATTCTATAATTCCAAGTCCTTAAAAAGTTTTGCTCTCTCATTTCTTTCTTCATAAATAACACTATATGAAATTGCCACAAAAAGCCCCAAACAGGTGCCCAGGGAGCGGCAGAAGCAGATTCCTGGTGTCTGAAATTCAAGGACTTTGTCACTTTGAGTCTGAAAACAATTTACCTGGATTCTGACCTATTTCCGTTTGCCTCAGTGGTTGTAAGTTTCTCAGTCCCAAATGGTGTGCGTGTGGTGAGCCCAGAGCTACTTCCTGGGAACGAGGTGGGGATTATTTATCAAATCAAGCCCTGCTGTGGAAGCAGACTCTGTGTTTACACCATTCATGCATTCAGCAAATATTGTTCCTATCACAGACAAGGACAAAAGTAAACTTCACCCTGAAAGGTCTGCATTACCAGGCTTTCAATTCCAGAGACTCCCGAAAGCCTCCTGATACCCCTTTCTCCATATTCATGCGTCTCAACTTGGACCCAAGATTTACCACTGTTGACCATCTCTTGGTCAACAACAATGAAAAAAAATTTCAGATTGCAGAAGTAATGCATTCCCAATGTTGAAAATACAGCGAAGAATAAATAAGAAAAACAACAACCCGTAATCCCACCACCCACAGATAAACACCATTAACATTTTATCGAATTTCCTTCCAGCCTTTTTATGCTTTTCAAAGTAGCTGAAATCATACTTTATAACCTTTTTCTATCTTGCTCTTTTACTTAATGTTATATCATTAAGCATTTTTTCCATGTCGTTAAGAACTCTTCATAAGCATCATTTGTAATGGTGGCACGATATTCCATCTTGTGGAGGCAGTTCAATTTACTTAGCCATTCCCCCAAACCCAACATTTAAGCTTTTTTACCCATAATATTTTACTTTTATGAATGATACCGTGATGAATATATTTTGTACATAAATCTTTGTCCACACATCAGATAATTTTTCTAGGATAGACACCGAGATCTAAAACTTACTAGTCAACTGGGTTTCCAGAAATTTTATACTCCATTTTTACTTTTTTCAGGAGTCTGTGAGGATGTTCAATGACCCACCTCCCTTCACCAGCATAGACTATTATCATTAGAAAGAAACTTTGCTAATTGGCTAGGTGAAGAGACTATCCATTATTATTTCGGCTTGCATCTCTTTCTTTAGTAGCATGGGCAAATAAATAGTATAACATTTCTTAACTACTTGCATTTATTTACTCTTTCTGGAATTGTCTGTTTATATTTGATCATCTCCTTCTTTCTAGGTGGTTTTTTTCTCTTTGGACTTTTGTCCACAGACATGGTTTCCCCAAATGAACAACAAACAAGAAGAACTTAAGAGCAAATAAACCTTAAACTGAATCACAATGTGCTCTGTTGTTCCCTAGAGAAAAAATGCTTTGGCAATCTGCTGCGTAACAAACTACTCCAAAACGTAGTGACTTAAAGCAACCATGTTATTTCATGCATGATTTTTGGGTCAGCAATTTGGGAAAGTCTCAGTTGGACAGTTAGTCATTGCACAATGTGGCATCTGCTGGTGCTCTGGTGGGGATGGCTGGAAGCCTGTGCTCAGCTGGGACCACTGATGATCAATAGCCTGCATGTGTCCTCTCTAGCATGGTGGCTTCAGGGAAGTTAGGCTTCTTTCAAGGACCTCCAGAATTCCCAGGGAGAGTAGTCTCAGAAACAAGAAGTAGAAACTGTTAGTTTCTTAAAGTCAGGACCTGAAAACTGACACAGCATAACTTCTGTTGTATTCTGTTGGCCAAAGCAGCCACCGAGCATGCCCAGGTAAAAGAAGAGGGCATACAGGTCACTTCTTCATTGGAGGAGGGTCAGGGATTAGTAACCATCTTTCATCTGGTACAAAAGAGTATCTCTATATTCCATGATTAAGTTAGTATGGATTCAGAGGATGGAAGAAGGTAGGGAATAAATGAATGAATGAGTAGATATTGAGAAGCTAGACAATTTGCAGAATGCCACACAGCAGATCCTAGACGAGCCCAGACTTTCCTCAAGGATGATTATTGCTAATATTTAGCTCTAGAAACATTCCTTCTTCCAGGGAAGGGCCTTATCTTCCTAATATGTGTGGAAACCAGCACTACATGGAACGACACAAAAGATCCAGAATGGAGTCACATTGTAGTCATACCTCTCCACTCACATGCCTGAAATGACGATGTTGTCAGAGGGCAGGTGTGGGGGAAGTGAATTAAAACATCTTGGTCTCAGAGTCAACAACATTGGGTAGTAGATTACATATGCTAATATGCATAATTTTCAAATCCTTATCTTTCTTTCACAGACAAGTGACCTGGAGTTATTAGCAGAGCTTATAATGTCAAGTATTAAAGGCTGAGATTATGTGACATAACATATTACTCTTCTCCTGAGAATTTAGCCATTTTCACAACACAGAGTGCTTGGCCCAATAAATACCGGGGTGAGGATTGTCTTGGATTTTGTAATATGACAGAAAGGATTTCTTTGAGTCATTTTAGTGACTTATTTTATACCAATAAATGTCATTATACAACCTAACACCTCCCATCAATTCCCCAGCATAATCAGAATGCAAAACTTCTCATTCACTCATCCATCCATCCATCCATCATCTAATGGGCACCTTCCATACTTCTGATATGTGTGGAGCTACAGTGGTGAGTTAGAGAGACATTATCTCAGTACTCACTGAATTGCCTACAACACAGCTGCAGGAAGAAAGTGGTAGGGAAGATAGATTTATTGAGTTGCCAACTCTGTGGCCCAGGTGGTGCACATGATCTGCTTTTGTCCTCACACCTGAGATCCGGGATTAATACTTAACCTTTAGAGGGAAGGAAGCTGAGAGCCAGAGAGAGAAGTAATGCTGATGGTCATGCAACTAGTCAGTGGTAGAGCTGGGTTGGGAACCTTGGTCTCTCTGACTCAGAGCCAATGCCACAGGAGTGACAGGAGGGGGACACCTATGGCTATCCAGCTTCATAAGCCTTTGTGGTTTCTTATTGCTTCAAACCTAGAGCTACCAGGTAACTCAGTTAGAAAAACTTGCTCTCACAGGCGTCTTCTGAAGGCAAAGTGGAGCAGGATAGACAAAGCTTCCTGGTTTGGGACCCAGGAGACCTGAGGTTCTCACCCTGGCACTATGTGACCATGTCAAGTCCATTTGCATTTAGGCATGTGTGACAACTATGAAATGCAATCCTGGGACTGGGGGGCTCAGAGTGGGTGGGGTGAGCGGATGGTGGGAGCAAGAGCAGATTCCTGTCACGGACCTTGAGTCTGATTCCATTAGACCCTACCAGTGTATGGCAGTGGTGTCAGGGAGGCTGGGTCTAGTCCTCTGAGGTGGAAGGGGTTGACCACAGCCCAGTGGGGTGTCAGGGTCACAGCCACACATGCCAGACCCCCATGGAGGGAGATGGGCCCAAGGAATGGTCACTGGACAGTGAGATGCTCAGACTGGAGTATGAATTATCTCATTTGACCACGAGCTGCTCAGTGGCAATTGTGTTTAATATACTCTGAAAAGCAGATATGGAGTCTTTGGTGCTTACAGAGGAGGAGGAGACCTGAATTTAATAATAATGTGATGAAACCAGCCTGATAAACTTCAGCTTGAGAGAAAGCCACAAGAGTCTCTGAGATTGTAAAGCAGGGGATGGGGCTTTCTAGTTTGGGGACTGGAGAAAGGCTCAGGTCAGACAGTCTTGAAATGCAGAGTTTCCCCTCCTCTCCCTCCAACTCTCTGGCTTCATCCTTTGTCTTGAATGAGGCTCACACATTGCCATGAGGTATTTGATGTGGGTTTTCCTTGCTTTTTCTCTTTGCTCCCCTCAGGCCTTTTAATTAGAATTCTTTTACCTTTTATTAAACTGCAGGAATTTATCTTCATTAACTCTCTCAAATATTGTTTTCATTTTCAGTTCTCTCTTTCTGGATCTCCTATCTAGATGTTAGGACTTCTACCTCCATCTTGATTTCTTTCCTCCCTTCCCCATCCTCTTATCAACCATCTTTCCCTCCTTCCTTCCTTCCGTCCTTCCTTCCTTACTCCCTCCCTTCCTTCTTTCCTTCCTCCCTCCATTCCTTCCTTCCTTCCTCCCTTCTTTCCTTCCTTTCCTCCTTCCTTCTTTCCCCAAACATATGGTCTGACCATAGCCCATATTCCTGGAGAAAAATAAGTTTTTTCTCCTTCCTTCCTTTTTTGAGATATAATTGACATACAACATTGTGCAAGTATAAGGTGTACAATATGTTGGTTTGATGATTTATATATTGCAATATGGTTACCACCTAAGTGTTGGGTAACATCTCTATCATGTCACATAGTTATTTCCTTTTTGTGGTGAGACCAAGTAAAATCTGCTCTCTTAGCAAGTTTGAAGTGTGTAATACACTATTGTTGACTATAATTACTATGCTGCACATTGTCTGTCTAGAACTTATTTATCTCCTAGTTGCAAGTTTGTGTCTTAAATAGCTTCCCACTTTGGATAGCTTTTCTTCTAGCAGTTTTCTAAACATAACTCATCCTTTCCTGCTTTTCTGCCCTTGGTCACATCTTTCCTGGCAAACATCTACTTACACTTTGCAGCTCAGCTCAAGTGCCTCTTTCTCCTACATCAAGTCTCCTCTGACCTTCCTGATAATAATCCTAGTAACTGATGGGTCTTAAGCTCTTGCTCTGGGGCTTGTGCTAAACACTTTTCATGCATTTCCTATTTATTTCCTACCACAATCCTGTCACAGAGAGGTTAAGTGGCTTGCAGAAGGTGACTCAGTGTGTCAGTGATGGTAAGGAGATTTGATCAGGCATTGGATGCCAGAAGCCATCAGTAGATCATCTGAGCACTTGATCTACTATCTCCTGATTTTCCAGCTCTCTATCCTGACAGTACCCCCTTGGGTTATTTGTCATTTGTTTCTATCACTGTCTGTAGCTGGGCTTGGGTGTCTCTCTCTTCACAGGCCAGTGTTAAGTCCTGGCTTGGAGAAGATGAAGGAATGGATGGCAAATCTGTGTGTTCCCCTCCTGCAAGATGCTTTTTAAGGATCAGCAGCACTGAGCAGAATGCTTTACACATAATAGGAACAAACCAACCAGTCAAGCAAGCAAGCAAGCAACCAACCAACCAACTGGCCAATAAACAAATGAATTAAAGAACCAACCAAACAATCAACCTACCAACCAACCAACCAACCAACCAGCTGGCCAACCAATGAACCAAACAACCAACCAACCAGCTACATTACCTGCCCCAGAAGGAAACTGAGGAAAATGTCATTTCCTTGCTAGAGTTTATTTGTTGTGCTTGAGCATTCATTAATTTGACAAACATTTATTCAGTACCTACTATGAGCAATGTCTGTTTGACTTGGCCTTGCAGATTTCTGACAAGAGTTTTACCTCTGTTTTGTGTTATTACCCCCTGGGGCAAACAGGTATTCTATGCCCTGAGGAGTAAACAGGTGTCAGGTGTTTGATGAAGGATGATGTAAGAGTCTGGGAAAGTAGCTCTCAGACCATCTATCTTTGATTCAGAAACAAGGGAAACAAAAGCTCTGGATTCTCCAATTTTATGAACAAAAGATGAGGTATTCATGAGCAAATAGCAGAACTAAGTAAGCATAATACAAAATTAATAAGACAGAGCTTTAAGAGCAAAGTAAAGGAATTAATAATAAACTACTATTTACTACTGAGATTTCAACTCCCTCCCTCCTCAAAAAAAAAAAAAAAAAGAAAGAAAAAGAATTTATTTGATGACCATACCATGTCAGTTTGGCATTACTTCGGAGTTATCTGTGTTACTAAAACCAGATTCTCTTTAGTTTATGCTGTCTTTTTGTCTACCGATGTTTTTTGATAACTTTTTTGCTCAAGATGGAGGCATAGTCCTTAAATAAAACATAATCTGGTTTACTGAGGGATCAAAAGTTTCTTTGTCCCTCTGCTTCACCTATTTATTTTCATAGCCACGTTAACACAGCCTCATGCTGACCTGTTGCTCTTCATTGGCAAGTCTGAGTAGAAAACAATGGGGGCTATTATTGGTCAATCACGCTATTTTCTTTCTTGCTGATTGAATTCTGATTTTGGTGAAGGGCAATATGCCCAACCTCTGGAGATAAATCAGGATAGCCCCCCACCCCTATGATGTAGATACTATTCTTCTTGGCAAATGTCATGAACATGAGACACGAGGGGAAGTCTGTTGGGGAAGTTCAGGCAAATTTTCCTGTCTGGAGAGACAGATGGAGGAGGAGAAAGCCCGTTCCCCACTTTGGCCCTCCTTTCCAGGAATGGGAGCTATTTTAGCCCTTTTAAGACCTGACCGGAAGACCCCATGGACCCCAGAGAGGCTGGACAAGTGTGCAGATGCCACTGAACTGCTGAATAAGCCTCTCCTGGGCACAGATCCAGGCTCCCTGTCATCTGAGATGATTCCATATCTTTATTACTCAAGAACTTCTTTATTGGCCTGTTCTGTTACTTGCATGATCTGCCCATTGGTACAACTGGTACAAGGACCACACCCTGATTTCTCCTGCCACATGTGTACTGCACAGGACAGGACTCAGGCACATATGTATCAGATTTTTCCTTTTGACCCTCTACAGTATCTGGTTAGAACCAAAGACTTTACTGCCTCTGTTAACAGAGTGGGAAGCAGGCTCAGAGACTGATGTCTTTTAGCACATGCAATTATTGTGCCATATGCTCTGGGTTTCTGAGACCCTCTCAGTAGCATGGAAAATAGAAAGTAATCTGACTTGTGCCTACCTGCAAGCTATGACACTGTCTTTTTAGGAGACCTTGGCTTTAGACAGAAGTCTAAGGAGCTGTGATGGTTAATTTTATGTGCCAACTTGATGGAGCCGTGGACTGCCCAGGTATTTTGCCAGATATTATCTGAGTGTTTCCGTTAAGGTATTATTGGATGAGTTTCCCCTTTAAATAAATAGATTGCATAAAACAGATTGCCCTCCCTTATGTGAGTGGGTCTTGTTTGATCAGTTGAAGGTCTGAATAGAACAAAATTTGCCTCTCTAGTAAGTAAGAAGGAATTCCTCTTGCTTGACTGCCTTCAACCCAGGACATTGGTGGCTTTTCTTGCCTTCCTGACTCAAACCAAAACATAGGCTCTTCCTGGTTCCATAGGCCAATGTGTCTTCTGGGTCTCCACCTTACAGCTGGCAGGTCTTGGGACTTGTCAGTCTCTACAATTGTATGAGACAATTTCCTATAATAAATCTCTTTTTCTCTCTATCTTATTGGTTCTGTTTCACTGGAGAACGCTGCTTAACCCAGGAATCACCCAAAGCTGAATAAAGCAAGCACAGTTTGCTTCTCAACACAGTGAGGGAAGGAATCTAACTCTTTCCACCTGGCTTCTCTGTGCCAAGCACTGACTAGGTGCTTTTCACACAGTATTTCATTTAGTCTTTCAGCAGCCTTGAGAAGGGGATCCTGCAACTGCTTCTCATCACTGGAGGCAACTGAGACTCACAGTAGAACAACAGCTTGCTCATGGCTACACAGATGGTAAATGCAGAGCTGGGATTTGTGGGTTTTCTATTAAATCAA
Source organism: Meles meles (assembly GCF_922984935.1). Classification (NCBI taxonomy): domain Eukaryota; kingdom Metazoa; phylum Chordata; class Mammalia; order Carnivora; family Mustelidae; genus Meles; species Meles meles. Next base: position 14,269,344 of record NC_060076.1, read on the forward strand.
ACTGTCTGGGAGATGCTGGAGGCATTTGGGCGAGTGTGCCTTTCTTTGCTTGTTTCCCCATTTGTCCTCAAGGGAACTGTCTGCTCCTTTGTTTGGGGCTGAGACCTACATGGCTATCCAGCTCAGGGTTCTCCAATTGTTCTCATTCATTTGAAAAGCGGAGTGATTTACAAAGACAATTCCTTAGCAGAATCAGCTGACATTTGCAGTGTTTTTAGCAAAATGCAGACAATTCATTTTTAGCCTCTTGTGAGAGTTTTTTCCTTCTCCCTACAACCTTTTCCCCTCTCTCTTTCTTTTTTTTTAGTGTTAGTCTCAACATCCCCTACCTTATTCCTTCCACCCATGAAAGCAATTTTAACTCCATGAAACTAATTAAAGTTTTATGTGCCTACATTCCTTTACTGGAGTGATCATAGAGTCCTTAGATTGAAATGGAAATGGGCCAAGAGGGAAACATCTTCAGGATTCTCCTATGAAGATGAGGTTATGTGTGCAGTTGTAGGATGACTGACGATGTCAGCCAAACCTTGGTTTGGGGACCACAGGACTTGTTAATGGAAACCAAGTTCTTCAGGACAAAAGCCCTAAGAAGGGGAGTTAGGCAGATGCCAATGTACATGCAGGAAATATTTGTTGAATAAATGAATGTGAAAATGGACAAATGAGTCAATAAAAAATTATGATTAGTAATAATACACTTAAAATGCTATTGCTAGGGGTGCCTGGGTGACTCGTTTGAGCATCCAAGTCTTGATTTTGGTTCAGGTTGATGTAAGAAGGACGTTAGGGTTAAAAGTCTATGACCAAGAAAGAATTCTTGGGATGTCTTTGGTGCAAAAATGTTGTGTTATGAAAACATAGGAACAAAACTGGGGGGCAAAAAGCTGCACTGGGGTCACGAGGAGTGGCCCATTGTATACTTTCAAGCTGGGAGGGGGTTAGGCGTCGTGTAACTCTCTAAGGAATTTTGGAAGCAAGTTTCTAGGACCTTGAGGGAGCTAACTATTGTTGGGAAAATGTCATTTATTACTATCTAGTAAAACCTTAGTCATGAGACACTCTAGATGGACATTGGTGGGACTTATCCTTGGGGGATGAGTGCCAACATGTATCTTGGGGAGTAGAGATAAAGGAAGTTTCTGAAAGAATTTTTGTTTGTTGAAGAAGACTTCTAGGATTCTGGGGGTCAGGATAAGCTTGCCTTTGCCCTTGACAAAGTAGTAACATTGAAGCAACTGAGTTCTTAGAGGAAGGTCACTCTGCCTGTTTCAAGGACTTGTCAGTGGGGTCTAGGTAGTAAGGAAATTCTTTTGCCTTTGCTTCTCACATCAAGGTCATGATCTCAGGGTTGTGAGATTGAGTCCCGGGTCTGGCTCCATGCTGAATGTGGAGCCTACTTAAGATTCTCTTTCTCCCTCTCCCTCTGTCCCTCACCCCTGGCACAATCTCTCTCTCTCTAAAAAAAAAAAAAAGATATTGATAAAAATATTATTTATGAGTGCTTACCATGTGCCAGGGACTGTGCAAAACAGTCGACAGCCCTTACCTCACTTGGTCCCTCCTAGATGTCTTTAAAATAGGTATTATTGCCCTGTTTGGGCAGATGGTGAAATGGAGGCACGGAAAGGTTAAGAACTTGCCTGAGCACACTCAATAAATAAGTGGAAGAACGGGGATTCAAACCAGAAGTATTTGACTTCAAAGCACAGGGTCTCTGATTGTTGAGTCCATTTTGTGATTTGCTCACAATCTCTCATTCTGAATCTTCCTCCTTATGCTTCCCTATAGGTGGCATGTCCTTTCCCACCCCATTAACTTGGGGCTTGGCCACATGATTTACTTTGGCTAGTGGAGCATGAGGTACACCCTGTGTGAGCAGCAGCTTTAAAGACACCCATGTGGTTTGGCTCTGCCTCCTGTGCCTTCCTCTTCTCCACCATGTGGAACCATGCGACATGCTGCTCTTCCCCCCTGGGACAGGTGCTGCTCTTCCCTCCCTGGGTTCCAGAATGAGAAAAAACTTGGAGCAAAACTGAGCAGGCAGACACATAGAATTGACTCACATTCAGTGAGTGGTTCTCTGGTAATGTGAACAAGAAACACATGTTTGTGCTATAAGGCATTGAGATTTGGGGATTGATTGTTACTACAGCAAAGCTGACTGATACAGTCTCCATATTGTAGAGACTATTGTGCTTTGCTTCCTGGAAGACATAGCATGTAAACTCAGAATGGGAAAACTTTTATTGGACTGAGAAATGGGGAAAGTGCATATCAGGAAGCAGAAGCTGAGTGAACGGAAGCATGGATATATACACTGGAGTGCATGAAGGCAATGAGCAAAAACAGATTCACAAGGCACTGTGGCAGGGTGTATAGGGAAGACAGCTGGAAAATCAGATCACAGAGGCCACTGAGCAGCCTGCTAGGGATGATGAACTTTACGTTGAAGATGCCAGAAGTTGCCAGGGGCACCATGGAAGGTTCATAAACAAGGAACATAGTGTGCTCAGGAACTTGCTCATGGTTTCCTGCCATGTGTGGAAAACATTGCTGGTCACGCCTCGTCATTCTAATTCCTGGCTTATCCTGTAAACCTGTTACTCCAGCTGCAGCGTGTGCTCCCAGCCAGCGAGCTGATTCCTTTCCACCTTTATCTGATGTCTATCAGGACGGGTGACTCTGTTCTGCTCAGAGGAAGAAAAGTGAAGCCGTCTCAGGAATAATAATAGTGATTTTCTTCTAAAAACAGTTTCCAAATCCTATTTATATGTGTGGAGGAGAGCAAGTTCTGAGGCAGAGCAAAGAAAAGGCCCAATATATCTTAGGCAGCTGTTATGTGTCAGCAGTTTTGGGCTCACATCCCATCGGACCATGCACAGAGAAAGGTCCTGTACATGCTTTAATATTCTGTGATCATGCCTTAAAATTCTCAATAATTTTGAACAAGGGACCTGGTGTTTTCATTTTGCATTGAGTCCTGCAAATGGCAAATCCAGGCCCGCTTGACTTTGTAGAACTAGGCACTTTACGCACCTTATGTCCTTTGATTCTCCTGACAATCCTGTGAGATAGGAATTATCATTGCAACTTTGCTGAGGTGGGAACTGAAGCTCAGGAAGGTTAGGTAATTTGCCCAAAGTTACACAGCTGATATATGATGGAGCTGGGATTTGAACCCTGATCCCTTTGTCCCCCAAGCCCACTCTCCTTCAGCTAACATGTTCACACAGCATTTCAGTTTTAAAGCACCTCTTTCCCCCCACTCCCATTGTTTCAGCTTGAGTTTCCCTACAGCCCCATGAGGTCAAAGCCATTATTCCCACGGAAGAAAAGTGACTGTCCCCCAGCCAGTCAGCACCAGAGCAAGACTGTAGATGAGGCTTTTCAGGGTAGGGCTTCCTGAAGACCACGTCTTGGACAGTAATTTGGTGGAGGCATGTGCATACAGGGCTGACAGCAGGCTCAAATCCTGTCCCTGTCCCCATCATGTCTTAGGGATCACAGCCCCAGAGACCATGCAAAGAGCTCACTGATGACCCAGACCATGGGAGCTCCACAACCATGCTTGGTCCAAAGCCCTCACTTTACAGCTGGTGGAACGAGGGGCTGAAGGAAAGGCAGTAACTTGTCTAAATTCCCACATGGGGCTGTGGCAGATCTGCCACTAGAGCTCACACATTCCTTCTGTCAATCATTCCTTCTGTCAATCATTCCTTCTGTCAATCATTCCTTCTGTCAATCATTCCTTCTGTCAATCATTCTTTCCAGTACCAGATTCTGTGCAAGGTGCTGAGGACGTGGAGGTGACTAAGAGAGACATAGCCCTGCCTCGAGGATCTCCTGTCTTGTAGGGGATGGACAAGGGACCTAGATTCTCTGACTTCAGGGACCCTCCCCCTTGGCATAGCACCAAGCAGACTGGGCACCCTCTGACGGAAAAGTCTGGGAAACTTCTGACTTAGAGAGGTGGGAACCATTTCCTCAGAGCTGGTGCTGGCTTTCAAACCAATTTGCATAAGATGGGTCCTATCCTGTTAGAACAGCAAATTAATAGCTCATTTTATGGATTGAGCAATCAACACCTACAGCCCATTAAATTTAACAACAAATACGGCTGATGATCAGGCTTTCAGCTTGGTCCCACCATCAACTCCAGCACTTCCTTTTTCCTTCCTCCTGACCTTTTCATTTCCTTTCATCTGCCTTCCTGTGAACCCTCCTCCTGGATCCTCATTTTCTCATTAGCAAACATGGTGTTAATTTAACTCCCCAAGTGTCTCTTCCCTGCTGGGGCTAGAAGGTCTTCCTGGTGCCCCAAGTGGGTCCTGCCATCTGCAACGTGCCCCACACTCCAGACATCAGCACGCAAGCTCCTTTTGGGGCCCTGGGCTGGGCCATGGGAATGAGCAATCAATATTTTATAAAGGCGTTAAGGTGGTGATGAAATATGCATGAAGTGGTATGCAGGGAGGAGCTTGCTGACAAAGGAGCCGGTGACATTAGGGCTAACCTTGGTGGCTATGACTTACGTGGTTGGAATTCACTACGGAAGTCTCCTCTCTGATCTTCTCAAGGAGATGGGAAGATTTGTCATAAGGACATAGTCAGATTTCTTAGACCCTCCAACTTAACCTTCCTAAAAAGACTTCTAATTGCTTCAGATGTGTGGGTTGTATGAATAAGTGGATGGGGGCCCAGGTCTTATGGTTAACTAGACCTCCATCAGCTGTGGTTTTCCAGAATCCTGGTGTCTGCCCTTCTTGGTGGGAGCATTTCACATGACAGTTGTGCCTTATTGGCTGGTGTCAGAGGGAGCCTGGAGGTTCTACGGGGAGGAAGATGGTGTATGATGGATTGGACTATGGGTCCCAGTGCTTCACTCCATTTTAATAGCCTAATATACTCTCGTCTTTTGCCGAGCTTTGCCCTCTGTGGGTATCTGTTGGGCTCATCTATGTGCGTCACTTTGGCCAATGGAATGGTAGCAGATAAGACTTGATCAGAGGCCTGTGTGTGGTTTGGTGTGGGCCCCTGTGCTTTTGCTGTTCACCGTGGTGACCTGCCTCTCTGCAGGGTCTCAGCATGACAGTGACCGCCTCTGGTTTCAAAACACTGAGTTCTGGGCTGGTTTGCTCAGCAGCATTAATTATCTTTGACATGGCAGAAATGGAATGTTGCCTGAGATTTGTCCCCTGGTTGGTTCTTCAAGGCTCCTTTTAGCCTGTCTAATTGTCCCATAAGGTGGATCTCTGAGAATCCTTTACCAGCCTGGACCTGAACCGCCAGCCCTGCCCCGCCGTGGTCAGCACCCAAATACTTCCCACTCACGGAGTTGCTCATCTGGTGACCTCTTTCCCGATGGAGGCTGGGGCTCCTCAGTGAATCCTTTCTCATTGTTCATCTTGGTCTATGGTATCCTTGTCCACGAGCAAGTTCTAAACACTCTCCTTTGTTCTTCTTGAAACCCAGGTCTTGCCCTGGCTCCCATCTCTGTGGCAGCGACCTCTTCCTCAGTGCTCAGGACAGAATCCCCCACCCCCCCGCCACCCCTGTAGATCATCAGTCGGTACCCTTGCATTCACACCCACACGTGCACAGTGTGTTGCACAGTTGAGTGCCAGCCCTGCAGGGGCTGTTCTGGGAATGCAAGGTAGAAAAGTCTAGACACACTGGTCAGGGGTACACACTGTAAACGGGAGCAGATAATTATTCCTCCCAGGCTTCTTCAATTGGTCACCAAGTTCTGTGGTGTGTGTAGACGCTCCCCTGCCCAATCCCATCAGATTGCCTACATTTCTAGCTTGGAATCATTGCCTCACCAATTCTACTCATTTCCAGCAGACTTCCACCTTCTTCTCCAAACTAGTGACTAACCTGATCTTTTGAAACAACCTCTGCTGGTGGAGGGGAGCAGAGGGACTTACTCTGATTAAGATCTCTTAGTAGCTTCCTTCCACTTGGGGTGCTCATGGGCATCCAAACCCCTGCTGGAATGGGATCCCACAACCTCACCCTACTTACTTTGTGGCCGTGCCGCAAGCACTCTGTGTCCTGGGCACTCTCCAAAAGGTGCTTCCCATGTGGACCATGAACTTTCCCATCTCTGCACTCTAGTCTGTGTCCTTCCTTCCACTGCTCACGTTCTCCCTCTATTCTCTGCCTGTCAAAACTGCCTTAGTTTCAAGATGCCCTGGAATGTCATCTCCTTCAGGAAGCCTTCCTGGAGTCCCCTTGAGCAGAGTCCATGAGTCCCCTCCCCTCTCTTCTCTAAACCTTGCCATCTTCACCTAGTGCAGTATTTATTGTATTATGTTGTAATATTTTTTTTTTGTCCGTAATAAATTTTTCTTTTCCTGTTTAAAACCCAAACTGCTTCTAAAGAGAGTGGATTAAGTTAACAGGCAAGCTTTTGTTCTGCCAAGCACCTCTGCGTGTTTGCGAATCAACAGCTTCCAGGCAGAAGCCAAAGTTAAGTCACTTTGCATAATAAGAGGAAAGAGGTTTGCAGATCTGGGAGTCTAGGGTCAGGTATGGGAAAACAACTCCCGGTGGGGTCCAGCGAGAGGCCTCTAAGGCTGGGCAAGTCCCTTTGCTCCCCTCCACCACAGAGGCGGCAGAGGGGTGGTGGGGGGAGGGAATGTCTAGAACTGAATGTTGAAATTGATCCTTATGGGATGTGAATGATGCCTCCCCCATCTTCCCTGCAAAATTTTTAGGTAAGTCTGTATCACTCACAAATGCTTTTGGGTATGTTGGGAAGTTGCTAAAGTTCAGACTCTGCTTTTGAGTGGATTTAGAATAGACACAGAGAGCAAAGCCTCAGCCCCAGGTGTGGGGCAGAAGCCCAGGAAGCAGCCCATCTCTGGGAATGAGAAGAAGCTGTGTTGCACTCTTGGAATGAGGATGTCTGAGCCAGGCACCTGCATCTCTAAGGGCCAGGAGAGCCCTGCCGCCATCTTGGTTATATTCCTTTTTAGGTTTGTCTCCCCTATCAAATTAGCTCAAGGATGGGACTCATGCAAATTTGTCATCAGTCTTTTCTTGCCAAGGAACAGAACTCATCTGAAAATTGGCTTAAACAAAAACTCAGAAGCATCCAACCAGACAAGAACTGAAAAGAAACTATTGGGTCACATAATTGAAAAGCCCCAGGGTATTGGGTCAGGTAGAGCTGGATCTAGGTGCTCAAAGGATTTAGCACTTTCTTTTCTGTTTTCCTCCAGGTTAGTTTTGTTTCCAGGTAGTTCTCTTTATGAGGTGGACCCTCTGGTACAATATCCATCAGAAGAGGGCGCTGCAGCTCCCTCCCAACCACAGAGCTGAAAGAGAAGTCCTGCCATCCTAGGGGCAGAACCCACAGGACTAACGGGGAATGCATGACCACCGTAGAGTGAATCACTCTGATCTGGGGGACTGGCCAGACCTGGATCATGTCTGATCTGTGGTTCAGAGGGGTGGAGGCTGAACTCAGTCCTACCTGGGTCACCGGGATGGTGAGTGGGACAGGGTGTTTTTCAGAAGGAACATGAAGGAGCTGATACCAGAAATAGGGAGATGAGGACAGGGACAACAACAGGCTCCAGATAATCACATGCAGGGTCTTTGGTCATTTCTGTATCACCGTACTTGAAACAGAAGAAAGGGTGATGAGTTTTACTACATTTGGTTTAGAGGGAAAAAATGATAAAACTCAATGTTGTCACACTTTAAAGACCATTCCATCTGCATGGATCTCTAATACAACCTGATATTGATGTACTGGCCTTTTAGGGTACACACCAGAAACAGCTTTCCTTTTCTCTCTCCATTGCTTTCCAACATGTTCTGTTGGCTCTAAATGCCTCACCCCTCCAAGGCATCCCTGACAGGTCCCAGAGATTTTCAATCACTTTTGGCAAAGTTTTTAACTGAGTTTTACTTTTTAGATCAGTTTTTGATTCACAGAAACATTGAGAAGATAGTACAGAGAGTTGCTATCATCTTAACATCTTACTTTAGTATGGCACATTTGTTACAATTAATGAATGGATATTGATAACATTATCGTTATTCACTCACTTTTAGGTGTTAAAAATAGCCCTACTTTCAGGGGTTAATTCTAGTCTGGTCCAAGTGGAAATTTCAACCTCCCATAGAATTCAGAACACTCCTCCCGTGGCTGGTGTCTTTAGGGTCAACCTGGGCAGTGGAGGGATTATGGGAGAACGGACAAGTCTTATGAGACCAGTACTCTTGGAACTTGACCATCAGTGACCTCCGCTACAGCGGGCTGTCTCTTGTGGGATGCAATTTGATAAACCTGTTGACTCTAATAATAAAAAATTGGGGCTAGCACTTTATGTCTCTATTTTTATTTTATTTTCCTAGTAACTCATTTTTATTGTGTTTTACAAAAGTACCAGCTGGGAGTAAACAAAACAAAACGTTGCTCCTTCAACAAACATAATTTAAGAAGCACTGCTCTGGGAAATCTCCACTTCACATCTCGATAGACCACCAGCCACTGGGTAAGGAAAAACGAGGACCTACTGATTATATCCCAGGCATTGTGCTAGGGTCTTTTATAATCATTACTTCATTAGGTTCTTAGGATGACTTTGTAAAGGAGGCCTTATCATTTGCATTTCGTAGGTGAGAAAACAGATGCTGAGAGGTTAAATCGCCCGTGTATAGTAAATACATTCAGCAAGTGGCTATAATCAACTTGATTTTCCTCACAACTCTTTGTCACTACCTCCTTCCCCATGAAAGTATAGATTCACATCCATTACCATGTAACTCACCTGCCTCTGGTAGGCAGAAGGCACATACCTAACTCATTGATTTTGGGCTTCGACTAGTAAAATCTGAGTAGAAGCGTCGGTGAGTTTAGTTCTGAACAGAAGCTTTAAGAATCATTGCATATGTCCATCAGTCCTCTGGAGAGTCTGGGCATGTGTCTGATGGAGTCTGCTCCTCCAGCAAATGGAGAAGATTCAAGTCCACTTGTGGCTGGGAACAGAGTTAGAGAGCTTCAGCACTACAACCAGATCTTCGATGACATGGAACACAAGTGACCAATCTTTGTCACCCTTTGTGCCTCTGAGATGGTGGGATTGTTTGTTACACAGCATTGTTTTGGCAAAGCTAACAGATACAGTGGTGGAGCTGGGATTGCAAACCAACTAAGTGGCTTCAAGATGAGTGTCCTCTCATTCTGTCACATCTGATTTTTAGTAATATGAGTATTTGTTGTTTTGATTGCACATCTTTCTGTTCTTTTATTGGAAATGCTCCTTTAAGTCAAGTTCAAGGACCATGAATCAGGACAGGTTTGTCTTTCTTTTTAAGCAAATGCCTTAAATCTCCCTTCACCTGATACACTGAACCACATCAGTATTGTCTCTGTAATCTGTTCTGTTTTTATGGAGTCCTAGTCAAAGGCAAAGAACCTTGGTGGAGAAATAGTGGAAAACTTGTCACAGTTAACAAAGCAGTGGGGGTAACTCGATGGTCTGTAGATTAGGGTCTAAGGATCTGGAAGGGCTCCTAGGAGGAGGGTTTGAAAGGGAAACAGAATTGACCAGTACCAAGCTTTCACCATTGCCATCATTTTCTTCAAAGTCACCATTTTTAGCCCCCACTTTGGTCTCTGCTTTGATTTTCAGAGATATCTTAGGCAGGCCATTCATTCATTCATTCATTCATTCAGCAAATCTTTCCTGAGAGCCTGAGTCATGAAATCTTAGGAATGGACTCATGCTTGACTAAGTTACTCCCCGTTGCCCACATGATCCCAAAGTTCTCTTGGGTCTGCCCTGAGTTCGCTAACTAGCCTTATCTCCCATCATCCTCTAGGCCTGACCCATCTTCTTTGGGGGTGACAGGTTCAAATTCTAGGTTTACCACATACTACCTGGGAGACCATGGGCAAGTTACTTAACATCTCCAAGCCTCAACTTCCTGGCCTATAAAAAGGGCACCCCCCCCCCCCCCCGATTCTAGCCACACTGAGCTCTTCACAGTTTCAGCCTATGCGCTGCTGAGTCATACTCATGGCTTTACATCTGCTCCTGCATGGAACACCCTCCCCCCTTTCCCTGGAGAATGCCTACTCAGGTTTTAAGATTCATTCAGAAGACGCCTCCTCTGGGAAACCTTCTTGAGAAAACCCCTCGGTATTTCCACAGTCCTCTGGGCCTGTCTTCATCATACTTATAGTACTAATGGTCTGTTTTTGTCTGATTTTCTCCTTAGTTATCTACCCCCTCCATCACCAGACTGTTGAAGTTCCTTGAGGAAAACCAGGTATTTTCACTTGTGTAGTCAGAGCCCACACACAGCAGGTGCTTTGCAAACACTTGGGTTTTTCTTTTAAGCTTAGAAGAGAAAACGTTACTTGAACAAAGGTAGATTAAATTTTGATTTACAAAATTGGTTTATTCAGGTAATACATGGTTTTGCCCATAGAAGGCTGTTTTAGAAATCAGTGACTCTAATTTGTGAAATTAGTTTTTTTTTTTTTTTTGAATTAAATAAGGCACAGAAACCTGATAAAAGTTTTCAACCCGGACATAAGACCATAAAGTGAAAACTAAAATCTCTTTTTTTTTCATCCTATTCCTGCCTCAGGGTGTTCTATAAGTTGTTAGATGTGTACAAGAGTTTTTAGCACTGTCCCTTTAAGACACACACGTACATACATAATCACATAGACAGTCATACTCTATGTATGTGATGCACCTGTTGTTTTCCCATTTCTGAGTACATCTTAGGGACTATTCCATATCAGCCACAAAGAGTTATGTCAGTCTTATTAATGGCCATGTAGTATTCTGTTTTAGGGCTATTACATAATTTGTGTCATCAGGCACAACTGGATGGACTTTTAGGTTGTTTCTAGGTATTTGTTACTGCAAACAATACTACAGTAAAAGTGTTTGTGAATAGGTGCACGAAATCATCTGTTGGTTAAATTCCTAGAAGTGCAGTTGCTGGATCAGGGATTGTATGCTCTCCTGATTGTATTTTTCTTTTTAATTCTGAAGCATTCCAAAACGTACTAAATGGAAAGAGATAACTGTTGCTTGCATTCTCATTTCCCAAATGTAATAATGTTATATACGTTGCTATATTTGCTTCAAATCTCTCTTTTAAAGAAATAAAACATCAGGGCTACGTGGAAAGCACACCTTGGTCTTTTCCCCAGTCTCTTGGCAGAGTTACCCATTTTCCTATGTGAGTCATTTCCGTAAATATTTTTATTTTATTTTATTTTTTAAAATTTATTTTACTTTTTTAAACATTTGAAAAAAGATTTTATTTATTTGACAGAGAGAGAGAGAGAGTGAGCGTAAGTAGGGGGAGTAGCAGGCAGAGGGAGAGGGAGAAACAGGCTCCCCACTGAGCAAGAACCCTCTCGCCTCTGTAGGGGGCTCCATCTCAGGACCCTGGGATCATGACCTGAGACGCTTAACGGCTTAACCGACTGAGCTGCCCAGGTGTCCGCCCATAAATATTTCCATATGTGTGTTTGAACTCTCATTACATATTTATGTTCCTATGAGCAACAGACAGTAACCATTTGTCGGTCTAGTTTTTATATAAATGAAATAAATGTTATCATAAGGCATTATTTTGCAACTTGCTTTCTCCCCACTGAATATCTGGTTGTTGAGTTTATGTCAGTTTTAGCTATTTTAACTTCTGCATTGAATTCCACCCTATTAACAAGTCACTATTTATCTAGTCTGCTGCTGAGGGACAGTTGGGTTATCTTGCTCCATAAATAGTGCTGCAGTAAATGTCTTTATACATGTCTCCTCGTGCGTATGTATGAGAGTGTTTCTTGGGTAAAGGCTTCAAGCAGAGTTGCCAAGAGTAGAATACACACATCTGCAGCTGCCTGGATATTGCCAAATTGCTCTCCCGAGGGCTTGTACCGATTTACATTCTCAACAGCAGTGGATGGATACCTTTTTCCTTCCGTCCTTGCCAATTCTTGGTGTTATCAGATTTTTTAAAAAATTGGCAATTAACTTCGTGTGAAATGATACTTCATTGTTTAATTTGATGGTCTCTACATATGTTTATTGGCCATTTATGTTTTCCCTTCCATGAATTGCCTGCTCATATACTTTGCTCGCTTTCCTGTTGGGATTTTATTTTCTCACTGATTTTTTAATTGAAATTTTTATACACATAATTGTTGATTCACATGCAGTCATAAGAAATAATACAGAGAGATCCATGGAGCACTTTGTCCAGTGTCCATTAATGGTAACATTTTGCAAAACAGTAACGTAAGATCACATTGAAGAGATTGACATGAAACAACCCATTGTACTTAGATTTCCCTGTTGTTACTTACACAAATTTGTGTGTATGTGTTTGTGTGTGCGTTTTGGTAGGCAGACATTATTGATTGAGTTTCTGTAATGTTTATAGATCTCTTCGGGGTTTAGATCTGTTTAAGATTTGTTTATATTTGTTTTCAAGTCCATTTCAATAAGTTATACATTTCTAGAAAATGGACAATTTGGGCTAATTTATTGTCACCACCATCTGAGCCCTTCCCACAGAGTTCCTCTCAGCCTGAGGCTCTGTGACCCCTAGATTATAGTATCCTCAGGATGCACACATCCTAGCAGTGTCCCTTTTCCATGCTATAAAATGTCATCCATTAGCTCAGAGTGATATGAGTGGATCAGAAACAGGCAGACTTTATTTCCAATTCCATCCTAGCTCTACAACTTCGGGTGGGTGATTTAACTTGCCTAGACCTCGGTTCCCATGTTATAAAATGGGAATAATATCACTCTCTCACAGAGTGAGGAAGCAAATAACGAAGAACCTAGCCCAACACCCAGTAGGTTGTCAATAAAGAAGCTCCCTTTCTACTCTGTATCTTCATACTCATACACAGGTCCTTCTGTTACTAGGCAGAAGCAGTCTGAAGGTAGGGACTGGGTCTGATCCATTTATGCATCTCCCTGGTGTTGACCTGCCATAGTCACTTAGGAAGTATTTGCTGTTGGAAGATTGCATTGAGAGGTAATGAGTCTATGTTTGGTGGAGCAGAGGTGGAAGGCACTAGAGGTGGAGAGAATCTCATCCATCCACCCATTCTTTCATCCATCTGTCCATCTGTCTGTCCATTCATCCACCCACCCATCCACCCATCCGTCTGTCCATTTATCCATGCATCCATGCATCCGTGCATCCATCCATCCATCCATCCACCCATTTATTCTTCCAGTAGACATATGGTCTGGTGGTTAGGAACATGGGCTTTGATTGGACAGAGGTGGGTTCAGATCCCAACTCTGCAGCTTGGTTACTATGTGACCCCTCTGAGTCTCAGTTTCTTGGTAAATGGAGCTAATTAAAATACTAACTAACAACTAAAGTATGTTGACTATACGTATGGGCTGTGGTTTCAGCACTTTACATGTATTAAATTAATTCGTTTCATCCTCACAGCCCCATGAAGTTGACAATAGTATGCCCAGACCACAGAGAAAATGGATTATGCATCTTGTCCTATACCACATAGCCACTAGGGGGTGCAGTATGGCTCCAGAGTCCAGCAGTGGTGGTTCTTCCAATCATTAATTTGGTGAGGATTAAAAGAGATTTTGTGTATAAGGGTCTCAGCAGAGTGCCTGGCACATAGTGAGTGCTCGGCAAGAACTGTGACTGTTATTACTGCTACTGTTACTATTATTATTGTGGGTTCCACACAGCTCCCCTTGAGCTCTCACTGGTGTCCAGCCACAGAGTTATCTATCTATCCATCCATCCATCCATCCATCCATCCATCCATCCATCCATTCATCCATCCATCATCAACAGATGTTTTTTGAGATCTACTATGTGCCAGGCACTATCAAAAGTGTGCAAAGCTTATCACATAAGCCTGATGAAAGTACTCAGTCTGGGTTGCCAAGAAGAAGAGATCCTTGAAAGCTTTCTGAGAGGAGCAGTAGCACTTGATTTGAGCAAGGAAGACTTGGTATACATCAGGACTACTGGTGCTTAAGGTTCAGTGAGCAAGGCAGATTGTAGTTAGATACTGATGCCTTGATTGTATTATTATCAATGAAATAAGTGCTCTTAAGGACAAAGACCTGCACTAGATGGACTGTGGGGGAGGAGTGGTAGTTAGAGGAGGCCTGGGGATCTGTGTTTCAAAGCTCTTGAGATGTTCTGATGGTCACACGTATTTGGGATTGTTGCTGTGAGCTTGAGCTTTCTAGTCAGTCAGACACTAATGGCTCATAAAGGTGCCGAGATCCTAAGCTCAACAGCCCTTGGGTTGGCCAGGGCCCCAGGCTGGTTGCTTCTAGCAAAGAACCACTCATCTGTTTTCTCCAGTGTGATAGACAAATATTACCATTTTCAATGTGAGCGTGACCAAGGTGGGAAATAGCACTGTAGGTTCTGTGAGGTCACGGGAGCTTGTTGAGCTGGGACGTGTTCTGGTCAGTTGAGCCTTCTAGAAAGTTCTGAGGCCACATGTAGAGCACATGCTGATGGGTGAGACACTTGAAGTAAAGGAGAGCAGTGAGGCCTGGGACACCTGGGAGGCCTGAGCTCGGGCTATGGAGGAGGAGGGGGCTGAGCCAAGACACATTTGGGAGGTAAAATCAACAGGGTGAGTTGCTGGGGTGGGGTAGTGAAAGCCAGGGGACAGGGTCCTATTTCCTGGGGTAGAGTCTCAGGAGGAGAAGCTGAGCTGAGGGCGGGGAGGTGAAGATTTCAGTTTTTTGATGAAACAGGGACTTTTAAAGAGTCCAGATTGTGTGTCCGTGATGATTCTTTGATGACAGTCAGGGGCCCCTGAGCGTGGGCCTTTCAGATGGACATTATTCCTGAATCAAAACTTTTGCCATCTGCTCATTCTTAAAATGTGAAAGCAGAGACAACGTATTTCCCGACGAGACTGGTGAGGAGGTAGGGAAACGGTCTTTAACTGCAGGCAGGACATATGTTCTTCATTCGACATCACATTTGTCTAGAGTGCTCAGCGCATTCCTGGGGGATGTGGGGAGAGGGAGAGGACAGAGGAAAAAAATTGCGGGGTGAGGCTGTGGCTCCTGAAAGGGGACAACTTCAGGGCTAAAGACGGGTCTTCATGCCTGCCTCTCCAGATTTCATCTGGCCTCACAGCCCAGATCAGGTGCCACGTCTTCCAGGAAGCCTTCACGGGTCTCTCTATCTGGACCCTGAGCACAAGCAGCCAAGCAGTGATTAAACTTTTCCTGGGTGTCTCCCTCACAGTCCGCCTGCTAAGAAATTAGGACTTGAGTGGTTCCCAAACTTGGCTGCGGGTTACCATCACCCAGGGAGCTTTGAAAAGTAAGGGTGGTTGGCCCCACCCCAAAGATCCTGATGGCACTGATCTGGGGTGCTGCCTGGGCATCAGGAGTTTGAAGAGCTCAGCAGATGATCCCAATGCGTAGCCAGCTAAACTTAATAGCTGATGAATTACCCCTGTAAGGACCTATTTAGAAACTGTCCCTGCTCCCCTTCCCCCGGGGGATTTACTTGGAAACAAGTCCTGGAAACCAGCTCCAGGTAACAAAGCCCAGATAGAAGGGTGGGTCAGGCCAGGTGGAGACATCCGATCAGTGGGGGGTTGCATACTGTCTCCTTAGCTACCAAGGAGTAGGGACCCCACCCTTTGAGAGCCCTTTTGGCGCCAATCTTAATCAAGGTGTAATAGGCTGGTTCTAATGTCTACTAGGGTAAATTGTAATTCAATTGGTCACCTAGCATCACTGTGGAGTTTCCTGTGTGTGTTACAATCTCATTGGTCACCTGTGCGTGGCCAGGCCTGACCGCATGACCTTTGCCCTTAAAAGCTAGTCTGTGAAATGGGGAAGGGTTGCCCTCTCTTGTAGAAGGTGCGTCCCTGAACGTTCGGTTAGATTCTTGATGCTTGGCATGAAATAAAGCTTTGCTTGACCTTTGCTTATATCAGTCTCGCTCCTTTAATCACGGACCCATTATTGGGGCATAATAACCCCGACCTTGTGCGTGGATGTGCTTTTGGTCTTCAGCATTTTCAGAAGGCTAAAGCAAGAGTTCCACCCAAGTATTATTTAAGGAAAAGGTGGCTCTAGCTGTCAGCCAGCAAGATGGCTCTTTTTTTTTTTTTTTAAATATTTTATTTATTTGACAGAGAGAAATCACAGCTAAGCAGAGAGGCAGGCAGAGAGAGAGGAGGAAGCAGGCTCCCTGCAGAGCAGAAAGCCCGATGTGGGGCTCGATCCCAGGACTCTGGGATCATGACCTGAGCCGAAGGCAGAGGCTTTAACCCACTGAGCCACCCAGGCGCCCCAGCAAGATGGCTCTTGTGGCAGGAGTATTACGTGGCCAGCAGAGATGGGTTCCAGGATGCCGGGTTTTTGGCAGACTGTCTGGGTCTCACTTTGCAGAGCCCGTACCTTACCACGGAAGGGTAGCATCCTCCTCTCCAAAGCCAGCCAGAAGAGGTCCCCGGGGCTGCTGGATGGATGGAGTCAAGAGTCTCCCTGCACACAGGATCAGAGAGGCAGCACAGCCTAGTGGGGGACCAGACGGCCTGGGCACCCACCTGCCTCTGCCCCTCACAAGCTGGGTGGCTTTGGGGAAATGGTTTAAGCTCTCTGTGCCTTAGTTTCTTTCCCTGTAAAATGGGGGAAGATAACAGCAACTCTCCTCTAACAGTGCCATTGTAAAGAGAAAATCACTTCTAGGAAAAATGCTGAGAATACCACCAGGCACAGAGGACCTCTGCTTCCATTGGTATGTCCGCAGGTGCTAGTGCGTCGACCCACTGGCTTGGATCTAGCTTACGGTTTTCAGCAGGCATGAGGCTATACCTCAGCATGGCCTCTTGGGCAGTGGTTAGTCCATGGATGTGACCGTGGAGGTAGCTGGATCACGGGCTGTAGGTCTAGTCTGAGATCGACGTCACAGGCAATAGCAGGATTGCGGTGGGTGGACCCAGCCACCAGGATTTTTTAAAGCCTCCTCGCTGCATCCATGCTTGAAATCACATTCTTGATTTTGTTAAAATATTCCCTTGACTGATAACTTCCTCAGGGAAACTGAGGCCCGGAGCTGGGACAGACTTGCCCAAAGCTGCACAGTGAATCTGTGAGA
This sequence comes from Meles meles, assembly GCF_922984935.1. Lineage (NCBI taxonomy): Eukaryota > Metazoa > Chordata > Mammalia > Carnivora > Mustelidae > Meles > Meles meles. The sequence goes on from NC_060076.1 coordinate 14,286,480, forward strand.
TAGCTCTAGGGCCCCACGCCCTGGATTCCCCAGCCTACACTCCTTCCTCTGTCCTGGGTCACCAGCCTTTTCCCTGTCCCCTCTGCTTGCTCACATTTCCATTCCTGCTTCCTCTCCACAGTGTCCGTGGATCGGGTTCTCTTCCTGCTTCTTCTACACTTGGGTCTTGGGGTCAGAATGAGGGTTCCTGGTGGTGAATGTGGAGAGTGGCACAGGTGTGGGATTCTTCCCTTTCAGAGATGGCCAGAGTCCAACTAGGGTAAGCTTGATTTCCTGCTGATGTTGGCTTGCAAGGCTCCTTTGCATTCAAATCAATACCCTTCCTCCCTCATAGGCCCTGGGGGTGTGACACTGAGGTTAGAAATGATTGACTAATCCACCTACACCTCACCTTAATCTAGAAAGACACTCACATGTCTTAGAGCATTTCATAAAATATGCCAAATGTTGGCATCAATAAGAAAGAACAAAGGAAGAAAAACAGTGGACGTAGAGGTGGGCCCAGATCGTGCGTGGGCCACAATCCAATTCTCTTGTGTGTTTATTCATCTCTTTATTCATTTCATCAGTATTTCCTGATGACTTATTAATGAATGAATGAAATTTCCTTCATTTCCCCCACCTTGCCTTCCATTCTGGGGCTCTTCTGCCTTATCTCAGGGAGAACCACATGGAACAGAAATTTATCATTCAGAGGATTCTGAGGACAATCGCCAAGCCACACAGCGATTCAGAGGACAACGCGGCTCTGCTTTTTGATGCAAAGGTGAAAGGCAGGCACATGGCACATGGGCCTGGGGAGAGAAGCTGGTAAAGGGGGATGGGCAGGGCCTAGCAGAACCTGGCTGTCCAGACAAACGAAATCAATTTAAAAAAGAAGAAGGAGTTGTGGCACCTTCTAGGAGAAGACTGGAAGCTGCTTCCCATCTCACCTCTGTGGGGACATTTCAGTACGTGCGCTTCGTGTATTGGAAAAGGGTGCAGAGACTCTGATCTCTGGAGGAGCCTAATTAATCCACCATAGTGGCCGAGGTGTCCTTGAAACTCAGAGCACCTTCTGGAATCCGAGTCCCGTTCCTAGCAGAGCTGCAGGTGGGGCTTAGCTCTGGCTCTGGGATTCCTTCTCCTCCATCTCACAGAGGACTGGGATCCAGGGAGGTTGGGAAGCCTCATGGGCATTGCTGTAAGCTGTGGGGATGTGGGGCTTGGAGCCCGGCCTTTGGATGCCTGACGTTTATGGACCACAAGCTTGGACCGTTCCAGCTTGTGCTGCTACTGTGGCCTACCCTTCTGTGAGAGCTTCTGTTAACATACCTACCCAAGGCAGTCCCTTCCTGGCTTTGCGGTCACCCCCCCCCCCCCCATCAGACTCTAATGTCTTTAAGGAAGTGAGTTAGTGTGACACACATCTGTATCCCTAGCAGGCAGCTCAAGGCCTGGCACTTAGTAGATATCTTAGTAGGTAACCATTCGATGAGTTGACTTGAACACCAACTTCCTAGAACCGCCATGCCTCTTATGCATACAATAGGAATAACCTTGATATCAGAATAGAACCATTGACACTTGCTAAGGCCTTGCTGTGGGGCAGGCACTGATGTAAGCACTGTGCATACACACTCCCTCCTTAAGGAAGTCCTTGGAAGTAGGTTTCTTCTTATGTTCCAGGGGAGCTGACATAGATGGAGGGTCAGAACTGGATGTTCATGTTCATGAGCTCCGCGCTCTTCACCTCTGGGGACAGCCTAAGGAGCCCTGAATTTGCACGACATTTTACCCTCTGGTGGAGCCCCTGTTCACACCTAGCTTTGAGACCTTGGTAAGTCCCTAGACTTTCCATGTTTCTGCATTCACGGGGGAGAGTTCTAGGAGACGATCTAGAAGAGTGTTCCCTGTCCAGCCCTTGAAACGGTGTGCTGATTGGAGTCTTGGACTCTGAGTTTCTAACAGAGTCTCGACAGAATTTCCTGGAAATTTGTTCCAGGAAACGAATTTGGTCTGAGCACCTGAGTACATGTGTGTGTACACGTCTCATGAGGAATCCCTCAAACATCACATTGACAGAGTCACAGGAAAGAGCTCACCAGGTATGCCCCTACCAAATGGATTTCTCTCTCACGTTTAATAAGTAATAGATTCTGATTCCAAATCATGTGTATTAGGGCCATGGTGACGCCAGAAATGAAGACTCAGAAGAAAACGTATTTTTCTTGCTCTTAGAGCAGAATAACTCCCCACCCCCTATCCATCTATATTAAAATCTTAAACATTTCCTCTTAGCAATAAAAAAAACAAAACCAAAAACACCCTGTAATCCTCAGGGGTCTCAGTCATGTACATTAGAAGACGCATCTCTAAATCTATTCATTGAAATTTCTTTACCCTAATGGAGGACTTTTCCCCCCCCAAAAACATCAAATAAAAATATGGAATGTGCAACTTGGAGCTGCCCCCAAGTGCCTTTCTGGTTTCTCCACTTCCCACTGCTTCATGCTTTGTGCCAAAGTTTATGAGTCTGTAATTTCCTGGAAGTTTATATAGCATGAAAGAAGGAGAAGTGATAAAATATGCAATTTAATTGCAAAAACCACGTACTAATCTCGCTAATGTGCTAGATTAAGACCATAATGTGAGAAGCTACTCGGTGGTTAAGCTGATTTAGAGCAAACCGGACCCCATTGTCTCTTTGTCTGTGCCCATATTTTACGCCACCCGGACTTAACAATTTATTTTGTTTTGGTTATTGGTTTATAGTCTAAGAATAATAATGTCACATAATCTCTTGGGCTGGGCTGTTTGAATACCTCTATTACGACTCATGCTCGGGGCAATGTATCAGTCAGGTAACCCAGCTCTGCTCTGAGACCACGAGTATCCCCTCTTGGAGTCACTGTTCAGCTGCCCGGGGCTGGCTCCTGCCCACATACACAACCCCCTGGGCAGCGTCGTCCTGGAGTGGCAACTTTGTCTCGGGCCCCCACTCTCAGCAGTAGGGCGGGAGGGCAAGGCTCTGAGACCCCAGGGACTGGCTGCTAATTTTGTCTCTTCATTTACAGGTCACACCACTCTCTGAGCTGAAACTCCATCATGGAAAATGAGGTTCTCACATCCATCTCTTGGAGGTGGGTGAGAATCCAGTGAGTTGATCTACCAAGTTCAGGGCTTTTAGAAGGCCCCCAGTTATGGATAACTCCCTTCCCTTTATTTCAGATTCTCTGAGAATCGGAGAGACTTCACAATCCTCTTAATGATACCATCATCTTTAAGCTTCAAAGCATTTAAAGCCATTGATGGGAGGGGGAAAGAGCAATGCAGATTTTATTTATTAATTTTATTTGTGCAGATATTGGCTTAAGGTCTACTATGTGCTTTCACCGTATTTCATCACTTCTTATAGCTCCTTCTAAATCTGTCTTTCCTGCCCCCACGCGATTGTGAAACTTTGGATAGTAGCGATTCTGTCTTTTTATCCCCAAACCATCTGCCGCGTTCCACACGCTGCCTTCCATTGTGTGGGGGCAGCACACACACCTGCATCAAGCAACGAGAGAGAGAACTCTACCGGGAAGAATACATAATACCATAGTGTCACACACATTTCAGAACCAACCGCACGATCCACAAACTATTGAATATCTTCCAGGATCCAGGCCCTGGGCTTGGTTCTTTGGGTCATGTGGAGATTGCAGGGGACGTGGGGGCGTGCTACCCCTGTTCCCTGCCCAGACCCCGGCTCCCAGGGACTGGAAGGGTTGAGTGCTGTTGGCTCATAGATGGGCTGTCTTGGCAATTGCCTTGACACCTCACCCAAGGTCATGATCCATCCCTGGGGAACATACATGATTTGGGGTAAAAGGCCTGGCTCCCATGGCTCCATTTGGGTCAACTGTATAAGGTCCGCTCTCTCTCTCTCTCTCTCTTTTTTAAAGATTTATTTATTTATTTGAGAGAGAGAAAGAGAGAGAGAGAATGCAAAATTTGGGGAAGGGTAAGAGGGAGAAGATATCCAAGCAGACTCCCACTGAGTGTGGAGCCTGGCATGGGGCTCAGTCTCACGAACCATGAGATCAGGACCTGAGCCAAAGTCAAGAGTCAGATGCTCAACCATCAGGGCCACCCAGGTGCCCATACATGGTCATCTCTTTGCAATTAAGAGCTCCTTTTGGGTTCAGCTGGGGCCTCTGTTAGCACTGTGTCAGCTTCTCCCTCTGCCTGACCTTATGTTCCCTACTCCCTCACAGGTGTTGGTCCCGAGAACACCCCAATAAATCATGTGCACGCAGACATCTGTCTCAGATTAGAGCCCATTCCCAGGAATCTGATCTAAGAGCAGACACATGAAAATGGACATTTATCCTGAGAATGGGAAGCTGGTGTGAAAAGGAGAAGGTGAGCTTTACGACCTTGGTCATGTCATTCCTCATTCTGAACCTTAGTTCCCATCTGCACATGGATGGGGTTATAGAGACTGGTGAGTGTCAGTCCTGATTCTTTCTCCCCTTTGTTCATAATGATTGCATTACAGCTGGGCACGTGCTGAATTTCTCAGACTTCCCCCTCATTAAGGGGTCTGGGGGGGCACATCAGCAGGAGTCCTGGTTCTGAGCCTTTGACTTTAGCTTCCTCTTCTCTATTTTTCCTTCCAGTGACTTGCACCTTGACATCCTGTTGACACAACATTGACCAAGGAGATGATGACACCTTCCTAGGGTTGGCGGAGCAAAAAGACCAAGGGGGCAGGTCCCCGAATGGCTTCGTGGAGCAGAGCCGCTCCCTGATCCAGGCTACTTATGTAAATTCTGCTGAATAAGAGAGAAACAAATTCCTTTGTTCTTCCATCCAGCTGATTGCCACCCCCAACAAACACAGGCTTGTCCAGCTGATGCTATACAAAATCCAATGCTTTGGAAAGCATTTGTTTTCTTTCCAGCTATATCTCTTTATGATTGTAGAAAACCAAATGATTTTGGAACAATTTAGTCATTCATTCCTCTATCCACCCATTCATTTCTTTGGCATTTACTGAGAAGATCTGCTCTGCCCTGGAGATTAGATGTGAACATGATTCGGCTGCCACTCTGGAAGTGTTCGCGGTCTAGTGTGGGGAGAAGGACGGTTGAGTATCTCCCTGGGACACAGTGAGATAGGGTGCTACTAAGTCCCCCTGGGAAGAGTGAAGGTGGGACAGGAAGTCCTCACTAAAGTCCATTTTGAATACAGAATATAAAAAGTTTGAATTGGGCCTTGAGGTATGAGTAGGAGTTTGTCAGAGGTAAGTGGGAGGAATATTTTAGGCAGAGAAATGAGGTTGCAAATGGTAGGTCTTGGAAACCACAGGTTTGGTGGGGGGGATAGTGGTGGGGTAAATGGGAAGGGGCTGCATTGTTAAGCGTTGATTTCATCTTTGCAGCAAGAGGGGCTCCATGAAGGTTTAAGCGGGGGGTCCCAGTGGGGGGCATGTGAGGGGCTAGCTTGTGTGAAGAGCAAGAGCTGGAAGGGGAGACTAAGGGGAGGAGGGCACCTGGGAGACACTGGCCTGCCCCACTATGTCCGATTGCAGTGGCAACAAGAAGGGAAGGTCAATTTGGTCCCCTTGGCAGAGACTCATCAGGACAGGAGACCTAAAACTCCACGCAAACGTGTCTTTTTGTTCATCAGTAGATCCCTGCTGTTTGGCACAAGGCCTGACACCCAGTGGGTTCTCAGCAGATGCTTGATGAACCCGGAGGTGGAGGGGGGAAGGGACGAGACAGGGTGCTCTTTGGGGGTGGAGGAGCTGAGGTGACAAAACTAGAGGGATGGAGAGAGGAAGGACAAGCGGATTCCTTCGTCTTTCAGAGTTGTCCCCAGCCTGACTTTCTGTGCAGTGCACACAGGTCCACACCATGTGGAGCCTGCCAGTAATCGCCTCTGCTGTCCCCTTCCTGGCTTCTTACCCCCTGTTCCCCACCACCCCCCAACCTCCACTCTGGCACCCTGCCTCGGAAGTGGCCCCGGGAATAAATGAATGCTTTTCTTTCTTCCCAATTTGCTATATATTTTCTTCTTCTTCTTCAAAAATTAATGTATTGCATCTTTGCATGATGGAAATGAAAAATCACCTCTGCATTACCGGTGCAGGGGGGAGGCGAGGGCAACAAACTCAGACCTCGTTTCATTCAACCGTATCTAGTTAAGGTACCGTCAGCATTTTCCATTGTGGACTTTATTTTTCAGATTTCAGGCTCTGTGTGGGACAGGAAAGAACCAGCCCTCGGGAAACGTCCTCCAGAAAGGGCATTTACCAGTGCAGCCTTGCTGGGTTCCCTCTGCCTTTCCCAGCTTTCCTGCCCTGGGACTCCATGGACTCCTGGAGGCTTGTGTGCGGCCCCCCAGGGAAACAGGATAATGGAATCCTTCTGCAGAGTTGAGAAGACTCCTAGAATGGATTAGGAATTCTGTGAGCTAACTTTGTTCCAAATGGGACAAACTCAATGGGGAGGAGCCCTAGGAGCCGGGGGGGGGGGGTGTAGAGGGTGATCTGGGGTGGAGGGCTCTGTGACCCTCCAGCTGACACCAGACCCCCCGATTTTCTTCTTGTCACATGTCGGGCTTCTGCAGAAGAGTTCACTTGAAGAAGAAGGTCTGTGGCTCAAGAGTTTGGCCAGCCAACGTACCCATTTTACAGATAGGGAGAATGAAGCCTGGCTGGAGAAAGCAAGTTGCCCACACGGACAAGGACACATCAGGAGTCGACCCAGGGTCAGGAGGAAGTGATTTGACATCTTGAGCTCGGATCTCTTGTCTGTAAAATGTGGAATGGAGTACGATCCAGGTCCTGCTGAGCGGTGCGGATTAAATCCTGTGTGGATTAAATGCAATTTCGTAAACGTGCAGACCTTGTTGTCAGATGAAAGTTGGTATGCCCTCTCCGGCAAACCTGCAGTATCTAAGCAAGCTGAATATTAGCCACCTCACCCCTGGGTATCCATCTATCCAACAGAAATGAGTGCTTGTATCCTACAAAGGACAAGGACAAGAATGTTCCTGGAAGCTATATTCATAATAGCCCCTAACTGGACACTGTCCAAATGTCCATCAATGGCAGAATGGATAGACAGTAGCATGGTCATGTAATGAAATACTACACAGCAATAACAAAGAACAAATAGGTGCTATACACAATGATAGAAGGTCACAGAAGCGATATCAAAGGGTAAGAAACCAGGCCGAAGAATGTGTTTATGGTATAATCCCATCTATATGATAATTAAAAGTACCAAATGGAGATGGGGCTCAGAACAGTAGTTTCCTTTGGGGAGAAGTGATTTGGGGGGGGTATAAAGGTTTGGTGGGGGCTAGAAATGTTCTATGTCTTGATTTGGGTGGTGGCTTCCCAGGTAAGTACAAATGGGAGATTAATCAAGCTGCTCCTGTTGGAATGTTGCATGTTATTGTATGTAAATTATTTAAAAAATAAGAAAAGAGGCATGCGTGGGTGGCTCAGTTGGTTGAGCGTCTGACTCTTGCTTTTGGCTCAGGTCGTGATCTCAGGGTCATGCGATTGAGCCCTGCAGGAGCTCTGTGCTCAGTGGGGAGTTCGCTTAAGACGCTCTCTTTCCCTCTCCCTCTGTCCCTCCTCCCCCATGTGCTCTTTGTCTCTCAAATAAATAAATAAAAATATATAAACGGAGAAATTATAAATATTAACAAAACATCAGATAACGGACCCCCTGTGTGTATGTGCATGTTAACAACTGGGGTCCAAAAGACAGGGGTCAGATACTGCTCTGGCTAAGGACATGTTAGGTCAGTGGTTCTCAAGCTTCCACATGCATTAAAATCACCTGGAGAGAGTGTTAGTATACAGATTCCTGGGCTCCACCCCAGAGTTTCAAATTCAGTGCATGTGGAATGGGATCTGCTCCTAGGGGATGCTGATGCAGCTGGTCCACAGCCCCCGCCTTGAGGAGCACTGGTCTAAGCGGTCCTCAGAAGCAAATGGAAAACAATCCATTTGGCATCCCACGTGTCAGTGAAGTCCATCTGCCAGGGTCCCACTCACATGCCACCTCCCTTTTGCCCTCCGAATTTCACATGGACGGAGCGCCATTTGCCTTCAATGTCGTAGTTGCAAGGGCATCTGGGAACTGTGGTTTTCAGTTTCTGAGTCTTGCTGTATAGGAAGGTATGTAGAAGGAGGATAGGTCCCATGAGACATTGGACCATGCTTCTATAGGTCCCACTGAGTTGCCTGGTCGTGACACTCCATATACCTAGGACACTGACATGAGCGCGAGTGTTCTGCTGGGTGACTGGAGCTAACTGCAGCTGTGGTCTTCTGGGGATTCTGGACACTTTTTCCGGTCTAGGGGAGTCAAGTTTTGGGTTGGGAACTCTGATACGGATTATTAGCAGAGACAGTTACTTCCTTGTTTGGCTTAATGGTACAAAGAGGAAATAAAAATTTAGTTGACACTAGAGCTGGAAGAAACAATCCCCTGCAATACCCGCTGCCTGCCTATTTCTCAGATGGAGAGACCGAGGCTCCCAAAAGGACAAAGTTCACCTGGGCAGAGCAGGGAGTTGAACTCACCATCCTTCATGTCTGTTTAGAAAGCACTTTTTTTTCTGTGATTTCTTTTGTTCCTCTCCTGTCCCTGTGCCAAGAGAAGGGCAGGAATTATTATTTTATGGATAAGGAGGTTGAGGCTCTGACAAGGTGTGCAAGGGTTGCATTACAACCCACGCAGCAAGCGTGGTCCTCCTGCCTGGTTCAGCCCAGAGCCAGGGGACTGATGGAGTTCTTGGACGAGAGGGCAATGTCATCATATGGGATCATCACTGTCTTCCTTCCACTCAGCTGCATCCCTTAGGCTGGCCTCAAGGCCAGCCACTGGCTTCCCCATTCCACATCCTAACAGAAGAGAAAGAACTTCTTTTGCTAGTGGTTTTTTTTATTTTTTAAAAATATTTTATTTATTTATTTGATGGAGAACAAGACAGTGAGAGAGAGAACACAAGCAGGGAGAGTGGGAGAGGGAGAAGCAGGCTTGCTGCCGAGCAGGGACTTGATCCCAGGACCCCAGGATCATGACCTGAGTAAAGGCAGACATTTAGTGACTGAGCCACCCAGGCGCCCCTTACTAGTGGTTCCTACAAATTTTGCAGCAGCCGAGTCTCTTCTTTCCCTGTACAACCACCCTCCCTGCCCTTTGGATACGGTTGAGGTTTTAATTGGGGCAAAATACACGTGATGGAACATTTACTGACTTGACCATTTTTTGTGTGCCTCTCGGTGGCATCAAGCGCATTCACATTGTCGTGCAAACATCGTCACCACCATGTCCAGGACTTCCCATCCCCAACATGGAAGCTCTCTACCCATGAAACAGCTCCAGCCTCCCCCCCATCTCCCAGCAGCCGTCAACCGCCTTGGTTTTCCTGTCTCTATGAACTTGACTGCTCTGAGTACCTCATGTTAATGCAGTCCCACAGCATTTGTCCTTTTGTGTCTGGCTTGTTTCATTTCATATCATGTCCTCAGGGTTCATTCATGCTGCAGCCTGTGTCTGAACTTCCTTCCTTTTGAAGGCTGAATAATATTCTATTGTACATAGAGAGCACATTTTGTCTATCTACTGGTTGCTTCCACCTTTGGGTTATTGCAAATAATGCTGTTATGGACACGGATGCACACATCTCTGTTTTGAGCCTCAGCTTTCAATTCTTTTGGGTGTATTCTCAGAAGTGGAATTACTGGATCATTCGGTAGTTCCATTTTTAAATTTTTGAGGGCTCACCATACTGGTTTCCATAGCGGCTACCTGATTTTGTGTTCCCACCAGCAAGGCACAGGCTTCCAGTTTCTCCACATTCTGGTGAATCCATGTTATTTTTCGGTTTTCTTTTTTTCTTGTTTGTTTTGATAGTAGCCATCCTAATAGGTATGAGGTGGTTGCTGTCCCACCCCACCCCAGCTCATCCCGTCCCATCCTATCCTTTCCCTTCCCATCCCACCCCCTCCCATCCTTTCCTTCTCATCCCATCCCACACCATCACATCCCATCCCTTCCCTTCCTATCCTTTCCCATCCCTTCCTACCCCATCCCATCCCATTCCTTCCCTACCTATCCCATCCTACCCCATCCCATCACAACCCATCTCAACCCATCCCAACCCCTCCCATCCCATCCCATTCTATCTCTTCCCTTCCCATCACTTCCCATCTCACCCCATCCCATCTCACCCCATCCCATCCCACACCATATCATCCCATCCCATCATATCCCATCCCATCCCATCCCATTCCTTCCCTACTTATCCCATTCTACCCCATCCCATCCCAACCCCTCCCATCCCATCCCACACCATCACATCCCATCCCTTCCCACCCCATCCCATTCTATCCCATCCCATCCCATCCCATCCCATCCCATCCCATCCCATCCCACCTGATCACATCCTATCCCTTCCCACCCCATCCCATTCTATCCCATCTCATCCGATCCCTTCCATTCCCATCACTTCCCATCTCACCCCATCCCATCTCTTTCCTTCTCATCTCTTTCCTTCTCATCCCTTCCCATCCCATCCCATCCCATTCCATTCCTTCCCTACTTATCCCATTCCACCCCATCCCATCCCAACCCCTCCCATCCCATCCCATTCTATCTCTTCCCTTCCCATCTCTTCCCATCCCATCCCATCCCACCCGATCATATCCCATCCCTTCCCACCTCATCCCATTCTATCCCATCCCATCTGATCCCTTCTCTTCCCATCACTTCCCATCTCACCCCATCCCATCTCTTTCCTTCTCATCCAATCGATCACATCCCATCTCTTCACTTCCCTTCCCATCCCATCCCATCTCATCCCATCACATCCTATCCCAGCCCAGCCCATCCCATCCCATCCCATCCCATCCCATCCCATCCCATCCCATCCCATCCCATTGTTGGAAATTTGATGTTATAATTGAAGAAAAGAATGCAGCACCCTGGGAAGCTGTGTCTCCTGATGAGTGTTGGAAGCTCATGGGAATCACCCAGCAGCAGTGGCTCATAGGGAAGAGTGGCAGAAGGTCCAGAAGGGCAGCCAGGTGCAACATCTTTCTCCTCCCCATCCAAACAGCAAACACTTCCTGAATCTAGAGGAAGTATTTCTGCACACACCAGACTACTCAAGTCAGCGTGTGGAAATGCCTTCGCTACATACTTCAGCTCTTCTTCCCTTTTTAGCCTCTGGAAGAGGAGTTTTATTTTGCCTTCACAGTGGCACAGTAATAACTGCATAGTTTAAACATAAGTTTTCTTGTGCATTTCCTTGTTGAATTTTGCACATTGAAATTTTTATATTCATGCATTCTTTTATGATGCCTAAATGTTTTCCTTGAAATGTGTATTGATTTGTAAATTAGATTGTCTTCTGAAATAAAATACCATTTGCACAAAAAAAGCTTTGTTGTTACAGGAGGTGTGGAGGGGGAACAGGAGGGATGGGGTGGTGGGGGTAGCGAGGCTTGTAGGGTTGGGTGCAAGGCACAAAGGGAAGAGATGTGGCCTAGGCTAGGGTGTTGGCCATGAGGATTCCCAGCTGGTAGGGGATGGGGTAGACTAGACCCATTTCAGAGGCAATCTACAGGATGTGGTGGCCAGTCTGTGGTCAGGCCTGAGGGAGGAAGAGTCAAGGTCCAGAATGACTTCCACATTTCTGGCTTCATGTGTCAGGGGTGGTGGAGAAGACAGGGAACAGAGCAGAGGGGCTGATGACCATTTCTGCTTAGACCTTAAAAGACCTGCAGGCCACTCAAGCTTCAGGACATGTTCCATAAGGCAGAGACAGGGATTGGATGGGGAGGGGAGGGGAGGTTGGGAGATGGGTTGTAAAGGGCCTTACAGGTATGCTTCAGTGTGTGAGTTTGACCTTCTGAGATGGAGAGATAGCACAGCCCAGATACTAGAACCCAGCTGTCCTGACTCCAGGGAGTCAGGATAGGGAAGGGGTCCTAGAGCTCTTGGCACCCAAGCTCTCTCTTGAGTTGGTGTCCTCAGGGCATGTCCACCCCCACATCCCTCTCTGCTACGTAGGCACACATCCTTGACTGAGGATCCAGCACCCACATGAGTCAGAATGATCTGCATTCCAGTCCAACCCTCTCTCACCAGCTCTGCTCCCCAAATCTCAAGTTCCTCATGAGTCATAAGGGGACACTAATGGCTCCATACCAGGGTTTAATGACAAAGGCACATAGAAGGGGTGGTGGATTGCTTGAGAGGTGTCTGACAGACATTCCCAAAACAATTGTTGAATCTGGATCATTTCTGAGTCTTCCTGGATGCCCTCTCCTCCAGGAAGCCTTCTCTGGTTCCCTTCCCCTAATCACATAAGGTTGGATACCATCCCCCTTCTCTGTGCTGCCACAATAAGCACCTCCCTGTGCATCTCCCTGTCTGTCTCCTGGTGCACAAGGGTGGTATAACTTAGTAGGAGAGTTTCATTTTGTCATCACAAGTATCCTATCTCTACCACTTCCTCACTGTGGCATCTGTGGCATCTGGGGCAAATCTGTCAGTATCTCTGAGCCTTGCTTTCCCCCTTCTGCAAAATGGGAACACTATCAATCATACATGCCTCTTAGGGCCGTTGTGAGAATTAAAGGAGATAATACATGAACACAGTCCTTAGAACCAGGCCTGGCCAATGGCAGGTGCTCAGTGAGCGTGAACCATTTATCCATCATTACTCATTATCATTATTGCTGGCATTTTTCCTTGGAGGTCTACAGAACTAAGACCTGGGTTGTGGTCTCAGGTTTTTCTTGTGTCGATCTTCAGTGAGTTTTTGTTGTATCTAGAACTGTTCTAGATCAGTGGCTAGGTAACGAATGGGGTGCCAATAAAGAGAAGCTCTGGGTACCATCCTTTCCGCTTTCATGGCGGCACACAGACCAGGGGACCAACAGTGTTTGTGGAGAGGTTTTTTGGGGAGGAGACTCTAAGCGTGGCTCTTGCCTTCTTTCCTGTGACCCCCCAGGTCACTGTCCCGGATTCCACACTCTGGAGGCACCTGCTCGCAGCTGGTGGGTCCTAGCTTCCATCCCTGGAGCCCTCCCAACGGGCACACGGCAGAGGTCCCCCGCCGGCTGTACCCCCAAGCCTTTGGGCCTTGCTCTGTGCACACATGTGTATTTGGGAGATGTTTCTCTTAATCATATCTTGAATTAATGCAGGCCTCGTTCTTTCCCAGCTCTCATTACCCTCTTAATTAACTCGGCACAGATGGAAAAAGTCGGAATTGCTCTAGCCGAGTTGTTCTGCTAGTTTTAAAATGAGATGGCAGATGGGAGGACGAGGTGGAACGGGCCGGCTCGGAGGGAGGAGAGGAGTTTTCAAGCTGTCACCGGAGCGTCAACAAACGCTCCATCTGTCGGTGGTGAGGCCGGGCCGAGGCCTTGTGCGCGGGGCTGGCGTTCATAGGGCCGCACCGGGCCAAGGTGCAGAGGCGCCGGCAGCCGGGCTGCCTGGGACGTGGTCCCCAGCTCCAGGACGGGTGCCGGGAGTTCTAGGGTCCTGATGTGGCTGACACCTCTACCTTGGACCATGACCGGAACACTCCTGCCCCCACGGCTGTTTTGGGAGCCAAGGAAGCCTTTTCTTCTCCTTATCTAAAATAGTCTCAGAGAATGAATTACGTCGACTCCACACGGCTGTCAGAGTGAACTTTCTGAAACACATATCACTTTGTGACTTGACTGCCACTGGCTCCCCGTAGTCTTCAAGGCAGTCTCCCGGGCTCCGGACTGCAGCCTCATCTCTCTCCAGATCTCCACTTGCCCCCTGCCACCTTGAGCTGTGAGGACCTATCCGGGCCCTTTTGGTGTCCCATCATGCTCTCTTGTGTCTCTGGGCCTTGGCATTTCTTGTTCCCTCTGCCGGAACCGGCCCCTTCTTCTCATCCTTCAAGACCAGCTGTGTTATGTACCCCTCAGAGTCCTGGTTCTCCTCCTGTGTTCCTCCCACCAAGGTGGTTTTATTTATTTATTTACTTATCTATCTATCTATTTATTTATTTTAATCTTCTGCTTGTGAAGGGATTAATAAATGGTTGTTCACCAGCTCAGGACAAGGTATGTGGTCTGTTTGGGAATGCATCTCAACTTGCAAAGATCAAGAACCTTAGCATTCAAAGAGATCCCAGGAACCTCTTAGAGTGCAGGAATCTACTCTAGTACATTCCAGACAGGTGGGTTCTCAGGCTTGGCTTGCATACTTGCGGGGATGAGGAACTCACTCTCATACAATAGACACTCTTGCTGGACAGGTCTGATTGTTTCACTGTTCTCTGGGCTAGGCACTGGTTGGACTCTGTGTGATGTGAATGGAACTAAAAATCTGCCCCCGCTCTTGCAGGCCAGTCCTTCAGGGGCTTGACAACAAAGTCTGTCCCAGGGCTGCCCCACTCAGTGACACCCCTGTTGACTGCTCTCTGACTCTGTCAGATGACTGGGTTTTAGAATTAATGGTTGTTCTGTCTTAGATCCTAAGGTTTGTGGACTAATAGACAGAGCTCAGACTTTAGAGTCAGATAGACCTGGTGTCAAGCCCATTTACTAGCTATGAGACCTCAAATAAGTTCTTAACCTCTCTGAGCCTTGGTTTGTGCATCCCTAAAATAGGGGTTGAATCCCTAAAATGGTTGTTCTGTTCCTTTCAGTTGTGACTCTTGAGGTTCCAAGACTGTTGCCTCTGAGTCTCCATGTTCTGTTTCAGGGAACTCTCATCTGAATCCTGACTCCTGTCCCCCTGCCCTCATCCCTCTATCATAATACGGTCCATTACACTGACAGTCTGGCTCCCTTTGCCAGCTTTTCTTAAAATTCAGTTCTGATCAAGTCACTCCTGTGCTTCTGTCTTTATCCTCTACCAGCTGCGGAATTATGTCCGGGCTCCCTGGAGTGGCCTTGCCAGTGTTCCCAGATCCGCAAACGGCAACTCCTCACTCTCTACTTTTCCCCACAGAGTTCTCTAAACACACATTCTACTACTTCATACACACTGTACTTTCACCTGCAAACCCCTTTCCCCTGGCTGTGGTCAGTTACTAACTCCTATTGATACCGCAAAACCCTATTTGGATGTCACCTTCTGTCTGAAGCTTTTCCAGATCATTCTTTCCTTCTGAGAAAGTAAAGTGTTCTTTCTTCTGAACCCCTTTCTAAGAACAATACTGCACCTAGCACAGTGTGTTTGATAGCCCTTTCCTGCGGTTGTCTTTCTTCTGTAAATTTCACAAGACAGGGACATCTTTGTTCCTCTCTGTCCTCCACACCAGGGACAGGGCCTGGCAGGCCAATGTCCCCACCTTCCTGACTGTGTTGCTGCACTTCTGACCCCGGTCTCTTTCCTCACTTTTTTCAAGTGAAAATGACAGCAGCTCTTAGTCAGAACTTCTTAATCACACCACATTATCCTTCCGAGATGCTTTTACCTCCAGGAACCCATTGATTCTTCACTCTAAATTGCTATAATTACCACAAATGATAAAATAGCAGCTTTCCCAGTTTTCTTTATCCTTGCCAATTTGCATATGCTAATGTACGAGCATCTCCCCTCACCCCCCACCCCCCACCTCCCACCCTTCCTGCTGGCTCTTCTAAGACAACTTTTGTGTTTGCACTTACTTGGCCCTACTGAAACTCAGGGCTGGTTCTGGGCAGGGAGGACAGAAGTTTCCAGAAGTTCCTAATCCACCCAAGGAATGGGAAAAGTAAGTTTCCTGTCATATAAAGCACAGTGAGTACATAGAGGCAGATCTTCGGCTAGCTCAGGAGGAGGCAGGGTAGGGGAAGCAGAGGGCACCCTCCGCTCAGAGGCAGCTGACGCCTGGGCTCACATTGTTGCCTCTAATAGTCTTCGTCTGGTCAGTCCCCTTGCTTTCTGAACCTCATGTCCTTCTTCCGCAAACTAAGAGGTTATAGCCATTTGGCAGTTTGGAATGAGGAAGAAATATGACTTTTTTGTTTTATGGTAAAATACACATAACATACAATTTACCATTTTAGCCATTTAAAGTGTACAGTTCAGTGGCACTAAGCACATTCACAATGTTGGGCAACCGTCACCACCTTCCATCTCCAGAACTCTTCTCATCTTGCAAAACTAAACTTTGCATCCATCAAACACTCACACCCCATGCTGTCCCCACACCCCCGGCCCCCTGCAACTGCTTTCTGCCCCTATGAATTTGACTGCTTCCATTTTAGGTATGTGCCACATTCTGCTTGTCCAGTCATCCACTGCTGGGTACTTGGGTTGCTAGAAATAGCCTCTCACAGGTTAAAATATCTTCTAAAATTTACAGACAGCACAATTTTAGGAGGTGGAGGTGGTTAGGACAATGAACTCTGGTGTTGCACTTGACCTTGAGACCTGGCCCTGGTGTCCTTGGGCTCCTTACCCCAGTGCCAACCCCTGGAACTGTTGTGAGGCAAGCAATCCAAGGCACATACAAGGCTTAGCACAGGGGTTGACTGCAGGAAGAGTTCATTTTTTTATTTGTTCATTCGTTCGTTCGTTCGTTCGTTCCTTCAATAAATCTCTACGAAGCACCTGCTATGCTCCAGGCACTGAGCTCAGTGCTTGCCATAAAACATGTGTGTCTTTCACAGTGGTGACCTCAAGAAGGCAAGACAGACTATCATCAAATAAGTAAGAGAAAACACATTATGTACCTGTTTTGGATTGATGGAGAGCAGATTAAAAGGGATAATGAGTGCTTGGAGAGGGGGCCCTGTTATGCATACATGGTGTGCAGAACAGATCTCCTGAGGACACGAGAATTGCAAGGGTGAGTCTGGTAAGGATTACTAGAAATGGAGAGAAGAGAAAATGCAAAGACTTTGAGGTGAGAGCATGCCTGGAATGTTCTAGGAATAGGAATATGTCTAGTGTGGCTGGAGAAATTTGAGATCGAGCATAGCAAGAGATAAGGGCAGAGAGGGAGCTAGGGGTTAGAGCGGCAGGGCCAGGTGAGCTGGGATGGGAGAGCAGCTGGCACTGAGGAATTCTAAGCAGTGAAGTGATGGGGTCGGACTCCTGCTTAAAAAACGTTTCTCTGACTGCCAGGTTCAGAATCAACCATAGTGTCAGTAAGGGTGGAGATAGGAAGACCTATGACTGAAATAATCCAGGCCAGGAACTGGCAAACATTTTCTATACAGTTCCAGAGAGTAAATGAGCTTGGCTTTGTGGGGCCGTGGCGTCTCTGCTGTAATTACTCAATTCTGCCCTTGGAATTCAAAAGCAGCCATGGACAATATGTAAACAAATGGGTGTGACTGTGTTCCAATAAAACTTTATTTATAAAAACAGATGGCCGGCTGGCGGGCTGTAGTTATGATGCTGGCTTTAGCTAAATAGTGGTGGGTTGGACCAGGGTGTGGCAATGGGATCTTGGGAAGTAGCTAAATATAGGATATATTTTGAAGGTAGTATCAGCAGGATTTCTTGTTGAAACAAAGAAATGCCAGTTACTGAGATGAGAGAGTCTATGGGTATAAGACGTTTCTTTAGGGTGTGAAGAGAATTAGGATTTTGGTTTCAAACATACTAAGTTTGAGACGGCCCTTAGACATCCAAGGTAGATGTATGAGTCTGGAGTTCAGGAGAGAGACAGAGGGTGGAGGGGGGTATTTTGGAGTTATCTAGATGGATCTGAAAATGGGAGATTGGATGAAATCATTTATGGAAAAGGGGTAGCTAGAAAAGAAAAGGCGGCCAAAGACTGAGCCCTGGGGGTGATTAGAGAGATGAGGAGCAACTCAACTGGTCAAGGAAACTGAGGACGGGTGGTCACTGAGGTGTGAGGAAAACCTAGAGAGTCTGGTGTCCTGGAAGCAAAGAGAAGGAACTGTATCTATGCAAAAATGCTCAATTTGCTAAATGTGACTTCTGTGGGTTGTTGTCTACCGGAAACCCCAGTATGTGACCTTTTTTGAAAACAGGGTCTTTGCAGATATAGTTAGCTAAGATGAGGTCATACTGAATTAGGGCAGCCCTACATCCAATGACTGGTGTCCTCTAGGAGTGGACACATGAGACACATAGAAGGAAAAGACTGTGTGTGGATGGAGGCAGGTAGAGAAATTGAGGGGATGCAGCTATAAGCCAAGGAACGCCAAGGAAGGGCAGTGACCACCAGAAGCTGGAAGATGCAAGAAAAGAGCCTTCCCTGAAAATGTCAGAGGGAATGGGACCCTACTAACACCTGTATTTTGGATTTCTGGCCTCTAGACTGCTATACATAAGTTTCTGTTCTTTTAAGTCACTGAGTTTGTGGTACTTTGCTTGAGAAGCCCTGGGGAACTAATAAGGGTTGGTAATGGGTTAAGTACGATCAGGACAGATAAAGGACCTTGGATTTGGCAACACTGGATGACCTTGACAAAAGCTGCTTTCACTAAAGTGGTGGGTGTGAAAGTTTGATTGGAGTGGATTCCAGATTGGAGTGATTCCAGGCATCAGACATTGTGAACATGACCCATTCTTTCATTTTAAAGGGAGTGGGGAGGAAGGATATAGTCGGGGAGGAGTGGGAGAAATAAGATATGTCTTATGTTGAAGGGGATAATCCAGCAGAGAGGCAGGAAATCATGATGCAGGAGAGAGGGGAGAATGAGTGGTGTCCAGGACTGTATTAGTGGGTGTGGGAAGAGGCTGGAGCATGGGGAGGTCATTCATAACAGTGGGGGGAAAGCAGTGTGGTTGGTGGGCATGACTGGCACAAGTGTTGGAGGGACTTGTAGGATTTCTTTTCTGGTTGGTTTTATTGTCTCAGTGACACAAAAATCAAAGAGATGAGCTGCAACTAAGGCTGGGGAGGAAATAACAAATATTTGAGTGGAGAGAGGGGTAGGTGGCCACGTGTGTATGTGTGTGTGTGTGTGTGTGTGTGTGTGTGTGTGTGTGTGTGATTCTCACTGGGGAAATATATTTGCATGGTTAGACAATCCAAAGAGCCTACTTGAGCTCAGTGGCCCTGAGTTCAGTGTGGGCAGAGTCAGCAGGTTTGTGGGTTCCCCTCTCATAACATTTAGCTGCCAGGTCCAGTTTGAGAGGAGGTGGAGAACTGGATTAAACTAGCGAGTGTAATGAAGCAAGAAATGAACAAGGTAGTCAAGAGTTGTATCAGTTATCTGTTGCTCTGCAACAAAACCACCCCAGTACTTGTTAGCTTAAACAATAATCATTCATTTTTCTTGTGAATCTTCAATTTTTGGTAGGGCTTTGGTAGGGACAGCTTGTCTCTGCTCATCTGGGGTAGTTTGACTGGGGAATGGAGGATTTGTTTTGAAGATGGGGGAGTAGTCAGACTGGTCCCCAAAGATATCAGGTTCTAATCCCTGGAACCTGTCAATGTTACCTTATTTAGAAAAGGGAGCTTTGCAGATATGATTAAGTTAGGGATCTTGAGACAGAGAAATTATCTTGGACTGATTATCTATGTGGACTCTAAATGCAATCATGAGTGTTTTTGCAAGAGGGTTGCAGAGGGAGATTGGACATACAGAAGAGGTAGAGACATTGGACCACACTGGAAGTGATTGGAGGGATGTAGCTGCAAGTCAAGGAATCCCTGGAGCCACCAGAAGCTGAAAGATGCAAGGAATGCATTCTCCCATACAGCCTCCAAAGGAGTATGGTCCTGCTAACACCTTGATTTTGGACTTCTAATTTCTGTAACTATGGGGAAATAAATTTCTGTTGTTTTAAGCCACCAGATTTGTGGTAATTTGTTATAGCAATCCTAGGAAACTAATACAGATGGTGGCACTCATGTCTAGTGAACTGTTTCTGTCTGTCATCCATGAGCTCAGGTGGCACTGAGGGCTAGGACCTTAGTTCTTCTCCACTTGGACCTCTTGAGGCATGGTAGCTGGGTTCTACAAGTGAGTATCCCCAAAAAGAAAGGTAGAAGTGATCTTGCCTTTTTGGCAGTCTTGGCATCACTTCTGCCATAGCCATAGCCACACTCTAATTCAAGGACCCACTTCTCAAGGACCCATGCTCAGGATCCAGGGATTAGAACCTGATATCTTTGGGGACCAGTCTGACACTCAAGGAGTGTAAAAGTCACATAAGAAGTAGATGTGATATGGGAGGTATTGCTGCAGCCAGTTTTTAGTGTGTACAACATGCCACAATGGTGATACAAGGAAATAACGGTAATGATGATGATGATGATGGTGATGATGGTGGAGATAATGATGATGATGATGGACATGATGGTAGCGATGATGATGATGGTGATGATGATGATGGTGGTGGTTATGAAGATGATGGTCGTGTTGATGGTAGTGATGATGGTGATGATGACGATGGTGGTGGTTATGAAGATGATGGCCGTGTTGATGATAGTGATGATGGTGATGATGATGATAGTGATGGAATGATGATACTGGTGATGATGACGATGGTGAGGACTGACCATGACTTCTTAGTTGGGCAAAGAGGGAAGTGAGGACACACTGGGCAAACGACAGTGAAAGGGTGGCAGAATCAACAGACCCTAGACCTAGTGAGGTGGAAGAATTGTTGATTGTGGAGTGAGCGGTGCCCTGAGACTGAGATTCTTGAAATTGAGGTTATGGAGTGAGAACAGTTATATGTAATGATAGGTATAGTTTAACCATGGCAGTGAGTGACTGGGGCATGGATTTTGCAAGACAGGAAGTCAAAGATTGACAAAATAGGCTGTTGAGAGGAACACTCACATAGATATTGAAACTGAGCCTGTGTTGGAAAGAGTGCCACTAGACCAGGAGTTAAAACCTCTGGGGACAGAGGGATAGTGTCATGAAAAGGAGGGGTAGTGGGTACCCTAAAATGACAGAGCTGGGGGCTTTTAGGGAAGGGGGGCAGTGTTCTGGAAGGAGCAGTGAGGAGCAGTAAGGAGCAGTGTGAAAGGCAGAGAAAGGCAGTGTGGGAGAGAAACAAGTCCTCTTGAGAGAGCTGCAGGGGAGGAGGGTCCTTGGGGAGATCAGATTTTGGTTGGAGCTAGAAAGTGAATGTGCTCAGAAGTTTAGAAGAGGATAGAAGGAATTGCAGAGGGCATAGTGGAAGATTTTGGTAAGGATGTAGAGCCCAGTGGAGATGAGTGCTGAGGAGGGGGGAATGCTCTGGGAACCCTGGGCTTCTCAGGGTGACTGGTGTGAACCAGGATATACAACATGATGGTATTAGATTTCAGGACCTTGAGGCAGACAGCTGGTCTCTGAAGGCTGAATGGAGGAGGAAAACGGGTTCTAGGAGCCCCAGAGCTCCTGTTCATAAGAGTGAAAGGTCAGGGGAGGTGCTGTGCATCCAGGGGGACTCAGAGCTCCACAGATATTGATTATTGTTATCATTGTCATTATTTTGCAGGTCACTGATTTTATAGAAGGGGAACGGGCATTAGTTCACTTTTCACATTATGTTCTGACTATTTTCCTGGCTTCCCCAGAGGGTGTGAGCTCTGGCGATCAGGGACTTCATCTTTTTGCCTTGGAATCCTCACATCCAGCACAGTACTTATCCTGAAGTATTTATCAGATAGTATGTGTTGAATGAAAAAGGCTCAGAGACACATACAGCCTTTCCCAAGGTCACGGTGCAAATACAGAGCCAGGACAAATCACCTGGATTCCTGGTTCTCAATTTTTTTTGCATTCCTACAAATCTAAATCCTTCAAATTCTTGTAGTGGTTACTTCTTCCCTTCATCTCTTTCCCTTTTGCCCATTTATTTTCCAGTGAGATCTCTAGCCCCAGCCAGAATTTGAAGCCCAGAACCTCCATCAATGTTCAAAGCCTCCCTCTTTTTGCTCATGTGTAATCTTCAAAAGGCCCTTTTCTCCCATAATGATCTTCCCTGGGGGGATCCTGGCAAGCCTGAACATAGGAACTGCAGGCTGGCTAAAGAGGGCTTTTCAGCTAATAGAATAAACAGGCGAGAAAATAGAGAAAGAGGCATGTAGCTCTGAGGCCTCTTTGTCAACTGTTTTGGACTTGGCATTGGGGGCTTCCTAAGTCCATTAGCCTGTTAATTTCTCTAGTGCTTTATGGTGAAGGGGATGGAATTGGGTGGAAATACTCCGTAAGAGGGGTTAGTCACGCCCAAAACTGACAGGCTGAGATAAACCCATTTGGGGGAAGAAGAACATCTTCTCAACCCATCCAAAAGATTTGAGGAGTGGGAGGAGAGAATCCCATGATCCAATGCCAACTTCTTGATCACAGATTCCCTTCTGAGATGCTGTCAGCTGAGGGCTTAGAGCAACACCCCCGTAAAGCCGGGATTTAGAAAGGGCTGGTGAGTCACTGCTCTATGATCGGCTCAGAAATAATGGGTTCCATGCCTTGATTCTCCCATCCGAGAACTTCAGAGGCTGGCCAGGCATCAAGGGGACAAAGAGAGATCAGTACAAAATGAGAATATCATCCTACTATTATAGAGATTGGGGTGTGCGTGTGTGCATGTGCGTGTGTGTGTGTGCGTGTGTGTGTGTGTGTGTGTGTGTGTGTGTGTATGCGGGATGGAAGGAGGAGCGGAGATGTGAGCGAAGGGAGGAAGACTCAGACAGAACATGCAAGATGCAGCATCAGGCTGGCCTAAAGGCTGGCTGGTAGAAGTCCCTCCTCTGGACTCCAAAAGAAAACACTCATTTCTTGGAGCAAGTAAAGCAGGAGGAGGATGAAATCTCAAAGTCTTTGGAAGGAGTTATGAGAACACGGAATCAACTGGGAGAAATGGCACTCATGTGGGGTGGGTGTCTCAGGAAGAAAACTAGGTTATACTCTGGGAAGGTATTTCCTGTCACCTCGAGAGCCTCCAGTGGGTTGTTGCTGAGGGTAAACCCCGAGTCCCATGAGGGGCCCGAGTCACATGTGAAAACCACCCAACACCGTGCAGGCCTACCTAGGGGACCACCAGACCATCTAAGTAGTGTGGTTGTCTTGGGAAAGTTCTACTGGCACCATAGCCAAAATATATCCCAGCCTGTCTACTGTTCCATCTTCACTGCTAGAGTCCCGGTCTAAACCGTTATCACCTGTCCCCGGACACCTACAGTGGCCCCTTAACTCATGTCTCTGGTGCTATTTTAAAAATGCCAATAAGATCATGGTTCTCTTTGTAAAAAAATCTTCCAATGGCTTCTCATTGCTCTTAGAATAAAGTCCAGACTCACTCATGGTCCATGAGACTGGGCGCTCTCTGGCCTCACCTCTTATCCTCTGACCTTACAGAGAGCAGAGACACACCTTCTCTCTCTTCCTCAAAGAAGTTGTTCCTATCTTGAGGCCTCTGCTCATGGCGGCCCCTCTGCCGGGAGCACTCTTCCCATGGATCTTTGCATGGTTAACTTTTCCTTATTTTTCAGGTCCTGCGTCATCTGTCACTTCCACACAGAGACCTCCTTTGTCCCCATTTGGAAGTAGGCCCCTCTCTTCACCCCAGCCACTTTCTTTATCTGGTTCTATTTTCTTTGTTATTATGGCTTCTTGCTATTTGAAATAATTTCATCAGTGTATTAATCTGCTTGTGTGTTTTCTTTCTTCTTCCATGAAAACATGAGTTTTGAGAACAGAGAGCTCTTCTATCCTATTTACTACCCAAGTGCTGGATTGTAGGGTGCTTTCAAAGCATAGTCGTGGGATGAATGAATGAAGAGATGAACAGATGAGTCAGACACACCTGGTTTTGGCCACCTGCAGGCCTAGTGACTTTGAAAATGTCTGTTGGTAATCTGGGGCCTCGTGAATAGTACAGGAACCATGATACTTACCCTGTGGATGTCACGGGACACCTGTGCCTGAATTATGTGAGACTTGCAGCTCAGTACCTTGGACCCAGAGGTGCCCATTAATGTCAGCTCCCTTCTCCTTCTAGGTCTTTCAGTTGTAGATTCCACATGAAGCAGGAGGGTCAGGATGAACTGCTTCTGCCAAAGGACTACTGTTGGAAGGGCCAGTCACAGGGATGGACAACTGGTCTACCTGTCTCCCAGCCTTGAGCTCATCCCCATGATCCATCTGGCTCTCTGAGGCCCAGACTCTGCCCACAGTCCTGTTGCCACTGCTGTGCTCAGCCCTCTCATGCCTTCCCTGTGGCTTCTAATGCTGAAGCTTCTTAAAGCCTGGTATTCAAGGCTTTTGAACATTTTATCTGCACAATTTTATGCTCTTGACTTTTAGTGGCTCCTTGACTCTGCTTAGGCTGTTGCTTACCCCATCCCTCACAGTCCAGTGTAAACTTTTTCTTTTAGTGCCCTCAGCACTGGGTTGGTGCACAAGAAATGAATGTACTAATTACAAAATGGCCCCTTTATATTCCTTAAAGGGTATAGGTCTCAGTTTTATCAGAGATATTTTTTTAGTAGACACTTGAGTTGGACATTCCCTTTGTGTATTGATTTGTTTTTCCTGGGAACATAAGCTTTTAGGGCAGGAAAGATAATCCTGTCTAACTCTCATGACAGAAGGGAAATAGGGCCCAGAAAAATAGAGCACCCCGCACAGGTCAGGCAGTGAGTCAGCAGCAGTGAAGACTGGAACTCAACTATGGATTTTGGCTGCAGAGGACTCATGGCTGAGCTCAGTTTGGATTCAGCCTGGGCAGGAAGCCCATGGCCTGGTCTGCTTTGGCCGTGCCCCCGGGCACCATGTGAGTGGCAGCAGCTGGAGGCCATTAGGGGTGTGTGTGTGTGTCTTGCTTACACCCCCATCTACAAACATTATCCTTGGAGGCAGCCTCAGCTGGGATGGTACACCCAGGTGGCTGTCCCATGTGCCAGCCTGCGTGCCTTGAACCTTTCTCTGAAGCCTCCTTACTTGGGAGGGCTGAACTGAGCTTTCTACCAGGAAAACAGGAATAGGACTGAGTCCCTGCTGTTAGCACCCAGGCAGGCGGTTGGGATCCTGGGTTCGGGCAGGCTTCTGGAATGGTCCTTTTCGAAGAGAGCAGTGCTGCCCCCTGCAGGATATTTTGGGTATTTATGGGGGTTGCTTCTGGCGGTCACAGTGTTTTGGGGAGACTATTAGTGATTAGCGGGTGGGGCAGATATGCCCAGCATACCGCCTTGTGCCAGAAAATTCCACATTACAGAGAATCCACTTGCATCTTCCCGAGCAATGTTTTCATGTCTCACTGGAAATGCATGCAAGCGAAAAATCTGTTTATAGTTATGTATTTCTAGACCTAAGCTCGTGCTCTCTCTCTCATCTATCTATCTATGAATATATATATGAAGAAAGTTATTTTGTGCCTAGTTTTAAAATACACCAAGCTTTCCAGGAACACAGCTACTTGGTAAATCGAGGGTAGGCTGTACTATGTTTTGTTCAAAACTTCATGAAGAATGGTTCACCATTTCAAAATATTATGCTGTGGATGGCAAGACTACGGTTGAATCTGAGACACTGATGCATTCCCCCTAGCCTCTGTCTGCCTTTGTAGTTATAAATATAGAAAGGTGCTTAGTTAGCCTTTATTTCAAAATGTCAGATTTAAAGAAAAAGTGTCAGTGATATTCAGTTGAAAAGTGTTTCGTGTCTCCTAAGTCCCCACCCACTCATTAGAAAGAGGTGTAAACATCTTACTGCTTTCGTGTGTCTTCACTGAACTCATGTTTGAGCACTTAGTTATTAAAATGGATATTATTTTATTATGAGTTATCTTCTTTATGACACATCTATCTTTAAAATGTATTAGCTTAAACAATTATGTAAGTAGGTTATACTATGCTCTAGAGTTAGTATACCTACCTATACCAGTAGATACTACACTGTACTATTTCACAGTAAAGAGGATGTTACAAAGTAGCTGCTATGAAAAGAGGGGTGAGGGTCTGAGAGCATAATAAACCTGCTGCCTCACCTCTAGGGACACATACCTTGTTTGTCAATACCATTTAAATCATGTCTTCTGGATGAAAAATCTAATTTTCCTTCTTGGAAACCACGAACATCCAGCTCTGTGATCTTCATTCATTCACTTACTAATTCGATGTATATTAAGACCTGCCACATATGTGTCAGACACGTTGCTAAGCACCCAGTGTATATTATCTCACTTAATCCTCGTGGCCGCCCTGCAGAAGAGGAGTTCTCCTTCTCTTGCGGTCATGGGTTCAAGTCCCACAGAGCTTCCAGGCCAGCAGAGGAGACAGACAAGTGAACAGTCATTGACAGTCCAGTGTGGTGACTGAGTTCATGGGGGGAAGAACAGAGAGGCGTTGTAGGACCCAGAAGAGGGGTGTCCTAACCTTCATCCAGAAGGAGAGAAGGCTGTTATAAGGAAGGGCTCCTGACAGATCAATATCTGATCTCAGTTTTAACAGATGGACAGGAGTCAGGCAGGGAGATGGTTCCAGGTCAGGAGGATGCACTGGCAAGGGCAGGAATTAGCACGGCCAGCCTGGAGCACTGCAAGTTATTCATTGTGGTTGGAGCCCAGAGTAAGTGGGGATGGTGAGAGAGGAGGCTATGGGCAAGGAGGAGGCAGCCTCTATACTGTTGCCAGTGCAGCCCTGAGAATCCCTCATTTTGTCCCAAAGGTAGTAGGGAGCCTCGGAAGAGTGTATGCAGTGGAATGATGCTGTCAATGTGGTGGGTTGGGGTGATCACTGGTGTTACAATCTGGAGAATGATTGGTGGGGACAAGACTAAAGGCTAAGAGACTAGATCAGAGGCTTTTAGCCCAATTAAGTAATTCACTATTACTGCATATATTTATTGATTATCTCGCATATTGTAGTTCATGAAGTCAGAAGCCTCCAAAGTCCCCAAAGTCATAAATCTGGACACTTAATTTCTATTAGCCCAGTGTGAGCCAGAATTGTGACATTAATTAGGACCCTGTGCCACACCCACCCCATGGCCTTCTAAGGTTCCAGACCCAGATGCCTGAACCACTTATTTATTTATAGTGCTAATCCAATGACCAGTTCCTCAAGAAAGGCAGCAAGGAAGACATTTGGGTCCTATTTGGACCTTAATTTTGGATAATTTATTATTATTCTGAAATATTTTCTAATTGACCGAATATTAATTGATTGGAGCTGACATGGCACGAATGCTTGTCTGTGTTCATCCCCATCCCCTGCAACCAGCAGTTCTAGCACTGCAGGAAACCTCGCTGTGCTGAAACAGAGTTCTCCCGGGAAGGTGAACTTGCTTGGCCTTAAAGTTCAGTTAGTCATGAGGGTACACAGCGACCTTCAGGTGAGCAAGTGACTGGAGATGTCTAGATGCCTAGATGCATGATCTTGGGGAGACAGAAAAGGCAGATCATGAGACCTGGTTCAAGGCTTCAGAGACCTACTTGTTGGCATTCCCTCACTCAGCAATGTTTACCTAGCACCTTACGTGTGTTGCAGAGGTCAAAACAGATGTGGCCCTTGCCCGTGGAGGCTTATTGCTTAATGGGGGTACAGATATTAAACAGCTAATTATTCAAATGATTATTTAATTAAAATTGTGATAAATGCCATGGAAAGAAAGTTCAGGGTGATAGCAGAGGGAATCACCACTGGATCTAATCTGATTTTGGGGTGGGTGTCCTTGAGGATGCGATGTTAGAGATGAGACTGGGGGGCAAGTAGGGGATGACAAAATGAGATAAGGGTACAATGGGGGCAGTGGGAATAGTGGCTGGGAAGCCTCAGAAATGGGCCATGCAAACAAGGCCACGAAGGTGAAGCGCAGACAATGAACAAGACATGACCTGAAGAAGGAGGTACCTGGTAGTGTATCTGCAACTTTCCCTTCAAATAGCTCAGGTGGGAGGAGAAGGGCTGAGCACGAGAGCTCCTGGAATACTTCTACAAAAATGTCAAACTAGACCCTTTAAGTGTAATTATATATTTGAATCCATGAATAGGTTGTATTTTGAGTGTTAACTCTGATCTATTAATGGGGATTGCCTGGGAGTGTTCTGTTGAGAAGGATTCTGAGGCTCTCTCTAGGGTTAGTGATAAAGAGTGGCATGATTGATTAATAACGTCTGCCGTAGGTAAGGGAAAGGCACGGGTAGCTGACATGGTCGTTACTTGCTGTCCTTGTTTCTACCGCTACTAACAAACCACTTGCAAAGTTAGTGGTGTAAAACAATAATTTTATTATGCTTTCAGATTTTGTGGGCCACAAAGGTGGGTGGAGTAGTCTGACTTGTCTTCTAATTCCCTTGATGTTGTCTTTTGCAGAGCAGAAGTAACAACACTAATAAACTCCAACTATTTCATTCATAGATCATACCTTTGGTGCTGTATCTAAAAAGTCATTGTCATATCCAAAGGTCATCTAGATTTTCTCCTATGTTATCTTCTATAGTTTTATAGTTTTGTGTTTTACATTTAGATCTGTGACCCATTTTCATTAATTTTTGTGATGAGTATAAGATCTGTGTTAGATTCTTTTTTTTTTCCTTTTTGCATGTGAATATCTGGTAGTTCTAGCACCATTTATTGACAAACTATCTTTTCTTCCTTGTATTGCCTTTGATCCTGTCAAAGATCAGCTGACTGTATTTACATGGGTCTATTTCTGGGTTCTCTAATCTGTTCCATTGATTTGCCTATTCATTCACCAATACCATACTGCTTGATGACTGAAGCTTCTTTAGAGTATGTCTAGAGTTGGATAGTCAGTCTACAACTTTGTTCTTCTTCAATATTGTATTGGTTGTTCTTCATCTATTGCTTCTCCATATAAACTTTGGATCTAGTCATTTTGTTGATATGCACAAAATAACCCACTGGGATATTAATTGGCACTGCATCAAATCTACAAAACAATTTGGAAAGAACTGACATCTAATATTGAGACTTCCTATCCATGAACATGGAATATCTCTCCACTTATTTAGTCTTTCTTTGACTTTGTTTATCAGACATTCATAGTTTTCTTCATCTAGATCTTATACATATTTTGTTAGATTTATATTTAAGTATTTAAATTTGGGGATGTTAATGTAAATGATATTTTATTGCATTTTTCACTTTAAGTTCTACTTGTTAATTGCTGGTATATAGGAAAACAGTTGACTTTTGTATATGAACCTTGCAAAGTCACTTATTAGGTTCTTTCCTTTTCTGATGGAAGGCATTATAAATGATGTGAGGTGATATGACACCAAAAGCTCCATACATTTTAAGAAGAATTTGGTAGGTTTATTGTGATTTGTTTGTTGTTTTGGGTGATACTTCTGTGATACCTAAAAACAAGCAAACAGGGGAACCTGGGTGGCTCAGTCAGTTGAATGTCTGACTCTTGGTTTTGGCTCAGGTCATGATCTCAGGCATGAGCCTGAGATTGAGCCTGGCATCAGGCCCAGTGCTTAGTGGGAGAGTCTGCTTAAAAGTTCACTCCCGTTGCCCCCCTCTCTCTTTCTCTCTCTAATATAAATAAATCTTTAAAAAAACCCAAGTAAGCAAAACAATTCTCATTCCTACAACACAGTTTAAACATATTTTAAAGAAGGAGAAAAATAATGAAAGGGTTTTAGAAAGAAGATGTTAAATGTAATCAGTTACCTAAAAAGAACTCTTGAAAGAAGATCCTGCAATTCTCTTTTGGTTCTCATAAAGGCAACACATTCTCAAGCAAACTTGTCTAGGAAACACTTTATATCCACCATAAAAATGCCCACACCCTTTGGAAGTGGATCCAGTTGAGGGTGTAGCTCTCTGAGGCTAGGTTTCCCGGAGACAGATTCTGAGAAGGAGATCAGAAGACAGGAAGTATTGGTTCAGTTTAGCTTTAGGAGTGAAGCCTGTGTGAGAGAGAAAGGAAGCAGTGCTGGGCAGAGGGAAGACTTGAACAGCAATGCCAATGCTTTTGCAGCAGAAACCTTGGTTTATTTTCTAGGCAGCTCTGGGGCTGAGATAGCCCATCAGAGTTGTTTTTAATCAGGGTAAGGGCTCAGGTCTTTGTAGCTCAACATGGGAGTGGGCTGCCTCTGTGGAGGGAGGCATGACCTTGGGTGATGCAGCGCCCTTTAGCTAAGGGCAATTCCTGGGGGAAGGATGCTTTGTGAGCTCTCAGGAGTCCACACTCCCAGAATATGCTATGGGAACAAGTGCCTTTGTCCCAAGGGGCACCTGGGAGTCACACAACAGTGTTGACTACAGTATTGGAGAAATTTTTGTCATGTGAAAGCTATCTTGGCAAATCTTGTAGGCAGTCTGAATGGTAAGCACTGAAGGCTTCATTGTCTAGTGGATAAATCCAAGTCACCAATAAAAGCGATACATAAAAACGGCAAGACAGGAGCTCCAAAGGAAGGATATACTAAGAGCAAAAGAAACACTGAGTACTCTATCTGGAGAGTGGTATCTAGCAGGAAGGATATTTGAATAGGACTTTGCAGTATGAGTAGGAGTTTGCCAGGTGGGCAAAAAATTTTTTATCCTAATATCACTACTCCTTCTCCAATCCAGGACAAGACAGGCTATCTTAGACTTTCATTACAACCAACAAAGGTTGAGTGAAAATACAAAAGTTCCATGTAGCTTTGGGAATGAGATGACTCAGTCTCTATCAACTTCTGAGGCTTTCATGGCAGTAAAAAGAGGAACCTATGGAGAGGAATGTGCTTTATGTGGAATTGGTTTGGTTTAGCTCAGATGTCCCCTGCTGCACTGTATCGCTCTCCTTCAATAGGATCCAAGCCCAAATTACTGAAGACATAGATTAAAATTTCACAGTGATTAAAGAGCCCCCTTTTCCCTCATCCATGCCTTTCCCCCAGAACTTAGCATCTAATTAGCCAAACATTCGTTATCTAGGGAGTTCCAAAGTTTCCAATGTAAGCATCGACCCAAAAAAGAAACCAGCATCATATTTTAGAAGTCACGGTTACAGTTGTTTTTGGTGAATTACCATTTATACATTTTCCATCTGTGAGTATTTTTCTGGAGTACCACCTGTTATCTCCCCACTTTGGTAGTAGAGAATCCAACAGATCCTATCTCAGAATAAATGCATTTTATCTATAGTAGTTTTCCACATTTTCAGCAACTTTTTTTTTAATCTCACAAAATAATCTCCCCTAAATACAAACCAGCTTTAAAGCCACAAATAGACATGGACGCTTTTAAAGTTTTTTTATTTTTTTTCAAATCTCTCACGAGAGCTCTGGGAAGTCGATCTTTAGAGAGAAACTCAAAGTGACAGTGAAGATGATAAGAAACCCGAGATGGGAGACACATCCTGTACCAGGAGCACTTTGCTAAACTGCAGAGCAGACAGGGAGGGGAAAGCTTGCAGTCGTTGGGAGCCCGAGTGGGGAGAAAGCCTGTCTTGGAATCCGAGGGATGTAGATGTTAAATTTCCTCCATGTTCCTTGTTTCCATGAAGCCTTATATGAGTTACTTAACCTCCCTGACTCTCCGTTTCACCCTCTATAAAACAGGGATCATAGTGCTCACTCCAGAGCCTGTGGTTTGAGGAGATGATGTCCCATGCATTGTAGATGCTTAATCAATGTTAGTGGTCTTCCTGTTCAGATTGCTTGCCATGCCAGATGCCTGGGTGAAAATGTACCTCTTCACTCTCAGCAAGCAGCCCCCATCTAATGAAAGCAAAGGCCTCTGGAATTGTGTTCCTGAGAAATGGGCTGGGGGTATCCCTAACCCACAGTAAACATAGGGTGTCTTATGAGTGGTTTAACTTTATACTTCAGCAACTATTTTATTTTTTAAGATTTTATTTATTTGACAGAGCGAGTGAGAGAGCACAAGCAGGAGGAAGAGTAAAGAGGGAGAAGCAGGCTCCCTGCTGAGCAGGGAGCCCAGTGCAGGGCTTGATCCCAGGTCCCTGGGATCACGACCTGAGCCGAAGGCAGACGCTTAACCATCTGAGCCACCCAGGTGCCTCTCAGCAACTGATTTAAGCATAGTTTTAGAGTTAAAACAAACATGCATATACTGTAACGTAGATGGAAATTTCTGTGTATTTCATTTTAAAATCCAGAATTCAGAAGAACCTCTTATAGGGTACCTACAGAGCTTTGGGGGCGTGACTTCAGGGTTCCCTGGCTTTAGGGGTGCATGGTTCAGGTGAAGGGTTTGGAAGCCCTGCTTAGGAGCTTCCTGAAAGGCTGATGGCTACTCTGTCATTATCTCCTGGCTTCCATGGGAGAATCAAGGGAGTCATATCAAGGAGATAGAGATGACTTATGAAATATGATCATTTATTTTCACAGGTGGGTACAAAAAATTGTTCAAAGACTAAAGGATAGATGGTCCCTAAGTAGAGCATCCTGCTCTCCCATTGGTTAGGAGTATTGGGATCCTGAAGCAGTTTTCCCTTAGTGCTGTGTTGTGAGGGGGACCATGTAATTTATCATCCAAATTGGGACATTTGAAAGGGAGGGGTTTCTATTAGTAATGACATGGTGACGACAAGCACAACCAGGCTGTGTAGTCGTCCAGAGCCTAGAGCGACCCTATGCAAAATGTTGTGGTCCCTTGATTCCATGACTCATAGGACACATCATTGGAAACAAAAGGGAAAAGTTTAGGTGCCATTGGAATGTTTTCACAGGAGGTCATGGTCCAATTTGTTTTAAAAGATAAAAACCACGCTAATTACTGTGTGTAGAGTGGATGGAGTCCCATCAGTGTGGTACCAGGGAGACTCATAATGAGGCTGGTCCAGGGCTGATGGTGGTGGCCTCTGATTCACATCCCCCTTCCAAGGCCCCAACCCAGCACTTAAAGAACCCTGGCGACTTCTTGCTCTAGATATTTCATGTTACCAGTCTGTAGCTCTGGAAGCCTGGGCAAATCACTCCACATTGCAAATATAGAAAATGAGACAGACCACATCAGTTACCCAGAGGAACATTTCAAGATATTGAACAAAGGAATTAAAAAAAAAAAGGTAATCCTGAAAAAAATCTGCCTCCTGGTCATCTCAGTGCTTCAGTGATGCAAACAAAGTTGGTCGACAAGAAAGCATCAAAAATACAGAGAGACAGATGGTGTTCTAAGGCATAACCCTCTGCTTCAGGAAAAGATGTTCACATCTTGCATTTGGGAAGACAGAGAGGTGTTTTCTTTCTTTTTTTCTTTTGATGCTTCTGAAATATTCCTTGGGTGGTGGGGACAAGATGCTCAATATTTCACACATGTCACATTCTTTCCCACCCCAGGGCCTTTGCACACACTCTCTTCTTTTTCCTGGAAGGTTTCTCCCCACTCCTCACACAACTAGCTCCTTCTTTCCCTCTGTGTCTCAGCTCAGTGCTCATGTCTTGGGTGGCCTTCCCTAACCCATCCAGCTAAAGTAGATTGTCCCCTTGTCATCTGTCATCTTGGCCTTTGTGCTTCTCCCACCCTGAAGACCTTGGTGCCCAGGGTCTACCATGCTCCTGTATGTGCTGGGTTCTCCAGGAACCATGCGTGGTAGAGGAAGTCAGCTTGGTCCTGGGGCTGTAATAGACCTGGGTCCAAATTCTGGCTCCCTCCTTTACTTTCTCCAGACATCGTAAGAGATGTGACACAATCTACCACGATTTGACTTGTACCTCCTCATGTAACTTGTCTTCCATTCTAGAAGGTAAGCATCATGTGGAGAAAAATGACTTCTGCCTTCTTCACTGCTTCACCTTCAGGATCCAGAAACAGTGCCCGAAATAAGTCAGGAGATCAGCAAATATCGTGGAATGGAGAAATGATTCTCAGGTTGATCAGGGGTTCAGAGGGCATCTCTGAACTTGCCCCCACAATTTTGTCACCAAGGCAGTGGTGACTCACCCCTGGGCCATGAAACGCAAGAAGGCAAATCCTTCTGTCTGGATGAAAAGGTCCCTCCACCAGACACAGGGAGGCTATTTCCAAAGACATTGAGTATGTTTGCAAGCCTTCCTTCCAGGGTCCATTCAGGAGGTGGGACATGGAGCCCTTCCTTCTGGCACTCACACCCCTGTCCCAGATACAACACAGACCACGCTGGCTCTGGCGAGCAGGAGTCTCAGGAGCAGCCTTAAATCACACAGCTGTCCTGAGGCGGGAGTGTAACCTAGGCGGGGGTCCTAGATCACTCCTCCACTGAGGAGGAGGTCATCTCTCACCTAACTCCACAAAGCATCCATGGCACCTGGGGAAGCCGCTCGAAGTGCTTCACTGAACAGCGGAGCGCAGAGTAATTGTCCTCATATGTAACTTTCCCTGCACTCAGGAGGGCTGCCTTTCCTTTTTCATTCTCGCCCCCTTTCTTCATTGCTAAGTTTTATTCCCTCCCTCCCTCCTTCCCTTCCTTTCTATTTTGTTTTCTAAAAGAGAGTGGTGTTACCGCTGGAAAAGTGCATTGTTTTGTGAGATTAAGAGTCATTTATGGTTTGTCTCCCTCCCAATCCCATCTTGTTTCATTTATTCTTCTCCTATCCCCCTACCCCCCCCATGTTGCTTCTCCATGTCCTCACATCAGGGAGATCATATGATAGAACAAACTGGGGGTTGCTGGGGGGAGGTGGGATTGGGAGAGGGGGAGCGGGCTATGGACATTGGGGAGGGGAGGCGAACCATAAGAGACTATGGACTCTGAAAAACAACCTGAGGGTTTTCAAGGGTCAGGGGTGGGAGGTTGGGGGAACAGGTGGTGGGTAATGGGGAGGGCACGTTTTGCATGGAGCACTGGGTGTTGTGCAAAAAGAATGAATACTGTTACGCTGAAAAAATAAATAAAATGGAAAAAAAAAAAGAAAAGTGCATTGTGATTAGGGTAGATAAGAGGAGGGAAGGGACAGAGGACTCACGGGATCTTTCTAGAGCACAAGAACAGCAAACCCAGGAGGACCCCCCCCCCCCACCCTGGAGACCTTGGTGCCCGGGGTCAGCCATGCTCCTGTATGTGCTGGGTTCTCTGGGAAATGTGGGTGGTAGAGGAAGTCAGCTTGGTCCTGGGGCTGTGATAGACTTGGGTTCAAATTCTGGCTCCCTCCTTTACTTTCCCCAGACATCGTAAGAGATGTGACAGCATCTTACAAAGAGGGTGGGCTCTAGGGGAGGTCAGATATAGGTCCGAGTGACTGTCCCATTGCTCCTGTGACCTGAGTGCCTTTCCCATTGCTGTTGTGACTCAAGCTTCTTTCCCCAGTCCTCACAGTGGGGTATGAACAGTGAGTCACCCACTATCCTGGTGGAGGAGAACAAAGGCAACGGTAAGCATGCAGATGCCTGACAAACTGTAGTGTCCTATAGACAGGACTGCAACGATTGTGATGATTAACCTTGATGACTGACACAGTGCCATTCACAGGGAGCTGACAGTCCAGGAACATCTTCCTCCAGAGTGGCTTCTGCAGGAGGAGATTCTGGTGCCGTGTCCTCCAAAGGGTGTTTGAGATAACCTCTCTGTGAATGAATCGGATATAAAGTCAGGAGAAGGGGAAAGAGAGAGATTCTAGGTCTTGGCCATTAGCTGTTTGGATGACGCAGTGAGATCTTGGGAAGGTGACCCCATGTGGCTTCGTGGGTGGATAAACAAAGAGTCCTTTGTTTTCTTTGACCACTGTTTGGCTGACCCAGGAGATGGCCACAGCATAGAATGGGTGTTGTAGAACATCTGCTCCCTATTTAGAGGGGCCATTGGAGCAGCTGGACTGGCAGCCGGACTGGCTCATGGGTTGGTGACAGCATGGGCTCCGGAAGCCCACCCATCTGGCTGTCTGTGTGCCCCAGGGCATGTTATTCAAACTTTTCAGACTCGGTTCTTGCACTCATGAAACAGAGCCTCTAATTCAGGGACTATGGGAGTCTGAAGTCCCCTGAGAATTCCCTGGGTGGGGTCGGGGTGGGCAGAGAGACTAGAGTCCCCCAGTCATCCAGGCCCCTGGCTCTGCTCTGTGTTGGTTCTGTCCCATGATGATCCAGACAGGAAAGTTCTCAACTTTCCCAAACTACGTCCCTCTTCTCCCCCACACCTAGATACAAGTTTGTGAAGGTTTGCAAGGGAGCTGGAGGAGGAGTTCATATCCTAGAGATAGTAATGACTATAAAGTAGACTTGAGGCCTCTCCTTCCTTAAAATGTCAGCCAACTAAGTAAAGAAGGTCTCCCTCACCATGCAAATGGGCATCATCTGGTCTGTTGAGGGCCTGAATGGAATTAGAGGGCAGAGACAGGGCAAATTTGCTCTCTGCTTGAGCTGAGACATCTCTCTTCTCCTGCCATTGGACGTGGGTGATCCCGGTTCTCAGGCTTTCGGACCCAACTGAATCACACCACCAGCTTCCTTGTTCTCCAGCCTGCAGATAACAAATTGTGGGACTTCGTGGCCTCCGTAACCCCATGAGTCAATTCCTATAATAAATCCCCTCTTCATGTATCTCTAGATATCTTATTGGTTCTGCTTCTCTGAAGAGCCTTGACCAACGCAACCATGCAGCAGGGGTTTCTTCATTTCTTATAGCCCTTCCAACCTCATCCCATCTAGCTGGGTCCCTATGTTAGTTTTCTGGGGCTGCTATAATGAAGTGTTATAAACTGGGTAGCTTAAAACAATAGATATTTATTCTTTCATAATTCTGGAGGCTAAAGTCCAAAATGAAAATGTTGGCAGGGTCACCCTCCTTCCAAATCCTCTAGAAGAAGAACTTTCTTTGGCTGTGCTGGCTTCTGGGACCCCCAAGCATCCCTTGGCTTTTGGTAGTATCACCTCAATCTCTGTCTGTCTACATGTGTCTTCTTATAAAGACTGTCTCGATTGCTTATGATGTCATCTTAGCTTGATGTCATCTCACAGCTCAATGAACTGTTAACAAAGAACCTATTTCCAGATAAGGTCACATTCGCATTAGAAGTTAAGGCTCCAGCACATCTTTTTGGGGGACACTGTTCAATCCACCATAGTTTTCTTTCCTCTCCTCTTCCTCACGTCTCTACTTCCTCACCCTTCCCTCACCAGAATGCCCTGCAAAAGTTGCATGTTCTTCTCTATTACACAGAGCTCTTTAGCCCTCCTGGGCACCTGCAACCAAAGTGCATCATCACTTATCCAAAATCATCAGGGTGACCATGACTTTCAGTTCAACAGGGTCCATCCTTCTTAGAATCCAGACCATTGCTTCTTTCCTTTTCTTTCTCATTACTCACAGCACACAAATGAGATCATGTTATACATACTGTTATATACCTTGTTTTTGTTTGTTTGGTTGACACTTTGCAGTAAATCCCGAACATCTTTCCATGCCAACACACATAATTCTACAGCATGCTTTTTAAGGGAGGGCCATGTAGAACTTTGTCATGCATGCCTCTTCCATAATTTAATTAACCAATCACCAGATGTTGGTGCCTCTACTTTTATGCTGTCGATCGCATCACCGCAAAGAGCTCCCCCACAAGTCTGAGCTCTGGAATTCAGTGGTTTCCCCTGATGGGCTTTTATCTACATGCACACTGGGTGAACAGGAGGCACGCGCTTTGCCAAGCCAGCAAAATAACTGCAGCCAGAGCTAAAGATGGGTATGAGCTCCTGACGCAGCACCTTGTGCTGTCCATTAATAGGGCCAGATGATGCTCTGATGCCTTAAATCTGCAGGCCTGTCTAATTCTAGAAGGAAACGGATGGTGCCCATCCTGTAGTCAATGTTTGGAAACAACAAAAGAGAAGCTTTATTAACACTAGAAATGTACTCTTAGCTCATGTTTCCCTTTCAACACCCGTCTTGTTCATCTCACAGCTCAATGAACTGTTAACGTCACATATATCTTTTGTTCCAGCACTGAATCCAGTTACTCCAGGCTTCTGCTAACTGCAGACAGATGAGATTTAGTTTTCCCAGGGAGCAAGAGGAAGAGAGAGAGATTAACTCTGTGTAGATGGTCTTGGCAGGGCTGAGGTGTGGGTGGGGATGGAGGGGTGCATGTTGCTTTTTTGATCCACGGGGCACCAGATACTTCCATCTTCTCATGGTGTGATTGTAAACTTCAGATCTGTTTTCCCCTGTTGATGAAGGCCTCTGTTCACTCCATTCTTTAGTAAAAAGTGTTGAGTTGAATATAGCCGCTGCCTGTCCACTTGAAGAGAAGTTGAGAGCCATCGAGATTCCAGAAAGGAGCACTTTTACGTTCAGGCCCAGAAGATGACTCACCATTTTACCCGGATTTCCCTTATACATAGTTCACCCCAGATGACGTGATGACAAATAAAGGGAATATGGCACCCCAGATGAGATGATAAAGCAAAAGTCACCCCAGATGAGATGATGACAAATAAAGGCAAATAAAGACAATTTAAAGGCAAAAGATATTTTGTCCTCCTTGCCTTGATGGGCCTGATACCTTCCTTAATTTGACCTTGAGATCTTT
Organism: Meles meles; assembly: GCF_922984935.1. Taxonomy (NCBI): domain Eukaryota; kingdom Metazoa; phylum Chordata; class Mammalia; order Carnivora; family Mustelidae; genus Meles; species Meles meles. Next base: position 14,324,813 of record NC_060076.1, read on the forward strand.
CAAGCTGATGTCTGTCCTTGACTCTAATCCTTGTTCTTATGTTGTCCTGATCCACTGTCAGAGCATTTCTTGCTTCTCCTAATCCAGAGGTGTAATGCATTGGGTGGTGGTGGTGGGGTTGCCCATCAGGGTTTTCACTGCAAATTTCAAGTTCAGAAGGACTGTCTCAGCTTTAGTGTGTGTGTGTGTGTGTGTGTGTGTGTGTGTGTGTTTAAATGAATTGAACACCAAGAGGGATGGGATTCCTAGAGTTTCAGGCCCTAAAAGCAACCAGGGCTTTGGAATCAGAACATGTGGGTCAAATCTCTCCTAATACTTATTATGGCTGTCATTTTGGGTGAGTCAAGGCCTTTCCTCACCTATCAAATGGGACCTATATGAGATCTAACCCCTCTAGGGGATTTTGCTACTTTCAAGGTAAATGTGAATGAAGCAGCACTTTAAAAACTGCCAAGTGATTGACCACGGGGACTCACTGATTTCTGGGACACAAAGGAGTATGTAATTTGGAGTTTGGTGGACATGGGTTGGAATGCTGTTTCTACTTCTCCGAGTTGAATTTCTTCATCCATAATATTTATAATAGCTAACAGTGGTTGAGGGTGTATTATGTGTCATGTGCAGTCCTAAATGTTCTTTGTGGGTTAAACTATCAACTTCCAATACAATATTCATGAGGTAGATGCCACTAATATCTTCATTTTAGAGAAGAAAAAACAGAGGCACAGAGTGATGAAGAACTCTCTGGACTTGCTGAAGATCATTCAGGTAGTAGTTGTTATAGTTGGGATTTGACAAACTGGGCAGAGCTCTACCTTTGTCATTGAGTTGTTGTGAGGATCAAGTTGGCGCCTTCCAGATTTTTCCACCACAAGGTTACTCTTTCTCCCTTTATACTTGGCATTATATGATGAGATATTCCAAGATTATGCCAACATCCTCTTTCTCATAAAACTTACCACCCACTGACTGTAGTATCCACTGACAAATCCTACCTAAATTAGTTTCTCCATAATGGTGGCTGGACAGTGATTTTCTATTTCCACCATTCTTCCCACATTTACTAGTAGGAATTCTGCTGTAAGGAAGAATTTTCTTTTTTCCATATTTGTTCACTAATTAATAAATGAACGAATGAACTAACCAACCAAACAATACCAGGATGGGATTAATGGATTCCTATTTTATTTAATGAATTATAATCCATTATGATCATTATTTACTCTGATGCATAAATTGTCCCAGATTTCCCTAGTGGGAGGCCCCTCAGCTGGTTCCCATGTATTTTTAAGCCATTTCTTTACTTTCTGGAACAGGACATTTCATGTTTGTTTTATACTTTCCCACCCTGCCCCAGCCCTAGCATCAGCCATTTCTTCAAGAGTCCTTGGTTCCTGTTAGTAAAAGATGGTATTTAGAAACCAAGGATTGGGTGCTCAGTGTGCTAATTCTATTGGACTGTCATTGCTTCCAGGTTCTTTCAATGGACAGTGCTAGAAAACAAGTAGGTGTGTATGTATACCCATACATCTCTATGTCTATGTGTATGTATGCATATACCTATCTATCTCATAAATTTATATCAATACTTCCAATTCCAAGCCAACACTACAGCATTCATTCCTGCTTTTTCCTTTCTCATATTTTAAAGTTTTTTTTTTTTTTTTTTTTTTTTTTGACAGAGAGACTGCACGAGTGCATGGGAGTGAGTGGGGGGCAGGCAGCAGGAGAGGGAGAGAATCTCCCATCCAAATACTAACCAGGCCCAACCCTGCATAGCTTCTGAGATCAGATGAAGAGGGAGAGAATCTTAAGCAGACTCCTCACTGAGCATGGAGCCCAATGTAGGGCTCAATCTCACAACTCTGAGATCATAACCTGAGCTGATATCAAGAGCCAGCTGTTTAACTGACTGAGCCACCCAGATGCTGCTTCCCTTCCCATATTTTAAAATTTCTCTTCTGACAGTGAGCAAATGGTCCCTACTTTTCTCAGAATATTAACATAAATGTTAATATCCCTGTGGATAACCAATCTCCCAATCAGATCATTCTGGGTGCCCATTTGCCCAGCTGCATCACTGCCCTGTACCGCCTTCTGTCTCTTGGACAGCAAGCATTATACTACCTCTATTCCCCTGATGGAGGGAAATTCATGGAGGAACTCTGGATATGAAGGTCCTACATTTAGGCCACTGTAGGAGATAAAAGCTCATGGTGGCATTTCTCTCAATCCAGATTCATTTGTTGAGGTTATACTCAAATTCACTCACTGTGTTGGATGTTGGGACTCCACATGTAGATAAATCCTGGTTCTGAACATCAAAAACTTCATTGTTTCTTATATACTGATATTGCTAATTAAAGTGTCAAAGATGCTATATAGGTTCCCTGCTATATGACTGACTCTGCCCAGGAAGGTGTAACAGAGAAGGGGCCTCGCTGGGTGGCTATGAGTTGGCTAAGTGAGTGAGGGGTGGGTGTGTGTTGGAAAAGGACACTCTAGGCAGAGGGCACAGGAAGCCAAAGGCACAGAAGCATGAAATTGTTTGTTCATTGGTAGGATTGCCACTCTCATCATCCTTTGGCAATTGACTCTTGAAGGTCAGATGATTGCTCACAGTCAAGGACATCAGAGGCATGTGGGTTCACCCAACAGGCCAACAATTTAACATACCGTCAAACTTACGGTATTTAAATCTTAATATATGATTTGTTTGGGAGAGTCAGAGAAATAGTGTTTGATTCATAAAAACACACATATCTCTTTATTTAGTTGAAAAGTAGAAGACTTATTATAGGATTTTCCAGGTCATGTAGCTCTTTGGGAATATTCCCAAATCATCAGTTGGCTGGTGCAGGGCTGTTGGTATGATAGGCAGTTGCCTCCTGCTATTTGTACAGTTTTAGGTGAGTGACTGCAGGTGCTTTCTATGACAAAGGACAGGACCAGTCGACTATTTTTTATTATGTAAGGAGTTGCAGGTGAAACCTGAATTATCTGACACCACATTCCTTGTGGGTTTCAGCAAGGCTTTATTTAGCACCTCGTATAGGCTGACATCCTGAGCAGCTGCCCAACTGCTTTCTCTAGTTTTTCCATGGCTCTGGGGGTGAGTCAGGGTCACAGCAAATTCTTTTGGTTGGTGCTGACATTCTTTCACTATTTTTTAAAAGATTTATTTATTTATTTGAGAGAGAGAGGGAGTAAGGGAGAGGGATAGAATCTCAAGCAGATGTTGCATGAAGCCCAATGAAGGGCTCAATCCCAGGACCCTGAGATCTTGACCTGAGCTGAAACCAAGAGTCAGAAGCTCAAAAGACTGTGCCACCAGGTGCCCCCATCCTTTCACTAGTATATATTGCTTCTTATTTACCCAACCCAAACTCATCCCTTCTACTCCCATACAAATATTGACTCCATTATGTATCACCCAACCCTCCCAGCTTGGGCCAAAAACAAGGTAGAAGGGAATAAAAAAGAACATTTCTCCTAAGCCTCCAAACACTCTTGGGATCCCATAAGCCACCATGGAGACTGGAGGCACCAATTAAGGATTTGTCATGATTTTCTCAAACATGGGGCAAGTGCTCCGCTGTGCAAGCCATGAGGAGAAAGTTGGAGAAGCAAATCGGTGCTGTAAACAAGCTCTCAAGGGCAATGTTTTCTTGAGACAAGAAATTGTTTACAAGCTCCATGGGAGTTCCATTTACATAAAACAATCACTATGCTCATTACCAAGCATTTTCATTTATTCATTAAAACAGGTACCTGCAGGACTTGGCAAACCTTTGTTCTGTGGATTTCTGTTTCTCCAAAGGGAGATTTGGGAGGAATATTTACTCCTTTAATGTTTTCAATCTGATGATAGAAACAGGTACCATTACTGAGGGCTTGCTCAGGGCCAGCTGCTTTTGGTACGTTTTATTCTGCAATCTTCACAGCAGTCTGGTGAGGTATGACATCTCATCCCATCTGATGTTTAAAAAAAATGAGATTCACAAGATTCGTGGTGCTCATCCTAGACTCTCCAGCAGGTGGGCAGTGGGGCTGGGCTGACTGCTTCTCTGGGGCAAATTGGATGGGATGAAGGCCTTATTGCTCAGAAGCCATGTGGGGACTAACGGGTAGGCTGGAAGCTTGCACACCTGTTTCGCTATCTCCTTGCACAGTTCCAGCCGTAGCAGAGGGCCAAGGAGCTCCTAAATGTTTGCTGAGAGAGTTTATCATCGGTGAAAAGTAGCACATCACGGAGAATGATTTTGGCTTCAACCTTGATCTGACTGGGGAAATCTGGGCCCAACCCTGGCATACGAGTCTGACGTCACATCCTCTATCTAGTGGTGGAGAGCCTCTGCTTGTCCACCACTAGAGTGGGGGGAAATTAACTAGTTTGAGAGGTTCATGGGTCTTGATGAGATCCATTGGTAGACATGTGGATGGGACTGCATGAAGTTAAATGCAAACTTATATGCACTGGTGCATGTTTCGGTTTCTCGAAATGGTCACTGGCCTGATACTAATTAGGAGGAGGACAACAGAAGGGACAATTTATTAAATGCTTATTAAAAACCAAGTATGATCCTCTTTACCTTATCTTATTTCATTCTCACAAAACCCTACAAGGTTAGGATTATGATTCTCATTTTATGAGTGGTGAAACTCAGGCTCAGGGAAGTTGAACCACCTTGTGCAGACCATAAAGCTTGAGAGTGGCCAACAGAGGGTAAGAGCCAGGGAGGCCTTGCTCTTAATCACGTCATTGCCTAATATCTTTTATTCCAGGCTTCCTCCTTGGCCCTCCAAGATGTAAAACACGCCTGAATGGCATGGTAGGCCTGACAAGTTGTGGATTGGAAGAGAGGATTCATAGGGATGGTGAGTAGAGCCCTTAGAAACCACTCCCCATTATCCCGGAGAAGCAAAATTACCGAGTGTTCGACCACTCCATCATTCACTCAGCAAACACCAAAGTCCCATGTCTGGCTGGCTCTGCATCAGGTGCTGTGGTTGTGGGTCTGTCGCAGAGCTCACGGTCAGATGGCTGATTCCAAAGTGAAAGCCTGTAGCAGGACATGAGCTGTGCCAAGGCTAGGGCATGGCTGGGGTACCAGGCCCTGGGGCGGGGGCCCTAACCCTGCCTGGGGCAGTGGGGAGGACAGGAAAGGCTCTGCTGAAGGGCAGTCTAATTTGGGATTTGCAGCACTTCCTTGGGTCAGGGACAGTTCCCGTAGTTCATGCCAGGAGGCCTTCGCGGCAATGACAAATGACAATGACTATCATTTATCCAGCCTTTACTCCTCCCAAGGGCTTTCAGGTCTGCTCCCATTCAACCTTCACACTGATCACCTGAGTAGGTACTGTTGTCCCCATTTCTCTTTTGAGAAAACCAAGGCTCAAGGAGGTGGGGCCACTTGACAAAGTTCATGCAGTGAGAAATGGCAAAGACAGGACTCTGGGACTCATGTCTGCCTGACCCTCAAATCAGTGAGCACAAGGCTTCCATCAACCTGGTGGGAGAAGGCTGATCAGAGCCCAGGAGGGGAGCAGGTTTGTATATTCTGTGTGGCATGCTGATACAGTGTATTCTCTCCATTTAGGGGACAGGGAACTGAGGACCAGGGCGGGAGTGGGGTCTGCACGAGGCCATGTGGATGATGGGCTCCAGAACTGGGATTCCTGTGGGAGCCTTTCTGGTGCAGAGCTTCTGAATTTCTCACTGAAGCACAAGCAGACCTTTGGAAACTCAATGCCAGGATTCCGTACTGAAGAATTCCCACTACTTCCTTCACACGTTCCAATGGGCTCTGCACATTCAATGCCATCACTCAGCTGAGCCTGGTTACCTGGGTTTGAATCTATGCTCTGCTCCTCATTAGCTGTGTGACCCGAGGCAGATTCCTTGACCTCTCTGGGCATCTCTTTTCTTGATTGCGAAATGGATACGACACGACACCAACTGCAGAAAGTAAGGATGAAATGAGATAAGGTACGGTAGCCCACCGCGAGTAACACTGTTCTGTCATGGCCAACTTTCATTCTTTCACAAATGGGAAGGCAGTCAGTAAATTATTAAGTTGCTGCTGCACTGATGGAGGGGGAGGGGGGGTGTAGGACTCCAGACTTTCCCACCTCTTCCGAGCCTGTGATTCTCGCATCCTGTTATTCTCGTATGTGACACTTTCGGCACACCTTCTCCGGGAGCTAAGCAGGCACCTAATTAGCAAAGGCGGTTTAGCTCTGAGGGGCTGGGTTGTGTTGTCTGCTGGATGATGGCCTGGTGGGGGCCCCTGGCGGCTGTGCGAGGGGGTGTGTGGGGGAGAACTGCAGTCCGCCCTTTGCAGCCTGCCTGCTCCACTCCTGCCTCCCAACATCCCTGCGTCCCTCCTCCACTCTCCTTCCTCCCTTCTGCCCGCTGGAGCCCCGGAGCAGAGGCTGTTTGTTCCTAAGAAGAAAAGCAACACAAGCCACAGACCTGTTGGACCCCACCCGCCCCAATTAATCTAAGAAAAATAAGATGTAGACACACATACACACACACACAGTATTAATTGTGAAGAACTGAGAGTCAGGATTCAATGAGGCCCCGTGGTTGTAGGACGCAGAGCTGGAACGCAAACCCTGGTTTTTACCCCCAGATGAGTTCTCTTTCTCCTACTCATCTGCCTCCTCCTTCTGTCTCTTTCTCCTGAGAGACTGAGGACACACAAGGATGATGGCCTGAGTACGTATGACAAGAGAACTCTAACCACAGCTTCTGCAGAAATTGGCCCAAATGGGCAGGACTTGGTCAGTGGCTGCCAGCTTCCCTATTCTTGCCCTGACTCCCCAACTCAGGACCAACAAGAGGAAGCCAAGAATGTGCCCTGAACCAGCTAAAGAACGGACTCACTGACTGTCTGTCTGCCTCCAGCTCCCCCAGGTGCCAGCCTCCAGTCAGAGCTCACCTGAACCCTTCCTCTTTATTCGCTGTATGACTCCCCACTCCCACCTGCCTTTGGGTCTCTGCCAGAGGCAAGGAACGAAGGCTGACACCCTTGCTCGGAGTAGACAACCTCTGCTTGTTCTTCTTTGGACAGTCTTTGTTTATTTCCACATTTGCCACCCCTGCGAGCTCATGTTCTAGCCTCACTTCGAATCTGGACGATTGCACGAGCCCCGCAGGACGGATGCGGCAGTCCACTTACTTGCAGCCTCACGAGTCTTCCTCAGATTCTGGGACCCTGCCATTAAATTAAAATAAGTTTAAACCTGCCAGTGACTCTCTGCAGCTCAGCAACAAGTGTTAACTCCCATCCCGGAGCTGGAACAGGCTGCGGTTTTATGTGCTCATTCTCAAGGTGGCTAGCGGGGTTCAGTACCAACTACAAGCATTTTCCCTAAGGTCTCTGGGTCTCAGTTGCCTCATCTGTGACATGGGCACAATAATGTCTGCCTCATGAGATTGCTGTGAATCATGGGACTTAATGAGATCATTTATTCCTTAAGCCAACACATTTATTGAGTGGCTATTACGTACCAGATGCTGTGCATACAGCAGTGAGCACAGCAAAAACAATGTCTCTCCCTTCCCCTTGGGGGGATAACATTTTACTTTGGGGAGACAGAAAACACACACATACACACACAGTATTAGGTGATTGGTGGGAATGCAAAATGATATAGCAACTTTGGAAAATATTTTGGCTGTTTCTTATAAAATTAAATATACCCTTACCATAGGACCCTGAAATCTTACATATGCATTTGCCAAGAGAAATGAAGGTGTTGTTCACATAAAAACCTGCATGCAAATGTTGATTTATAGTCACCAAGTACTGGAAACAACCCAAATGTCCTTTACTGGGTGGATGGATAAACTCAACAAGGGGGCAGGCTGACACCCTTTAAGGGTTTTGAATGGTGTGACGGTTTATTTTATGTGTCAACCTGACTGGACTAGAGGGTGCTTAGATAAGTGGTCAAACATTATTCTGGGAATGTCTGCAAGGGTGTTTTTGGATAGAATTACTTTTATTTATTTATTTAAAAAATTTTATTTACTTATTTGAGAAAGAGACAATGAGAGAGAGCATGAGAGGGGAGAAGGTCAGAGGGAGAGGCAGACTCCCCGTGGAGCTGGGAGCCAACGTGGCACTTGATCCCGGGACTCCAGGATCATGACCTGAGCCAAAGGCAGTTGCTTAACCAACTGAGCCACCCAGGTGCCCTGGATGGAATTACTTTTAAATGGATAGACTGAGTAAAACAGATTGCTTTCCCTTTTATAGGTGGGCTTCATCCAATCAGTTGAAAGCCTGAATAGACCAAAAGGCTGATCTTCCCTGGAATAAGAGGGAATTCCTCCTCTCTGACAGCCTTTGAGCTGAGATATTGTATTTTTTTTTTCCCCTTCCCCTTTCGGTTTCAGTACCTTTGGGCTTGCACTGAAACATCAGCTGTTCCTGAGTTGGAGCCTTCTAGTCTTCTGACTGGAACTCGTCCTTAGCTCTCTTGGGTCCCTGGTTTGCAGACTGGAGATCTTGGGACTTTTCAGCCTATATAGTCATGTGAGCCAATGCCTAATAATAAATTACACAAATCTCCATCTCGGTCTCCTATTGGTTCTGTTTTTTGGAGAACCTGACTAGTACAAATGGGTGAGAGGAGCTGCCTTTCTGGAAGGTGCTTTGATGATTCAACATTGCTTTATGCGCAGACCAGATGGACAGTATTACATTCTTACTGGGCCTTCCCTAGCCTCAGTTTCCAGCCCTGTATAGGTCTAGCTCTATAAAGTGACCCCAGAGGCCACTAGGGGCGCTCTTCTGGACACCCTATCTCAGTTCAACCCCCCTTCTTTATCTTTCTGCTTAGCATTGATCACCATATCCAAGTTATTCATCTTGCTTATTGACAGTCTCCCTGTGGAAGGTAAGCAGGGACTTCTGCTGACCATTTAGTACCAAAATAGTACCTGGCCCATAACAGTTGCTCAGTAAAAAATGTTTAATACATGAGTGGGTGTATCATATGAATCACCATATCTCCAGGAGCTAGCCCAGGGGCTGAACTAGAAGAGGTGGAAGACATGTTTGCTGAATGAATGAATGAATGAATACACATGCATGAGAGCATAGACCTACAAGAGGCAGGAAAGGAAACAAGACCTACTTTCCGCTGAGGAGGAGCCTTCGTTCTTTGGTGTGCGTGACAATATGGCGCTTATTAAAACGTGCTTTGGGTCAGGGAAAGGGTCTTTTGCTCTTTAACCTCTCTTGTGACTCATCTGGGTCCCTGCAGGAGGGAGGGACTCGGAGAATCGTCCACAAATCACCCTCGTGCCGTCCTGCGGGATCCACGTGGACCCGGCTCCAGGGCATGGGCTCGCTCTCTCCTCCACAATATCCCTTTTTTGATGAGGAGGGACCGCTGCAGCCCCATGCATCTGTTGTGTGTTTATTAGTGTGTTTCCAGCCTGTTTCATATGGATTAGGCTGAGGCACGGGGTCCTCGCATGTTTTCTCCGTGCATCGCAGAACCTCACGAAATTACATTATAGATTCATTGTATAAACAGGATAGTGAGCACAGCGTTGTCAGGCGGACCTGCAGTCAAAAGGCAGCAGCAGCGGGGCCGCTGGATGCTGGGGCTGGCTGCATGCAAAGCCTGGCATAGCAAACCAGTCACACGTTTGTTTGTTTCATCTCCAGCTTCTAAACGCCCATTTGGTAGTGAAAATCACCTTTTAGCACACTTCGGCTGGGAGATAATGGGAGGAGGGAGGTGACAGGCAGATGTAATGCAGAACGAGGCCTTTTTCAAGCCAAAACAGGGCTAGGAGGGGCTGGCAGTGTTGGGGCCAAGTGCAGGGCTGGTTCCTCACTGGCTGTGTGGCATTGAGCAAACTATGAAACTCTTCTGAGCCTCAGTTTCCTTATTATAGACATGAGACTCTCTGCACCACTGGGTTCTAAGTTAGTTACACATAAATTCCACGTGTCACGGGTGTGTCATGTGTGAGCACGGACTTGACACGCAGCAGGTAGCCAAATGTTAGGTATCTCAGTGCCCTTCACGTGCCTCACCCACTGATCACTGTTAGTGTGTGAGTAATTATTGAGAACATACCACATTCACACACAGAAGGAGCTTGACCTTCGTGGTTATAATCATGGCTTTGAGCCCTGAGCCTGCAGTTTCTAGGAAGGGACCTCTCTGAGTCCTAGTTTCCAAATGTGTAAACCAAGGTTTTCACCTTGATGGTGATTATTTTGAGGATTAAATGGGAGAGAGACCGGGGAGGTGCTGTAGAAATGACAAAGTGTGATACTCGGGTTCGTTGTTATTACAGTGATAATTGCACATACTTAAAAGCAACTCTTCCAGGCAATTAATATGTGTTTAACTCATTTTCTCCTTATGGCAACGCTAAAAGGTAGGTATTGGTCTTATTTTCATGTTGCAAGTTAAGTAACTTGCCTCAGGTTGTCCAGTGGATAAGAAAAGGAGCCAAAAATGGATCCCAGCTATCCCGGCTCTAGGGTCCTGGCTTTTGATGGCTCTTCTATGCTGCCCAATAATGGTAATCATAATGGCAGGCAGTACTTAGTGCTTATGATGGGCCTGATGTTCTTCCTGGATGTCTTTCTGCCTTCTCTGGCGTCCCCACAGATCTGCAGCTGATGGAAGAGGGGCTTCATCTCTCTCTCTCTTTTTTTTTTTTTAAACTTGGAAATCTCCCAATGGAAAGGGGGTATAGATATTCAGGAGCCACAAGTAACCCACGGTTGGAGGTATTATCCCATTTAACAGAGGTGGAGGTTGAATGCCTTGTCCCAATTCCCGAAGCTGATAAAGTAACCAAGTGCTGCCTCGCTGAGCTCATAGGGTCCTCCCAGACCCCAGGCTGCCTGCCTTCCTTTTTTTTTTTTTTTTAAGATGTTATTTATTTATTTGACACACAGAGAAAGAGATCACAAGTAGGCTTAGAGGCAGAAGGAGAGAGAAGAAGAAGTAGGCTCCCCGCTGAGCAGAGAGCCCTATGAGGGGCTCAATCCCAGGACCCTGAGATCATGACCTGAGCCGAGGGCAGAGGCTTAACCCACTGAGCCACCCAGGTGCCCCCCAGGCTGCCTTCTTGAGGACATGGGTGGATATGACATAATTCCCCTGAAGTTTCCCAATTTTGATCTTTAAAATCCGAAGATATTTTAAAAATATTTATTCTCTCTGATATGGTTTTTCTATTTCAAGTTCTTTGTGCTGTTGTAATAATAAATAAAGATGACTATTCAGGTTTATACAGGATGTTCAAGCTAACTTTATTATATAGGGACACCATATGTAGTGTAAATGTCCAATATCAGGGGATCTTTATGAAAGGATCTATATGTGATGGAATATTATAAACAATCTTAACAATAACTTAAAAAATCAGTAAGTAAAACAAAACAAAATGAAATAGCACTGATTATAGGATACAATCTAAATTTTGGGGTAAGTTTCTCATATGCACAGAAAAAAGAGACTGAAAGAGATTTGCTTAACTTTTAGTAGTGATTATATTTGCTGGGAAGGGTTATGTAATTTTTACTTCAGTTTTTTTTTTTAAGATTTTTATTTATTGGGGCACCTGGGTGGCTCAGTGGATTAAAGCCTCTGCCTTTGGCTCAGGTCATGATCCCAGGGTCATGGGATCGAGCCCCGCATTGGGCTCTCTGCTCAGCGGGGAGCCTGCTTCCTTCTCTCTCTGCCTGCCTCTCTGCCTACTTGTGATCTCTATCTGTCAAATAAATAAAATCTTTAAAAAAAGATTTTTATTCATTTATTTGAGAGAGAGAGAGAGAGAGAGCGTGAGGGGGGAAGAAAGGCAGAGGGAGAGGGAGAAGCAGACTCTATGCTGGGCAGGGAGCCTAAGACCCTGGGATCATAACCTGAGCTGAAGACTGATGCTTATCCAACTGAGCCACCCAGGCGCCCAATTTTTACTTTTTAAATCTTTGTTTTCCTGCCCAAAATTTCTGTAATGAACAGGTATTTCTATTATAAACAGAAAAAGAGTCAAGAAAAACAAAGTCAGGACACCCAAGACCAGGCTTTTTGGGGCAATGGTGCCAGCACACTCCACCAGTGTGAGATAAATTGGTACAGGTCTTTCGGGGCAAACAAAAATCGCAGTAATGGGTAGATAAGCTTTTGAATGAGGTTTATGTCCTTTGATTCCAAATACCAACCTCTGGGAATTTCTCTTTTATTCTGGGGATATTAATTTATTAGATGCCGAAAGTTTTGTGCAAGGAGGATGCTCATTATGGCATCATCTACAATAGCAAACACTGTATAAAAGCTAAATGTCCCACGATGGGTGAACAGTTTTGCAAACTGTGGTGTTATTGTGAAAGGGTATTTTGGCGCCATTAAAACTATAATTATGAAGACTGCAGCAACACAGAATCCATGATGTAGATGCAAGTACAGGGGCAGAATATACAAGTCTGTGACCGTTTAACACGTGTCAATGTCCGGAGCCCAGAGTAGAATCTCAAAACAGGGCAAGTGAAATAATAATTATGGTGGAGTGAAAGGGTTTTTGGGGGAGATGAGTATTAGTTTGTTTTCTTAAAGCTTTATTTAAATATTGTTGATAATTCATCTTCTTTTTTAAAAAGGTGGTCATTATTTTCTTTTATTATTTTTTTTATCTTTTTAAAAGATTTTATTGTAAGTGATCGCTATAACCAACGTGGGGCTCAAACTCTCAACTCCATGATCAGGAGTCGAACATTTCACTGACTGAACCAGACAGGCACCCCGATACTTCAACTTCTTCCTGCAACGTGCACTCTGCTTAACAGAGCTCTTTTAGAAATTGGGGTACGGGTGCGGGGTGACTCAGTCGGTTAAGTGACCAACTCTTGATTTCAGCTCAGGTCAGGACCTCAGGGTCATGAGTTCGAGCTCTGTGTTGAGCACAGCTTGGAGCCTGCTTGAGAATCTATCTCTCCCTCTGCCCCTACCCCTACCCTCTCTTAAAAAAAAAAAAAAAGGAAATTAGGGTAAAGCAGATTTACCCTTAAAATTAAGTTAAGATGAAAATAATTGAGCAAAAGCCTACAGAGGAAGGAGCCTGAGTGTGGCATGGATGGTTCTCAGCAGCTGTCTGCCTGCCCCAAGCTTCAGGTTTACTCCTGGGAAATGTTGGGAGGGTGAAACTCAGTCCCTGGGAGTCTTCTAGCTCTGATATTTTCCAAATCTGTGATATTTATTGAGCCCTACACTCAGGCGCTTTGTTATGTACATGGCTGACAACCGCTCTTTGGGTTGGTCCTATCTCTGGCATCACTTTAAGGACAAGAAATTCAGATTCAGAGGAGTGACATGGTTTCTGCAAGGCAAAGAGCCAGCAAGCAGTGAAGCAAAATGTCCACATTTCTTACCCCCGCTTCACATTTTATTTTCCTGGCCCAGCATCACGGCAGTCTGGGAGGCAATTCCCTTCTCCCCTCTCTCTCTGGAGATTTCGAACCTAGGAGACTGGTCGCGGCTGCTTTTTGACCTCACAGAACCTACAGGTTCACCCGTCAGGAGAAGAATATTTATTCACTGTCTGGGGATAGAGATGGAGAAGGTATAGGATATTTGCCCTTGTGTGGTGGGGTTTAAAAAGGTAGATTGAGAAATCATGGTTTCCTTATTTCTTTATGATGTGTGTCTTTTTCCTAAAAGTGGGAGAGTCTGGGAACTCAACCTTCATTGAATAAGGGGTACGATCAATTTACGGCTAATCTAAATTTTCCAGGTCTTTGTTAATTGTAGTAACTGCTACGATTTGTACTTATTGAACGACGACGAGACAACACACATTCCCTAAGGACCTGCGCTGTGCTGCAGGTCAGAGATGCAGGGTCTCTGCCTCCGAGGCCCCCACTCTAGTACCCTGGTGCTCCTTCAGAGGGCAAGAGAGGTTAGAGGCAGAGAAATCCAAACACATGATGCGAGGCACTTCCCAGCATGCCTAAAATTGTCCACGGTGTTTGTAGGGTGAAATAATAATTTCCTAGAGAAGAAAGGAGAGGGAAAGGCAGAATGGGAGTTTAGGGATTACATGGTGCTGAAGTGCGTTCACCAAGGCAATTAGAGTGCCTCAGGTGGTTCTCCAGCACGCTGTGAGCTCTCTGGAGTTACCACCTGCGTGGGGAAGACTTGGCCATGCTCCTTCCCAGGTGAGAGCATCCCGGGATGGACTAGGGCCCTGCTTCTGGTCCCAGTGCTGCCTTCTGCTATGGGGCCTCAGAGAGGTCCCAGAAGCTGGGTGGGGCCACCGTCAGTTCAGTCCAATCCCTCTGAGCCTGAAAATCCTTTTACCCTTTTAGGCAAGGCAGACAATGAAAGCGCTGCTACACTTGGTAGTGCCCCTGCTTGAGGGCCGGAGGTGTCCTCCCAACCAGACCGCATCCAAGCATGATGCAACCACTCGGATCACAGGGTCTCATCGCAGCGCCCAGGAATGTGGCGTCCCAGAAGGAGAGAGAGGGACAGCTGTGTACTTTGGGGCAGGGTCTGGGCCCACCTACACGTTCCGTAGCATAAATAGCAGGAGAAGAGAGGGCTGGGGAAAGCAAGATTTCTGGGCTTCCTCCCATGCAAGCAAAAAGCTCCAGGGCCAGATTACCAGCAGAGGGGAGACCGGGAACATAGGTGAGGTCTCTAGGGCACAGTGGGGCTCTCCGTGTGTAAGCACCGCCCACCAGGCCCAAGTTCTGGCAGTGGACCATTCCCTTTTCAACCTTTTGGAAGCGGGATGGGGGAGAATGGTGGTGGCTGCAGTCCTTGTCATGACGGAAGGGCTTTGAGGACTCCTCTAGAGATCTTCCTACTGGATCAAGTAGAGATAGCAGCATTTGGAACTGTGGCAATGGGGTCCCAGTGAGTTCATGTGGGGGAGTGGGTGGGGACCAGTGGGCAGATTCTGTGAGCCAGGGAGCAGCTGCAGAGGTCCTCTGGGGCTGGGAGTGCTGGTTCTCATGGTCATGGCCTCCTTTGTCCAGAGAGCTGCTGTTGGCTGATGGAGGCTATGTCCCCAGCAACCCCCCCCCCCACCCCCAACAAGGCCCTTATCAGTCAAGGCTGGACTCCAGCTGAATCTGCATTCTGAATCCTTTCCTGGCACATGAGTCCAGTTTCTGCTTCTAGGGAACCAAGTTAGGACAGGGCTCCAGTGAGAACCGTTTAGTCCAAACCCTGCTTTCCTTTTGCTTCATGCCACTGATTCTGCAGATATCATGGGCTGCATCTAATCATTAACTGTCTGCCCCTCCCCACTGCAATGCAACCTCCACAATAGTAAGCCCCGGTCACTTGTGTCCATGCTCTGTCCCCAGGACCTAGCCCAGAGCTGGGCTCATCAGAATGCCTGTGGATCCAACCGGTGGACCATGTGGCGCTTCAGGTGGGAGCCCGGGACCCCGAATGTTCCCAAGGTGGTCATGCTTCAAGGACCCAGAGTTAATGTCTTTTGCTTCTCAACTCTGGAAAAAATCCACTGACTTTGAGGCTTAGGTCAACTAGGTTGAGAATTGATATGATTTTCCTTGGAAATTTTTTGTGCTTAAAATGTGAAGGAAAAGGCAACAGGTCTTTGAGACATTCAGTGCTGACCATTCCTGGGATGCTTCTGAGGGATGAGGTGTTTTGGACAACATCTGGCCTAAGGGCAGGAAACTGGTCATTCATTTATTCAGCTAACATTCCCTGAGGGCCCAATCTGTGCCAGACTCTGAGCCAGTCCTGGAGACTGCTGCCCTGAGATTTAGTCTGTGTCTTCAAGAAGCTTCCAGAGACCTGGCTTTTAGTTTCGGATTTGTCCCTAATTGGCTGCACAACCTCAGCACGGTGCTCCCTTCTCTGGGCTTCTGTCTTCCATTCCTAAACCCGGAACACTGGGCTGGGTGACTTGCCAAATCTCTGGACCGGCTCCCTGTCTCGAGGGCTGAGTCTTGCTTCCAGACAGGCTGTCTGATTTTCATGGCCATCAATATTTCTATAATCATCCTTTTCTCTGGGGACTGAAATTAAAGCTAACTGGTTTTTCCAGATATAATTTCAACATTGTCACAGTCAATACATTTAGATCAAGCCCGGGCGGGAAAGAGGGTGGGAGGCTCCCCCCGGCACGTATCAATGGAGGGTGAGCCCAGTGAGTGTCCAATGATGTCCCATTACCCACCGCCGCTCCTCAGACTCAATTCCCCCATGTCGCAAATGCTTGCAATCGGCGCCCATCCACATCCTGCCTCCTACTCGCAGTGTGTCCTAATGAATGCATCGATTTTCCTATTCTGTACCACAACAGTTATTTCAGAGATAAATGCCTCCTGTTTGTGGTTATTAAATCTGCTTCGTGTTGGACAGCTGAGGGTGGGTGGGAAGACTGGTCTGGGTAGAGCCAAGTGCGGGCAATCTGGGACAGATCTCAACTTAATTTTTAGCAGTCTACAGGACCTTGGACTGGCCACTGCTTTCTGAGCCTCAGTTTCTCCTCTGTGATATGAAACTGTTGCAGCGTGTCTGAGGTTTCAACGTTTTTTTGTAAAGGAGCAGAATGTTTTGATGACAGGAGATGTTATTATAAGACAACGTGGAAAATAGATGAAAAGGGGTGGCTCTGGTTGGAATGAGGATGGTGTGGGTCTCCCTCCCACCTGGCCTCATTCCTGCTCCCTGTGGAATCCTGGCACCTCCAGGGAGTCCTGAGGCTCTGAAGAACATAGTCTGAAAACCTCCAGGCTAGATGGATGCAACTCATCTTCTCGGTGACAATGAGAGAGGGCAGGCCAAGGCAGTGGCAAAAGGAAAGGAGGGACTGACCTGGCCAGGCAGGGAACTCAGGTGTCCCCCAGGAAGTGGCCCAAAGCGTCAATTTCTTAATGCCTGAGTATTTCTGCCTTTTGCTCAGAGCCCTCCCCTCCAGCCAAATCACCAGAGATGAGACCTTGGTTGGCCTCTGTGGATAGGGGAGTGTGCTGACTCCTGGGCCAGGCAGATCTGGGTTTGAGTCCTAACTCAGACACTTTCTAGCTGTGTGACTTTGGACAAGGCTCTTTACTTCTCTGAACCTCAGTGTCCTCATCTGTAAAATGGAGATGATAACACCAAATTAAGGATAACTTGCCAAACATACCATGTTTTCCTTTGATCCGATATAATCGCATACATTTTAATCCTTAGAAACAGTAGTAACAGAATGCTAAGCTTTTGTTGGCCACTTGCTACATATTAGTTCCATGCTTAATTTTGATGCTAAAGTCTTATCTTTGCAATCGCCTAGAGAGAAAGGGGTCAGCATATCTACCTTCTAGGTGAGGCTGAGACAGGAGAAGCCAAGAAAAGCTGCAGGTTTTGAGCACAGGTCTGTTTGGCTCTGGAGAACATGTTTTTGCTTCTGTACCAAACATCTGAAGCCCTTTCAAACCCATCCTCTGCCATGGCTGGGAAGCACTGAATCACTTTTTTGTTCTTTGTGACAAGCTGTCCAAACGCTTGGTCCTGAAAAAGATACTTGAGGGTCATGATATCTGGCTATCAGTATCTATTTCATATTGCTTTGAAATTCCTGCAGACACAGGAGGCTGATCCTGTCCTTGTCTTTGCAGGCTGTCACTTGTTCCCATGGTTGGTTCGTTAATAATCATTTCGCAACTGAACCCCTTATCTGTAGCAGTTACTATGTTGTTTGCTGGGAATGAGGAGGTCAATGAGACACAATCCCTGACCTCAAGGAGCTCCCAGTCTAATGGTCTAATGGAGAGACACACGCATATTAGAAAATGACCTTGCACAGTGGGAATTGTTAGGACAGAGGGTCCCTGGGGCCACAGAAAAGCCTGGAAGGCTTTTTGTAGGAGGTGGAACCTCAGCTTCATATGGAAGAATGAATGATTGGCTGGTCAAAACCAGCAAAGAAAAGGAGTTGGCAATGCGAACCTGGAAAAGCTGAAGGGCAGTTATGTACAAAGGACAGGGATGGCATGGGACATTTGGGAGACAAGCAACAGTTCAAATGACTGGAGAAGGAGCACAAGGAGAGGCTAATGAAAGGCTGATGGGGAGCCACGTGTCTGACCCCGGGAAGCCAGGCGACTGGAATGTGATCCAAAGGACAACTTCAGCCATCCAAGATCCCAAAACAGAATTCTGGAAAGAGAGTTCAGAGAATCTCTGATGGCTGTCCTGGAGCAGGGGCCCAGGGAGAAAGCGAGGAAAGTGATCCCAGAGAGGTGATGGGGCATGGACCTGGGTAGAGGCAGAGGAGATGGAGAAAGTGGGGGTGCATTTAGTAGTCAGGGAGCTGGATCCCCAGGACAAGGTGATAGTTGGCTGGGAGGTGGGGGGGGGGTAAGGGATACGCATTTCAGGGTTTATCTGGTCTGTGGGACTGGGAGGGTATTGGTGCCTAGGCCAAGATGGGAATCCTGGAGGAGGAGCTCAGTGTGGCATATGGTGGCTCTAAGGGGCCAGCGGGAGTTCAGGTGGATTCAGCTGGGAAGCTCTGGGACACATGAGCCTGAAGCTAGGGAATGAATTGGAACTGGAGATTGGAAATCATGAGCTTCCATATTAAGACAGCTGGAGGACATCCAGAAGAGTATGTGGACAGAAAAGGAGAGAGACAAAAAAACCCAAATTTACCTGGCCAAATGAAGCCATAAAATATAGGTAAGAAGACCCCTTGGGAGACAGACCGAAGCCTTTTCCTGGAGATGGTCACGCACTCCCCAAACCTACTACCTTGACACCGAGCAGCATTTAAAGACTGCTCACATCTGAGAGCGCGAGCATCGCATTCCCACCATATTATTTGAGGGCTGTTACTAAATCCATATCGCATCCAATTTCTCCATTTTACAGAGGGTAAAAAAAATAAAGAAAATAACTGTTCATTTTGGTTACTATTTCTTTCTAACTATATTCCCTTAATGAGGCATTTGCCTACAACACGGTCTGTTATGTATTCCGTGTTTTATAAAAGATCTCTTGGGGAAAATAACCCAGGAAACACAATTTTTCGGCACCATCTCCTTTTATTAAGAATAATGAAAAGGAAACAAGAATCATTCTCCCAGTCAAACACACTTCTGCTTCCCCTTATTGGTGTTTTTATGACAACTGCTCAGGTTGTAGTATAGACGTCCATGCAGCGACTTCTACCCAGATGTGTTGTTTTATGGCCATTCTAATGACCCAGTTGCATGTCCATAAAGGCGGGGGGTGTGTCTATAAATATATTGGATGCATAGATTTATATATCACCCGTATCTGGGTAAGTGTTTGGGATGGTCCAAGATCTTAAAATTACACACACACACACACACACACACACACACACACACACACACACGGGCTCTTTGCCCAGAAAACCAGTCATGCTTCAAAATGGGCAGAAAGAACAAATAGGGAAATTAACGCAGGACAGAGAACGCAAAAGCAAAAGGCTGAGGAGTGGTGGTGTTCACTGGAAACTCTAGCCGGGGTTAGGGATGTAGATGTGGGTTCTCCACACCCCTCTGTCTGCATGAGTTTGGCTGCACTCATGGCTGGACAGCTGCCCAGGTGCAGGAGGCTCCTTCCTGCCCATAGCTCCAGCCTAGATCTCCCACCGATGCTTCAGATGTGTGGCTCCAACTGCCAACTGGACATCTTCTCTTGGATGTTGCACAGGCACCTGGTATAAATGGTAATTCTCTCTGCCTCGTCTCCCCTGGTTCCTTAGATTGGTTAATGCTGATCTCAGTAGGTGAGCTCTGCAAGTATGCCGTGGTCCCAGGCGAGGACCACTGCTGATTCCCTCACTTCTCTCTTCCTCTTTATCCAAACTGGCAAATATTGACCGAGTCACTCCCAGGTGCCAAGGGCTCTTCGAAGCATAAATGACTGACCCGCTCCGTGCTTCAAGGATCTCACCATTGCGTGAGGAAGCAGAATCACACAGCGTTTAAGAGTGTAGGATCCCAAGTCAGAAACATCCAAGGTCAGACTCTAGCTCTACCACAGATTTGCTACCAGACCCTGAGCTCATAAGCTTCAGTTTCTTCATTTGTAAAATGGGAACAACATCAAGAGCCCCTTTCTCATTGGGGGGGTTTATCACCAAGCCTGAGCACAGAGGAGAGTGACACATGTGAGTCCTTTCTAGCTCTGGCCAGGCTGGATGACACAGATGGCAAGTGGTCTCCTACTTCTGGTCTGCCCTTTTTCCTGAGTGGTTTTTTGTGGGGCACATGGCTGCCCAGAATGAAGATACATTTTCCAGCGTTCTTTGTGGTCTGGTGTGGCTACTGTGGCTCCGTTGTGGACACGGAGACCTCCAGAAAGCCCTCCTAAGACAGTGGCACCTTCTTTACCCTTTTTTTTTTTTCTCCAACCTGTTGCCTGAAATGTGGATGTGAGAGCTCTCTCAGATCACGCATTATTAGGGTAGGTGTCCCAGGTTGGATGTCCCTGGACTAGAGGTGGAGGAGGATTTTAGTGTGTGACGACTTTATTAGGGAGTGCCGTTGGCATCTACACCCCTAGAAGGGAGATGACAGAAACAGGATTGGGCAGAAGGAGGTTCCGATGTGATGCAGACAGGCCTCGACACCCCTCTATGTCTTGGCTTCCATCAGTCATTGGATGTGGGCCGTCCCATGGGGATCATGGCTTTGGGGAAGTGGTCCTTGAAGGGAATGGCAGTTGGGGGCTGTGTGCTGAGAGCCCTCCCAGGAGTTCGGCCACAGCTCTTCTTTGAGGGGGATCTGGGAAGGGCAGCTCCATAGCTCTGTCAGTAAATCATTGCTATAGACAACTCAACGCAACAAAGCTTATGTTTTGCTCATGCAACAGAGCATAACACAAGTATCCTCGGTCTGGTGCTGACTCAGGGACACTGACTCCTTCCTTCTTGTGACTCTGCCTTTTTCTCGGCCTTCAGAATCCTCTTAGTTCAACAGGAAGAAGAGAAAAGAGACAGCATGGTGGTTGTGGTGGGTTTCGAGGGCCAGGCCTGGTAGGGACACTTCTGTCCACAGATCCTAGTCACAGGCTGCACTTCTCTGCAAGGGAGGCTGGGAAATGTAGTTTAGCTGTGTGTTCAGGAAGAAAAGGGACCGAATTTGGTGACTGCCTAGTCAGTTCTTTGTCAGAGACGATGAGAAGGGGGCCACACTCTGGAAAGGCAGAGTGGTGGCCTGGAAGGAACCTGGGTCTGGGAGTTGGGACGCCGACATACCCATCATGGGAAATCTTATGTCCGGGCTTTCTTTATATGGGAGACACATAAACAGAGAGAAAGAAATGCAATAATATGGGTTGTGGGGGTTGAGACTGAGGAAGCCCAAAGGAGGGGCAACTGCTTGGGGGTTGGTGATGCTTGATTGAGATCTGAAGTCTGAACAGGAGTTGACCAGTTGCCAGAGCTGAAGGCAGGAAGTTGTAGTTCAAGTCACTGACCCAAAGCCAGGGCACAGATGACATTTTGCATGAGTCTTAAAGACTGAAAAACAAATGCTTTCTTGATGTCCATTTTGCTCAGAACCTTGCACAGAACATATATGAATGAATAAACAAGTTACTGCGTGAAATTTTCTCTATTGCCACCCACTCAGTTTGACAATCCGTCCTTCCCTGTGGCCCCCCGCATCTTCCCTTACTTACCCACATTCCAGCATATATGATGCCGCACTCTAATTACCGCTTGATATATCTGACTCTCCACTTGACTTCAAGGTCAAGGACTTGGTCTCATTCATCCTCATGCTCCTGTCATCTCGCTTAGCCTGGCACTGGCGTTCTAAACAAATGTTTGCCAAATGAGTGAACAAACACATTTGTCCATTTGGTCATAAAGGAGCTAGAAAAGTCTTTCTGTGGTTGCACTGAAATCTATTTCCTTCTGCCTTCTGTGAACCCAGCTCGGTTCCTCAGACGCTTGCTGGGTGCCTGCAGTAGCCCATGCTCTGTGTTAAAGCAGAAGGTAGGCAGTGAAGACAAAGAACCTTCCCTGCCCTCGGAAGCATCCCTGAGAAGCTAGCTGTCTCCTTTCAGAACAGGACGAATCTTATTCTGTAGGTGTCTACTAGGAGTAGCCCCTGAACTGGTGTGGCCCTGAGATGGGATGATGTGCCAGGCACGGTCAAGCCCAGGCAGAGGGAGTGTGATATACCCCAGGTGCTGCCAGGACAGTGCTACTCCTAAGCTTTGAAAATAAAAGTTTCAGATCTGTCAGGCTACCGCTCCCCATTCATTCACTGCATTTCATAAAGCAAGCCTGGGCCAAATCCTGGGGGAGTTTCAGGGCTTCAGGGAGATGAGGTGCTGCACAGACCCCACCCACTGTGGCTCACTCTTCCCATGCATGATGGCTTTCTACTATAAGCACCTGCAAGCTCTCCCTGAGGGCTTTGTCTGGCTACTGGGGCACGTGTACCCATGCACAACACAGGCAGGCAATGCTAGGGAGTCACCCAGTGCAGGGAGGACGTGGTGTATAACTAATGAGCAATGCCCCTGTCGTGGGGGCGTGTCCTACACCATCCCCGAGGTTCCCAGGGGGACTGAGCTGGTTGCCCACCGTGGAGACCCATTCATCATCTTTCTTTCTTTCTTTAAAAGATTTTATTTATTTATTTGGCACACAGAGAGAGATCACAAGTAGGCAGAGAGGCAGGTAGAAGAGAGGGGGAGAAGCAGGCTCCCTGCTGAGCAGAGTCCCATGAGGGTCGATCCCAGGACCCTGGGATCATGACCTGAGCCGAAGGCAGAGGCTTAACCCACTGAGACACCCAAGCACCCATCATTGTTCTTTCTTGTCTCTCTTTCCCTGTATTGTTTCCCCAGCCCCCAAGGGTGCTTTCTGAGTTGCCTCCTAAATCAGCCCCTTGTACAGAAATTCTCATCTCCAGGTTTTCTTCTGGGCGAACCCAGCCAACCCGATAGATAAGTATCATATCGGTCCTTACTAAGGAAGCGTGCTGCTTACTTACATGACGATAGTAGGGGAAGCAGGAGCTGAGACAGCACACAGCTTGGGAACAACTTTGGTCCAGGGAGGGTCTTTTGTAGGAAATGACTTCAAGTCGAATCCATAGATTTGCTTGGATTGGTCTGCTCTGGTTTCTTATGGTTCCTACAGCTTTGCCGTGGAAGCGAACAGCGCCCCCTACAGCCATGCAGCATTTCCTACAGGGAGTCCTTCGGAACCTCTTTGGAAGGAACAAAGGTTTGGGAGACCCGTACTTTGGGTGGCGGACCTGATTGCAGACAGCGATCACGAAGGTGATTTACAACCCCCACGTCGTCTCCTCTTCACTTCGGTCCTTGGAGGCCGGTGTCACATCTCGCATTTCAGAGATGAGGACACAGAGACTCCGAAGGGGCCTTCTTGCCCAGGGGGCCCACAGCCGGGCAGGGCCAGCCAGGACTGGTGCCGGTGGACCTCACAGCTCAGCTGACAGCTGGCTTCCGACACCCGCTGCCGGGCTGGTCTTCGCATCGTGCTTTGGAGATGACCTCGGGGTGCAGGCGCTCTCATTCCAGTCTTACCGAGGAGGGCACACCGGAGCCCAGAGAGCCGGAGGGTCGGTGTGCAAAGTGCGCGTGGTGGAACTGGGGCTTTTTCCCGAGTCCTCCGCCCTCCCCTCTCCAGCAGGCGGCCCATGAAGCGTCTGGGATGCCCCTGAGGACCACTGTGGGGGGCGCCCACCAAGCACAGCCGTCCACTCCAGGGCAAACGCGAGGCCTCAGGGTAGACCCGCAGCTAAGGGTGCAGCCCTGCCCTGGAACTGCGGGTGTTCAGATCTCGGCTCCACCCGTCAGAGCAACGTGACTGGGGCAAGGCCCCTGTCTGCTTTGTGCTTCGGTCTCCTCATCCATGAAATGGGTGTCATAGTAACAACCCGATGGGGTGGCTGTGAGGATTAAATAAGACAATGCAAGGAACCCGCCTGTAGAGTGCCGCTGAGCTATTTTACAACACGATTCCGTTTCACTTTCTTGTGTCAGGGAGGTTGGCCTTACTAGCTCCTGCTTTGCAGAGGAGAAGACCGGGGCTCAGGGAGGTCAAGTAACTTGCTCGGCGTCACACAGTATGTGGCAGGGCCAAGCCAACCGACTCTTAAGCTGGAGTTCCTGACCACGGCACCCCGAGGCATCCCCTGGGTCCAGCGCAGTCTGCAGCTGTCCCGCAGAGCTTAATTCAGTGAATCCCAGGCATGTCCTTCACCCTGTGCGTCAGCGCCAGCCCCTGGCACTCGAGGTGTCTGAGGGCAGTGAGGCGATCTTTCTGAGCAGCATCTGTCCTCCGGAAGCAGATCCCTTCTTTTGGCTGCCAACTTG
Organism: Meles meles; assembly: GCF_922984935.1. Classification (NCBI taxonomy): domain Eukaryota; kingdom Metazoa; phylum Chordata; class Mammalia; order Carnivora; family Mustelidae; genus Meles; species Meles meles. Next base: position 14,349,164 of record NC_060076.1, read on the forward strand.
GGCCACTGGCAGGACTGGCCAGAGCCGGCACCGCGCCGTCTCCATCCTAGGTCCTGGACTGCACAATCTGCTCACATGTCATGGTTGCCCACCTGCGGGGACCCCGCAAGCCCTCCAAAGAGTGCCCATCAGGAGCTCACTGCATTCACCGCGCCCCCGCCCAGCTTCCCATCTCACCAGCGCTTAGCAACGCACCCATCTTTAAACTCGGGCCTTGCTGTAATATTAAGGCAGTAATTTATACACTTGGCTCCTGAGCTCCTGGCTGTTTCGAAGGCATTGATCACCCCGGAGCACTCATACATGATTCAGGTTTACTCCTCCAACTCCTCTGCCAGCTATTGATTCCAATGACATTATTTATCAATTACGAAAGGTTTATTCCTCACTCGCTCCTGCACAAAAGAATCCGTGCATTTATTTTACAGCATGATTTATTGACACGTCACCATGCATTACATGGAAAATTGAATTTTTGGAGGCTGGAGAACCTTAGGAAATTTCACAGGTTCAATTAGACAGGAGAACATCAAAGAGTTTAATGATACAATTTTTCATCCATTTGCTGCAGCCCTGGGAAGGGAGGGACCCCGGGCCAGGTCAGCTTGAGTCCCAGATGGCCCAGGTGCTTAGTTCCCGTTGAAGATCTCCAGGCTGGACCCCACCTTGGAGACTTGGCTCAAGGCTTCTATTTGTGAGTCCTGAGGTTAGAACATTTCATTAAGCTGGTGAACCCTTTGTTCCCAGAGCAATAGCCTTTCTTTGGGCTGTTGGGGAGGCTTGGGCAGATCTTTCCTTGACCTGTGGTAGAAGGCAGAAAGGCCACCTGGGGTCTTCCACCTGGGCGGTGGATCAGTGCAAGAGAGAAATGGTGGCATACTACTTAGGGCACATTTGTAGCGTCCTTCCTACCCACCCACCCTGGGAGGTTGCAAGTTCCAGGAGAAGCCCTCCCATGTCCCCAGGGTGGATCAGGCTTCTTCTCTAGATTCTCAGAGTACTTTTCAGTTTGTAGATATATATCATTAGGGTGATTTGACTAATACCACCTTTCCCTTACATGGGGACTCCCCCAGGGCAGCGGGCAGGGTGGGTTGTCTTGGCTTGGCACTACGACCATTCCCATCCACAGCTGAGAACCAGGAATGGCTTCTCTGTCAGGATCTAGGTTCGAATTTGCCAAAGAGGGGAACTCGCAGAAGCTAAGAGGGCAAGCCATTGTTCTCATGGCTGGCAGATGTGGCTGCTTCTGTACCTGTGCTCGAGTTTCCACTTTGAGGACCGAATAGAGTGGATTCTTTGACTTCCCAGTGAACTCTGGCTTCTCCACCTGTTCTAGCATTTGGGTCTAACATGCTAGGGACTAGGGCGCTTGGGTGGCTCAGTCGTTAAGTGTCTGCCTCCACTCAAGTCCTGGGATTGAGCTCCGCATCAGGCTCTCTGCTCGGCGGGAAGCCTGCTTCTCCCTCTCTCTGTGCTTGTGTTCCTTCTCTCACTGTGTCTTTCTCTGTCAAATAAATAAATAAAATCTTAAAATAAATAAATAAATGAATAAATAAATAAATAAAGTGTTATTGACTCCTTCTCTGATCCTCTGGCTCCTGTCTTCTATCCTCCCCACTCCTAGCTCTTCTCGCATGGGTGTAAACCCTAATTCCCATACTAAATCTTTTATTCTTATCCTAGTAATGGATCTGCCATTTTCTGATGGGATCCCAGATTGATGCAGTGGTAATGTCTGTTTTGTGATCCTTGCATTCTTCAAGACCAAGAGTATAGTAGATGTGCTATGTAATCAAATATATTGCACTGAATTGATGAATGAAGACCCTCCCTCTCCTTGAACTAGCTAGCTCCTACTTGGCCTTTAAAGCTCATCTCCTCCAGGAACCCTTCCTTGATTCCAACTGTGGATCAAAGACACCTCTTCTGGGCTTCCACTGTTAGACCATATATATTGGAGCTCAGTTATAAACATGTTTACTTCCTATCTGCTACTGTAGATGACGAGCTCCTTAAGGCTAAGGATGAAATTTAACAGTCCCTGTTTTTTCACTTCTACATACCTGGCCCACAAAGAGACTTCTACAGAGGTTTAAGGATGGACTTCATCATTGGTCTGACCGTCACTGTTGTGGATAAGACAAGCACATACTGGTTACTAGGATCCTTTCACACCTGTATTCTTAGTTGACTCTCATGACAAATCCATAGGGCACGTGGCGGCTTCCCTGGGCAGATCATCGTACAGCATGGAAAGTGCTGCCCATCTGAAGAGCAAAGCACCAGGGGCTGGGAGTGTGTGATCCTTTCCTTATCGAGAGCTCATTCCACAAGCCAAAGCCAGCCGGACTTAGGAGCAAGCATTAGAAAAGTCAAAAGAGTAACAGTAATAAATTATATATTTGGAACTAATATAATGATAATTAGACAAATTGAATATTAAATACTCCAATGGAATCTACAATTATAAGCTAAAGCAGCATTAAACTCAGGGTCTGAGATGTTTGAAAGTGACAGATCATTTGGATCACTAAAGCCTCCATTTATTTAATCAACTTTCTATTTCCTAAAATGGGCTAGAGATGAATTTATATCCTTTTGTAACTGTGATAAAGACACACGTCACTTGCTACAGATACACTTTAAGAAACAGATTGAATCCCATACGGCTAGCCTTGAAGCAAATTTCTCTAAAGTGAATTAGATTTTCCCATTGATTTACATGATTAAATTAAAGATGTGTTCTCGTGGGAAAAGTTGACCAATAAATGGAATTAAAAAAATTTTTTTTCACACAAGAATGGGGTAGGGGGAGCAGTGGTAGGCTATTACGGGTGTTGTGGTCCATTGCCAGCATCATGCTTGCTGGGAGCTATTGTCCTTATGTGGTCATTTACTTCTTTTGTGGTGCAGTTCCTTAGGGTGTAGAAAGCATTTCTTGTCTAAACTTTATAAACTGGGGGGAGTCAGCCAGAAACAGTGGCCAACATTTATTGAGTCTTTATTCTGGGCTGGCTACTGAATGAGCTACTTTTTAATTCTTACAACCACCTTTGGAAAGGAACTATTATTATCCTTATTTTGAAGACAGGAGCCTGGAGGTTCCGAGACTTAAAGCCACTTGCCCAGGGTCCTAGAGCTGAGCCTGTTTGACTTCAGAGCCTAAGCTTTTCTGGCTTCATCGGGATAGGATGCAAAAGTAAAAATAATCCAAAGCCACTGATAAAGAAAAGATCGACATTCTATTTCTCTTTTGGATTGGATCATGTCCTTATACTTAAATATAGGAATGTCAGTTGCCTATAAATGCTCTTAAAATAAAACAAAGATGTTACTTGGGTTGTACCTCAGCCCATAGGCCCTGTGTTTCCACCTCTGAGTTGCTGATAAGTGCTGAGGTCTTTCTGACCCCCCAAATGTTGCCAGTCTCCTGTCTCCGGGGTACAAAGAGGACATGGCAGATGGGCCCAGAGGAGCAAGTAAGAGTCCCTTTCCCTCTGCGGACCTTGGTTTTCCATCTGTAAAATGAGCGGACTGCTGGGGAGAAGTTCTTGAAGACCACCTCCACCAGCCCCCCAGACCAGAGAGATTCATTTGATTTCTTTGATTTCTCTCTGACAGCTCTCAGTGTTCACACAAAACCAAGAATTGACCGTATGCATGGAGAAAAATTGATTGGCCATTTTGTGTATTTAATGGCTGGCATTTAAGCTGAGAGATATTTCAGGTTAAAGAATGCTGTTTTCAAACATAAAAAATACCATAAAAATCAAATGGATGCAGATTTTACACACAGCAGCATCAAATCAAGTGCAGAAACAGAAGTCGAGTTGCTTCATTATAAACTTCTGATTGAGAACAAAGCTGCAGCAGTTTTGAAGGCAATTTTCATATAAAAATTGATTTTCTTCATGTTTTCCCCATGATTCAAATTAGGATGATGGTTTTTTTTTGTTTGTTTTTCAGTGAAATAATTTCTTTTAGGAACACGTGTTTTGATGTTTAAAGTCAGATTGAAATTTCTGAATCTAATGCAACCATGGCAAATGTGAGTTAGTCTGTAAGACTCCAGGGATGGGGCAGAGCCTTAGGTCTCACACTGTAAAAATTAGTTTATAAAATTAGTCTCAATCAATATTCACCACGATCGTGTCAGGTAGGTAATATAAGCCCATTCTACAGATGAGGAAAAAGGCTCTTGGAGAAGAAGTGACTTCTCCAAGAAGAACTAGGAACTTGACTCAACTAGACTTGCAAGGACTAGCAACTAGACTTGACTCAAAGACGTCTGACTCCAAATTTAGTATTCTTTCAAATAAAACGATAGTTTATTAACAAGGTTTTTCTGAATGCCCAATATATGTCGGGTATTGTTCTAGGATCTAGGTGAGAGGCTTGCTGCTCTCAGTCAATTTACACAGAAGTACTTTGGATAAATACCTCCATCCTTGCCGTCTGATCCCAAACGTGCCCCACTACCTTCAAATTTCTCGAAAACTCTTTGGGAAACAGAATACATGCGTTGTTCTCTGTCTTAGTCCTAATTCTTCCCTTCCCTTCCCTTCCCTTCCCTTCCCTTCCCTTCCCTTCCCTTCCCTTCTCTTCCTTTCCCCTCCCCTTCCTTCCCCTCCCCTCCCCTCCCCTTCCCTTCCCTTCCTCCTCTTCTCTTTTCTTTTCTTAGATTTTATTTATTTATTTGAGAGATTGAGAGTAGAGAGAGAGCACGAGGGGTGAGGGAAGGAGCAGAGGGAGAGGAAGAAGCAGACCTCCTGCCGAGCAGCGAGCCCGAAGTAGGAATCCATCTCATAACCCCGAGATTATGACCAGAGCTGAAATCAAGAGTCGGGTGCTCCACTGACTGGGCCACCCAGGTGCCCCTTTGATCGTGAATTTGACTGAGTCACTCAACTTCTCTAAGCTTCTAGTTTTTTTTTTTTTTTTTAAATCGCAGAGTCAGCGTGGTATGGTTTTAGGACTAGGAATGAGTCTGATATGTGTGCATGAGGACAGGTTAGACATTATTCCATGTCAGACTTGTAAACCCCTTTGGGAATTGGGCTTGGATAGTGGGCAGCCATGGATACAGTCTAACATGGTAGGATCACTCTGAGCAGTGTGGAGGGTGAGCTAGGGAAGTAAGGGGAGTGAGACCCAGGGAAGTGTTGAGGGTTGCTGTTACAGTAATTCAAGGCAACAGTGAGGATTCCAGACCAAGCATTCATGGCTGACCTGGAGAAGAGAGTAAAGACTCAAGAATATTCCCAAGTTCAACTCAATGGGACCCACTGGTGCATTCAATGGGAGGAGAAGGAGAATCTGGGGTGAGTGTCAGCTGTCGGGGGTCTGAAAAAGCTCAATAGGCTTGATAAATAGCACCTTTCCTCCTGCCCAAGTTCTAAACCAATTGGGAAATAAAGCAAGATAGAAACAACACAGAAACAAAAATGCTGCTTTTATTACTGATGTTGGGGAATGTGGCTGGTGGCTCAGGCAGGTGTGATTCTTAATACTGAAACTTAGAGCCAGGAAGCATTCTCCATCTTGCAGCAATTTATGGGGCGCCTTGTTCTTGCAGGTGGCTTGCTTCCAAGAGAAAGGAGACAGAAAAGGCTGGGTACCCCAGGGGTGGGGTGAGCAGTGGGTGGGGAGTGCCCAGGGCTTCCCCCTCATGATAGCAAGCATCACGAGTGGGAAAAGCTTGGGTTTCGGATTTGGGCTGTTTACTTAGTGGGCAAACACAGGGTGGGGCGACTTAGGGAGACTTTGGGTTTGTGAAGCCTTTGTGTGTCACCTACTAGAGATGGCCAGTGGGTGGCTGGATGTGTAGAGTCTAAAACTCAGGAGAGAATGATGGCAGGCAGTAACGGGTGGAGTCCTGATAAAAATAAGGGTAGCTGGGGTGAGAAATGACGCTGCTGAAGGAGAAAAGGAGGAGGCAGAGGGCAAAGTGCAGGGAGCAAGCATGAGAAGAGGAAAAGCAGCCTGTGAAGAAGACCGAGAAAAGGCAGACCAGAGATAAAGGGAATGCAGCAGGCATGACAGCAACCCAGGCAAGGGAAGAGAAAGTCTGCAGAAGGAGCAAGAGTTGATCAGAAGCCTTACTCCTGATGTTTCTACCATTTCCCAGTTATGAGATCTTGAGTTGGTGCTTAATAAATGGCAGCCATGACTATGATGAAGGTGGTGATGGGGACAGTGAAGATGAAGATGGATGCAAGCCATTGCAAGTGTTATAAGAAACAGGAAGACTAAAGTAGACAAGGTCTCCAAAAGTGGAAAAGATCAAGGTACACCTGCACAAACTATTTTTGAGGACAACGCTAACACTCATGAAACAATTGGATTTCTTTCCCACGACTTCACCTTATACTTCCCTAGAACACTTGTTCCAATAAGAAGATTAAAAAAAAAATCCCCAGGGACGCCTGGGTGGCTCAGTGGTTTAAGCTGCTGCCTTCAGCTCAAGTCATGATCTCAGGGTCCTGGGATCGGGTCCCACGTCGGGCTCTCTGCTCAGCAGGGAGCCTGCTTCCCTCTCACTCTCTCTTGTCTGCCTCTCTGCCTACTTGTGATCTCTCTCTGTCAAATAAATAAATAAAAAAAAATCCCCAAACTAATATTACAGACATGGAGGCGGATGTATATTCAAGGGACTTATTAAAACCACCTTGATTTTAATAAATTTACCACCAGGTAGCAATCTCTCAATGTCGCTTCTTTCCAATTTGCATGTGTAACTGGCATCTCGTTAAAACATCATTAAGAAATTGAAAACCAGGAAGACATAAACAGACCCAGAGATGAAGCTGAGGGGGCTGGAGGAAGAGGCTGTGGGTAGCAGCAGAGTGGGCTCCTTATGTTAAAAAAAAAAAAAGGCCAAAAAACCCCAAAAAGCCCAACTTGGTTATACAAGCCCAACCTGATTAACAAGTGAGGGGAATCAGAGTCACACAGATACTGTTTACAAATTGGCAATTATAAGACTTGTGTGAAAGCTTCATTTTCCTGGAATGATTAGAAATTGCAATAAAAGCTACTGTCATTGTTCCTCAGCTAAACCATCGCCTACATATGTGGGAGAGCTTTTTCTTCAAAGGATTAGCACAAGAGGGCAAGCCCCATGACTGGTCTCTTAGATTCTCGTTCCTTTTCTGTAGCCAGATGAACTTTTCATTTTTATTTTTACATTTGGTATTTGTGTAAATATTTTTTTTTTTACTACTAGAAAGGTAACATACAGACACCATTGGTTAAAAAAATTTTTGTAAAATTATATCAGGCCCCACTAATCTACATAGACGATGTAGTTTAATAAAAGGAATTCAAGCTTTGGACTGTGCAAGTGTGGGTTTGACTCCTGGTTCTGCTACTTAACTGCTCTGTAACAAGGGAGTTGGTTTTCTCACCTGTGAAATGGGAATATGGCTTTGGGAGAATGAAATCAGACGGTGTTGGTAATGTGCGAGCCTATGGCATCTAGGATACAGAGTAGTGCTCAATCTATGGTAGTTAGTAGTCCACACTATGCCCCTCCTTTCTTTCCTCTTGAGATTTTTTACTGGCTTTATGAACTCTGACCAACATCGTTAAACAAGACTTTTGATAGTTTGTTCCCAACATACCTGTTTGGTATTTTATTGGTCTTGAAGGCTAACTCTATTGAAATGAGCCCAGGATGTCAATGGCTGAGCACTGAATTAAAGATATATTTCTTGCTCACAACACAGTTCCAGATGGGACTGGGAAGGGGTCGCTCTGTTCTACACAGTCACTCAGGGATCCAGATTCCTCCCATTTTGTGGTTCTGCTCTTCCTGAGGCCCATAGGGTCTCTTCATTCACCCAGGGAAATGGTTAATGTTCATCATTTTCTGTTCACACCCACTCCCGACGACCCAGCCAGATGCAGCAGCACACAGCACTTCACTTCTCTGCTGGAGAGAAGAGTCCCATGGCCCCATCAAAGTGCAAGGGAAGCTGGGAGATGTAGTCCATCAGTGAGCCCTGAGAAAATGAGACCATGCAGATGGGTGAGCTCTCCCAATCTCTGTTGCACGTATTAGCTGCAACATGCAGTCTTCAGTCACACAATCTAAATGACTTGTCTTGACTCATGTATGTACCCTTCTTGGCAAGAGTTTCCATGTACAGGGACAACATTCTCCAGACTCAGCCATGTGACTCAAGTAAGAGAGAAAAATCCCCCAGAAGAAGGGGGAACACCGTGCTGAGCAGCCCCATGCAGTTGCTGACTCCTGCTGCTGAGAAGCCCAGCGCCCAGCTGGGGAACCTGCAGGATGGTCAGGTGATGGGTAAAGCCATGATCCTTGCTCTCAGTATGCCCACACTGGCCAAACCACCAGGGAATTATCCTGGCTTGTATATACTCAAGGCTTAGGTGATCGGTATTACTTGAGAAGAGCAAATTGAGTTCAAAGGAGAAAGAAAAGGGGGGTACAGAGGGAGCAGCCACAGTGTGGTGGACAAAGGATTATTTGCATGGGCAGGAGGCCATCCCTGTGTGGTTATGAGTACGTTGACAAGCTGGAAAACCCTAGTCTTCTTCACTATAGGGACCAAATGCACCTACATATTTGCATTTCTGCAAGGGATAAGAGAAATAAGAGAAGTGAAAAGTTTAAAAGGAATATATCTTGCCAGTGCCAGAGTTCAAGAAAGACTTTGTGGAAGTAGAGTTTCTGGTGGTGGATTGAGGGTACAGCGTGGGTCTGCAGAGAGAGGCAGGGGAGGGCACTCCAGCCAGGAGCGGTGGGGGTCGTGGTTCATGCCTGGGACTGGCTGTGGCCTCACTGGGCTGCGACAGTGGAAAGATCATGTAAGTAGCAGAGCCTCTGTTTATGGGCTTCAGCCTCATGATGTTGCAACTTCCCACCTCCTTGGGCTCCCCAAGTGCCTCCCAAAACAAGAGTTTAGAATCCAGACTGGAAGATTCTGCCTGTGTGTCTTGATTCTCCATCTTTTCATGGGTGTCAGACAGGGCCAGTTTCTGAGAAGATTTGTAAAGCAGAGGGCAGAGTTGCTGCCTGCCAGGAGATCCAGTATAAATTTGACTTAATGGGTCTCTCTTTCTCTCTCTCTCTCTCTCTCTCTCTCCACACACACACACACACACACACACACACACACACACACACACACGACAATAACAAGGCAAATGCACAGACCTCTGGGCTGCCGTGTCCTACAAGTCCAGTGCGGTTCATATACAAAGTTCATAAATCTTCTGGTGCAGGGGCAGCATCTCTTGCACATGGCCTCTGGAAGTGTGAAAGCTAATGGGTCCAGTGGCTTTGCTTTGTGTATCCCACCGACAGGAGGGGAGCATGGGGGGGGGGTGTTGCCTTGGTGCCTGGTCCTAGAGCTTCCCAGATGTGCATTGCCTTCCTCACTGCAGCCCAGGAAGTACGTGAAACAGCCCCACTCACCTAGGAAGATGGTGACGCTCAGAGCACGAAGACGGCTTGTTTTAAATCACATAAATGAGTTTGCAGATTTTTGTAAAATGCCTTCCGCATGCCAGGCATGCATTATATATTATATCATATCACATATATCATATTATATCATATATATGCAATATATATAGATATATATCAATAAATATACAGATAGAGATATAGATATATCTATATAATAGATATCTATTGATATATATCTCTATCTCGATCTATCTATCTCTCTCTCTCTATATATATATCAAGAAACTGCTACAAGGTAGGAGTTTTCCTTCCCATTCTACTGATGAGGAAACTGAGGCTCAAAGCAGAAGGGTCAAGGTCACACAGTGAGTCAAGACAACTGGGATTTGGGATAATCTCTCCATTATAACCAACTAACACAGAGAGAGGGGAAGCTACTTTGGTTATGAATAAGACCAGCAGAGAACATTTACGGCACCCTTGCTCTGAGCCAGGCATTGTGCAGAGTGCCTTCACACATGGGATTTCATTAATTCTTGCAACCATTCCAGGAGGAAAGAGCCACTACTACTATGCCCATTTCACAGATGTGGAAACTGAGACCCTGTAACTTGAGTTAAGGCCCAAGGTTCTGCACAGAAAACCTGGCGGTGGGGTGATGTGTGGGTTCTGGACCCAGGCTTTTTGGCTCTGGCTTCCTCTCCTATAGCTTCTGCATTAAGCTGCCTTATTAATGACAAACTTCATGATTGTGTGATTTTATATGTACTTTGCACCACATCTACCTGTTCTGTGGATTGGGGGAGGAAGACAAGGGTCAATGATTTCGTGAGCATCTCCTCAGTTTTCTATAAAGTCACCTCAGCTAGTAGTCACAATAACCACACCAAGCGGGGACTCGTGCTCTGCTTCTTCCACACGTGGACTCAGAGAAGCCGAGTGATTGGGCAAAAGGCAGGGTTTGAATGCAGATATGTCTGCATCGCAGCTGCTCTCTCCAGCATGCATTGCTGCCCCACATTTCTCGACCATGTCCCTGGCTTGTTTCTGTATTGGACACTGCAGCTTCTTCATGCATATTGATTAAAACCCGACAAATAGGTAAGTGTTTCCATCCAGCCATCCCAATGAGATTCCAGGCTTCTTGGTTACGAGACTAAATACCTCCTTTTTTCCATTATATTCACCTCGGCAAATAAGCTGGTGATAGATTAAAAAAAAATTCCTGGCATTTATTGAGCATATACTGTGTGTCAGATACCCGCTCAAGTATTCTATGTTTTCATCTGCCAACAATACTTTGAGGCAGGTATTGTTTTTTCCTGAGCTCGGAGAGGGTGGGTGTCTTGCTAGGGGTGACCCAGTTAGGGAGGGGCAGCACTGTCGTCAGAATCTGGCCTCCTGCCACTCTCCTGACCTGTTTCCATCGCGTCCCTTCCCTTGGGGTGGGAACGCTCAGAAAAATAGGATGAGTTTTAGGGTAAAGGCATGCCAACCACCCTATGTGTTAGGAAAAGAAAACCACAGGTGACTCCAAATACTTTAGTTTCTTTTATCCCCCCCCCCCTTTTTAATGTATTTAGAATAAGAGGTAAGTATGAATGATACCAACAGGGTCTGCTAAAACCCTGCAAGAATGACAGGGAAAGATTACACAGCTGGAAAATACTGTTTCACCTTTTCTTGTGACATAAAGAAAACAAACCCCCAAACAACAAAAAGCCCCCAAAGTGAGAAGTGACAGCATCTGTGGAAGGAGTCACAGGAATCTGGGCTCTAAATCCAGGTAAAGAAGACTGCCCAGCAGTCAGAGTGGTCTGACAATAATCGAGGCTCCTGGTAAGATAGCGAGATCTCAGTTCCTGAAGATATGCAAGGGCTGCTGTCCAGGTGCTGAAGGGGCCAGGGAGAAGTAGCCCAAACAGGTAAGGTTTGCCTGGATCACACCCATGAAACTGATCCTTGCTTCATCTGATTGTTCAGACTGGAGGCTTACAATGATCACTTCCACTTACCGGACACATTTCATGCATCAGTTGCTGTGCTGAATGCTTTTCTCATTCAACTCAAGGATCAGCTGCACTTATTCTGCTCCCTAAGAACTGGTAAGATTAGATCAACCTAGATCCTCGTTTCATGATTTATGGTAAGTCCAAAGCCCCAGGATGGTTTGTGTGTGTGTGTGTGTGTGTGTGGTGGGCGGGGGGGAGTTCATGTTCTCAAGGGCATCTCTACTGAGTTCCTGTTCACACTCGGTTCCCTTTTGGATGGTCTTTCTCTCTGTACAGATCCCTGTTCCAAGATAAGAGAACTCAGAAGCATCACTTGATTTCCACAAAAACTCACTTTCGGGCATGGAGTGGACTCTATAGAAGGTTTGTGGCCACAAAGGTGATGTGTGTCGTGGTAATACAAATTCCACGAGACCGTGGCTGGTCCTGTTCATGAAAGCTTTGGATGCTCCTCCCTTCTCCATTTCCCCCTGGTCACGGGACCCTGAGCAGTATCTGGTCTTCTCACCAGCTCCCTGGCTCCTTCCTTCCCTTCTCTTTCCCCACTTCCATGTCTTACAACCAGCCAATCTGCCACCCAACCCACACATACTAACCAGTCACCAGCCAGCCAACCCATCAACCAAATAACCAGCCAGCCCACCTATCAAATGTCAATCATTTTTTCTTTTTTTTTTAGAAAGAATCATCATGTGGTGTGCCAGGTCAAATGCCAAAATAAAGAAATAGGAAGGAACAAAGGAAGAAAGGAAGGAACAGATGACAAGCAGACTCTCCCTTACTAGGGAGAGCAATTCTGTGCTCCCTTGGTTCTGCCTCCGGATCTGCTTTCTGGTCTCATCATACTCAAATAGCTCATCAGGATATTTTCAAAAACTCACCTTCATCTTTACTGAAACTCTTGCCTCCATCTCAGTCTGGCGCTGTCAGTCACATCAGTTTCAAAACGTGCCTGGCCTCCCTTATTCCTTGCAGCGACCCTACATGGAGGTTTACCTCTTTTCCTTATGCAAAAACTCTAGCTGGGGAAAGGGAAGTCCCCTGTCCAAGTTCATGTGGCTGTTGAGGGGCAGGACCAGCAGTGGGGTTGGGGCCACTGGACCTATACTCATGGATCAGAAAGATCAGAGCTCTCCAGGTTCCCTGAAATTTGGTGCTAACTTTTCAGATGGCATTTTAAAATTCCACCATGCAAACATTGTCTCCTTTTCTCCTTGGAGCAGCCTTGGAAGTAGGTGTTTTCATCCCCATTTCATGGTCCCACAAAACTGAGATCCAGAGAGGTGGCTTTCCCAGGGTCCTAACCCCTCATGTAGTTTACCTCAGGATTTGAATCTTTGGTTCTAAAAGCCTGCTGTTCTTCTCTATGTGCAGTTAATGCCTCCTGGATACTAGATTAATGAGACAGAGAAACAGAGGAGCTGACATCAGGTGGGGCATTCAGCCATGGAAATGGCTATTCACAATGATAAATTCTATTAAGAGGAATTATTGGCATGCAAGTGTCACAGAGGAGGCATGGACAGCTCTGGGGTCCACGGGAAGGCTCACTGAGGAAGTGAGCCTGGAGTGAGGTTCACAAGAGTGGCTAGGAGTTCACCACATGGACACCTGTAAGGAGGGGAAACCATTCCAGGCAGAGTGCATCATCTAGAGAATGGCACAGCCTCAAGAAATAGCCATGCTGGTGTGGGAAGGGCTGACTGCAGGAGAGGGAAGCTAAGGAGGTCAGTAAGGATAGCTCGTGAAGGCCTTGAATGCCAGAACAAGGGGTCAAACTTGATCCTGAAGGTGATAGGGAGCCACGGGAGGTGTCTAAGCAGGGGGATGACCTGTTTGCTTTGAGCAGGGTGTCTAGGGTGTCTTGAGCGCACGCACGTGCACGCACGTGCACGCGCGCGCGCGCACACACACACACACACACACACACACACACACACACACACACACTCGGTGCCTTGCCTTTCTCTGCTACCATTCATCTTCTTTTCGGGAACGCGTACTGGAGGTTTTAATGAACTCATTACTCATTCCACTGTCAGGTGAGTCCAATTGTGGTGGGAGGTTGGGCGGAGGGCTCATCCTGCTGGGGCCATGCTGCTCTGATCTGATCTGATCAGCAGCCGCTCAGGCTCTGTCCCTGGCAGCAGCTCACCCAACCTGTTCTGTGGTGGCCCCTTCCTCCGCCTCCTCCCAATCCCATGCTTTGCTGCCTCCTCAACTTGCCAACATCCATTTCAATGGGTGTGATTGGAATCTTGTCTTCCTGGAACTTGCTGCCATCTGTCTCTCCCTATGCCGGTGTCTCGTTCCTATCCTCTGCATCTCTATCTCACTGCTGGGCCTGGGAGCTCCTGCCTGTGCCCTGGATGGCCAGTCTGCCTGTCTGTTTCTTGTCATGGGACTCCTAGCCCCCAGCCTAGGCATGCCCATCCACCTTCTCTTCCTTCCCCTTCCCTGCCCGTCCCCACTGTGGACTTTCCACCCAACTTGCTCTTCCTTTTCCTACCTTGAACTTGTCTGGATGTCTGTCTGTCTGCATGCCTCCTCTCCCTTTAGTGTCTGTGTTTATTCATCTCTCTCCTTCTCCTTCTCCCTCTCTTCTCCCAGGAACTGTCTGGAAACAGACCACTCGGAAGTCTGTTTAGTAGAAGGGCACAAGGTTTTGCAAATTCCTAGCTGTTCTGATTAGATCCACATAATTCGTGGAGTGGGCTTTAGGGTGGAAAGGGATTCATTTGATGCAAGCAACAGTGAGGCCACTAGAGGCACAAGCTTGGGGTGTCTGGGCATTCCCTCATTTTCCTGAGCCACATGGGCCCTTACACAGGTAGGAGCTGCAAAGCCAGCCTCATGTCCTCAACCATCCGGGAGTCAGGGGGAACACTCCAAATCATGGAAGCAGGCACTTTTTTTTTTAAGATTTTATTTATTTATTTGAGAGAGACAGTGAGAGAAAGCATGAGTGAGGAGAAGGTCAGAGAGAGAAGCAGACTCCCCATGGAGCTGGGAGCCCTATGTGGGACTCAATCCCGGGACTCCGGGATCATGACCCGAGCCCAAGGCAGTCGTCCAACCAACTGAGCCACCCAGGCGTCCCGGAAGCAGGCACTTTTAAGGTAAAAAGACCCCTTGAGATTCAACTATTATAATTTTTTCTTTCTTTCTCAGATATGGAGAATGAGGCTCAGAAAAAGGCAAAGTTTTGGTAGCTGGTTTAAGGTCACTCAAGGAGAGTCAGTTTAGACCCCCACCTGCTGGCCTGCAGAATAGGGCTCTTTGTTAAACCAGAAGAAAGCACATGTCCAGCAATTTCCCACACCGTATGGATAGAGGTCTTCTGTGCCCTCACGCAGGCCAACTTCAGGCACGCCTCTATGGTGGCATTGGCAGACCAGGTAAATCCCTCTTTTCTGGGTATTTCTGGCAGAAATGCCTCTTTGTGGATTTAGTGCTGTCCTTAGTGCTCTGGGGAGATGCTCAACCATGGACTACATTTCCCAGGTTCCCTGCACCTAGAGCAGAGCATGTGTTGAGTTCTTGCCATTCCATTGTGAGTGGAGGCCGTGTGTGTCACTTCTGGATGAAGGTGTTTAATAAGAGGAGATGCCTTCTTCATACACTTGTTTTCCTCTTCGTGAGCCAGATGCGTAGGACCCGAGGACTGAGAGGATGGTAGAGGCACAAGATGGAAAGAGCCTGGGTCAGTGCATCAGAGAGATACTGGTCAACCAAGAAGACACATTGACTGTTACACTGGTGACAAAAGGCTTATTTGTCACAGCAGCTGACCTTATCCTAAAAATGGGTATGAATAGAATCTGGATGAACAGAATCTGCTTATTAAGGTACTGTCATTCTCATTCCTGTTTTGTTGGTGAGGAAGCCCTGTTCTGGAGTTCCCTGAATTGTTGAAGGACTATGCTGCTTGTCTGCTTCTCTGACCTTACTCTTCCCTTACTCTTCTCTTCCCTTACTCTGCACTGGCTCATTATTTTCCCCACTGCTGGTCTTCAAACACACCAGACATCTTCCTAGCTAGAGGCCTCCATATCTGCTATTCTCTCTTTTTGGATTGCTCTACCCCTAGGTCTTCTAGGTTTGTCTTCTTCCTATTTATTGAATCTTATTGCAAACACCCCACCTCATGAGGTCTTCTCAGGCCACCCTGCCATAAGCACTGACTCCATCTCTTTAGCACCCATCCTTCCTCTGCTCACACATCATCATGGTCTACTTCTTTCAAGCCCCTGCCACTAACTGAAATTATCTTGCCCATTTATTGGTTTACTCCATGATTATCCCAATATGCTTTTCTTTAGTTTCTCCTCCATTTTAGGAAAAAGAAACCCAGAAGGGCATTGTAATTTTTAGAAATGCTAAGTAGTGGTCCTGGGATTTGAACCCAGAGCCTATGCTCTTTCCAGACTTCCACACAGTTCTCTGAGAAAGTAAGAATTGGTTAGTTATACTTGTTTTTATTAGGACATCATTTTGATCACTGATCCCAAGGCAGGATGGTAGAGGGGGGAATAGCAGGGATTCTTGAGTTGGCAAGCCCAGGTTCATATCCTGGTGTTGATGTTCTGCATTGTTTAACATCTCTGAATGCCTTTCCCACAAAATAGAATTCATATACTTCCCTCAAAGAGTTAACATGAGGATAAAAGGAGATAATGTATGGAACAGCTAACATGATGCCTGCACACAGTGGGGGCTCAGGCACCATTAGTTCCCTTTCTAAAAAGGATATCAATATTTATCCTGAGGTTTCCACCTTCATCTCAGACCAGGCGATTTATCAGTGGAAAGAAGAAGAAAAAATGCAAATTTAGATAAAAACACCAAAGATTCTGAAAGCACCTGATCCACCCCTAACTTCTCTCTTGGGCTTTGTTGGGAAGTGAAGTTTAAATCCAAGTCAGAACTCCCAGACCTCACCACAGTTACTGTGTTGAAAGCAAACAGACTTTGGGATTTAAAATTTATTCTCATTTCCCCCCCTACAAAGCATAAATGTCATGGACAAGGGGCAAACTCATTACAGCTAGGTTTCTATCTGCCTGGTCCAGACGCATGTGCTCAAATGGGAGGCCAGTTCCAATGGCCAATGTCCAGGACTGTGTGTGCCGTGACTAATGTATGTAAAACACACACAGGGCTTCTCTCTCATTCAGCATCTGGAATCAAAAAGCAAAAGTTAGCTACAGAGAGACCCTAGGCGAGCTCTCCAAAGTCTTCATTGCTTTTCAAGTTTGAAGGCAGTGCGTCTGGCTTAAAGCAAGGGAGCTCTTGATTGGGACTGGAGATTATTATTATTTTTTTTTTATACGGATGTTACTGTACTGATGGTCATAGGTCTCTGATGTAAAATTCACTTTTTCCATATTAGTCAGAGACTAGGATGTGCTCTGGTAACAAATAAACTCAAAGTCTCAGAGGCTTAAACAAGAGCTTGTTTTTGGTTTGTGCTATGTGTTCAGTGCTGATTGTTGGTGGGGGTGATGGGGTGGGGAGCTGTGTTCATTGTGATCACTCAGGGTCTTAGGCCAGTGGAAGAGGTGCCATTGGACACTTTGCCAGTTGCTGGGCCAGAAAGAAAAGAGGTCTTGGAAAGGTCTCATACTGATTTTTTATCTGTTTAGCCCAGAAGTGACTCCCCCAACTCATTGGCCAGAGGTAGTCACATGGTCCTCCCAATGGCAAGGGTGGGCAGAACATGTAATTCTACTGTGTGCCCTGAAAAGGGGAACAATAAATACTTGTTCACAACACCTCATTTCTCTTCCTTGCACTTCCTGGATGGGTCATCATGTCTAGGTGATTCAAATCTCTTCATTAACCAAAAGAATCTATTCTCTTCATTCCATGGTGCTCATCCCTCCTCAGTCTAGGCTTCCAGACCTCTCACCCCATGGAGACCTCCACCTCCAACCTTATCTCTTTGCCAGTCTTGGTCCTTATAATTCATCCTCTGCCCCTTGGTCACAGTGATCACCTGAGTTTCGATCCACTCATCTCATCCCCTTCCAGATACAGAGCTTGGGGCCCTAGGCACCATCTTTCCTGTATCCCAGCCTGGATTTGAGGAGAGGAAAATAATGGATATTTTGTTTATTTCTAGGAAAAGGCCTTTCAAGACCCTTTGGAAGCCATGATTCTAGGATTCTGTTATTGTTCTCAACCATGAAGCTGCAAACACATACCTCCTGCAAGGGGTACAACCAGGTGCTTAATTAGCAAAGACAATTAAACTCCAGGGAACCAGGATCCACAGTCACTGGGTGACTTCCCATATGACCTGTTACCCTGCCAGTGGGAAGGATGCTGAGATGTCTGGGTCTCCACTGGAAGGTGCTGGTTCCCTCCACAGCTCAGCCCACCACTCTCATCTCGCTGGCTGTCCTGTCCCCAGGGACAGCTCCTGGGTACTCTAGCACATTCCACCTGCTCTCCCTCCAGCGGTTGTCATTCCCTTCCTGCAGATAAACACCAAGAGGCAAAATCACCAACTCAATCTATCCAGAAAGTGATAACCCTTCCTTGGCACAGGCCTGAACATACCCATCAAGAGGGGCTCAGTGCACTATCTCAGCAACACTGGGAGATGGGCAAAATAACCACCTACATTGGTAGGTGTGGAAACTGAGTCTCAAGAAGGCCCAGCCGCTGACCAGGAAACAGTATAGTTGGGGCTGGAGTCAGGGTCTTCTGCTCCACACCACAGTGATCAGAGACACTGGTTGGCCAATCTTACGGAGGAGGATATTTGGAAGTCCACACCTAGATTCCATTTCCCCAGTCTTCTTGGCATGACCTGGAGCTGTGGCCAGTCTAGGAACACAGCCCCTGAGACAATCAGGCCCGTTCCTTGTCTGCTTCCATCAGCAACAATGGGCCAATTAAGGCAATTACCGCCAGTTTATATAACAGCACACAGGGATCAGAGCACTCAGCTCTTTGAAAATCTCCTATAAAAGCGCTAATAATGCATTAATGTATTAATCCCCTTAATCCAGTCAAATTACCACAGACTCACTCCTCTGAGCTGCTGGTGGGTCTTTGCTGTCCCCATGAGATGGTGGGTGCTCCTGTCCCCCATTCCTTCTTCCTGAAACACTCTTCAGGAAGCCATGAGGTCCTGCTAGGAGAGGGTGGCTGTAGAGGGCAGATGGCTGCAGCCGGGGAGGGACGCTGATTCTTTGACAGAAAGACGTAGATGTGCTAACAAAAAACTGTTTCTGGAGCATTTCTCAGCAAGGAGAGACAACCCAGCTGCGCCCTGGGCTGCTGACTCTGTCAGTGGGTGGTCTTAGGCCACTGTTCAACTTCTCTCTGAGCCTCTGCTTCCTCACCTATAATACCTGGATAACAATTCCTCATTGCAGAGTGCATGGAAGATCCCAGAACTTCCTGACACATAGAAGGCATTTGAGACATCTCTAGTCTGCTTCCCATCTGTAAAATGGGTGTAAGGACCCCCATCATGAGGAATAAATGAGCATATATATCAATTTCCTGGCACATAGTAAATATTAATTCTTTTTCCTCTTCATGCTTGTTCTTTTTTTGTTTGTTTACTAAAATGCTGTCTGCATTTCAACAGAGTGTAGGAACAAAGAGCACAATGCTGAACGAGCTTTTCAGATATCTTATTTGTGATGAAGCAAATTACATCTTTCCCCCAGGTCCCACTCTGTATTATGGAGAAAATTTCAATGCCAATGCCAGCCTGCATAGGACACCCTTATCCTTCCTTATGGGCAGATCGGAAAGGGCAGGGGTGTGGGGCTTCCCTGGACCTGGGGTACCTAGAAATGGGCAAGGGGCTTTAGTCTCTGATGGGCTCTAAGGTGTTAGGACAGTTTTGGTGTCAGGATGCTGCTGTGGTCAGGTCTGGCTTTGTTGTCTGGTGAGCCATGAGGACTTCTCCAGGGTCCTCCAGGGGCCTCCCCGTGGATGGCAGTCTCTGCCCCAGAGACCCCCTACTGCTACCCTTGAGGTCTTACTCTGTCCTTAGCAGCCTCCTCCACTGGCATCCCACAGCATCCCACCAGAGACGTGGTGTGTGAGTGGTGGCAGGGATGCTGTACTCTGGAGCTGGAATTTGGGAGAAGGAATCCACTTCCCCATCCCTGTCCTCATTCAGCTCTGGGGAGCTCCTTTCTCTTTCAGGGTCAGCAAAGCCTGTGTTGGTGAGGAGCAAGGAGTGAGACTATTCTCTTCCAAGTGATTTTGGTTTTGTGCTTTGAAACCCCAACTGTTAAGCATCCTCTCTGGCAAGGACATTCAGACCCAGAATCCTCGGATTTGACTGCCTATTTGGAAGGCAACAAGGGAAAAGGTCTTTCATTCTTGCTGATACTCTATCAGCAGATAGTGTAAGAGTTTTAAAATATATCCACGAAATCAGGAGCACCTGGATGGCTCAGTCAGTTAAACGGCCAACTCTGGATTTCAGCTCAGGTCATGATCTCAGGATCCTGGGATGGTCTTCAGGCTCAGTGGGGAGTCTTCATGAAGATTCTCTTTCCCTCTGCCCCTCTTCTCCCCATTTGCACTCTCTCTCACCTGTCCTCTCTCAAACAAATAAATCTTAAAAAAAATTATATCCATGAATTCCCTGACACTCCTCCTCGAACAGGAGGAGCTGAATTACCCTCTTGAGCATGGACTCAAGGACTTGATTCTAACGAAGAAAATGTGGTAGAAGTGATGGTATAGACCATGGAAAGTATTTGGCTTCCCCCTAGTCTCCCTGGAGCACTCACTCTGGGAGAAGCTAGTTGTCGGGTGATGAGGACACTCAAGTGGTCCCATGGAGAGGTCCACGTGGAAGGAAGTAAGGCCTCCTGCCAGTGGCCATTGGAGGTGCCATCTTGGAAGCAGACCCTCCAGGCCAAGTCAAGGCTTCAGACCAGCTCTAGTCAACATCTTGACTGTAACTTCATGAAAGACTTGAAGCCAGAACCCCCCAGCTAAGCTGTTCCCGGATTCCAGATCCACAGAAACTGTGTGAGGTAATAAAAACGTTGTTGCTGTTTTAGGCATTCAGTTTTCAGGGTAATTTTTTGCACAGTAGATAACTCGTATAATTAACAGCAAAAACAAAACATAAATTGATAGCTCAATAAGTAGCCCTGTGTGTGTGTGTGTGTGTGCATGTGTGTAAAATGCTAGACTGTGTTAGCTCACATACCACCTACTTATTAAAACCTGAAGCTGGGCATGTGTGGGTGAGGGGGCACAAATCACAGATCCAGTGTTCAGGAGGCCCAATCTGGAGGGAGCAGACAATCACAATGCAGAGTGTTGATGGAAGGGAAAGCCCAGGGGGCTGTGATAACCAAGAGATGGGACCTGTGACCCAGACCCACTTCAAGGCCTGGGAAGCTTTCCTAGTGGAGGTGACAGCTATTGGGAGACTCCAAGGACCAGTAGGAATCTTCCCAGTGACAGGGAGCTTGGGGAAGGTGTACCAGGCAGGGGTTGCTGCTTAGGTCAAGGCCTACTGATGGGTGGGAGTATGCTGCCTCCCAGAAGTATAGATCCGTTTGGTGTGGTCAAAGCTTAGGGGGTGTATGTGTTTGCACGTGTATGTGTAAAGGAGAAGCATGAGTAGGGAGGACTGTGACCAGAGACAAAGAAACCTAAGAAGGGAAGAACAAGTCCAAATCTTAGCTTAGCATACCTTAGGTACAGAATTTTCTGACAGGTCACCTTACCTATCTGAGGTTTGGTCTCCTTACTTCTAAAATGGGAATTCATTCAATGATACATGTAACAAAGTTCTCACAGCATGACAGACTCTGGGCTAAGTTTGGGGACACCATGATGGTACCCAGAAGAGCAGATCTTGTTCTGCAGGAGCCCAGAGGCGAGCGTACATAGCCCAAACAGGTCTCCGTCCTTGTTCTCTTCCCACCTTGGAGCTCAGCCCTTGGGCCAAGATTCTCCTGGGGAAAAAGGAACTTCCCCCTTGTCATCTCTGTGGTTTGGGGCATCTCCTGAGTGTGTTATCAAGATCCTTGAGTCTCTTCTGTTGGCTGTGCTTTGAGTTCAGGAGGGTCTGTGTCTAGTTGTAAGTCTGGGTGCTGGGTCCAGACCGCCTTTGTTTAAATCTTTGAAGCATTTGCCAGTTATGTGCTTTCAGGCCAGTGGCTTCTCCAGCTCTCCGAGCCTCAGTTTCTTGATCTAAAAAATGGGAACACAGAATGATAGGTATGCCAAAAGATTTCTGCTTGGAGTAAGAGTAATAACACAAAGTCAGATGCTTGGTGGCCACTCAAGTTGGGTAACTGGTTGCCTATAACATTCGGGTCATCAGCTGACGCTTTGCCACCTGTTGGCTGGGGTCAATCTCAGGTCTGTTATTAAACATCTGCATGAGCTTGTGCAAGCCATTTAATTTTTCTTTCCCTCTCAACTTTCTCATCTGCAAAATAGGACTCATAAGATGCCCTCCCTCCAGAGGCCACTGCCATTGTTGAATGAGTTAATGAGTATGGAGTGCTTAGCGCGGGGCCCTGCAATCAGCTTGTGCTACATAAGTGTAAGCGACAATCTTTTATGTTGCTACCTTATTCTTTGTGGCTTGCAGAGAGGGGCAGACACCAACAGGAGAAGCGGAAGGGAGGTCTCTTGGACCCTCAGAGGGCAGTGAGACAAAGGAAAGAGCCCCTTGGGTCCACATGCAGAGAGAGATCCTGGTTGGGCTTCCCCTATGCTCTCCTGGGGTCCAGGGAACCCAAAGTGCTCTGCAACCCAGTCCATCCCTCTGCCTTTCATAATGGACTTTGCTCCCCAGCTTCCCCTCCACTGGGCACCAGGGACTCAGGGTGATGCCTGTGCTGGGTTGGCAGGCCTGGTAGGGGCGGGGAGAGGGTGGCGGGGAGGACAGAGGCGGCTGCTCTCTCTCCTGCCCCCTGCCATCAGTGGTCTGGAGGACACAGACAAGCTCTGGACTTAATTGGCAAATGGATTCTCCAGGGATAATTTCATTGACATGCACCGTGGGAGGGTCTGCAGGCCTTAATGACTGGCTCGGTTGGCTAAATGTGTTTACCAAAAAATAAGGTTATTGATTCCACAGATATTTTTTTCCCTTGCCATCAGCCTATTAATGAGAGTTTTATGTAACAGGACAAATAGATCATGGTGTAAAGTCTTTTGAAAATCCCCTGTGAATGCTGTAATAATGCTTTAATGTATTAATCCCCTTAATCCTGTCAAACTTCCAAAAGAATTTCAGGACATGCTGACGGAAGATCTCGCTCCCAGTGCTGGCAGCCGGGGCTGCGTGTGGAGGCTGCTACTTTTAACCTTTTGTGGATGGGAGGTGACCCTGTTTGGAGCAGGCACAGAGTAGGAGCCTACTTTGGAGAGGGTGGAACTTGATGGAAGGGAGGCAGGTTCTGGCTCAGGGGGAAGGAAAGGCAGCCTCTCAGGCTCAAAATAGAGAGCTGGTTGTGCTAAACGCAGCAGGCAATGGTGCCTGGTGTTTGCTGATTGCCCTCTGTCTCTGTCTATCTCTCTGTCTCGGTTGGTCTCCATTGCTGTCTGTTGGGCACAGAGCCAGGCACTTGGTCATTTCCAATGAAGCCCTGGGTAGGGGTGGGGGTGGGTGGGTTGTTCCCCCATGTTGCAGATGCACGTTTCCCCCTTCCAGAAAGTCACCCAGCATTTCTAGGTAGGTCCCCAACCTATTCCAGTGTGACTCTGCTTTAACTTGACTAATGACTTGTCTAGATTGCTGGCAAGTGGCAGAGGTAGGGTTCGAAGCTTGAGCTGAGCTTGATTCTTTCTTGTAGGCAAGGATTTGGCAAACTTCTCTGGAAAGGGCCAGAGAGTAAATAATGTTGGCTTCACAGGCCACATAGTATCTATTGTAAACACTTAACTCTGCCATTTGGCGGGAAAGCAGCTGGGCCCAGGCCTTAAGCAAATGGGCACAGTTGTATTCCAATAAAACTTTATTTACAAGAACAGGCAGGCGGAAATAGGAGCTAATGGAAGCCAGTGGAATTCTAAGAATATATTGTATGATTACGAATCTGAGAGTTAAGGGAGAGATCTCCTTGATGGCGTTGGCTTCCCACGGGCCGGACACCCTCCTCACCGTCAGCTCTTTCGTCTTATGATGCCGGTGTGAAGACTGGCTAGAAACTCAAGGTATGGGGAGACCCAAGCCCTGCTGTTTCTTGGGCTCTGAGTCGAGGCGGGCAGGACGTGGTCTGGGGCCAGTGCATCAGCTGGAATACCCGGGCGGAAGCCCATCTTGCTGTGTGACCCTGGCAAAGCCCTTTCACTCTCTGGCCTCAGTGCCTCCATTAGCAGGGTGAGACGCTTGGCCTTGCCAGTTTATATGGTTCCTCTGGGTCTGAGAGCCTGTGTCTAAGCAACTGCCCGCCAACTTCTGAGCAACTCAACTCAAGGCAGCATCTGTAGGACTGCATGTGCTGGTGAGTCTCTGAGGGCCGGATGGCCTTTGTTTCTTTGGAACATTTTGGATCAACAACTGGAATGGGGACTACTGGCCACCACTGAGCACTCACATGTCAGGGACATTTCCCTAGTTGCCTAGGCTGCAAACGGTGATCTGTGTGAGCACAGCCTGGCATTTCCCTGGAACAGACTTCAGTGGCTGTGGATGGGCCTCGGAACAAAGTCTAAATCTCTCTCTTTCATCTTCTGGCCTCTTTTCCTGAGACCCCCAACTGTCCCCTCAAGTGTACATTCTGTGCACCCTTATTCAGTCTCCTGGGCTCCTTTGTTATCTACAGGGATGGAGCATGTCTCCCCTGAAGGCACATCTCTGTCCCTCTTTGCCTGGTTAACTCCCATTCATACCATGTACCCCCTCCTCCAAGAAGCCTTCATCCACTACCTGGGGGAGATGTTGCTGCCCTCTACCCCGTGGGCCCACCAGGGGGAGGAGGAGACTTTTATCAACCAGGCTTTTGTGAAATAAGCAACAACAGCAGCCCATGACCAGACAGGAACATTGGAGCAAATCCAGGGGAAGAGTTAGGAAGGACCTCTTGGGGAAATGATGTTTCCTTGGAGTTCTGAGGGATGATGAGGAGTTATCCCAGGAAGGGAATAGGGAAAGAGTGTTCTGGCTGAGAGGAATGGCAGGTGCAAAGATGCAGAAAGAAAGTGGTACCTAGGGCCATGGAAAGCAGCTCCATGAGGCTCACTGATGATGCTTCTAGGATAACAATAAAAATTCTGAGTGTGGCATTCAAGGATCTCCAGACTCTTAGCTCCAGACTCTGGCCTTGCATTGATACCCCAGCATACCACGGTCATGGATTCCATGCATTCCCTGCTTTTTGCCATGAACTGAGATCTGATCCATCTCATAGCCTATCTATCCTGGGACCCAAAGATGAAGAGACCCAGTTAATCCCCAGCCTCAGGGAGGTCACAACTTAGTTGAAGAGAGAGGCATCATCTCCAAATTGCAAATGGCACAAGGTAGAGGCTCCAACATTTGCTGAATGTGAGAGTAAATGATTAGAACATAGAAAAAGAGCTGAGGGACTTGGAAGATGGGGTAACCTACCACTGTGTGGGGGGATGGGGCATTCGGGGTGAGGGAACAGTGTGAGCTCAAGTCAGGAAGTGAATGGCACATGGCAAGTTCGGGGACCAGTGGGAAGTTAGCTGTGGCTGGAGGGTCGGCTGTGTGTGAGCGCGTGTGTGTGTGCAGGGGGTTGGCAGGGAGTGGAGGCGCAGATGGAAAGAATCACAGGGAGGAAGGAGCCTCAGGGCTAGGTCAGGGTCACTGAATGCCAGGCTGAAGCATTTATATTTGTTGCTGTCCATGAGGAGCCATTGAAAGAGTGATGTACTTGGACCTTGTGCTTCAGGAAGACCCATCTGTGGGTGAGCAATGGAAACAGAGGCCAAATTGGGTGGAAATGTGCCACTGAGTTACAGCCATGGTCCAGGCCTAGGAGACAGGAGATGTGGATGCAGAGATAGTCCTTGGAAGCTGAGTAAGAAACAGACTGCTGTCAACACAAACAGAGGAAGCTCCAGGTGCCCTGGAGGCATCCAGCCTGAGCCTGCTGGACCAGGTGAGCCCTTGGTTCAGAAAAGGAGCTGAGCTTTCAGCAAGAATAGTTGTACTCGGGGGTCATCTGTGTGTCGCCTCTGTGCTCTGTGTCCCTCACATGCAGACTCTGTCTACACAGCTATCTGAAGCAGGAGACCCCACGTTGCCCACATTGTGGGTGGATAACTGAGGTCCGAGAGTTCACAGTGCCTCTGATTTCATGCAGTTGGTCATTGGTGGATTGTAGTTGGGATTCGGGCCCCAACTCAAGTTCCTTTTCAGGGAGGTGGGCCTTCCCAGGGCTGTTCAGGGCCTGGCACATGGTGTTCTCTAGTGATCTTCAGGTCCACATCTCTAAGAGGAGTCTTGGATCGGACTTGAGGTCACTGAGAGGGATGAGTACCTCCTGTCACAGCCTAGAAGAGCTCATTCTGGGCCAGGCAAGAAGAGAAAATGGACCCTCAACTACCTCGGCAGGGAGGCCATGCATGCCTCCAAGGAAGGCAGGAACCAGTGGTCTGGGCCCATGAGTGCTGAGTGTCCTTGCTGAGAGCCACGCTTAGCATCACACGGAAGGTGTGACGGCAGAAGGCTGATTCAAAACCCTGAACCTGTCCTCCTGAGCTCTCCGCCCTCTGAGTATTTCCCACGACCGACCGAGCAATCTTTAAAGGAGCCACACCAGGCCCTTCAGTGTAGGGGCGAATCCCCAGGCAGATCCTGGCAGCCAGCAATAGAGGGCTCCTCTGTTACACACACAGGTGGCCCTTTCCAGCTTCGCTCTCAAGCTGGCTGCGGGCTTTCCCAACTTCTTCCCTGCCCCTGTGCCCTGCTTGCCCTTAGGCCAGCCCAATGCTCTGTCCCAAGCTCCCTCTTCCCTCCCTGCCCTCCTCCCCTGCACAATGCTGCCTTCTGCTCCCCTGGTCTCTCCTAGCTTCCACACACATGCACACACGCACAGGCGCACGCACACACATGCGTGTGCACACACACAGGCATGCATGCACACACATACATATGCATTTATTTCCTTTAATCCTTCTGCCTTGATCAATTTCTCCATTCCCCTAATCATTTTTTCTAGTTCGCTTTTGAACTGCCTCCAATTTGTCTGCTTTGGCCTGGTAATGAGGTGCCCCTGAACGAAATGCAATATTCTGTATATGACTTTGCCAGGGTCGTATGGATTTTCTTGCTAACTATCTCCTTAGACCCCGGGTGACATAGTTTCTTAGTGTAGCGGCTCTATTAGTGATTGGACTTTTCTGAAGATGCTGGTAAAACTCACAGAGCTGTAGAATATGAAGCCAGGGACATTGGAAGCCTTTCTGGTCTACTGTATCTACTGCATTCCCCTGGCACTTTCCACCCCACATACTTGGGGCTTTTTACTACCCCTTACCTTAGCTGTGCTATTCCCTTGGCCAGGGATGCCCTTCTCCCCTCCTTTCCACCATGCATGTGGATAATACCTGTGCTGTCTTTAAGGCTGAGCTGCAGGACGGGCACCTCTGCTAAGTCTGCCCAGGTTTTTAGGCAGAAGTCAGGTGCTTGTCCCTGTGCAATTCTTGCAAAACAGACACTTCCCCTGCCCTGGAGCTTAAGCCCAATGGGTAGATAGATACAATTAAATAAACATACAGATCTACAATCGAAATCTGTGGACAGGCAAAGGACAAGGAAGTATGAAAGTTTATAGAAAGTAGGTTCAGAGCTGACATGGGGGGCAGGCAGTAAAGGGTGCCTTGAGAATGTCTCCTTGGTATTGAGCTCTGGTTGTTAGAAAAGTTTTCTTCTGTGGAGCAGAGGAAACCTGTTGTCTTAGAACTTGTTGTCTTATAATCCTGACCTCTTGGTTTAAACCTCTGGAGAAACAAATTTGGTGTGTTCTGTGAGATGTCTTCAGAGATTTCAAGTCAATGATCAGGATTTTTGTGTCCTTTTTCTTTAATTTCAAGAAGGATATGTATATAGAATGTTGAGTCATCATGGTTACCTTCACCTATATGAGTTCCAGTTGTTAAATATCTGTTACAAGATTCTTGTAGGGGGTTGGAGGAAGATAGAGAGAGTTAGAGAGAGAGGGAGAGAGAGGGAAGATAATGAATAAAAATATGGACAACGATCAACAGATAGATGCTGGCATTAGTTCCCAGTAAGCAGTGTGTGATTGATCCATCTTGAAATTGACTCCAGGCAAGGGTGTTTACAAAGAAATCAACAGATCCTCTAGATTTTATTTTTATTGTAATTCTTATTGGGAAGCTGGGCCTGCAGACAGTCAAAATTATCTCTAACCAAAAATATCTGTTTTGCTAAATGCCACTCAGAGATGGAAAATATATTTCCTGTATTTTTGTCTCTCCCTATTTCTCTGTTCATGATCTCCATTATGCTACTCTTCTCTGCTTAGCTTGGATGTGAATCTTTCTTAACACAAAACTCCAGGCAGCCATGGCCAATGGATCTATATTAGTGTATGTCTTATTATTTATTGCTACAATAATAATGCCACTCAACAGGCAACTATAAAACTTTGGTGGCACAGAAGATGTTATTGAATGTGTGCTGGGATGGTTCATTTGGCTGATCTGGGTTGGTTTGGCTGGCGCTGACCCGGCTGTCTCATGCATGTGTGATTGGTTGGGGTTCCTGCTCTGGTTGGGCTGGCCTGAGTCAGTGTAGCTGGGAGGCTTTCTCTCTGGGGGGGTCCTCCTTATTGTGGCACCGGCAGGCTTGTCTGAACTGGTTCTTATAGTAATAGCAGGGATCCAAGAGTGAGTGGAAGCACCAAAGTCTTCTCGTGGCCTGGGCTTAGAAGGGGCATACTGTGTATCTAGTTCATTCTAAGAAATTCGTGTGGCTGGGCTCAGCTTCAAGGGTGCAAAATAGACTCCACCTCTTCAGTGAGAGGAGCTACCCAAAGTCATTGTCAAGGTGCATAGATATGGGATTGGTGAAAAATTGTGCCTGAGATGGATATTAATTGCTGTGTGCTATGTGCTAATTACAAGGTTTACTTAACCTATATTAATAATTAATAATAGAGATAATTTATCTCTATTAACCCTAGAATAGCTGTCTGCATACTGTGGTTTCAAGATGGGCAGGGATCATTGCCAAAATACAAATTTCCTCCATTCAGCTCTTCACACCTCAGTTCACTTTGATGGGGAACAACAAACAGTCATTCCATGATGATAGTACCTCAGGAGGGGCATTAGGAAGTTGGCCATGCCTGGGTAGGATCCAGGACTCACCAATGGCCTCCTCCTAGTCACCGCTACTGCCCATGGAGCACATCCCGTACACCACCCACTTTACAATAGTTTATCTCCTCCTGCAGAATAATTCATCACCCAAAGTTTATGTGCCTCATTTTACAAATGAAGAGGTCAGGGTTAAAGGAAGTCACGTGGCTTTCCCAGGACCCTCTGTGATGTAGGAACCATGGCAGAGACAGGCTTGACTGGGGCCCACAAGGAGAGGTCTTCTGACCACCTCTCAGATTCCCATTCTGTGATGTTCAGTCATTGCTTGTCAGTGGAGAGGAACCAAAATGATATCTAAAAGGCAGCGACACATTGAATTTCCCTGAACTGTTCTGGTCAAGGCAGCTGGTCAGTGGTTCTTCAATTCTGCTGAGGGATTTTCTTAAGGGAACTTGGACCAAATAACCTCTGGGGAGGAGCATACCTCCTAGGAGTGAACCCTGGTGGGGTGAGCCTCAAGGTATGTGACTCCTCACTTGGGTTACACTCTGTGGAGGGGAAAGGGACAAAACAATGTTGTTTGGGTCCCAGTGCACTGCAGAGTTTAGTGACCAGCTCTTTGATTTTTTTTTTTTAGTAAAACCGGTCTCCTCCTCTGTCCTTAGGATTTAAACAGGTGCCCAGGCTGCTGGTCTGGACAAGTGATAGCCATCAGAATATATGCAGAATCACTCCACACTCTCACTCTGTGTCCCATTAGACACACAGATTCAGGCCTTTGTTTAGCTGATGGGCCCAGATCCTTCCTTCTGCAAGACAAAAACTCTCCCAGGAGTCTCCCCAAGCCCAGCTTTTCATGTAGTCAACCTACTGTCAGTTCTCAGACTCACTCAATCAACTATAGCTCCCCAACCCTGTGATCTCAGAAAGGGCAAGTATCATCGTTGAGAGGTCTTCACGGATCATCCTAGTACCTCTGCAGATGGGGAAACCGAGGTACAGATATGAATAGGGGATCATTTTATCCCTTTCCTAATGTGGAGGCTGGGGGAACATCATTAACATTGCATTCAGGAACCATGTGTCAGAGTGTATGGTTGATTGGATAATGTAAACCCATTAGACACACATGTCTTTTGCCATGTGACTTTGTGGTATCTCTCCCTAGAGTTTGCAGAATATATTTTTCCAAACAATATTTTCTGGGCTTGGTCAGATGACTTGCATTGGCCAACAGAATGCTGGTGGATATGATATGAGCAGAGTCTTTGTGCTTGCATGGTTTAGGTCCATCACTTGTACTCCTGTAATATACTATTGGAACAAATGTTCCTTGGGTAGCCTGTGGGTCCAGAACGAAGACGTATGTAGCATACTTGAACTCAGTCCAGTGCCAGGAGTCAAGCCCAGCTGAGGCTAGATCCTGGCTGAATGCTTGCTTACCTCAAGTGTTGTAGACCACCAGCGTTCTGAGGTTGCTTGTTATGTAGTATTCATTTCATAGCACAACAGTTAATTATAGGGAGAGAGAGGGTGTGAGTGTGAGGACCAGGGGGAGGGGGAGGATGATCTAGGTGGTCTGGGAGATGATAGCATGTAGCAGCTGAGGTAATAGGCTTTGCAGTCCAGCATTCCTGGGTTCATGTGCACCACTAATGCGAATCACGTGTGTGCTTTGGGACAGACTGGCCTAGCCATTTCTGACCCAGCTCTGCATTCGCAAATTGGGGATAATCATAGAACCAACTTCAAAGGATTGTTGAAATGTGATTATGTAAATAAAGAGCTCAACACATGGTCTGACTTATATTCCCTTTACTTGAAAATTCTTGTCTTATTTTTCTCCCACCAATCTTTTTGCTTAGCTCACTCTCCCCCACCCAGCTTTATTGAGGTATAATTGATAAATAAAAATTGCAATGTCTTTAAAGTGTACAACGTGATGATTTGATATACATATACATTGTGAAGATTCCCACTGTCGAGTTAATTAACACCTCCATCCCATATTTACTTTTTTGTGTGAGAACACTTGAGTTCCACTCTCCTACCAAATTTGATTTATACGATACAGTATCAACTATAGTCACCATGATGTGTCTTTGCTCTTGAGACCTTAGTTATAACTGAAAGTTGCTACCCTTTTACCAATCTCTCCCTATTTCTCCTACACCCAGCCCTGGTAACCACCATTCAATTTGAAATGATATAAATACAAAAATTTTATAGGGCATGCAATTAAATGTTTATTCTCAGTATCTTCTACCAGGTCCTACATGTTGAGATAGCTAGGATCATGTCTCTACATAGCACCATGCCTGGCACACAGTAGGAACTCAATAAATGAATAAAAGCAATTACTAATAATACTAGTGATTGTGATGATCTTTTCCTACACACTGTCCTTTGCTCTTTGCATGATGTACTGGGGAACTGGCTTGATTTAAAGAGCTTGGGTGAGCTGTTGGCAGATCTGGGACTCAAATTCAGATCTTCCTATTTCTGGACCAGCATTCTTCTCCACTTACAACACTGCCCCCCACTGTGCCCTTCCAGATCCACAATTTACATGGCGGGCTTGGGACCCTGCCTCTCTGCCTGAGAGGATCAGCCCACCATCAGTGCTCTAGCCTCCCATTTACCTACCGATGGATGGAAACATGCTCCCGTTGTGTATGGCTGTTTAGCTAGCATGTTGTTTTAACTTTTCTGCTCATGCTGTCTGGCATCCCCAAATTGGCCTTTGTGGGGAAATCGATAACAACTCATGCATGCAAGGCACACATCCCTTCCACAGGACATTAGGCAGGCTATTGAAGTAACTTTGGTTGGAAAGGAAAGTTCTATTTGTAATTGAGGCAAGTGCAGATAAATGACAATTTCATATGTGTGTTTGGCAAGATAACACTATTTCTCCCCCTCCCTGTGTCTCCAGCTGTTGGGACCCCTTTTCTCCTCTAATTGCTATCTGCACCAGGAGCTCCTTATTCATTTGTACATTGGAAACAAGGAAAGAGGGGGTTACTGTCTTCTTGGGCTGTGGTGGTCTAATCCAGAAGTCCCCAAAGTCAGCAGACATGTATCCCAGTCTCAGTTCATTCAGGGTTTCCCTGTGCAAGCCAGCGCAAATCATTCTCTTCTTTGGGTTGTAGTGTTTACATTATATTGGGTGTTCCATGTTAATACCCTCTTAAGAGAGTCATGAGGGAGACAGCATGAACACCCATGGAGTACCTTCTAGACATCAAGCAGTTAACATTTATGATCTCATTGAATACTCAAATCTGATCTCATTTTCCACATAAGGAAACAGGTTCAGGGGAGGACATTAACACTCCTGAAGTCACAGAACCTGGGAAGATTCAATACACATTTCCCCCACCACACTGGGATAGAGGGATGTTGAAATAGTAAGTGTGTCACAAGAGTTGAAGTCTGACTTTAGGTAATATTCCTGAGAAATCAGGCACAAGATACATCAGGAAGGGACAGGATAATATTGAGAACAGAATATCCTCACTACTTAGTATTGATAGAGCATTTTCTCACTCATTCTTTTAATTTAGGCTTCACACATCATTTTCCAGATGAAGAAATTGAGGCTTAGAGAGACTTAAGTGACTTCTGAAAGCTATACAAAAATGTGCAGTTATTGATAAAGTTGGAACTATAATGTATGTGTCTGACCCCAGCCCAGTGCTCTTTTTCTAGCTACAATTCAGAATCACAGAGCTCTTCAGAAGAAACTCTTGATGATGATGATGATGATGATGATGATGATGGAGATGGTGGTGGTGGTGGTGGTAGTGGTGATAATGACGGTGATGGTGGTGGGAGTGTTGATGATGATGGTAATGATGGTGGTGGTGGTGTTGACAAAGATGATGGTGATAATGATGATGATGAAGATGATAGTGGTGGTGGTGGTGATAATGATAATGATAATGGTCGGAGTGTTGATGATAATGATAGTGATAATGATGTTGATGGTGTTGATGACAATGATGGTGATGGTGATGGTGGCTGTGATGATGATGACAGTGATGATGGTGACGATGGTGGTGGTGGTGGTAATGATGGTGAATCTCAGCTGGATCTAGATCCAGGGCTGGCTTGTAGTCTAGCCTCAATGTATCCTTTCGGTTTTTTTCTCTACTCATCTTTCCTAACCCTCTGCTCTAGAGGAGTTAGCTTGCTCTTTTCAAAAACATATTGCCAAGCCCAGACTGCAGCCTTTGCTCTTACAAAGTCCCTTCAAGATGAACACAATCTATTTCTTTTAGCAAGACTTCACAGATCCTGTCCCTTCACAGGGCCTCTGCTCTACTGAACTCCAGTAACATGCACGGAGTTCTTGCCTACACCCTTATCCTGGATCTTTCCCACTCAGGCTGGAGTCAAGGTGGGTACAGATCCAGACTTTTTTCACTGGAGCTGTCCAATGGGTAAAGTGTCCAAAGACCAAGACAGGAATGTATATCTTAAGGGGTATCTCTAGCCTTGACATAGGAAGCAGGAGACTAGAAGATGGAGAGCAGAGAATGAAGAGGAGATGCACAGTACCTGGGATGCCAAAGCTGAAGGTCAGCTTCAACAGAGAAGATATCAGGAGAATGACGTAGGGATTACAAGGAATCATATAGGGAGCATCCATGCATGGACAGGCACCTGTTTGGGTAAAATGTAATATTTCTCTACCACACTGTATGCTTCCTTTAATCACTATCATGTGAATAAGCTCAGCTTAGACTACTGAAGACACATGGCTCAGTCACCCCTGTCTCTCTAGCTGACAGTCAGTATGAGCCATCAGATATGTGAGTAAGGCGATGTTATATGAAACTGGCCCCCAGTGAACATTCCAGCTGACTACAGCTGCAGGAGAATATATGTGAGACCAGCTGAAATAATGCCCAGATAAATCCAGCCCAAATTGCCAACTCATAGAACAATGAATGGTGGTTGTTTCAAGCCACTAAGTTTTGGGATGGTTTGTTACACAGCAAAAGCTAACTGATAAACTATTTTAAAGGATATGTGGAAGTGCTGTTTCTGGATGGTTAGAAAGAAAGGAGAATAGGGTATTGGTAAACAACATTAATGATCAAATAATAACTATCATGAATGCCTTTTACCTTAACCAGGAAGTCTTTCTGAGTCTCCTAAGGAGGGCTGGGTCTCCTCTACAATCATTCAAATCTCCTGGGCTTCCCTGATCCCAGAGCTGATCATACTATGTGGTAATGGACTACTTACCTCAGAGCTTGGCAGCTGACAGGCTCTGAGTGGGTTGGAGGAGGGCTGAGATATTGAGTTCCTCAGCTCTGAGGGTAGCTGAGTGGGTTCTGAATCCATCTGTTTCCTTCAGCCACAGGTAGCCTCTTCCATTTATCTCAGTGGGTTGTGCAAATACTTTTGACTCAAAAGGGTTTGGTCTTTTTCCACTGGATATTTTTTTCCTGCTTTGTTGAAGATTATTTAACCATAGAGTTGAGGGGCCATATCTGGACTCTGTACTCTGTTCCATTGGTTTATTTGTCCGTTTTTGTGGGAGTACCATGCTGCTTTGGTGGTCCGTATTGCATGGAGCACTGGGTGTGGTGCATAAACAGTGAATCTTGGAACACTGAAAAAAATAAAATTAAGATGTTAAAAAAAAAGTTTGGTCTTCTTGTCTGGTTTGCCCTAGGGGATTGCAGACACTGAGAGGGTGGGGGTGGAGGGTGGTGTGGTTACTCTTGCCCAACTCCTAGTACTATGCCTGGTATATAGTATGTGGTCAATAAATATTAGCTGAAAGAAGGGATGGTGAGAGAAGGTAGTTAGGAGTTGGTATCAGGGTAGTCTATCTGTTGTTAAGGTGGAAGAATGGAGGAATTGGTGTTGGATAGACCTGCCCTGTCCAAAAGCTCCTAGCTGCATGCTATGGGTGGTACTGTGTTCCCTAAAATTTACATATATTGAATTCTAACTTTCTTACATATGTTGAATACTAACCCTTAGTAGCTCAGATGTGATCTTATTTGGAGATAGCATCTTTACACAGAGGCAATCACAACCAGAGCATGAGGGCTGAGGAGATGACAGAATTATTTCCCTGAGGCACATGGACTAATTTGGACCAAGACAGTACCTTTCTTACTTCCCAGAAGAAAGCCAGAAGCAGAGAGAAAAGTACCCTATCTTAGAAAAGTGATTTTATTGGGTTCTAGTTCACTTGGGAAAGTTTGTTGCTTAGCAATTCCTTGGAGCTAAAAAATCTTGTAACATGTGCTAAATCAATTACTTTCTACTTGGAGTTTTTGGCCAGTTAGGCATAAAGGAAAGGCATCGAGATTGTTGCAGTCTTCCTTATTCTTGGGGGTGTCCTGGGTGGGAGTGTTGAATGTGGGGCTCCCCTCCCCTTCTGTTCCTGGAAATTTTCCTCCTTTGATCTCACTCTCTGGAGGGAACAAAAAGCAGAGAAATGGGCTGTGAATCCCATTTATATTCATTAACACCCTAAAGATGAAAAATACCTTTCCATTATCCCTGGGATAATTCAAGCCCATTGCATAGGAAAATGTTATATATCTTTGTCACTACAATCTCAGGGGCATGAGATTAGGACTTACGGTGCAGAGCACATCAGAGTGGTCCTACCAGAAACTTTCCAGGCTCACTGATAAGCCAGACTCAGGACCAATGTTAAGGCACTTAAAGAACAGCCTTCCTTAATGCCCTCCTAGAGAGGTATCAGGTTCTCAAGACTAGTTGAGGGAATCTGAACAGACACCCAAAGAAGCAAGAGAGGGGCTTCTGCTCTCTCTTGCACACCCTGTGGTTTCTGAAAGCCATCGGAAAATAGTCCCACATCCTGAACATAAATTGGATTTTTTTTTATTCTGTGCTAGTAATTCTACTACCTATCCACCAGGCCCCCATTTCAACTTTGCTGCTGTATTTAGCTATTTAAAATATTTTTAGAATTGAAATGCAATGTCTATATAAAATGCACTTTCTGGACCAATGTCACTTTGGCAAGTGTTTACATAAGTGTACTCTATATGACCAGCACCCAGATGGAGACAGAATATTCCCAGCACCTCCAAAAGTTTTCTTTGGCCCTTGTCAGGTGATTACCTCCTCTGGCAATTACTCCTCTGACTTTAATCACAATCTCTTAGTTCTGCTTTTTTGAACTTCGTAGATGGAAGCTTTTATCATGTCCTCTTCTGTGTCTGGCTTCTTTATGAGCTTCACCCACATCACATATATCAATAGCTCTTTGTTTTTGTGGCTGTACACCACACCATTGTAGGAGTAGACCACGACTTACTTATCCATCCTTCTGCTAATGGCTATTTGGGCTTGCTTTCGGTTTGGGTCTACTTGAATAATTTGCTTTATTTTCTCCATTGTGTTCATCATTACTTGACATGCTAAATATTATGCTTCTTTAGGGTATCACTCTATATATGCTAGAATATAAGCTACGAAGGCAGAGAATCTTTGAATATTTTCCTTTTCTCTCCTTCCAGCACCAAGAACAGCACCCGACGTACAAGGACACTCGGTAAATATTTGTTGGATGAACATACAGTTGGATGAATGGTCTTATCAACCACCGCCTAAGGTGACAGATTTGTCCTGGTTTGCCTGGGACTTCCCCATTTCAGCACGTCCTGGGGAAACCTAGGATATGGTTATTAGCATGGTTTCTGTTTTATATTTGAAGACCCTGCAGCTTAGAAAGGTTTAGTGACTTGTCCAAGACATTCCATCAGGAAGTGGCAGAATCAAGACTCAAGGCTGGGTATTTCTAATGTCCAAGATGGCATCTCTGCCTCCTGGCTCCCAAGATGAGAAGAGCCTCCCATATTCTGTTATGCTGAGGAAATTTGACAGTTCAAGGATGTTGGAGTTAATATTAGTTTCCAAGGGTTGCTATGAAGTTTACTGCAACTGAGTTTACAGTCCACTTTGGGCTTGAATCCTGGAGCAGTCACTTGCTGACAGGACGAGTCTAGGAGCATCACAGCACCCCCTGAGCCTTAGCTGTATTAGTGGGGATGGGAGGATTCCAATACTTCCCCATGGGTTACCATGAGAATGCTGTGATCTGATGAATGAAAATGCCCAGTCCTAACCTAATGTATATTGGGTGCTCAACAACTACTTTCACTATGGTTACTCAAGACAGCTTTGTGATATGCACCTGCTTCTCAGTTGGGTCTTTCTCAGGGACTGCTATAGGTTCAGCAGAGGGCTGAGTAATCAGGGTGGTGGGGATGGTGGTGGGAGTGCCAATGAAAAATTCTACCCTGGTCAGGGTCACACCCAGTAATGGAAGGACTGTTTGTTTATTCACATGGATGTTTTAGAATTGTGTTTTCCAAACAGTAGATGGAGACCATTTAATGGTCATGAAATCAGTGTTGCAGGTCTCTGGCCAGAGAAGACTCAAACAGGAATTACCAGATGTAGTATAGTAACTGATAGGTCTGGCTGGATTTGAATGCTGGCTCTGCATGGGGAAATGACTCCGGGGGATCTGAGTCTCACTTTCTTCATCTATAAAATGGGTACGCTCCACAGGGAGGACTTGATATTTGTGAAGTGTTTACAGTGCAATAGGGACATAGGAAGTGCAATATGTGTTTGCAATTATTCACACATGTGGGATGGATATAATTTTGTTTACACTTTATGGTTTTCCAATTTTATCTGTTTATGTATGCATATGCATGTACAGGATAATGACGTAAAATATATGATATGATATAAGGTATTTATTACACATGATATAAGGTATTTATTACACATTTATTACACATTTTGCATTACTTCTTTTTTTTTTTTTTTCTTTTTTAAGTAGGCTCCACAACCAGCTTGGGCTCAAATTCATGACCCAGAGATTAAGAGCTTCATGGTCCACTGACTGAGCCAGCCAAGTGTTCCTGTTTTGTATTTCTTATTCCAACCACCCAGTTCATTCTTCATTGTAGGCAACATGTAGGATCTCACTTACTCTTTCATAGCTATGTATAGCTATCAGCAGCATCCCAGTGTTTGGGGGAGGGTGTGGAGGCTCATGGTGGTGACACTGTGCTTCAGTGGTCTGCATCGAGGGCCAGGGCATTTTCTGAGCCCTGCTCTGCCTCACAGAGGTGAGAGCCATCTCCATTTGCATGGGTCATCAGCTGAGCCAGTCCCCTCTTGGCCCCAAGCTGGACAGATGCTCTCTGGTGCCTCAGGGTCGGCGAGTCAGGCTGCAAACTGGCTTTTTCATTGCAGGTCTGTCTGTTGAATGTGCATATGCCTTTCCCTTCTGAGCCTTTGGTTGTTTTCATCTTTCCTTTTTCCTTCTCATAATAAAATCTAATCTAATTTCTGGTAATTTAGCTGAAATTTTATTTCCAGGGTTGGGTCCTGCAAAATGGCCACTGGCTCTGGGGACCTCAGAGAGAGACTCAGGCTGACACAGGGGCACAAATCAATCCCAGGCCAGGCAATTTCCCTAAAATCCATGCCGAATGCAGAAAATGAATACTACAGACACACTTTGAGCTGCTCCTTTAAGAGCAGAAGCCTGGGCACTGGGCAGGAGCAACTCTGAGAATAAGATACTCCACGTGGAAAAAAAAAAAGATACTCCACGTGGGTCTGGAACAGTGATCACAGACTGACAGTAGAGACAAATACTGCCTCTCTCTTCCTGTATCTTCATTTGAGAATCATTCCGTTTTCACCAAATACTAGCATATCAGGACAAGAGGGATCCTTGGGAGTGGGGACAAAGTTGTGTTCCTACACTTCACAGAAATGGAGCCATGCTGTCTTCATAATTCATACTGCCTCTAGTTGAACATCCACAACATGTCAGGGCTCTGTTGAATAATTTTTAATAGCCTTCACAGATTGTCAGCCATGAATTTTATAATCCCATTTAATAAAAGAAAACATTGAGACTCAGAGAGGTTAATTAATTTACCTAAGGTCACACAGCTACCAACAGTGAGAGTTGGGATTTGAACCCAATGTGTCTGACTTTAGAATCTCTAAGTGTAGTCCATGGATCAACATGATCAGAATCACCTGGGGGCCTGTTAGGAATCTGACACCCAGGCCCCTTTCCAGTCTTCTGAATCAGAATCTGCATTTTAACAAGATCCCCATGTGATGCGTGAGCACCTTGAAGTTTGGACTGTACGAACCGTGTCTCACAAAGTTTGGTTGTTTAAATAAGCAAAACAATTAATTAACTGATAAGCAAATAGACAAACTCCAGGTTGAATTCCAGGGTCAAAGAGTTACTGTCAGCAAGCTGCTTAATTTTTAGAGTGGCATTAATGAGCTTCTGTGGTTAGTAGGACAAGAGGGATTTCTTCACCTGGAGTTGGATGAAAAGTCACTGGGGGCACAAAGACTAGTGAGCAAATGCATTTTATCTCTGCATCTTGCTGCCATCTCAGGGAGCCTGGTACCAACTGAACATGAAGGATTGGGATAGGAGAGAGCCTGGTGGTCAAGGAGCTCCCCCCAGGAGGTGTGACTGTATCAGCTCTCAACTATCCAGGGACTGGACTGACTGCTTTCCATATGTATTGACCATGGTAACAATCAAACCCAGAAGGACAGGAACTGAATTATATATAGCTTCGTGTCTTCTATCTGAAGTGAGTGTTTATTTTGGGCCCCCAGTTTGCTGAATGGGAGAAAACTAACCTCAATACATTCGGTCCCACATTGCCCTGGGGGTTATATCTTAAGTTCCAGGTTACTGAGGCATCGAGGGATGGAGAGAGGCATGGGCATCTGGTACCATGTACATCAGCATTGAGGAACCCCCAGAAAAAGGAGATGGGGACACCAGAGCAAAACCAGGAGAGGAAAGAGCTTCCAGAAGAAAACTCAGTTTTCTGCTGCAGAAGGAATGAGCTTTAGAGAAACCTGGTGGAGAATGGAAGGAATGGGAAGGAGGTTAAGTCAGGGAGTAGACTTTGGTCAGGTCTTATAGGGGCTAGGGTAGTGTCTCTGTCCATGGTCAGGCTTAATGACATCCAAGCTGTCTGTTGAGGACTATATGGTGATTAGTTTTATTGGCCACCTTTGGTGTTTGGAATTATAATCAACTGTTCACTCCTAGTTTTTTTTTAAAGAAAAAATAGAGTTTTATTGTAAATTGTCTGTGTTTCCTGCCACAGAATCAGAAATGACCAGGTGACTGTTCACCACTGTCCAGGTCTTGACTCTGCATCCATATATGTGATTCTTTTCTTGGAGAAGCTTGGACTCTATGACCTGGAAGGGTCTTGCAAGGGAAATCATTTGGCTCCTCGTCTGGGTGGAAATCTCCCTCTGACATTCTAACAATGGGGTCCTCCAGAATCTGCTTGCCCACCTCTGCTGGAGCTCATTGCATCCTCAGACATTCTGTTTATGGTTTAGTAAAATGGAATTCTTATTGACTTCTTCCTTACATTGGCCCCTTTCTGAACATCCACCCAGTTGACCTAGACCTATCCCCTGAGTCACATTGAACCAATCAATTCCCATTTGCAGTTTGGCCTTCCTTG
The DNA here is from genome assembly GCF_922984935.1 of Meles meles. Lineage (NCBI taxonomy): Eukaryota > Metazoa > Chordata > Mammalia > Carnivora > Mustelidae > Meles > Meles meles. The sequence goes on from NC_060076.1 coordinate 14,389,450, forward strand.
TTTGAAAATGTCTCTCAGTATTTTCCCTTAAGGATTCTCTTCTCTTAGTTAAACATCTCTGTTCTGTCATCCTTGGTTCATCCCCTTGGCCCCCACGAGGCACATAAGGGCACAAACAAAAGGAATGCCCTGACGCTTGTCCTGCTTTTGCAGCCTCAGTCCTAAATCAACCCAGTCCACCCGCTTGTACCTCTTGTTACTCTGCCAGCCTCTTCCTTCTGACTCTGTTCTTCTAGCTCTTCTAATCTGGGATTTTATTTGCTAATCATTAATTTGAGTTTTGGTTTCCTCACATACTAGCTGTGTGATCTGTGCAAATTTCCTGTATTTTCTAAACCCCATTTGGAAAATAAAGATAAAAATTACACCAATCTCATAGGATTATTGTAACAAGTAAATGAGATAATGCATATAAGCTGTTTAACATTTGGTAAACATTCAAACAAGTTAGCTGATTTACTTATTTTAATTCAGTAAGCACTTATTCCTGCTTATTATGCACCAGGCACTGTTCTAAATATTTTGGAAACACTAACTCATTTACTTTTCATAACAACCCTGTAAAATAGCGTATTATGCTCCTTCTATAGATGAGGAAACTGAGATGCAAAATACATTATTAAGTATCGTACTAATATTTTTGCTCATGCCATCAATTAGCTTTTGCTGCACTAGAAAAACAACCAGAAACTTTGAGTGGCTTCTGCTAGGTTCAGAAATCTTGGTTGGGCTCCACTGGGTGATTCTGTTGGTCTCAGTTGGGTTTACTCATGTGTCCACACATTAACTAGGAACTCTGTTGTAAGGTGGAATTGGCTGGGGAATCTTAGCTCCATGCCACGTGTCTCTCATCCTCCTTCTGGAACATCTCCTTCTGTTACCAGGAGAATATCCTTATGGTGGAAGCAGAAACACAAAAGGAAGCCAGCCCAGTTCTGCCTGCAACATCTGTAGATATCTTATAGTAGGCAGATTTCTAAGATGGTCCCCAGTGACTACACCTCATATGATTCATACCCATGTGAAATCCCCTCCCTTGGGTGTGGGCAGGACTTGTGACTTGCTTCCAACTGGAATAATGCAGCAAAGATGGTGAACTTTCATGACTAGGTTACACGACTGTGGTTTTGGTCTTTCTGTCAGATTCTGTCTATTGTGTCCTTGGCTTATGCAATTTGATAAAGTGGCCCACATGGTGAGGAACTGAGGGCAGCCCAGAACCAACAGTATGCATGTAACTGAGTCTTGCCAACAAACTACGTGAGCTTGGAAGCAGAGCTTTGCCCAGCTGAGCCTTGGGATGACTAGGGGCCAGCTGACACCCTTATGGCAGTCTTCTGAAAGAGCCTAAAGCAGAGGACCCAGCTAAGCTATGCTGAGATTTCTGACCTATGGACACCATAAGAAAATAAATGTAAGTTGTTTTAAGCTCCTAAATTGGTGGAAATTTGTTATGCAGCACAAGATAAATAATACACATCCATATGGTCAAAGCGAGTCACATGGCCAGGCCTGGGGTGGGGAATTAAGCTCTGCCCATAGTGAGAGAATTGCAAAGTTATAAGGTAAAGGGTGTGAAATGTGTGGGTACAGGGAGGGGTGGAGAATTGGGGTCAATGGTGCAGTTAACCACAAGCATCTACTACCTGCCAAGAGATGTGGACACAGGAGATACAGAGCTGAACAAGACCTAGGCCTTGCCCTTGGGGAGCTCATGAGCTAGTGGAAGAGCCAGAGAAGCCTTTTGGAGTCTGAAAGATGATTTGCTCAGTTGGGGCTTCACACTGAGTCTGTGTGGAGCTTCCTGAAAATGTCACCACCCTTACCCGGGAATTGACAAAGGGAATCTGAGAACATCCCCGAGGTACCCTCTGGAGTGAAGAGAACCCAGGTGTCTTGGAAATGCAGCTTTGGTGAACCCAGCCAACTGGGTTCTCTGCCTACTGTGAGCAGAGACCTCTGGGCAATGAAAATCATCTGTCCAATAAACAGGTCCGGGCAACCATGGAAACCAAAGCCTCATCCATCACCAGTGGCGATCAAGAGAACACGAGGTGGTTTGGCTGGAAAGGAGGCATGGAGGGAAGAGGCAGATGTTAGGAGCCTGGTATAAGCAGGGAGAAAATTCAACATATACAGTTTACCTAGTTTGTGTTGCACACTGTGCTAGTCACTATGTGATCTGGTCATTGCAATGGCTTCATGAGGTAAGACATCCTTATTGGAAAACTGAGGACCGGGGATTGTGAAGTCACTTTCCCAAGGTAAGATTTGAACTCTTGGTCAACTCAAGCCAAGGTAATATTCTTTCCAGAGGGTGACCTTTTACCCAATCTTTCTCTTACCTCTTGCTCATGCTGATTCTGAGTTTTGAGAATGCCAGTCTGGTGCAATAGATGAACAAAGTCCAGATAGCCTGAGATCCTAACTGTCTTTGTCATGACTTTCTGAATGACTGTGGCCAAAGTCGCTCCCTTTGCCTAAGCCTGGTTTTTCCATTGGTGAAAGGATAGGTTTGGATTTTATTGGGGATGTCAGATCAGTTTCATCCTGCATGCCAACTCCAACTGGATGATGGTTACAATCTGATGTGTGATGTTGATGAGGACTTTGAAGCTGGGTTTGGGCTCAGTGGGAAGGAGTTCCGTGCCTGGTCAGTGAGATCTATGGTGGGTACAGACTGGGAGCAGGTGGTCTCCAAGTTCCTCGAAATTCTTCCAGTGAAGAAGTGTGACTCTCTTCTTCTACATTCCTCTTTTTTTCTTTATGAGTTTTTATCAGGCAAAGCCAATCAAGAGAGGTCCCATCTGCCTTTGCAAAATATTAAACTGATCTATGGAAATAGCAGGCTGGCTAGATCTGCAGGCGAATGAGACCACACAAAGACCCATATGTTGCCATTCTGATCGCACCATTTTACCGCCTAGAGTAAAACCCCATCTGTAGTGGGGTGATCAGTGAGAACACTGAGGGCAATACTTAACTCTAAAAACCATTAGGTAAAGGGCCATAAACAACCCTGCTAGGATCGTTCACTCCTGGATGGTGCCCAGGACTGGAATTCAGTCTGTGGCCAATGTGAGCCCTTAGTTGCCCAGTTCAGGTTTAAGTTTTCCACCTAACATATAAGAAGGCGGGGTGCACACCTCTTCTGGTGCAGGGGATCTGGGGGCAAAGGCAGCTTTCCCACTGGTCACTGTATTCATTCTTTCTCCATCTTTGATGGCTTGGCTACAGCTAGAGAATTGTAGTCATTCCGTAACCAGTGGGGTTGAGAGCCTGAAGGCCATATCCTGCTCTAACCTGCTGACAGGATGAGCAATTGAGGAGACCCTGTGAAGTGCACTGAGTGCACGCCTGACCAGCTCTGTCCCTATCTCCTTCAGTGACAGGCAATCACAGCATCACCTTCCGCCTTCCTGTGCTGATCCTTTGAGCTGATAAGAAACAGCAGTCGGGGATTGAGGTGGTCCTGGTAAAGTCACCTGCCAGGTCTGGGCTTCCTGAAAAGAGAGAAAACGCCCGCCCCCCGCCCCACCCCGAGCTTACCAGAGAAGCAGTCTCCTGAAAGGCACACTTTGATGGCTTCGGAGAGCTGATCATATCAAGAAACACTCGCAGTGAATCAAAAACAACTCTCTCACTCTTGCCTCATGGTGCAGGTTTGAGACATTAAACGATTTGTGTGCCTTCGATGGGAAATTATTTGGGTCACCTTCATTAATGGGCTTAGCCCCTTGGGGCTGAGGGGAGCCTCTGTAGGCCATGGGTGGCTCTCTGTGACCTCCCCAGCACAAGGCTGCCCCAGGCTGGAGCACAACAGGTTCCTTACCCACAAACCTCCTCTCTGAAGGCAAACCTGGGTCCAGCTTTCCTTTTCTTTTCTGTTAAATTTTGACATTCATTTTCTACTAAACTTCAAATTTCAATGGTAACCCGTGTTTATTGTAGGATATCTAGGAAGTGTCCATAAGCCAAGAGGAGAAGGTAAAAATAGCCCATCACCCCGTGACTCAGGGGGACCGCTGTTCATGTCTCAGGGATGGTAGCTGGGAAGGGGTTGCACAGAGCAGAGGACCAGGCACAGGGTCAGCGGCTCCACACTGAGCTCTGGTTCTTTAACCAGCTAGCCCTGTGAGCCTCAGTTTGCTGGGTAAACTGGTGGTCATAACTAGTTTGGGTGTGATGGCTTATGGAGAGAACTTATGCCCAGCGCTGCTCAGCGTGGGGCACCTGTAAGGCACTCGTGAATGATGGCTGTTGTTCCTAGTGTTAGGTCCTGGTACTGAGGCAATTTTTCTTGTTCAGGATAGCCTCTGGTGGGGACAAGTTAATCCAGAAAGGAAAAAGATTCATGAAGCACCAAACTGTGCAATAATATGGCATTACCACAACGTGCTACGCTGGGCGCCACACTCCCCACCGTTACAGCCTAAGAAAGCAGGTAGGTGGTACCTGACACACACCTGAGCTTCACCTGGGATTTTAGTTGACCCTAAAATCCATTTTTTTTCTCAATTCCTGAGTGCTGGAGCAATATATACACCCATATGCTTTTGGATGAGCTGACTTGGGCAGGAGCAATTTTTTTTTTTTTTTTTTAAATTTTTCAGTGTTCCAAGATTCATTGTTTAGGCACCACACCCAGTGCTCCATGCAATAGGTGCCTTGAAGGGACTTAGGAGCAGGGACTTCCTCCCCCTCTGCGCCCCCCACCTCCAATCAGGGTGAAGGTCAGGGACTCTAGGAGAGAAAGTAACATGTCTCAGTCTTGTCTTAAACAGGAAATATTGGGAGAGGTACGTCCTGGTTTTACAGGATCACAAAACTGGGTCACAAAACTCCTTCTTCAAAAATTTAGAGCAAAGGGGAACCCAGTGGAGGCACTGTTGGTGGGAATGCAAGCTGGTCCAACCACTCTGGAAAACAGCATGGAGGTTCCTCAAAATGTTGAAAATAGAACTACCCTATGACCCAGCAATTGCACTACTGGGTATTTACCCTAAAGATACAAACATAGTGATCCGAAGGGGCACGTGTACCCGAATGTTTATAGCAGCAATGTCTACAATAGCCAGACTATGGAAAGAACCTAGATGTCCATCAACAGATGAATGGATCAAGAAGATGTGGTATATATACACAATGGAATACTATGCAGCCATCAAAAGAAATGAAATCTTGCCATTTGTGACGACGTGGATGGAGCTAGAGCGTATCATGCTTAGTGAAATAAGTCAATCGGAGAAAGACAACTATCATATGATCTCCCTGATATGAGGACATGGAGAAGCAACATGGGGGGGTAGGGGGATAGGAGAAGAATAAATGAAACAAGATGGGATTGGGAGGGAGACAAACCATAAATGACTCTTAATCTCACAAAACAAACTGGGGGTTGCTGGGGGGAGGTGGGATTGGGAGAGGGGGAGCGGGCTATGGACATTGGGGAGGGGAGGCGAACCATAAGAGACTATGGACTCTGAAAAACAACCTGAGGGTTTTGAAGGGTCAGGGGTGGGAGGTTGGGGGAACAGGTGGTGGGTAATGGGGAGGGCACGTTTTGCATGGAGCAATGGGTGTTGTGCAAAAAGAATGAATACTGTTACGCTGAAAAAATAAATAAAATGGAAAAAAAAAATTTAGAGCAGAATGGAAGGCTCTCTGTTTAGGTCTTTGCCCCCCAGGGCCATATTTTCTTTCAGTTGGCCAAAAGAGCACGGCAAAGCTGTTTTCTAACACAAACCACCTCTGCTTTCTGGAACCGGCAGAGTCCAGTTTTTGCAGCTGCCAATGTTCTAACCATAAGGTTGAGGTTCAGGCTGGATAGGCATGGAGTTTACCATCCTGTTGGAGGTCATAAAAATCACATGGAAGAAAGGCATGGATGAAACAGGGAATTTCTTTAGCAATGGGCTGGAAGAAAAGAGAAGGTCCATGTGCAGATGCCTGCCTGGTCAACGCATGGTTCGTATCAAGTCTCCGGCAGGGAGTGGGAGACAGAAGCATCCTCTCTCCTGCTTGCTTAACAGCTCATTCTGTTCCATAATAGCATCGAGCCACCCTACTGTCAGTACAGATCAACACTTCCCGCCTTCTGGACGTTTCTGTGTACACGCCTGCGTACAGATTCTTGCTCCGTCTTTAGCTGGGCTCATTCAGCTTTGTAACCTGCTTTCCCCCTTTAACTCTGTGGCCGAACACCGCCCCACTGTCTTCGGGTTTGCTTTTCTTCCTGTTTCCTGGGGCTACGCTGCAAAATTCATCCTCTTTGTGCTGCCATCAGCTTGACCCCTTTCATTCTACCCTCTGAGTCCTTCCATCCTGTTTTTTTTCCCTCCCACTGATATTGTTGATTTTGAAACTTAGAATCCAGCCTTGCTCGGGAGGCTGGGTCTGAATCAGTCCAGCATGGTCGTGTGCATCTGAGCTTCTGGAGAGGAGGCATTCGCATTGGGAATAGGCCTCTGCCTGCTTCCTGGGAGCAGGGTGGCCTGAGCCAAAGAAAGGACGTGAGAGCCAGCTGGAGGAGCCTCATGGGGCGGTGATCTTTCTGGTGCCAAGAGTCGGATGCTCAGCTTTTAGAAACCTACAGAAAAGCCAAGGATCCAGTTTCTAGAGAAGGTGTGGGTTCGTCATGTCCGGCCGGGCTCTGTTCCCCAGCAGAGCCGCATGGGGGTGACAGCTGTTGTTGCTGCTTCTCTTTGACGGTGTCCAGCTGGGTCCTTGTAAGGGGGGGAGAGCAGGGCAGAGGAGGGGGCGGGAAGGTGGGAGGGAGGAGCAGAGAAGCAAGGGACTGCCAGATGGAGAGGTGGGGTTGGAGCGTGTGGGCACAGGAATGGCTCACTCTTCCACGGTCCCCGCCCGCTTGAAGTGTCTTGGGCACAGGGATAGTGACATTCCTCCCTGTACCCCAGTTCTAGCACAGAATAGGTGCTCTTGGGAAATGTTTGCTGAATGAGTAATTAGCAGATTAGGTAGCACTGCTGGGTTCCCGTTCTGGGTTACAGGAATGTTCTGTGGGATTTCTGGCCCATGCTCCCCTTTTCTCCCTTCTGTTCCCAAACTGAGCTCATGCAGCTCCCTGTTCTGCCACGGAGCTCAAGGTGATGGAAAGGGTACAGGCTTTGGAACCGGGCCACCTGGATTCAGAACCACCCTTTTTCACGCACTGTCACTGAGCAGTGGGTTAACGGGGTAGGGCTGGTCCTTCTCAAAATCTAACCTGCCCAGGATCGCCTGGAGATCTAGTTAAAATGCTGCTTCTGGTTCAGTGGGTTCAGGGTGAGGCCTGACATTCTGCATTCCTAACAAGCTCCCTCAGGATGCTGCTGTGGCCGGTCCATGGGCTGTCCTCTGAACAAATCCCCCCTCCCCCACATGTGACCTCTCTTCCCCTCCCCCACATGTGATCTCTCTTTCCCTCCCCCACATGTGATCTCTCTTCCCCTCCCCCACATGTGATCTCTCTTCCATTGCCTTTCGCTGCTCCCTGGAGCCTTCCTGAATGTTTCTGAGTGAGGCCCTGTGGAAGATCCTACTGCTGCTCGACCCCATGCCCCCAACGGCTCATTTCTTCTTCTGCAGACCACAGCGGTGTGTTCAGTCTAGCTCTGATCATGGGGGTCAGAGGAATCCCAGGGAGAGGTTTCAGGGGCTCCAGAAACCCACCTCAGAGGGGAGCAGTAATTTAAATTTTCAGAAAACAAGAAGGGTGGTAGCTGATACTGTTATCTTCCTCTGCTCTCCAGGCTACCCATATTTTCACACATTTAATTTTCAGATCAACCTTAGGAAATAGGTACTGTCATTATCTCCAGTTTTCAGATGAAGACACTGAGGTCAAAGGACATGCGGAGGACACACAGCAGGTCCCAGAGGACGTGCTTCTAGCCTCTGTGCAGAACAACACGCATATTCAAAGGTAGCTTTTCTGAACTTAACACTTCGTAGACCCCACAAGGTGCCAAAGGGCTCGGCTTCCAGGGGCTTTGATTTTCTTGGGCTCTTTCCCCCACCCCTGCTCTCGGAAAGGGCCTTCCTTCCTGTTCTACCCAGAAAATAGAAGCACTAGGGAAAAAAAAAAAAACAAAACCAAAAAACTTTCACACGTTTCCTGCATCCTCCACCAACCTGCTCCTGGAGTTCCTTTTCTCTGGCAACACACCCGGATCGACTATAAATGGGTCTTTTGTTAGGGAGACTGTAGCTGAAAAAGTCTCTTCAAGGCACGTATTGCATGGAGCACTGGGTGTGGTGCCTGAACAATGAATCTTGGAACACTGAAAAAATTAAAAAAAAATTAAAAAAAAAAAAATGAATTGCTCCTGCCCAAGTCCAGCTCATCCAAAACCATATGGGCGTATATATTGCTCCAGCACTCAGGAATTGAGAACAAAATGGATTTTCAGGTCAACTAAAATCCCAGGTGAGGCTCAGGTGTGTGTCAGGTACCTACCTGCTTTCTTCACCTGTAACAGTGGGGAGTGTGGCGCCCAGCGTAGCACGTTGTGGTAATGCCATATTATTGCACAGTTTGGTGCTTCATGACTGACTGCGAGTTGTCACAGGACTGAGGTCAGATAAAGGGTCAGTGGAAAGATTGAAGCTGAATGTTTGGCTTTGCATAGAGAGAGAGAGAGAATTAGGTCGGACTGAAGGTGAATCCAACAGAAATAGGTTAGATGAGATTTCACCAAAGATATCGTTTAATATCTCTGAATGCTCTGAGATACATTTCACAGGTGTTTTCTGACAAATAGGATTTTAACTGGCTGAGAGCCTGCTTTGCTGGCTGCCTCAACTAGTATTGATAATAATAGAAGCTAACATTTACTGAGAGCTTGTAATGTGCCAAGCACTCTTCTAAATACTGTATGTATATTAGCTGGCGGAACTTTTACCCGAGACCCTGGCAAAGGAACGGAAACATGGAGAGGTTAGCTAACTCACTCAAGATCACACGGCTGGTAAATGGTGGGTCAAAGATTTGTAACCAGGGGATTTGTCTCCGGAGTCCATAGCCTTGATGCCTGTCCATCTCACATTTATTTGGCAGAACCACCCACTTGGTCATAACCAACCCGGTGACTTCCGTGCCTGCCCCAAGCAGCCGACTGTGTCTGCAGGAAAGCAAGCCGCTTCCCTTTGGATTCCTGAGCACGGATCTCCCAGGGGTCCTCATGCTGCCTGGCAACCATGATCCATTTCCTGGTCCATCCACTCTCCCTCTCCTCTAGGTGACTTTTCCACACCCTCCCTCCCTCTCGCCTGAGCACTTATTCCCCACTTGCACAGAGAATATGAGGCAGCTGGAGGACAGCTGCCACAGGTTTCCAGCAATCATGGCTGTCCTGCCTCGGTGTTCTCCTGCCTCGTTGCCTTCCCCTGTTACTACAGAAACATTGCCCCTTCTGAGAACAACCCTTTTCCTCTGCACTCTGAAAACATGGCTTCAGCAACTGTCCCTTTCTCGCCTGTCTCATGACATGTTCCTTCTCTCCTGGATCATGGACATTGAGAAACAAACACACTGAGATTTCTCCTGTGTTAATACCTCCACCAACCAACCAACCAACACCATTCCAGTTGCCCTGTCATCTGTCTTTTTCTTTTCTCTGTTTTCCTTCAAAATAAAAACTCTGGCAGGATTGGTCTTTGCTGTTGTCCTGTTCCCTTTACTCTGTTTCCCTCTTGTCATGAACTGGTCAGGCTTCTGCTTCCACCACTCCCTCAAAACTGTGTTTACCTAGGTCATCCATGGCCTATGGCTTCTGCTTGGCTAAGGTCAGCTGTCTGATCTCAGGCTACCTTCTATTTGTCTTGTTAGCTCTGACTCATCTGAACATGAATATTCCCTCCTTCTTAAAGCAGCTTCTTCACTGGGCCTCCAGAACAACTCTCTGATCTCCATTCTGCATCCCCCCAACTGCTGGTCTGCAATCTGGTAGTTGGTTGGTTCTCAATCTCTGTCTCTTAATGCTGGGAGTGCCAGGCTCAGCCCTTGGACCTCTTCCCTGTCCTCACCTACTGCGTCAATGTTCTGCATACTAAGCACCATGTACGCTAGACGATTCCCTAGGGATGGTTCCAGGTTGGACCACTTCCCTGACCTCCATACTCATCTGTCCAGTTTCACTTAGACTTCTCCCAGGCACCTTAAAGTTGACACATCTTAGAGTGAAGTCCCCCTCCACAGCCACCCCAAACCTACTCTTTCCTTAGTCTTTCCTTAGTCTTCCATCCTGGGTAGGGTGAGCTGTAGCTTCACCTACTGGCTATTTTACCAGATACTTGAGGTCACCCAACTCCTCTCCTTCCTTCACGGGTTACATCCAATTGGTCAGGGTCTCCTATCAGGTCTATTTTCAAAGTGCATCCAGAATCCCATCATTTGTCATTATTTCTGCTACTACCCAGTCTGAGCCATCAACCTTTCCTGCTGGATTATTGCAAACACCCCTCTTCTCCCTGCTACCACTCTTACTTCCTACACTCTATTATAAACCCAGCATAGCAAGAGATGCTCTAAAAACATATGATGGATACCAACCCTCCTCTGCTTAAAATCTCCAATGGCTTGCTCATAGAAGCCAAAGTCATTGTAATGGACTCCCAGAACCAGCATGATCTGCCTGGCCCCATTGTCTCCCTCCTCCCCTGACCTTGTTTCCTACTGCTCTCACCTTTGCTCAGGCCCTCCAGCTGCTCAGCTGCCTTGTACTTCCTGGGGCTGGCCCAGTCCCAGGGCCGTGGCACTGGCTGGATGCCCTTCCCTAGCCTCTGGCCAGTTCCCCTTCCCTTTGGACTTCTGCTCAAACCTTCCAAATGAGGCAACCTTGACCTATTTCAAACAATACCACTTTCCACCCCCGAGTCCCCAGCCCCTTCTCTGCTTTATTCCCATGTCCCCTTGTCACAACCACACTATGAATTTCACATATTTATTTTACTCATTGTCCATCCATCTCTCACATGCTAAAGTTTTAAATTTCACATCCTCCATATTTAGAGCAATGGCCAGCACATTGTAGGCACTCACCAGGCATTTTTGGGTAAATAGATGAATGAGAACCTCTGAGTTGTGGATGGGATCTGGAATAGGACATTTTGTGTATTTCAGATAAGTCTTTCTGTCCTCCTTTTAGGTCTCTATAGGACTTGGAAGACTATCCAGAGATTACAAAACCACCTTTCTTTTTCTTCTTTTTTTAAAACCTGTCAGCAGTTGCAGCTACTCATCTGTGTAAATAGGCTTTTTGGGATACTGCACAACCAAAACTAATGAAAATTATCAGGCTGTTTTGATAAACACAAAAGAGGGATGTCGGGGGTTACGGATGACAATTGTAGTTTTATATCAACCTGAGCATCCTGTTTATTTAATCAAAACTGCTTTGTGCTTATTGATTGACTTTATAATAAGTAAAGGTTATAATCTGTATTCATAAAATCAATCCACACAAATAAAGCATTGCTTTTTAAAAATCAACTTTGTATATTCCATTACATATAAGATTTTTAAAAAATAGCTAAAAGTAAGTGTGAAAACCATTGACTTGTAACATGACCTTTCAAAGATTTTTCTGTTTCAGTATGGTCTGAAACTGAGTTGGTTACTGCAGAGATAGGCTGGGATCAGGAGGAAGATATCTGCATTTCCCCCAGTCAGTGACGGATTTAACAACGTTGGCCCCATATGAAGTTTCTAGAACTCTCTTTAACCCAGGACACGCCCTCCTGCCCAAGCTTTGAGATTTGATTTTCATTTACATAAGTTAGCGCTGTGGACATTTACTCTCTACACTCCTAGAACGCCCTGGAACCAGAGCATATCAAAGCTAGAAGGACCTTGTGGTTCATTGGGCTTCCCAGAGAAAGGAAGCAATTTACTCAACATCACACAGATATGTGGAGATCAAGTGGGGTCTGGACTCGGGTCACTTTTACTCCATCCCAGAGTTCTTTCCTCCATGTGCTCTAGCATCTTTTTCTCTAGTTGGGAATCTGGCTTATGCCTGACTTTTGCTATGAAGCCGTGTAGTGTAATGGGTGGGAGTACAGACTTGAGAGCCGTTGTGTCTGAGTTTATATTCTGGATCCACCGCTTACTTAAAGGACATTGGACTAGTTAGTTAACCTTTCTTTCTTTTTTTAAAGATTTTATTTATTTATTTGACAGACGGAGATCACAAGTAGGCAGAGAGGCAGGCAGAGAGAGAAAGGGGGAAGCAGGCTCCCTGCCGAGCAGAGAGTCTGATGTGGGGCTGGATACTGGGACCCTGGGATCATAACCTGAGCCGAAGGCAGAGGCTTTAACCCACTGAACCACCCAGGCGCCCCTTAGCTAATCTTTCTGCACCTCAGTTTTTCGTCTATAAAATGAAAAGAAAGAGGTTGATGATGGTAAGATATCAATCCACCATTTAAGGTTGTTACAGGTTTAAAAGAGTTAATGGGGTGCCGGGGTGTCAGTCATTAAGAGCTTGCCTTCAGCTCAGGCCAGGATTGCAGGGTCCTGGGATTGAGCCCTGCATCAGACTCCCTGCTCAGTGAGAAACCTGCTTCTCCCTCTCTCACTTCCCCTGCTTGTGTTCCTTCTCTCACTGTTTCTCTTGGTGAAATAAATAAATAAATAAATAAAATCTTTTTAAAAAATTAATAAAAGTAAGGTGTCTTTTTCACACTGTGAGTATCTTATAAGGGTTCTCAATTATTGTTATTATCAAAGGGGTTGGTCCTTGGAAAGTAGAGAGTGACAAAGCATATTTGAAGATATATCAGTCATTCTCACTTTAGTGTGAATGTATGTGAATGATGCTATTTCTGGTCTCAAAGTCCTTTCATGGCTCATTGGTGCCTAAGGAAATAACCCTGTACTTCTTTATGTGAAATGCAAGATTTTTCACATCCTGGACTCTGCTTGCATTACCAGCTTTATCTCTTGCCACCCTTCCCTGACTTTCAAATATGTCAAATGTTTTTCCTTCTTTACATACCTAAATCTTCCATGCCTCTTTAACTTTGCTTTTACCATTTCCCTGAAATACCCTTCCTGCACATCTACCAGGCTTTCATTTACTCTTTTCTATAAATCTAGTGCAGGTGTACCTCCTCCTCCAAAAAAGCTTCCTTGCCTCCCTGTCCTTTTCATACCACTCTCCTCCATGCCCTGAGTATTCTTCTATAAAACAATCATTTTGATTGTTGGCATTTATTGAGCATATACTACATGTACCAGGCCCTGGGCTAGACACTTAACATGAATATATTTGAGCCTCACAACAGTCCTGGAGACAGATACTATTATGTTGATTTCACAGAAGAGGAAGTGTAGGCAGAGAGAGAGAAAGCACCTTTCCCAAGGTCACATGGCCAGAGAATGTCTCAGCTGGCGTTGGCTATTGAGTAGGGACCCAGGGGGGAGTTTGTTGCCCTGACTCAGGTTTGATCCTGCCTCTCTGTCTACTGAGCCCATTGGGGTGCCTATGAGCCCACGTGCTCTTCCAAAGAGTGTAAAAAATCTCTCTGTGTAACCTGCATTTTTTAAAAAAAAATTTATTTATTTATTTGACAGAGAGAAAAATCACACGTAGGCAGAGAGGCAGGCAGAGAGATGGGGAAGCAGGCTCCCCACTGAGTAGAGAGCCCGATGAGGGGCTGGAGCCCAGAACTCTGAGATCATGACCTGAGCAGAAGACAGAGGCTTAACCCACTGGTCACCCAGGCACCCTGTAATCTGCATTTTTCTTTTTTTTAAAAAAAATTTATTTATTTATTTGACAGAGAGGTCACAAGTAGGCAGAGAGGCAGGCAGAGAGAGAGGAAGAAACAGGCTCCCCACTGAGCAGAGAGCCCGATGCGGGGCTCCATCCCAGGACCCTGAGATCATGACCTGAGACGAAGGCAGAGGCTTAAACCACCGAGCCACCCAGGTGCCCCTGTAATCTGCATTTTTATCTACTCTTGATAAATTCCTTGAAATCAAATAGACTCAGAGCTGCCCCTAATGTAGGATCTTTCATTTTTGTCTTGAAAGTGTGGCAGACAACTTCTGAGCTGTTGATATATCAGAAAGGAGTTTATTATCACTAGCAGACCTGATGTTGGGAGCTGTGTAAAAGATGTAGTAAATAATATGACGCTGGCTGGCACTCATTCCGACCTGTGAGAACCAGGCATGTCTGAGAGGGAAAAACACAGGGTTCTGGGAGAGTCTCCTAGGGAAACACTGTGGCTTTATCGGAAGCTGCGCCTACATTTTCCAGGGATGGGACCATGAGGACATGTAATATAGTGTAATGGAATGATCTCTGGATAAAGAGTCAAAACAACGGAGTTTGAGTCTTGCTGTATGGCCTTAGCAAAATCCCTGTTGTTCTCTTGGTTTCCTGAGAGAAGAAAATGAAGGAATCTTAGCCTTGTATAAGCCATCTAGTTCAATTGCTGTTTTGAGGCTTGAGTATCTTTTCCTCCTCCCTCCCTTCCTCCTTTCCTTCCCTCCTTTCTCTGTATAAATGCACATGTAGATATGTGTGTCTACATATGTGTGTGCTTATGTGTATATATGTATATATATATAGACATATATCCACATGTGCACCTATACCCATGTGCATACATACATATGGGGTCCTTGATTATCCCTCTTGCACTCATCGCTGAGCTGTGAGTGCAGAAGTGTGGGGCAGCCATAGCCCTGTCACATCTGGAGCAGTTAGCAGAAAGCACAAGACTGAAAGGCCCTGGGGTAAGACAGAGGCCGGGGTGGCTGTGATGGGTCCTACACTTGTGGTGTGAGCTAAGTGAATGAGGACAGAGGACATCCACACCTGGATAGAGGGTGTGGGAGCTGATGGATGGCATGAGGAGAGAGGAATGGAGGGTGCATGAGAACAGCCAAATCACAGCAAGCTCAGAGAAGAACAGAGACCCAGGAATTCCTCTAGCTGGCATCAGAACCCCTGCTCCTCCTGGTGAACCCAGCACTGTTTTCACCGGCCTGGGGCTCTCCCTCAGGAGGGGCGGTTCTGCTTTCTGTAGCTGGGCTCATTTTTAAATGGAATTGCCTAAGACCTAGTGTGTCGGTCAGTTTTTGCTACATTACAAACAAATGATCATTTATTATTTTTCATGAGTCTTCAGGTTGGTGGGGAGGTCCAGCTGCTCTGGGCCAGGCTGGGCTGACAGTGTGAGCTTGCCGACATGCCTGTGGTCAGCTGGCTGGTCAGTGGGGGCAGTCTGCTCTGTACAGCTGTTGTTGGGATGCCTCAAGGCAGGGTCTAAGTGAACTGGGGGTCGGGGGTCGCCGGTGGGGTGCGGGGGTGGAGTAGAGAGGCACACGTGGGTCTGCAAGCCTCTACTTGTGTCAAGTCCCCCACTTTCCCATTCGTAGAAACCGAGTCCAGGGTCCAAGCAGGAACAGACTGCAAAGGCTGTGGACACAGGAAGGCCATTAATTGGGGATATTAATGGAATCGATCTATTACCTCTGTGGTCACTTAAGTGAACTTCTTTAGAAAGTCTGCAAAATTAATCACCGAAATAAACCTTTCTTGAGCCCCTACCATGTATGGACCTTTTTCTAATACTCTACATGCTGGGGAATTTGGAAATGAATGAAAACAAATGTCTATCATCCCAACTTCATGTCTAAGGTGAAGTCCTTAAAGCTGTCATTCCACGCCTCTCATTTTCTGATGCACAAAGTGCAGCCAGGAGGGATGGAGTGGGAGCCGAGGGTGGAGGGTCAGATAGAGGCTGGCTTGGCAGAGGGGCCCGCTGCTTTCCACCTCGATGGTTCTGGGGTTCTGGGTCCTCCATCTACATTGTGAAAAGATCCTGTCACATGTGACCCTGGCCACTTGTCTCCCCCCAGCCCCACGCTCCCCTCTAGGCTTCCTTAACACGTGACTCTGCAGTGGAATCCCAGGCCACCACCATATTGCCAGAAGCTTGTAGAAGCTTGAATCTCCAAAGTTGAGGAGGGAAGGGCCCAGAGAGGAAATCTATATTTGAAAAATCGTTAATTTCACTTAAAAATCACGTCCGTGCTATTGACTGTGTCTGCTGCTTGGAAGTTTATGGTTCCGCTTCATGGTTCAGAGGCTTGGCTGTGAGAAGAGGATCCATGGAGAGAGGGGCTGATTCATTAATTTTTGGTGCAGACACATAGATGCTTGTTCAGAGCAGGGTGGTTTTGTGGGAGGGAACTAATATTCGCGGAGCCCTACGATGTCCCAGTAGGCATTCTGGCCCTCAGTTTATAGGTAAGGACCCAGGCTACAAGGGCTTGACTGGCTTAAGCCTCCAGAACTGCAGAGGTTGGTGCCTCCACAGGGCTGGGCCGTCAGCCCCCTACTTCTTCCCCCGACCCCACTCACCACCCACCACTTGCAAAGACCCATTTTTGCCCAGGGGCTTGTAGGGACCACCGTCCAGCCCCATCCTCTGTCTTCTTTTCCCTCCCTGGCAGTGCAAGGACTTTATTTTCTGAAAGCACAAACTGTTCCCGACATAAAATCATCCCCAAGAAGATATACTTTCCTGGGTGACTTATCGTTCTTTGTGTTTTTAGTGCTTTAAGATTTTTATGTTTCCAATAACCCAAAGAAAGATGATGGATATATAATAACACTGAGCAATAACAGACTGTATTTACAAACACATATATATGCTCCATCAAATGTACATATTTTTATACCTCTCACCCATCTTTCTGGGGCAGCTGCATTTTTTGAATTACACGGTGTAAGCAATGAGCCCATCATCCTGTTCACACATCCATAAATTACCCAGAGGAAGCGGGGCGTCCTGGAAGCATCCCTGCTTTAAATCACCTGCAAATATATTTTCCCCCTCCTTTTCCCAGGATGGCTCACCTGGGAATGGGGTTGTGGCATTCTAGAGTGGGTGTGGGTGGGGGGGCGAGGGCTTCACTGGGAAACAAGAGATCCTCTTCTCTCTTTGCTCTGATATCTACTTGCTGTGTGGCCCTGGGACAGTTGCTTCTCTACTCTGGGCCTCAGTTCTCCCATCTGTGGAATGGGAAACTGAAACCGGAGAGGAGGAGCCCTTGGGCTTGGATAGTTTAGCCAGGCAAGGACAGCAGGAGGCCAGAAGAAGATCAGGTCTCTTCCGTGTCCCCACAGTGTGTGGGCTCTATGGATCGCTGCCCTTGATGGTGGATTGCTTCCATGCCTCCTCCAGTTCTTTCACTTCCTTCAGTGGTGTCTGAAGACCCCTTTGTCCAAGCACAGCCTTTAGGAAAAATCATGAATCCGTGGTCCAGAAGGGTGACACTGCATCACTCATCATTCCCTGTATTGCGTGACTTTGTTTTAATAGTTAGTTTTAACTTCCTAATAAGCTGTAGAGGAAACAGGACATGCAGGAGTACGTTTTGAAGGTTGTGGAGGGTCAAGGTCAGAACTGGGGCACAGCAGAGGCTACATGGCATTAACTAGTGAAGGGGGGGACATGCCTTCAGGGCAGAGCATGGATAACCACCGGCGGGGATCCTGTGTAAGCAGAACTGCCTGCTGTGGTCACAGCTGAATTCAGCCTCAGCATCCAGGCTTTTCCAAGCTCATCTTTAATTTACCCGCCTGGAGTTTTTCAGGTCACCATGCATTATTCATGAGACCCTTGTGAATGTAGCATTCGAGGCTCTGGGTAAAGAGATGCCAGAACCAATGAAAACCGAAATCCGATTCCTGAAGAATTCAGAGGCACAGCCAGGTGACTCTCCAACAGGAGTCACCGCTGGACCTGCTTTTGGGGAACTCCGCTCCAGTTTTTTCTGGGCAACATCGACAGCTGCATCTTTCTTGGGCGGGGGGTGGTCTTCCTTTAGACAACAGCTAATGAATGCTTGAACCTTCATCCCCCTTGTCCTCAGCAGAGAAATGCCAACACCACTCCCCACTTCGTTCTCACCAAAGAGAAAAATGCACAAATTTGTGTGTTTTGGTGAAGGGTGCCCAGTGGGACTGAAGAGGAGGAAAAACGGAATAAGATGAAAATGAGCCATTTTAATAGTTTATTAAAGAAGTTGTCAAACATTGCTTTGTCTTTTGTCTCAGTTCCTGCCCAAGTTCTAGATGGTTGTAGACACCAGTCTTAGTGATTCATATCTAATGCTCACAGCCAACTTGGGGATGGAGAGAGGTGTAATTAGTGTCCCTCCTTTATAGAAGAGGAACCACAGGCTCAGAGAAAGCAGGTTATTTTCCCAAACCAGTTTATGGCAAGACAGTTTATTTTGGAAAATGATCCCAGCAGGTGGGAGAATGGGGTACCTGGAATTGTGAAATAGGGGAAGCCTAGCTAAGGATGGGCTATTGACCTTTGTAGCACCTTGGGCAAGCAGGGTGCCATTCTATTGGGAATCTCCTGAGGACTCATGTCAAACATGCCTCCAAAGTATCTGCTTGAGGTACTGAAGGGGGGATATTCATGTTCTAGCTTCTGTCCCCTTTTGTCCGAGGATGCCTCCATCATCCAAAGGATGATACAAGGATGCCAGGCCAGAGGAAGTTAACCTCCTTACATTTCCAAGTTTATGCACTGTGGAGATTAATCTTATGTGTCAACTTGCCTGGGTCACAGATGCCCAGGTATCTGGCTATATTACTTCTGGGTGTGTCTGTGAGGGTATTTTCAGAAGAGATTGGCATTTGAATCAGTAGACTGAGTTAAACAGATGACCCCCTGCCATGTGAATGCACATCACCCAGTCTGTTGAGAGCCTGAATACAACAAAAATGTTGGGGCAAGTACAATCCTTTCTCTCTCTGCCTGGCTGTTTAGGGTGACCATTGGTCTTCTACTCTCATACTGGGGTGATATCATTGATGTTCCTGGTCCTTCAGATTCAGACTGGAAGCTACACTGCTAGCTTGCTTGGGTCTGGAGCTTGCAGATGACCGTGGTCACCTATGGTGGTCATCAGCCTCCACAGTTGCATGAGCCAATTCCTTCTAATCATTCAATCCATTATCTATCTATGGATCTGTCATTGATCTCATCTCTCATTGGTCCTCTTTCTCTGGAAACACTCACTAATGTATGCAAGCACAAAAAAGACTAAATGGGCTTCCAAAGGCATCCCGTGGGTACCGAGAAAGCCCAGGGGAGAAAGTAAGAGATAGCATAGCTGAGATAAAGTTCTGTCAGGCTATACCTACCTGTAGCCAGTTGCCACAGCAACAACTGAAGCAAAAAATTTAAAAAGTGCACTATGAGGAAGTAAGACAGGTTGTAAAAAATGTCTGTCCTGGTCCATTTCTTGCATTGTTGTGCTAAATCTAAGCCCAGTCTATCCCAGGGTCCATGAGGTAGTAGTTGGCTGAAATCTCTGCAAAAACACTCAATATAGATGAATTGCTTAAATTATAGTTCCCATGGCTACTGCGGGTCCTCAGGGGAATTGTTCATCACCGCCCCCCCCCCCAAGTCTTCTAGATCTCCTTTACTCTTGGCAAGTACTGTAGCATATGTAGGTGGTTTGCCTGATGAGGACACCCAAACCTTATTCCTCAAAAGCCCAAGCTCCTGGCTGTTTTCATCTTAGGACCTGTTGTAATGCCATTTGCGGCTGCCCTGTGTCAGGACAGCACAAAGACATACCTCAGGGTCCTGGACAGACTTCTTTCTGCTGCATTAGTAGGAGTATCAGGAAGAATTACCCAGTCCAATAGTCATTTTTTTTTTTCTTTTTCAGAGTGAATTTTCCACATCTATCCCATGGGAACCAGAATGCAGGATGGGAGGCACAAATATCATGAGTGTATCACAAAACAAGGATGAGAAAGACCAATGCTACTTTCCCCCTTGACTCATTGAACCTATATATTTTAGCTATTGGTGAGCCAGCACCACGTACTGGGACACTGGAGAACAGTGTCCCAACTCTAAAGGCCATTGCCCCAGAGGTGGCCCCTCAACAGAGCTTTTAATATACCATTTAAGTCTTCAAGTATCTCCAGCTCATGCACACACCATCAGCTCTTCCATGGGACTAAGGCAAAGCTATGTGGGATCCCGCATTCTTTCAATCTATGATTGGTGATGCTGGCAGAGGCAAAGTAGAGATGATAAATCCATAGCTAGTGAATGTCAATTCCCACATGGATGATTGCTGCCCCATCTTCAACAAAAGGCTCCTGATGTAATTAATCTGCCACCAAGTGGCTAGCTAGTATCCTCACGGTGGCATTTTGAGGGCTCATTTTCAGTCTCTGCTGCAGTCATCAGTGGTCATAGGTAAGTAAGCCTTAGTGAGAAGGAGCCCGTGGTTTTGGCCTATGGACCATCTCCATTTCTGCCACATGGCTGCTCTGTGCATAGACCCACTGCATAGCACTCAGGTGGCCAAGGAAGGAGGCTGGCTGACATCTGTTGGTTGAGTCAGTCTACCTAGAGTTGTTGTATGCTTCCTCTGCTTTGGTGATCTTTTGTGTGTAAGAGTGTGAGACACAAAGTTCCACGTGTTTTGTTTCTATACCCACAGATTCATTCCCATGCTTCTTCTCCCTCCCCCAAACTCCGTTGTTTCTATTCTCTGATCATGCTCTTTCCAGGACCCTGAGGGATCATTATCATTGCTCAGGAATCTACATAGACTCATACCTCAGCACATTTATACCTCCATCCCAGGTGAACTACCAAGTATACTCAAAATCCCACCTACTGGGAGGAATCCTCTTCCTGCTGCACTTTGGGGTCACCCTGGGTAGGGCTGTAGTGCCACAGCTATTTTTTGTGAGTCACACTAACATTTCTGTGAACCGAGCCCGAGTTTAGTTGGTCGTAGGAAACCCTCAGGAGGCACAGGTGTAAGTGGAGGGAGAGCTGGTGCAGGAAATGGGAGGTGTCATCTGTCTCCCACCACACACATGCAGTTGCCTTGGCAATGACCGGAGAGAGATGTGTCAAGAGAACATGAGATGAGGCATTGAAAATGCCCTAGGTCGTCATTGGGTTTCCACTGTACTCACCCGGGGTCCAGTCTAGGACAGCTAGTAATTGTGGGTGGGGAGAAAGACAGACTGGAACTTTTATTCAGAGCCCACTGGACGCCTGGGCTTTTTACATATGTGCTAATATTTAATCCTCCCAACATTGCTATCAGGTATGTAGCATTATTTTCATTTTACAAATTGGGAAACTGAGGTTTAGAGGCGGAAAGTCACCTTGACTCATCAAGGACACCCTGTGAGTTCATGTTGAAGACAGTTTTAGTCCTGTACTAGGTTCATTCTGAAGAACCTGCAGAATGAGCATTGCTGCCTGTGACATGGTAGATTTTCTTTTTTAACTGTATGTTCCTGACCACAAATCCTCCCTGGGTTGGGGAGGACTTCGCTCTAGGTGTCTTTTATATCTTTGGTTTCTGGGTTTAACACCCATGATGAGCAAACTCATGCAGCACACACACCTCTGTGGCTCCCTTGTCCCAAGGCATCTGCTCTATCAATAGTATCTTCAATCCTTGGTCAAGAGTTTTCTCTGAGAATCACTAGCATCCCCTAGGCTCTGAATCTTTCGTCAAGTAGCAAAACTCACAACTTCAGGGTTGAGAGCTCAGTAGGAAGACCTCCAAGAGGTAACACGATCAAGGTCTTATTATTGGACACCCACCATGTGCCCAAGTGCTGTTCTAAGCACTTTACATACACTAGCTCATTTAATCATCTTATGATGAAGATGCAATTTTCATGCCCAATTTTCCCTTGAAAAGAACAAACGAACGAAACCCCCAGAAACCAAGTACAGAGATGTTCAGTGTCTTCTCTGAAGTCATGTACCTAGAAGGGGGAAGGAGATCCAAAACTGGAGCCTGCACATAACAATGATGCATATCACCTTACTTAGACTGCAGTTTGGAAAAAGATGGTAGGGTGCCAGGTTGGAGGCAGGGAGACCCATCAGTACTGATTGTGAAGAGCCAGATGGTGGCCTGGACAGAGCTGGAGAAGTCTAAAATGGAGAGAATCTAGAATATTGGAGAGTTATTGAGATGACAGGCTCTATAGGACCTGATGTCATAGCTAACTCTGTGGATGCCCTGTCCACTACCCTGGAGCCACCACTTTCTGGCTTCCTTCCAACTGCAGGATCTGTATCTCTTTGCCTGAGGGCTTTCACTGAGGCTGGGGAACCGCCTGTAGGTAAGACAGGATGTAAGTGCCAGGGAATTAATAGTAGCCTCCACTCCGAGAAGTGCCCTCCACCAACAAATGACGCTGTGACTCGGAGTTTCTCGATGTTTCTGCACCATTTCCTCAAGTTCCCACATGGAATTGAGCTTCAACTGCCCACAGCACAGATGGCTTGAGAAACGCATTCTTGGTTGATTTCCTTTCCAACCTACATCCCATCCCCACTCCTTCACCTCAGGCTTCCTGCACCTCCCAAATAACTACTTGTGTTTAAATCCTTGCCTCGGGGTTTGCTTCTGGGGGAACCCAAACTGGGACAGAGGCAGATGGTTATAGGGAGTGAAAGATCAGTAAGAGTCCAAAATAATCCAGTAGGACTGAGTGGCTTGTGTGCTGTTCTGTGAAACTGGGGACTCTGGGGTAGAAGTGCATTTGGGTGGGAAAAGGAGGGATAATGAGCTATATGTAGGACCCGGAGGGTCTGAGGTGCCTTTGGGACCTCTTGGAAGAGCCACTTCATGGGCAGTTGTCTCTGTGGGTCTAGTGCTCATGATAAAGTTGAGGTTGGAGAGGATCCAGGTTAGACTTCTCAGCCATGCCCATACACTTCATGACTCAACTCAAGGTATGGGCATGGCTGTCCCTGCACCATGTCCCGAATTATGTCTGATCTTCTCCCCAACTCCTACCCAAATGAAAGGACAGAACATGGGGGTACTTAGGTGGGTGGGAGCAGAGAAAGTGCTCATTAGAGGGAAGAGCAGTGCATTTATGTTGAGGGAACATTTATTGAAATTCTGTCAGAGGCTGCAAGCAAATTGCTGATACATTTCAAAAAAACATTTGGAAGATTTTTCTGGCCCTGCAGGGAGTGTTTTTTAATAAGTGATGTGGTCAGGATGTTGGTGTAATTTTTCTCAGCTGGGGCCATAGACATTCTGAGTTTGTTGGAGAAATCATTTGGGTTTCATAAAGGCCAATGTGGAGAGATCACCATGCCTCGTTTGCCCCTTACACTCTCAGAGCTAAATGTGACTTTGAGGATATCTGGCCCAAGATCCTATCTTGCAGATGCTGGGGTGCCTCTGGTGCATCAGGAGCTCATTTCTTCACAATGACACAATGTTAATGGTTCAATGGTTTTCATTGTTAGATAGTTCTTTCATTGAACTGAAATATGCCTCTTCATCACTTCTACTCATGGGTCCTAAATTCTCTCTCACCCTAGTTCCCCACTGACCCCTTCTCCTCCCTGCATACAGGGACCCTTGTAAAGAGCTAGAGGTAGTGGCTTTCAAGGGCTTATTTAGTTCTTCCCTTGTTTGGACTGAACTTGCTTTTGGTAGTTTTGTTCTCAAAGTTGAAGACTCAGGTCTTCCTAGGGGTTGTCAACCCAAAGTCAAGAACTCAGTCCAGAAAGTCTGACAACCTAGAATGTGCAGGTTGCCATATGGGCTGCTCAACTGTAGGGGAGCATCAAGAAACACAGTTGTTTGTTAGAGAGGTAGTTATGGAAAGAGAGAAAAAGAGAAGTGAAATCTATAAAATCAAAGGGAATAATTCCATGTCCACTCAGGCCAGAAGACTGGCAGCCATCTCTCATACTTCCTTCTCCTCCCCAAGTCCTGTTGCGTTTGCCTCCTCCTAAATACATCCCAAACTCACCCTGCTTGTCTCTGTCTCCCTGTTACCCTTTTATGTAGTCAACCATCATCTGGGTTATAATAGCCTCCCCACTGTTTTCCCCCCAAGGCCTTCTGGTCCATTCTTCACCCAGTGGCTGGAAGTATCTTCTTCAAAATCAAATTCAAATTCACCAGGTCTCTTCCCTATTTAGAATTCCCCCAGGGCTTCCCAATGTTATTAAGCCAAAAACCAACATTTTTTTGTTGGTCTTTCCTGTTGAGCTTTTCCTGTGGAGTTTTTCTCGGGCTGAGGGGCCACCATGACAAGACAGGTGCTATGATGGGTACGGGGAGACTTTAGAGCAAGGATCTGCTCAACACTGCTGACATTTTGGGACAGGTAATTCTTTGTTGTTGGGGTTGTCCTGTGCGTTGTAGGTTATTTGGAAATGTCCCCGGGCTCTACCCTTAGGTGCCATTAGCACTCATCCCCCCCAGTTGTGACAATCAAAAATATTTCTACTTATTACCACATGTTTCCCGGGGGGAAAATATCCCCCAGTTCAGGAATTTTGCTTTAGAGAGAGACTTGGACTTAATTCAATTCCAATCCCAACTTGTAATGTTTGGTTCTTCACTGAACCTTGCTGTGCCTCAGTCTCCTCTTCTATGAAATGGAGTCACTAATCAGAGTAACTACATGGAGATATGACCATCCAATCAGATAATTCGTGTGTAGCATGTGTGTAGGCATCTAAGTATAGCATATTGTGCCACACATGTAAGGGTTCAATAAATAAATGTCAGTTGTTTTCATTGCTGCTATCGCTGTTGGTATTCTCAGTAGTCCCACCCAGACAGAGCTTTGAGGAGGGGTTGATGTGGAAGACAAAAATTCTAGAGACATACAACACTACCCCCCTACCCATCTGTCCCCTTGAAAAACAGCAGCTTCTTCTCAGGCTGGGGAAGGAATCAACCTGTACATTTTTTTCTAGAAAGTCAGTTTCTTGAGGGAATGAGCATAAATGGTCTCTTCTCCTTTGGGACACAGTGGCCTTTTCCAGGGGATGGTTTAATCTTTTGGAGACAGATGAATATGAGCTGCAGTAATCCTGCAATGCTACCAGGAGGGTTGGGGAGAGGGAGGGAATTTCAATAAGGCTTGCGAGTCTCTTGGGGTGCTTCAACGATAGCACATTGTGCCACAAACTCCCCCCTGTGATACATTCCTGGAAATAAGAGCTCTGGCTGATCAGAGGGAACTTTCTGGGTGGAAAGGGGGAAGGTCAGGTCCATCCCAGGATCACATCCAGTTCTCCATAGCAGGCAGGTGTGCCGGATATGTCTGTTTGCCCCTCCCGATCCTCTGTCTGTCCTCCTCTTCACTGCTCTGTGTGCTGGGAGGCCAGCCTTAAGGACTGCATTGTGGCCCCTTGCGTTTTGGATTCCTATTGGATTCAGCCAATGGAAGGTAGCAGCAAGACACCCAAAGGTGGGGAAAGAGAGATCAGACTAACTTTCTGTTCCTTTCTCCCCAGACAAGCCCCTGCCAAACTTCTGACCCTGGGTTTTGGTAACTGCTTCCTTCTCTTTCCCACTCAGGCCTAGGAATGGTGACTCCAAAATACTGTGTTAACTCTTGTTGGTTTTCTTTAGCCTTGCCCTTGTCTTTGTAAATAAGAGACTTTATTAAACACATCTCAGTGACCATGTTTGCATATGCCACTGATGGGCCTCTGCTACAGCAGGTCTTCAAGGATCCCAGAGTGAAAAGAGTAAAATCCAGTCTTGGATTAGTTCTTCTATAGGCTCTGGGTTTTTAGGGACCATGTTTTGTTCATCTCTGCCTCTTCACTATGGCACCGGGCACAGAGCAGATGCTCAGTGAATGTCTTTTGGCTGGAATTAATGGGATTTACAGTAAATATAGAAAAGAGCAGTCAGGGCAGAGAGCTCCTCTTCCTTAAGCTTCTCAATACATGCTAATACCATGGACACTGCAGGGACATTTTGGTAAGTGGCAGGAGACATGGATGGTTGTTGTTCAGACAGAAATAAGGAAAAAAAGGTAAACTGTAATTTTTTTATTGGTAATTTCAATTTTGGGAGAAAGTAGGCAAAAACGGACCAGTCTGGATGGGTACAGGAAAAGCAGTGGTGAAAGTGGACAGATGTGAGGAATTTTTAGAAGGTAAAGGTTATTGGAAAGGGACTGGTAGAGAAAGACCAGTCAAGAATGATCCTTTGGAACTAGTTATCTTGTGACTTTCCTTATCTTTGTACCCTGAATGAAGATGCTAAACTCCAAATTTCAGACAACAATTCAGATCCCACTACTCATTCTGCCTCTAGGTGTTCTTCTCTGAAGGGTCCCATCCTTTATTTATCCTGTGACCCTAACTCCAATATTCTTCATTCAAAAAATATTTAATGAGCACCTTCTATGTGCAAGGTATCTATCTTAGGTGCTGAGATCTACAACAGTGAGCAAGTCAGACAAGATCCCCTCCCTCCTGGGTGCTAACATTCTAATGGGGAAGACAAAAAAAAACCCAAAAAACAAAAATCAAGTAATAAACAGACTAAAGAAGGTAATTACAGAAAGAAGTGCTATGAAAGCAGTAAATAAAGTAGGGCAATGTGACATAGGGGGATTTGGCACAGGAGTAGAGAACCCAATGGGCAGGTATATGGATTAGATTTGGAGAATTGTGGGGGGAGGTAAAGAATCTCCCTGGTCTTGAGCAAGATGCTGGAATCACTTGTCTAGACCCCATTTAGGCTCCCAGGCCATCATCTCAGTATGGGTAACAGAATGACATTACTTGCTTACCTCATGTTGGCCATAAAGCACCCTGCCTCTCTAGACGTTCCTTTTCTTCTTCTTCACCCCAACGCTGAAGTCTTCTTCCCAGAACTGGTCCACCTCAAGGTGGCCATCTCTTACCTTTGTTTCCAGGAACATCATAACTCTTACTTTTATTCTCCAAAGAATTTGGCAAGACTATCTGCTGGATCTCGAGTTTTCCTTGCTGTTCTTTCATGGTCAAAGGGATTAAAGAAAGCAGAGAAGGTGGGATTATTATAAATAGGCACTGGGAGGGCCCAGGAAGTCTTCCTGGCTGACAGAGCCCCCCAGTCATCTTATACAGTACCTAGAATTCCACTAGGAATTGGGCCCCTTCTTCAGGTCAATCACAGTTCTCTTCAAATGCAATTGTGGCAATGATAACCATTGCACATCAGTCTCAACCAGCAGGCAAACCTCTTTGTCATCCCTAACACAAGGAAATCAGCCAGTCTGGAAGTTAGATACTTGGAGATGGTAGAGAGGGCATGGACTTAGAGCCAGTAAGATTCACCTTTGATTCTTAGTTCTGCCATTTACCAGCTGTATGAACTTGAAAAGTTTCTTCATTTCCTTGAACCCAAGCTTCCCCTTTGTGAGGCTCAAGTACACCAACCTTGCAACATTATTTGAAGATTAAAGGCAGTATAAGTGAATTCCCAGGGCAGTGCTTGGGCCAAGGTTTGGGCCATAGTGCTCAAAGAATTCCCTTCTTTTTCTTCCCTTGAACTCTGTCTCGTGCTCTGTCCTGTCTACTTGTTCCAAGCTCTTACTCTACTTTTGGTCTTGTGTGGATATGAAGTGAGTCTTGGCTAAGACATGGCCTGTAGCAACTTCTCCTTGCAAAGGGTGCCAAATGTCGGTCCCTCTGTAATAAAACTTTCTTTCCCCTTTGGGCTTGGAGGAGGGCTGGACAGTCTGATTGTGCCCGTCCCTTCATGATTAAGGTCTGCAATCAGCCCAGCTGCTTGATGGAATCTGAGCTGGCTGATTAGCAGGGCACACTCTGGCCTCAGGTTAATGGATGATCTCACACTGTGGCTGCAGAGTAATTACCAGTTAAAAGGTCTGAGGCCAGGTCTCTGCGGTCTTGGGGAGGTCTGGGCCCATTTAATTGCAGAATCAGGAAAATAATCTTATATCATTAGCCAGCAGCAGATAGTTAAGGTGGGGTCCAGGACCCCATGAATGTGACCCCAGAGCTCTGGGCTCATTCTCAAACCAGATGGACTTTATGTGTCTTGAGGGAGACAGCCCAGGGATGTGGCAAGGGATGAGGTCAACACAGATGCTCTCTTCACCTTCCTTGTGGTTTGTATCCCTGGTTGGTCAGTGATTCTCCTTCTAGTTCTCTGCACAGGCTGTTCTTGACCATTGATTGTCTCTAGAAGTAGTTACCAAACATTGATCATGTGCCAAGTGAGGATGCCAGCTGTAGGAATAAGACGCTATCCCCAAATTCAAGGAGCTCATGGTCTTGTGAGGGTGTCAGGCTAAGAAATTAACTGCTGGAACAATGCTGTGGGAGATGGAAACAGGAGCTAGAGCCTTTAACCTAGATGGCAAGTTAGAGATGCTTCCTGGATTGCCTCCTTCAAGCACTGCAGGTGGAGACAGGCAGAAGTCACACCCCAGGCTATGTGAACAGTCCAGAAGAGAGGGGGCATGAGGCATATTTGTGGTTGGAAGTGATAAGGGCTCAGGGCCTGAGACATTGCTGGGCGAGTGAGGGTGTGAATGGATGTATGAATGAGAACTAGGGATTAGGGCTATCACTGGATGGGGGAACCGAGTTGATTGGTTTAGTGATTAAATGAATGACTATCTGGAGGAGGGGCGAGGAAGTGAGTGAATGAAGGAGCGTGTTCAGGCTTTGCTCTGATGTCACTGCTTCAGGAAGAGCTAATCTTATTCATCTTACCGAACACTGAGTTTTCTCCATTCCCACCCCACATTCTCAATCGCTCCTCCCTCCTCTGCTTAATTTTTTCCCCATAGCATGCAATAGCCTCTGAATAGATAGAACTTCCCAATTTAGTATATGTATGGTTGATTGCCTCTGTCTCCTCTCTTATCAACCAGGGTGGGGATTTTTTGTTTCTGGTCACATATGTAGTCCTAGTACCATGCCCTGGTATGTAGTAGGGACTCAGTAAATGCTTGTGGAATGAATGAACTACATGAGAAGTGAGGGTGAGGTAGGGGGAGAGGATGTCCAGAGCCTGAGCTTCTGGGCCCCATTCTCAAGGTCCCCACAGCCACACTTCAGTGAATGGATGTGCCCTTCTTTCTAGATCTTTCTTTCCAGAACTCAAAAGCCTTGGCCTTTGCTCAGATATGCAGTCCTGGGTCTGCTGGGCACCATGGTGGGGCTGGTCCTGCCAGCTGGTGGTGTTAGTTCCTGGAAGAAGGGAGGGAGGAGAGGAAAGGAGGCAGCGGGAAGGCATGAGCTGCGGGTGAAAGCAATTCTGTCTCCTCCAGCAAGCTCAGCAGTGGCCACTTGTCAGAAGAACCGGCAGGAGAAAAAATGACAAAAAAAATCAGGTCCAATTTATCACCTTGAAATCGTGTTGAACAAGCTACTGGAGCTACTTGGTTTTGAAGAACTCCCCCCTTTCCCCCCCTGTATAGAACAAACACCACTAAATGCCTCTCCGCCCGCACAGCTGAGTGTTGCCAACGTTGCTGCCAATTATAGGGCTCCCTGCCGTGGGGTTGATCCATGGTGGCTGTCAAGGGGGGCTGGAGGAGGGAATGGAATCATTAAAATGGGAGAACAAAGGAGGCAGGACAAGTTGAAAAGGGATTAAGGCACAGGGAGAAAGCCTGCCTATTTGGGGCATTTATGTCCAGGGTTGAACTGGACATCTCCGGTAGAATTTACCTCTGGCCCAGGCAAAAGATAATGGTTGGATGTATGCTGGACATAGGGTACACCTTTACAGAAGGCTTTCAGGGCACCCCAGATAGCTCCATATCTACTGAGCCCCTTCTCTCTCAGTTCCTCAGCTTACAGGGAATGTTTGAAATGGTTCCTAGACCCTGTGTATCCAAGTCTTGCCTTAACTCAATGCTTCAACCTGTTCTTCTGCAGTTCCCTAAATATTCCCGATGACCACTGCTTGCATGCCTCTTGTGACAGAGAGCTTTCTCCCTCCTGCGGCACACTTCGTCCTTCTTGGTATAACCCCGACTCTCACAGAGTCCTTTATGATGGCAGCGATGATACAGAGTCTGAGTTCACTGAGCATTTACTACATACTAGGTACTATTTTAGGAGCTTTATAGGTATTGGTTCACTTACCCTATTCAGCTCTGTCTTACCCCACCCTCCTCTCTGCTTTCCACTCCCAGCCTCTGACTCCTCCTTTTCAGTGCCTTTTCACAGTCTGTTCCCTCTGTTGGGAGCACTGCCCCTACCTCCCAGAGTGTTGTGAGCTGAGACAGGATCATGAATATCGAAGACCTAGTGCCTTGCTGTCCATAGTAAGGGCCCAGCAGATGACAGCTGTTGTTACTGTCCACCCCCAGGATGAGCTTCTGCTGGCTATGAAACATAGTATTTGCCTTCTCAGAGGTCCACAGCTGTTAAATTTCTTTTACTTTCCACTTGGATGCTTATTCTGTACCTCTCAAGGTCTTCAGAGTATCCAAGATCTATGGGGTGTGGTTAGAAAGTGTTATCGCTGCTTGGCTTAATTAAAGGACAACATTATAATTTTATTTGTCCTTAACCACAATCACTACCACCTCCAACATATCATCATCACTATCACCATCACCACTTCCATCTTTATCATCATCATCATCATCATCACCATCACTTCCATCATTACCATCATCATCACCACCTCCATTCTCCTCCTCCTCCTCCTCATCACCACCTCCAACCTCATCACCATCACCTCTGTCATTACCATCATCATCACCACCTCCATCCTCCTCCTCCTCACCACCACCTCCATCATCATCACCATCACCTCCATCATTACCATCATCATCATCATCATCACCATCACTTCCATCATTATCATCATCACCACCACCTCCAACCTCATCACCATCACCTCATCATTACCATCATCATCATCACCATCATCCTCCTCCTCCTCCTCACCACCATCTCCAACCTCATCACCATCACCTCCGTCATTACCATCATCATCATCACCATCATCTTCCCCTTCCTCATCACCACCACCTCCATGGTCATTACCATCACCTCCATCGTTATTATCATCACCACCACCACCATGATCCTCCTCCTCCTCACCACCACCTCCAACCTCATCACCATCACCTCCATCATTACCATCATCATCATCATCACCACCACCTCCATTGTCATTACCATCACTTCCATCATTACCATCATCATCATCATCACCACCACCTCCATCTTCCCCCTCCTCATCACCACCACCTCCATCGTCATTACCATCACCTCCATCATTATCATCATCATCACCACCACCTCCATCATTACCATCATTATCACCTTCATCAGCATTAAAGATAAGTATCTTTTGTGCAACACATTTTGTGCCAGGCTTTCTATTAGTTGCTTTACATCTGTTTTCTCTAATCTTCCAAATAACCTGTCCAGTTGAGGAGACGAAGACTTAGAGAAACAGAACAGCTCACCTAAATTTGCAAAGCTACTAAGCGCCCCAGTCAGGATTTGAATCCGTGTTTATCTAATTCAGCCTGGGTGCTTTTTATCAGGCCACTCACTTGTCCATGCATCCTTAGTTTCCTGTTTCTTCTGCCAGTCTCTATGACATCCTGACTATACATTTGAGCATGATACATTCAGGATAACTGTAACAAATCCAGGCTTAATGTAGGGCTGGCTTCTACAGAGCTTGAAGTTATCTCTTACTTTTAAATCTTTTTTATATAAACTCCTCCTCACCTTATTTCTTCCATCATTAGGGCTTAGACTATTGGCTTTGGGATCAAAATGCAAACATTTTGCATCAAGTTTTACATATCCTTTGTGGTCCAGCTTCCAGACCTTACCTCACTCCATACTGTCCCTCTATTCCCCAAGCTGGAGCCCCCTGAGCTCCATCTGTGACTTCATCCTACCACCTGGGCTAGGACTGTCCCTGACATGAGCCCCCTCCCCAACCCTTCCACTTCCATTTTGGCTCAGATCTGAGGAATGTTTTCTATGCCAAGTAATGTTTCCATCTTTTTGCCTCCTGTTTACCCAAGCCCTTCAGTCTTGCTACTGCTGGGCTTTAGGACCTTTCTTCTCTACCCCAAGACATATTGAGTGGGACTAGGACTAAGCTGAAAGGTCTTAAAAGTTTTCCTAACTTCAACCCATTGTGTAGAATTGGCCTCATTCTCCTTTGTGACACAGGATTCTGTGCAGGTTCCATCCTGAACCCACATCTCCACTGCCTTTATTTCGCTGACTCCCTCTCCAGACATTGAAATGAGGCAATTTCAAGTTGACTCCTTCTGGTCCCTCCTTAGTCAGAGGTTGAGATTTTTCTTTCAGGTTATGTATCATTCCATGAGATTTCCCAGGCCTCCACCCTCTGCTTTGGGGATCCCGCAGGTGTCAAAGACCCTGCCATGGTTTTCATGGGGTGGACAAATCATGAGCATTGTTTGTGGGGCACAGACCAACCCAATTGCAAGCTGGGTGAACAATGGTTGATGGGGTTGACTTCTGGCCTGCGGGGTCCCCTTGAGTCAGTTTGTGTTCCTGTATACCCTGGCACTTTAGTATCACAACCTTTTCTTTTCCTAAGCAAATCTCCCCTCCATCCTTTCTGGTCCTCATCGTGGTTTCCCAAGTTTTTTTTTTTT
Source organism: Meles meles (assembly GCF_922984935.1). Lineage (NCBI taxonomy): Eukaryota > Metazoa > Chordata > Mammalia > Carnivora > Mustelidae > Meles > Meles meles. The sequence continues at coordinate 14,421,915 of NC_060076.1, forward strand.
TTTATTTCTCTTTCTTCATTCTTCTGTCACTTATGTGATCTCTGCAATCAGAAAATCTAGCTCTGCTGCTGTACATCTGACTCCCTTTGCATTTGACAGTGTTCACAGCAACCTTTGTTTTATATTCTGCAAAAGATGACTTATACCTACATGTACAGCCTGGGGAATGGGGTAGAGGACAGATACTTTGGGTCCAACGGGGAGAATTCAGTGATTCTAGAATCTGAGAGAAAACCCTTAGGTTAATACTTAAAAGCATTCCCTACCACACTGTATTTTCCATAAGAATAAGGATTTGGTCTCATTTATCTTTCTCTCCATAGTACTTAACCTGGTGTAAGGCCCACAACAGGTTCTCAATGAATGCCATGAACAATGGAATGAATGGTGGATCCAGTTTTCTGGAGCTGACCTCCATCAGCCACTATTTCTGGATATTGCTGCTGGACACCTGGGACCATGCTGACTCTCCTAAGGAAGCTGAGGCTCAGAAAGTCTAAGTATTTCCACCAAATCACCTGAGTAGCCACTTGAGTTATAGGTGGTAGAGCCTGGATGTGAACCCTGGTCTTCTTGGCTGACATTCCTTCTATTCAACATTAATCTCCCATTTCCCCCAAAGCTATGAGAACTACTCCAGGTCTTCTTTCAGTAAGTTAGTCTTATACTTCTTTTGTATCCCTACATGGACACTTGTTGGCTATAATTCTTTATGGAATTACTTAACCTCTTTGTATCTCAGTTTACTCACCTATAAAATGGGGAAAATATTAGTATCAACCTAAGACTTATTGTGAATTATTACATAATTTAACATGTATGTAAAGCTCTTAATTACAAAACTCGAACATAATAGCATTATAGAAGCACTGTATAAGTGTTAGCCATTACCATCGTCAACATTATTATTATTGTTAATCATGGAATAAGAGTGTATTTTAATGTTCTACTCATTCTTCAAGAACCTACTCAAGGGGAACCACTTCTGTAAAGCCACCATCACTCCCCTCCTCTGGTCCGAATCAATCTCTCTTTCTCCTTCCTCCTATAGTCCTTGGTCTGTTTTGTCTTTTGTGGACTTTCAATGTGTGTCTTTTATTGGCCTGAGCAGTCAAATAGCAAGTATATCTTGCTCATCCCAGGGATCCAGCATAGGCAATGAGTGCCTCGTAAATGCACAGTGAATTGTCGAGGGTCAGGAGGAATTATCTCCATTCATCAAACTGTGGGGGATCCTTGAGCTTTCTCCAGAAGAGTGAGGGTTAAGTGAGCCGTTCCCAGAAGATGCTGGATGGTGGGCTTGTGGCTCCAGGAAAGCCTACTTCTGCCTCCGCTTCCAAGCATTCATCATCGCTCCTGCCTCCTGTCTAATGAGCACCCAAAGTGATTTTCTATTGCTTGTAATTCACCAAAATTGTTCTAACATTTGGAAGGGCCCGGAAATTGACAGCCTAATACTCCAGCTTGCCTGTCTGTCTTGATGACTTGTCGAAGGATGAGCTGATTGCTTCTCCTGCAACAATTATCTTGGAGCTTCAGACAACATCAGAGGCAATAAACAATTGGAAAGGCTAGAGATGGGAAATGGAGGAAAGAAGGCAGGGAGGGAATATGGGAAAATTTGGGAGAGCAGCTGCACTTGAGGTGAGCTGGAGGCTGTCCTAAACTTGGGACGGGAATGGTGGGAGAAACTGCTTCCTGTGGTCACCTCTCCTAGTTCTCAGAAAGTCTCAAGGACTGTTGGAACCTGAAGTGGCATGAGAGAGCAAGTTTGGCCCTTTTGAGAATTCACTGGGGCCTTCTCGAATTTCCTGACCCCACTTCTCATTTGGTAGTTGGAGAAACCAAGACCTGAGTGGGGGAAGGTATTGGTTTTGCAGAGTGAATGACCAAGGTTTGAATTCATATATATTGTCAAATCTAAAATGGGCTTACAAACATCTTGGCATTGCTGGGAACATTATACACAGTGTAAGTAAACTCTTGGCCCAGCAAAGTGCATGTACTAGGAAGGGGTGGTTCCACTTAAACACAGGGCTGATGACAGGACCATGTGCTTTGGTGCCAGGTACAAGGAGGGACACAAGAAGAGAAGGCACATGGGAGTAACAAGGACTCTCACCTGTGGGCCATGTCCTGCCCAGGGCAAGGGTAGTGGCTCCGATTTTTCCCTGCTCCAGTGAAGGTCAGTCTGCCACATCAGCCTGGGGTCCTATCTCTTCCTGAGCTCTCAAAGGACCCCACTAATTCTTTTTCTGTCTTTATCCAGTATCACAGTTTCCTATGTGCAGAGTTGGTCCCTTGGGCCTACAAATAGGCCTTTATGTCACCGTCAGCTTTCTGTACTGATTCTCTGCCTCCCTTTGAAACAGACTTCTCTGGAAGAGTCCTTGGCACTCTAACCTTCCTCTGCTCTTGTTCTCTCCTTGATCCACTCCAATCAAGCTTCCTCCCACCTCCTTTCACTGGCTTGCTCATATCAAGGTCACCAAGGACCAGTCTTGCCAAAGTCAAGGCCATCTCCAGGCATTACAACGCTGGGTTCTCCGCAGAACTGAACATTGTCACTTCTTAATTCTCGAAACACATCCTCTTATACCCACTTCCCCGGCCTTCTGTCTACCCTCCCTGGCCACTCCCTGAGGCTTCTTTACTGGCTCCAAGGACTTCTCAGTGCCGGGGGACCCCAGGACCCATCCTCAGCTGCTTCTCTTGTCCAGTTGCACGTGCTCTGTGTATGATCTCATCAAATGCTGTCTTTTACATGCTGAAAAGACTCTTGATTTTCTATCTGATTTTATATTTTAAGCCTGAGCTTCTACAATGAACTTTGAACCTTTATAGTCAAGTATCTGCTTGAATGCTTGAACGTGTCCACTGGACTTTATTCCTGTCTCAAAACCTTTGCATTGCTTGTATCCTCTGTCTAGTTGTTACCTTGTCTTTCAGATATTAACTCAAATGGCACTCCTTAGTGATCCCTTTGCCAACCATTCTGGCTAAACACTAGCCACTCAGATTCACAGGAATTCTCTGTTAACTGATAATATCTTCTTCATAACATGGATCGATATCTGAAATTTTCTTTCCCTCCCTCCTTCTCTCCATTCTCCTTCCTTCTTCCCTTCTTCCTTGTTTGCTATTTCACCCCACTAGAAACTAAGCACATAAAGGACAAGGATCCTGACTATCTTGTCTACAATTGCATCCTTTGGGTCTAGAACAGTGACTGGCATATAGAAGGAATGTCATGGTATTTGCTACCTGGCAGATACTCTGATATTCTTAAGCCCAATTTCTAGAGGGAACTAGATGAGGCCTGGTAGCCCACATGTCTGACAAACACCAGCCTACCCCCTAACCACCAACACAATTACTCAGAGGCCCCAAGAGATCAAGCTACAGAGTCAGGGAGATGGGGTCTTAAGTTCTGACTCTGCCACTTCCAGCTGGATGAACTCAAGAGGGTCACTTGATCTCTCTGGACTTTGGTTTCTCAAACATAAAATGAGCTTCTCAGTACACAGTAGGTAGTAATGTCCACTTAAAGCCACAGCATCCAGAATGGGATGATTTGCCAAATCAGGATGAAACGGAGTAGAGCTATCACTTCCATCAATCTGAACGCTCTCTTTGTGCCACAGCTCCACAAACACACTCTTCTTTTCTTTTGGCTGTCACACTAAACATCTGATAATTCCATTTTTGTAGGAACCAAGGGGACATATTTCTACCCCGCAGTATCATTTCAGTTTGGGCTCAGGGAGGTTGGAACTTCTGCTCTGGAGTCTTCTCCCCTTTGGGGAACCACCAGCAGCCATGCTCCCTCCTCCTCTTGGAGACCTTCCTCGAAAACACTTTATGGAAAGGCCATGACCCTCCATGTGTTGGCACCCACCACATCCATGACATGGGAGAGGAAGTATCCATTCTGAGTGCAGATGGTAAGCCAGCCCCCAGTTCACTCTCCAGTCTGTGATGAGGGAGAAGCAGATGGATTTCCTCTTTCCTTGTGGCTGTTGGGGCAGGCCAAGTCGAGGAAAAAAAGCTGCTTCTAGCTTCTTGGCCTCAGCCACCTTCCTGAACTCAACTTGAACACAGAAGCCCTGCTTTGAGGGTTATTAACTTTTCTGTTAGTACGGTTTGCTTGATTCTTCATTGGGATACTTTGTGGATAGTTTCAGGAAACCTCAGGGTGGAAGGGTAGTGGAATGGAATTTGAACACCCAAATCCCACCTTATATGAAACATGTCCCTTACATGTTTATTAAGAACCTACAGCTAAAAGGGGAGTGTCATCATGCTGGGCATTTGACATATAATTTTGTAAAAAACTCTGACTTCATTCGGAAAGGGACATTATTTTTTTCCATTGTAGAGATGTAAAAACCAGGGCCTGGAAAGTTTACATTTCTTTCCCAAAGTCATCCAGCTACTAAAAGGCAAAATCAGGATTTGAGCTCAGTACGTCTGGGTCCCAAGGCTGCAAACTTTGACCACACCATGACTTCCCATTATTAGTCACCACCGCCTTTATGTGCACTAAGCTATACCTAATGTTGTGCCTTTAACATTTGTAATTATGTAGATTCCAGTCAGGGCAGCACTCAGAGTAAAATTACCAGTGTTTCTGACTTGAGTTAATATAATTATGACTTCTAAAAAAGAGTCATTATTAAACTCTCAGCTCCTCAAAGGTAGATAAAATTCCTTAACCATGTTTATTTCTGTATTCCTCTAGTCAGGGGCTTGGACATCATAGGTATATATATATATATATATTTAAAGATTTCATTTATTTATTTGACAGAGAGAGAGATCACAAGTAGACAGAGAGGCAGGCAGAGAGAGAGAGAGAGGGAGAAGCAGGCTCCCTGCTGAGAGGGCTTGATCCCAGGACCCTGAGATCATGACCTGAGCCGATGGCAGAGGTTTAACCCACTGAGCTACCCAGGCGCCCCCATCATATGTATATTTAGCTATCGCTGCAGTAATATGGTGTAACAAACAGCCCTAGAGGTCAGTAGCTTATAACAATAAGTGTTTTTCAGCTTACCAGCTTGTGGGTCAACTGTGGTTTAGCCGATCTTGGCCAGGTTTTGCTGGGTAACTCTTCCAAGTGATGGCTGGCTGGGCTTGGCTCTACACCTTGGGTTTTTTGGGGGGGCTGAAGGACAGCAGCTGCTGGAGAAGCTGTCTCATGACAGATCACTAGAGTACAAGGCCCAGGCAACTCACATGTAATGCTTGTGCTCCCATCATATCTGCTGACATTCTATTGGCCAAAGCAAGTCACAGGGCCCAGCCCAGCATCAGCTGGTGGGGAAGGATATCCCACTCCCCATGGGAAGGGAAAGAGGGTGAACATTTACTGAACAGTGGCCTGCACAATGACCTAGACCTTCAAGAAAGGTTGACCTAAGCATTGGTGGCTCTCTTTGGTTAAAGGGCATGTCCATTCCTGGCCCAGGAGTCCTGTGACTAGTTTCTCTGATTCTTGAGAATCTGAGGATTCAAGGTCAGGAGTCACCGAGCATGTCTGTCTCAAAGGACCCTGTCAGGACTGCATTCCAGCATCCAGTCGAGGTGCTCTGTGAGTGTCCTGCATGTGTCTGTGGGATGGCCCAGGCGAGAAGAATGTAGGTTCTAGAGTCAGGTGGACTGAATTACCCACACAAACGAGAATCTAGATTTTCCTGAGATATTTAAGGGTCTCATAGCCTGGCCCCCTGCCCCTGACCTCACCTCCCCTTCCCTTCTCCCCCTGGCTCCCTCTGCCTAGACTTCTGGTAGGTCCTGGGACACTGTAAGTGCCTTCCTGCTTTGGCATTCTGTTTACTGTTCTGTTTGTTCTTTTTGTCCTGAGGCAGTCGCGTGGCTGTTTTCTTCTTCTCGTCCCATTCCAGTTCAGATGTCACCTGTTGCACAGAGGTCTTTCCTAACCAGCAGACTTTTTAGAAAATTTTATTTATTTGAGAGAGAAAAAGAGGGAGAAGGAAAGCATTAGCAAAGAGAGATGAAGAGGGACAAGCAGACTCCCTGCTGGGTAGGAAGCTCATCGTGGGACTTGATCTCAGGACCCCAAGATTGTGACCGGAGCAGAAGGCAGGTGCTTAACTGATGGAACCACCCAGGTACCCCCCTACCCAACCGATTTAAAAATGTACCACCATCACTCTCGTATCACCTGGACTTGTTTTCTTTCTTGCCTTTGTCATTGCCTAAAATAATCTTATTTGTCTTCTTGTTTATTATCTGTTTTCCCTTCTAGAACATACCAGCCGTGGGGGAAGGACGGAATCTGATTCAGACCTGCTTCGAGTTGAGAACTGTGCCTCCCCCATTGAGGGCGCTGAGTACGGATCTGTTGAATGAATGAATGAACGCACCAGTTAGCTGGATGACCTTACGCAAGTGACTCTGAGAATTCAGGTTTCTTTTTCTGCAAAACTGGGACCACTAATGTGGGTGTTGGTCATCGGCAGGGTCTGTGGTAATGTATACACAATGTTAAGCATGGCACCAGGTATACAGTCGGTGCTAAAAAATGGAAGGTTCGCCACAGGTATTATCATCTGAACCCAGAACTTTCTCTACTACCTGTTCCAGCCCTGAGCTCTTCCCTCCTCCCTGTGCTTCCTTGTCTGTCCCCTGGAAGGCCCCAGATCCCCACCCTCAAGGAGGCGAGGAGGCCAAGAACATGGCTGTGGCAATGAAAGGAAATGAGATTGGAAAGGATACTTAATTCTAAAGGATTGTCCCCAAACCCAGAAACGACACGTTAAATCAGAGTCCTTCCCATAACTCATAGTCTATCTCCATGGAAATGGGCACCATATGGAGTTAATTAGTAGAACAACAAAACAATCAATTAGTTCCTTAATTAGTTTTACTAAGAAATGATAACAAACAAACACAAACACTTTATTCCAACTAATGCCTGAGCCGCAGTGATAGCTTAATGGCCTTGGGAAGCCAGCTCAGGCTCTGGGCCTCTGCGAATGGAGATTTATTCCCACGATATTGACAGGTTCCCTGGTCTCTGTCCAGCTTGTGCGTTTCATCTTTATGATCAATTATTTACAATATCTGAACACAGCTGAGGGGTCGTCTGGGAGCTTTTCTTTCCAGATAGGGGAGAAAATGCAGTAACTCAAATCATATGAAGTCACCAGACTCTGGAATGATCATTCCCTGAATCATTTATTTGACAAACATTTATTGGGCATCTTCTAGGTGCCAGGCACAGCGCTGGGCATGGGGCAGAGATGCGGGAAAAAAAAAGCAATTGGCCCAGGGGCTCAGGCAGATCAGAAACAAGAGTGAGTGCAGTTACCACCCTTCTGGTTCAGTGCTGGGTGGCGGGGGGGTGGGGTGGGGGGGTGGGGGGGTTGGGGGACGATGGGGGATGGGAGGTGCACACACAGAGCCCAGGGCTGGAACTGGGGCTGCGGGAGGGCAGGGCAGGGATCTGGAAAGTCTTTAAGGAAGAGGTAGGTGGTCGTGGAGCCTCTAGGGGTGAGTGAAATGAACCCAGTAAAATGTCTGGGTTCAAATCCCAGCTATACAAAGTATGTTTCTGAGACCTCTACCTGCTTGTTTAATCCTTTTCAGTTTTCGTCTCTGTAAATAATAATAATGATGATGATAATAGTCAGCAACCTCACTGGGTTATTGTGAGGCTTCAATGTGCTCACATAGGACAATACTTAAAAATTTTCACTCATATAGACAGGAGTACACGTGTTTTTACTATTATTAGTTTCTCATGTAGCTTTAGGATTGGTAGGAAAGCTTTTCCTGTGAGCCATTAGTTCCTTGGTGAGCACAACCCATTTCCTTTCTCTTTTTGCTTGTTCCTCCCAGGTCCAGCTAACTGGAGGGAGAGAATAAGAGCAAGCATCTTTTTTCGGTTCTCAGCATCTGCAATTAAACAAAGGAAACCACTACAATCACTGTCCTTCTCCACCTGGGGAAGGGTGAGCCTTTAGCCAGACCCTCGGTTTTCTCCCAGTTTGAAGAAAATAATTTTACCCTCTCACTTCCAATCAATATCTTAGCTGGGCCTATTGTGAGCTGATAATTTAAATACAATTGTCTCCTTAGTAACCATCCTTTTAAGAGCCTGCCTTCCTGCCTTTGAAAGAACTTGCAGTCACAAAATTCACAGTTTCAGCCAGAAACTTTTTTTTTTTTTCCTACAGGAACTAGCATCCTTTCCAAAATAAACTCTTTAGAAACTGGAACAGCATTTCAAAAGTAAAAGTTAAAAAAAAAAAATTCCCCTAATTACATAGGTAGTTGAATAAGATTGTAAACAAGGGTGGAAGAGGTTTTATACCATCTCCACTCTTAAGTATAGGATGGTGTGTATGGGGCCCATAGCAAGAGGGCAGGTGGAGATCAGGGGTAGAGATGACTTAGTGTGATTTCCATCTTCTCCTGCCCCAATTTATGTCAGGGATTTAGCAGCTGCACCAGAGGGCACATGGCTTCTAGGCCTAGAAGCTGAGCTGGGATTCAAGCCCTGTCCTCTGTCTCCAAGCCCACCAAAATGCAGTCCCTGAGATTTCCTGGAGGCATTGTACAACTATAAAGAGCCTAGGGTTTTGAGATCAGGGAAACCCACATTTGAGCTTCTGGGTATAGTGATCACTTGTCCCAGTTCGCCAACACGGGAGGGGGTTTCTGGGACATGATACTTGCAATGCCCAAAGCCTTGGGCGAGCCTGGACAAGTAGGTCACCTTACTGCTAGGCTGATCTTTAAGTGATTTGGGGAAGATTTGGGCCTCAATTTTCTCACCTGGGGCCAATAATAGTAGTTCATCCATGTGGGGTAGGCATAGTGAGGATAAAATAAAATGACCACAGTGAATATTAGTTTCCTTCCTTCCTCTCCTGACTCATTCTGTCCCACAAGAAGCTCTTGAATTTCTTTAGCTAGAAAAAGCTGTACTCAGCTTCCAAAGTGAGAATGATGATTCTTCCCCAGGTTGGCCCCAATGGGGGGAGCCAGAGGAATGAGATCTTTATTCCAGAAGGTCCCATGCTCAGAGATACAGTCCTTGGAGACTCCCCCAAATGCCACCCACAATGTGAGAAATCAAAATTAGCTTCTTGGCTGCTTTTGGCAGCTGTGATTAATCATTTCGTAACGAGACAGCCGAAGCACAACTATTTATTTGCATTGGATCAGGAAGATTACGGAATATAACATTTTCATAAATTTGTTAGGATTCTAGATATACGTTAGTGTGATGAATAGTTTGGGGTGCGATAGATGTTTTCGTTTCAATAAAGTTATTTTGGGGACATATTTACATGATGAAATAACCTATTATTTATCCAACTGCATTTTTATGAACTAATTTTTCTTTTTGTGCCGACTTGCAATGGTGATTCATTACTTTCTGCCCTTCAATTTTTCTTTCCTTATAAATGGTTTCTTGTTTATTATTTTAAAGTGTATGTCTCCCTTCAGATCCATCGACCAGTTTTGCATAGGATCTTTGCTCTAAAGCAAACTGCCTTCAAGAGCCCAGGGAATTCAAATTAAATGAGTCAGTTTATTCTAATTGTGTCTGGGGTTTGCCATTTACTGGGTCTGGTCTTGGGCCAGTCACTTTCTTTCCATGAGACTCAGTCTCCTGACTTGGAGGGACTTGGGCACACAATAAGGGCTCAATTAATACTTGCTGAAGGGATGCATGAGGTGCTAGTGAAGGCATCTGTGTGGCTGTGGGAAAGGTTCAGGTTACGAGGGTCATCTCCAGGCACGTTTCTTTTGGTGGCAGTTGTTTCTGTCTCCCAGAGGAATGTACATGGAAACCTCTCTTTTTGTACCAGTCTGCCATTTTTTCATCAACAATAAGAAAAGACTAGGGGCGCCTGGGTGGCTCAGTGGGTTAAAGCCTCTGCCTTCAGCTCAGGTCATGATCCCAGGGTCCTGGGATCGAGCCCCGCATCGGGCTCTCTGCTCCGCAGGGAGCCTGCTTCCTCCTCTCTCTCTGCCTGCCTCTCTGCCTACTTGTGATTTCTCTCTGTCAAATAAATAAAATATTTAAAAAGAAAAAAAAAAGAAAAAGAGAAGGCTAAGTATTCCTCGAAGGCTTTGGACATCTGGAAAAAAATGAAGTAGATGGAGGTTGTAATGATATGATTAGGAAAATGGCTATCAAGATAATTCAGAAGGAAACGTAGATGCAAGAACCACTAAGCACAAGGAGTTCCAGGTTCCCTCTGCATTGCTGTGTGACCTTGAGCAAACCATGCCCCTCTCTGGGTCTCCGCTTCATCATCTGTGTGACAAGAAAGTTGGGTAAGGTGGTCTTGGGTTTTCTATAGTTTCAAGAGTTTACTCCAGTGTTTCTCAAACTGGGGTCATGAAGCTTGGGGGTCTGCAAACATGTTCCTGAGGCTCTTTGAGTTATGAGAATTTATTATTATTATTTTGCTTTCATTTCCTTCTTTATTTTTACAGGCTTTATAGCCAAAGCTTCTCTAGCAGTGCTAATTCATCATTGAAAGACATTTTCATAGAATAAGACTTCATTTTATGAACTTGATGTTTTTCAAAGTTGGGTCAGAGGATCTGGAGGAACTGGGGTGGCCTGCGGAAAGCATTTCCCTTTAAAGAGGATTTATACATTATTCAAATTCTAGAAATAGTGGTTAGCATATATATATATATATATATATATATATATATATACACACACACATCAACACAGAGTTGTCAAATCACAAGAAGGAAAGATGAAAAACTTGATTCATGAAATTACCAAGAAAGAGAATAAAATACAACAGAGCAGGTAGTAGTGGGGTGTTGGTGGGTCTGTGTGTCATTTTTAGTGGTAGAAAGAGGCAGGGGATATTTTAAGTCATTCCTTCCTTCCTTCCTTCATTCATTCATTCAACAAATCCTCATTGGGTATTTACTACGTGTTCAGCACCCACAAAGGACAGACATAGAGGAGACGGTAAAATTATTCAGTCCCTGACTTCCAGATGGTCATGGTTTAGTGGGGTAGTTGGACACGTAAAGTGGGTCTTGTGGTCCAGTGTGATGAGGGCAGTGTTAGAACAAACATGGCTGCCATGGAGTCCAGAGGAAGGTGGCTTGGATGTGTGGTGAGAGTAGGGACAGTGAGCTGAGCCATGAAAGGAGAGTAAGAACTTTCAGATAGAGAAAATGTGGGAGATGAAGCTGAAGGCAGAACACACTGGTTGTGCAAAGGGTGATAATGAGAGAGAAATACTGACGGAGAAGAGTTGCTGTTCTGTCTGCGGTATGAGGGCTGCAGCGGGGACATCTATAAGCCCAAATCTTGAAGGGCCATGTGGTTTTCCTCCTAAGGAAGGAGTTTGGTTTTCCTCCTAAGGCAATAGGGAGCCATGGAAGGCTTATAATCAAGAGAGTGACACAACTAAATGCATGTTACTAAGACCCCATTAGCAGCAGTTTTTATGTAGGGAACTGGAGGGGGCCATCCTGGAGGTGGGGGCATGGGTAGGGTCTGGAAGACCATGTCCAGGGGAGAGATGTTGGCCACAACTGTGGCAGAGGAGGGGGCCAAGGGGTGCAGGTGCTGGGCTGAGTGACATTTAGGAAGACTAAGTGGAGATGTAGCATGAGAAATGAAGGACCAGGAGACTCTAGGAGGACTCTGAGGTACCTGGCTTGAATGCTATTTGCTGAAATCAGGAGAGGAACAGGTGGGGTGAAGATGCACAGTTTTGCATCATCATTAGAATGCAGATCTGAATTTGAATACTGGCTCAGTTACTGAAGGCAGGTTTGGTCTTCCTTGAGGTTCAGCTATCTAGTTTCCATCACGGAGAACATAGTCTCTATGTCATATTGTTTCTGGGAGGCTTCAACAAGATAATGGACATATAGGTGTCTAAGAAAGGGTGGTTGTTTCCAACTTGCTTTGTGTTTATAGCCCAGGGAGCTCTGATCCTCCTAGACTTTCCCCAGCATAGCAGAGCAAACTTCTTGAAAGTTGGGACATGAATTTCTTCTAGGGAAGTTGTTGTCTTGGTTCATGAAAATGCCTTTGTGCAGCAGAGGGGCCAGGCCAGGTAAATCACTGAAAAGAGATACCCAAAGTGCCATTTTACCTAAGAAGGTGAGGTGAGAGGGAAGGGAGGGGAGAGACAAGGAGAAGGGGAGCTTGAGAGCAAGAGGGATGAGGGACTGGGGAAAATACTCTGGAAATTCCTTGATGGTGATGGGACCAGAGGACATCTTAAAAACTGTGATGCCTAATGTGTGCTGTGAAATTGTTTGTCTTCATATAATGTCAATCTCTTCTCTCACTCCCTACACCAAATGAGTAAACTTGACTCTGCCTGAAAATGCTATGCAGGCATGGAAAGTTTCCGGTGACAATTATGGAGACATCTGGGTTTCTCACTGGGTTTAGGTGGTGTGGGATAGAGGTGAAACATGAGCATAAAGGAACTGTTCCATTAATAGATACCTTCTGCAGAAGAAAGAGGTCAGAGTTAGAATGACCCTGGATAGCTCTGAGCCTCCATAGGTGTGGAATAGAGGTCAACCTGATTATCATATTCATTCATTCATTCCTTTCTTTAACAAATATTTCTTGACTGTTCTACTATGTGTCAGTCACTGCCACAGGTACTAGGAATATAGCTGTAAGCACAATAAGGTTCTTGCCCTTAGAAAACTTGCATTCTTATCAAGGAGACTTACTAAAAATTAATAGGAAAATATGTGACACCATGTCAGGCAGCGTAAGAGCTATTAACAAAAATAAAACTGAGTGAGGGAAATACACAGGGTGTTAATGTAGAAAGGGTGATTCAGCAAGTTGTCCTTGAAGAGGTGGTGTTTGAGCAGAGACTCAAGGTAGGAGAAGGGGGAAGACACAGGGAGTTCTGTGGACAGAGCTGCAAGGCAGAAGGAGTAAAAGCTTTCATGACAGTGGGCAAGGGGCAACCTCTCAGCCCCTCCGTGTTCTCATCTGAGATGGGGGTTGACATCAACCTCCTCTGGTGGGGGGAAGTGTTCCAAGAGGTCACGGAGGTTATTTGGAAATGAAACACACAACCCGAATACAAGGGACTGTGGAAGCTAAGGACATGGGTTAATTCTACTTTTGGTTGTGGGGTTTGGTTTGGACCACACCCACGGTGAGCTGTGAGGGTTCTCTGAGAGATTTGCCAGGTGTGGGAACGCATTTGGACTATGTATTAAAAATATGAATGTCCAAACTCTGCTGAAATGACCTAGGGGAAGTGCTTTAATTCAAACTATTTCCAGAGACTCATGAATTCTGTATTATAGGGAATCATCCCATGATTTTGCCATTGTCTTGCTGATAATACAGTCCCTGATGTATTTATCATCACAACTCAGGCAGAAAGACACCATAAATCTTGGCTGCATAAGGACTTGGCTACTTTGATCTCATTCTTTGCTTAACCCTTCACCCACTGGCCAATCCCTTTTGAAGAATTACATGGAAGCACTGGCATTATCTTCGGTTTTATGGACTTGTAGATATTTGTCATTCCTCTTGGCTGCTGTAGCAGACATTGTTTGTTGTCTACCCAATAACCATTATTCTTTCTCATTAGTGAGGCTGAAAATACTAGATGTTGTTCCCAGTGTTCCTTGCTGCATGGATATGGATATCAATTATGTATTGTCGTAATAGTGCTGTGTAACAAACCTCCCTAAAACTCACTGGCTTAACACAATGAGCATTTATTTAGGTCATGAGTCTAGGAATTTGTCTTTTTAGTCAGAGCAGTTGTGGTCCTTCTGGTCTTTGCTGGGTATGCTTACTTACATGTCTGATGGTTGGCTGGCCACCACTGGGGGCAAGTGGGGTGGCTGAGGTCTGTGTCTCTCATCCTCCATCACGGTAGCCCAGGTATGACCTCATGTCAGTTCCATGATGCTGGGTCAACACCTACCGCCATACCTGGAAACAATTACTCATCTGTGGAGGACCAAGAAAACATTTCCTATTTTAGTTGAACTTTATTCAATGCTCATATTACGGGTAGGAGTACCTTCTGTAGACCATCTCACCAGTGTCCTTCTGACTTCTCTCTGCCTGCTCCCAGCGGCTGGTTTGATCCTTGAAATCCAGTTTCTGCTTTTGGACTCAGACTGTTTTTAGGGTGGACCTCTTGATTTTTATTTTTAAGATTTTATTTATTTATTTGACAGACAGAGATCACAAGTAGGCAGAGAGGCAGGCAGAGAGAGAGGAGGAAGCAGGTTCCCTGCTGAGCAGAGAGCCTGATGCGGGCTCGATCCCAGGACCCTGGGATCATGACCTGAGCTGAAGGCAGAGGCTTTAACCCACTGAGCCACCCAGGTGCCTCCCTCTTGATGTTTTGAAGCAGACTCTCTTCCTGACCCTTGTTAACCTGTGAACCCCTGGCTGTGGTTTCTTGTCCATATATTGTAATATCTGTTATGTGACTCTGACCCCCACCCTGTCCTACTCCCCGGGACCCCGCATTGAAGAGTAAAGACACTGTCGTCCTCTGTGGTGGCTGCACACAGACTCATCTTCACCTCCCTGTAGGCTGTGCCGTCTTTCTCACATTGTATCCTCAGCATCTAGAACAGCCTTTGGTACATGGCTGATGTTTCACTCAAACAAGCGTCCAAACTAAGCTATAATAAAGTCACTCTAGAAAAAGAAGCAGTGATTATTCAGAGCCAAGACAGGTTCATTAAAAATAAATCTTGTTTCTTTCTTTTCTTTTTTTTTTTTTTGATAGAGACTAACTCATTTGGGAGATATGTCTTGACTCTTAATCTGGGCATGAGGCAAAGCAAAAAATTTAGATGCATTCGGTTTGGAGATGTCTTCCAACCCCTGGCACCATACCTCCTCTGTTGTGCCATCACTCCTGGTTGGTGTCCCTTTCCATGTCCTTTTCATCTGACTGTGTGTTCTACAACAGCAGAGAAAAGGTCTGTCTTGTTACTCTGTTCATAGACCCCAGAGCAGTGAATGGCATACAACAGGCACTTAATAAAGAATAAAAGAATGAAAAGACACTTTCTCCTCTGTGATAATAAGAATAATGGTCCCCCAAAGATGTCCATGTCCTAAACCCTGGAACCTGGGAATATGGTAAATGATGTGGCAAAGGGGAATTAAGGTAGAAGATGACACTGAGATGCCAATCAGGTGACTTTAAATAGGGAGAATGTCCTGGATTATGCAGGTCGCCTTAATGTAATCACAAGAATCCTTACAAACATAAGAGAGGGGGCAGCAGAGGGTGTCAGAAAGGTACAATATCAGAAGGCTCCCACCACCCCTGCTGGCATTGCATGTGGAGGGTAAAGGGCCATGAGCCAAGGAATGCAAGTGACCTCCAGAAACTTGAGAAGAACATCTACTTTGCACAAAATGCTGTTCTCGACACTCAGGATACAATGATGGGAGCTGGTAGACTCTGGAAGCAAGTGGACTGCCCACCAAGTGGCCTCCAAAAAGGAATACAGTCCTTGCTGACACCTTGATTTCAGCTCAGTTCACCTGTTGCTGGACTCCCAGCCTACACAACTATAGGATAAGTGAATTTGCATTGTTTAAGCTGCTGGATCTGTGGCAAGCTGTTGCGTCAACCGTGGACAACAAATATACTTCCTGCTCTGGTCTGAGGCACCAGAGGGCTCCCAGGATGTTTTTGCCACTGAAGGTATTTGAGAAGCCTGCACCTCTCTCCCACGGTCCAAGCACATGGTCCTCTCCCTCTCCCACGATGCAGGCACATTGTCTTTGCTAATAAGTTACCCAGTCTGAGGTATTTTGTACCGCAGCCTGAATGGACTAAGACAGATCCTCTTAACCCACACCTTGTGGGGGATGCCCTGCTCACCTCCCAGAGGTTTTCACTGCTATAAAAAATTCTGAACTGGGACTAAAACTCTGGGAAATTTGTTAATGACCCCCAAGTATGCTATACTAATCAGTAATGTGTCTAAGTAAGACCTCTGGGCCTTAGTTTCTCCATCTGTGAAATAAGAGCCCTTATCAGCTATGAAGTCCCTGGATCTGTATGGAAGGCTTCTTGTCGGCCTGATAGCAGCCCTCTCTCCTCCCAGCCGAGTTCAAATGTCATTGTCTTCTCATGGCTTTCTTGCTTTTTCTTTTCCTTCCTTTCTTCCCTCCTTCCAGATTTTATTGATTTATTTGAGAGAGAGAGTGTGAGCAGAGTGAAGGATAGGGGGCAGAGGGAGAGAGAGAAGCAGACTCCCTGTTGAGCAGGGAGTCTCACATGGGTCTCAATCCCGGGACCCCAAGATCGTGACCTGAGCTGAAGGCAGATGCTTACCCAACTGAGTTACACAGGTGCCTCTCTGGTGGCTTTCCTTTATGCTACCACTTCCTGCCAGGCAAATCCGGTTGGTCTCTCTCTCTCTTTCCCCCAATCTATCTATCATCTCTCATTTGCTTTCTGTTCTTTTATATTATAATCATTTACCTTTAAGCTTACACTCTCAAGGCCTGGACTTGCGTACCTCTGCAACTTCAATGCTTGAAAAGTAGTAGGTGTTTAATAAATCTTTGTTGACGAGAAGAGAATTCAGCTTTGTTATTTAGAATCATTTAATCTGCAAACTTACAGCCAGGCTTTGGCAAGCACCATATCGACTCTCCTCATTTTACCAGAAGGGAAACTGAGACTCAGATTCGGGGAAGGGGCCTGGCCCAGAGCCCCACACCGCATGTTCGACAGAGCTTAGAACTCAGGTGCCCGGAACTATGGCCCGAGTTTCTTTTTATTCTACCATGTGGCCTTTCACTATCTGTCTTTGTGAAAGGGACATTCACTGCAGAGACAAGAAGTCCTAAAAATTTGGTGGCTTCACATGATAGTTTATTTTAGGTTCATATGATGCCCACTGGCTGTGGAATGGACAGAGACTCTGACATCTTGAACATGTGACCTTCAAGATTACCTAGAGCCAGACCTAGAGGTGACATGCCCTGCTATGCCCGTGTTCTGTTGGCTGAAACACAGCGTGGGAGATATAGTCCCGCTGGGAGTCAAGCAGCAAAGCAGAAACGTGTCACAGACAGCGGCCCAGCTCTCGCACGCCATCTTGGTTCCCTGTGCGTCCTTCCATTTTAATCATTACGTGTAAACATTCTCTGCACCTACCTACCAGCTTCCAGTGGGCCCCGAGGGAGCCAGAAGTATGTCAAGCAGTGTTGATACTATTATTATTGTTGTTATTTACACTAATCATAAAGGCAAGTGGCAGACAGGAACCAACTTGAGCTCCTTCGCAGTGTTTAACCTGAAACACGTTTCGCTGGGCAATTTCCTCTTAATCTTTAAACCTATGTGTATTTCAAGGGAAATTTAATCCTTGTGTTTCTGATTCATTGGCACTTAACTCATCAGAATGTTGCTTTGTAAGGCGTGTTTGATGTACAAGAAGGCTCCTAAGCCCTTTCATAAGCCTTTCAAATGCCTTTTCTCTTTGAAGCTGAAGCTTGCGCTCCTCCAGCGCTAAACAGAGCTAAAGCCCAGAAACAGTCTTCCGTTACCAACCAGCCCAGAGGCCACACGTTAGGGTGGTTTGCACAGGTCAGCAGTGGAAGTCGCCCCAATTCCTGGGTGTGGTGGAGAACAACAGCCTGTGATTAAAAGCTCACGAGGAGTGAAGATGTGCTGCTTCATGCCTGGGGACCTCCGGGCCTTGGCTTCTGCTGTCCTGCGACCCTGCAAAGCCTGAGCTCCTCCTCGCTGCTTACAGACAGCAAAGGCCTGCTCCTCCTCCAATACTCAGCTCTCAGCACCTTTCTGAAGACCTCTTAGGAAGCATGGAGCAGTCTTCTTTTTGTGTTGCATTATATCCTATAATAGTAATAATAATTAATAATAATAATTTGTAACATTAATTGAACACTTTGTATGTGCCAGGTGCTCTAAGTACCTGACTTGTGTTAACCCTTATAATCCTCTCTCCTGTTTCATAAAGCAGGTATTAATTTCAGCTTCCTTTTTGCGGGGGAAGAAGCCAAAGAACAGAGTGGGTAAGTAACTTGCCCAAGGACCCACAGCAGGAAAGTCAGCATAACACTGACTGTATTTAAACGCAGCACCTCCTAGGCTTTCTGCAGGGAGGTGCCTTGTCCTTTCTGGGTCTGCATCACTATCAGAAAGCCTGACCCAGAGCAGGACCTAAAGAACTTGAGAGACTGGATAGTGTGGTGTCAAATTAGCACCACAAATTTGGATTTGTGGTCAAATTTGGATTAGAGTTAAATCCAGCCTCCTGCCCCTTTATTTGCTGAGGTCTTGGAGAAGATACTTAACCTCCAGATGCCTCAGTTTGCTCATCTATCAAATGATGCTGCTGCTAACATCTATCTATGGGTTGTGAGGATTGAGTTAAAACATGTAAGCCTCTTAAAAGGTGGCTGGACCCGTGGGACATGCTTGGTAAATATTTGTTAGACATTATAACTGAATAAAGATATGAATGGCATCTATACGTCAGTTTTCCATGGACAGGATGTGGGTAGGGTCTGTGGATGTTTTGGAAGACAGATTCAGACTCAGAAAAGGTCTCAGCACGGGGCACCTGGGTGGCTCCATCAGTTAAGTGTCTGACTCTTGATTTTGGCTCAGGTCAGGATCTCAGGGTCATGAGATAGAGCCCTCATTGGACTCTGCACTGGGCATGGAGCCTGCTTAAGATTCTTCCTCTCCTTTTCCTTCTGCCCCTCCCCCTCACCCCAAAAAAAGAAAAAAAGAAAGGGTCTTAGAAGCTTGCAACTCCAGATGGAATCCTGCAAAATGCAACCAGTGAATAAGCTATCCTGTGCTCAGGTCTCAAAGACTGGCAGCACAGGCTTAGGATATGTCTTTGTGGAGATACATCTATGGCCCAGAGCCCGTCAAATGTTCATAGGTGTCAGCATGGACATTCAACCCCAGTCTGTGATATGTCACTGTCCAGCTTCAAGTCCATCATTCGAATGTGTTCTCTAGAACAGGAAGAACCTGTCCTACTCTCTTATGTGTTCAATCTATGCCAGGAGAAATGCAGAAACTTATGATTTTTACTTCTAATATATTTGTTATGATTATAAAACATATTCACTGTTGGCAATTTTGAAGCTTGAGAAAAATGAGGAAAAGAAAAGATTATCCGTGTGTGCACAGCTGCCTCTTACCAGTTTGTTGTATTTCCTTCTCCGTAATCTATTAGATGTATTCATATCACAGAAGTGAATTGGAATTTCTCAACCTCCTAAGACCCAGATACATTTGGCTCAGATCCTCCTTCTATCCTCTGTGGAAGCCCAGACATCTCAGGATTTCTGCACAGACCTCTGGAGCTTGCATTATTACTACCATCTCTGACTTAGATGTCTTGCATCTCAATTTATTATTCTTGGATTTGCTTTTGGTTCTCTTTCTTTGGAAGAAGTCTTCCTGTTGTACACAGAGGGTGATTCTTTCTCCTTGCAAACGGTGTTTTCTACAAGGCAAATGCGTATATGTGGCTGTGCGTGATATGCAGTGGCACTTTCCCTGATGGATTGAGGAGTAAGGGTGGAAGGGAGACAGGCCTGCCACAATCCAGGTGGTACATGGCTTTGGCTCAGGTGGCAGGGATGAGGTGATGCAATGTGATCAGAGACGCATTCCATTCTGAAACAGAGCCAACAGGAAAGAAAGAGAAGAATCAGGGATAATTCTAAGGTTTGTGGCCCGAGGGACGCGGTTAATGAGGAGGTTAACTGAGATGAAGAATAGTAGGAGTGGAGCAAGTCAAGTGTGATTCCTCCCCTTGAGTCCTGCCCTTGGCTTCCTAGCATACTCAAGACCAAATCCACTGTTCTCATAATGGCCTCCAAGACCATTCATGATCTGGCCTCTTGCTTCCCCCAATCTCATTTCTTGCTGCTCCGGAGGCAAAGACAGGCTGTCCTCTTCCTTCCTCTTGGCCTTTGCGTTTGCTATTCCCTCTGGCTACCTCCCATGGATATCATCATGGTCCTCACCATGGACCACATTCACTATGTCTCCCAAGTTCCATCTAAGACCAGGGACCATTGATCCTGAGGTCATCCCATGGCTAGGGGAGGAGGTGACCTTAAGGTTGAAGCTGAATTCATAACTTCCAGGAAAATAAAACATAATCAAGTGGACATTGTGATGAAACTTTTTTAAAATAGAAAGTTACAAATCCTTGTAGCTACATTTTGAAACCAGATAAGAAGCAATTGGTGAGTTCATTCCCAATAGGCATGTGGACATGGTAGCTGTGGTTGGGTAGGATGATGATCAAAATTTCCCTCAAATTATGGGATTCCATTTCTTCCCTTAAATGATTAAAGCTTTACTCAATTATTTCCTGCAAGAGAGAGATTTTTTTTTTAATCTTTTTTAACGTTTTGGTCATCCATTGTTAGATAATTCATTTGAAAATTCATTGAATGCAGGTAAAATTGGACCCCTTTAGCCTCATGGTTCCCACCCCAGTCCTGGCTCAGCCCTCTCCGGCCCCACAGAACAAACTCATTTTCCTTGTTCTATGAAAACCTTAAGGCATTTGTGCTTTGTAAACACATCTCTCTGAGTTTTCTCTTCTTTTGGTTGTATCATTCTGATTCTTTCATCCACTTCTCAGAAATGTGGTTTTTAGGGCAGCTCGCAGGCTTACGGTCTGGGTTCATGTTCTTTTTTTCTTCTGCCCTTCAAGGCACCACGTAATAGGTGCTTGATAAACTTTAGCATCTTCAATCAGTGGTGGTGATGCTGCCGGTAACTGGTGCGAATCAAGCAAGTAGAAAGCGCAGGCATTGCTCTCAGCGCTCTGCATGCATCACCCAGGTGAGGGCTGTGATTGCCCCCATCTTACAATGAAGCAACTGAGGAACAGGGAGGTGACATGGCCTTCTCAAGGTTACTCCATTAAGAAGTGTTGGAGGCAAGATTCAAACCAGGGCTATGGATGATATGTATGAAGTGCTTATTATTTGTCAAGTGCTTTTTTATAACTTATGGAATCTTTGATTCAACTCTGGAGGTATGCATCATTATCTCTATTTTATGGACAAGGAGATGGATGTTTCCTGAGTGAAGAAATCTGTCCAAGGTCACCTAATGTATAAGTGGGAGAGCCTAGCTTTGAACTAGGTCTGCTCTGTCTTCAAATGAAGGCTCCATCTGTACTTCTGGGCTACCAGATATCTAAAGAGATCATTAAGCACATAACCTCTGCCTGCACCCACATCCAAGCATCACATGCGCTGGGAAATAGCTCTGTGTTCTTTATGTATGGCGGGTGAAGTTTATACATAAGGAACCGCGACACTAATGCCATTATATTAAAAGTGTTAAGAGTCCAATAAGTTTCCGAGTGCACGTGTTACAGTAGAGTCTTCTCTCTCTCCCCAAGCAAGTGTACCACTTTCTGGTGATTTGCTTCACCTCACACAGTTATTACAGCGAAATTTCCCCCAGTGTCCCAGCCTCCCTTCAAGCTCTCATTTTAGATTTCCCTCCTAGATGCAGCCATTTAAATGCATATCGGCAGCAATTGAGCCCACCAGATTTCTTTCCCATTAGCTGGTAAGATGGTCCTGTTAGTTATCTATCTGAGCCAAGTGAAAAATCTGGCGGGCTGGGCAGAATTGCTTTGCGACATGACCTGGTTTTGCCTGCATTGGCAGGGGGATGACTTGCAGTGAGATCCGGGTGGTGTGGGAGGGGAGTTGGAAGAAAAGTTGGGAGGGGCTTGTCATGGGGACATGGGGAATGGGGGTAGGGAAGGGCATGTGGGTGAAGAGGTGCACAGGGAAGGATGTGCATCTGTACCAACAGCGTGGGGTTACTATGGGAGGTAGGTTGTAAATTGGAATGGGTTTTAGATGAGAAGGGAAATGTATGCATGTAAGATGGTGGGTGCATGTACACTGTTGGATGGACGGATGAGTATGTTGTCAGGGTCTCTGAGGCAGCTCATGGCCTAGTGTGAGGGCCAATAGTCTCTATTCACTGGCCTTGAGGTTTGGGAAGGCTCACCCATCCAGTTGGAGGAGTGCTGGATGGCGGACATGTTCTCCCAATATGGCGGCCGGGAGGAGCAGAGAACTACATGCCCGGAGCTCGGGCTTGTTCCCAAGAAGGAGGGCTGAGCTGAGCTGAGCTGAGCATACATAGTTTTTCTTCCTCAATTCACAAATCAGATAACATAAGTCTCCCCATGTCCCCTGGGCAGAGAAGGGAGAGAGAGAGTGCGCGCTAGAGGGAGTGAGCAGGAATTACACTGATTATGCTTTTACATCTGGGAGGAAACATCGGGGACCAGGAAGAAAGGTTCCCTCTTTTCACATATGTCCCCCCAACATCCAACCCCTAGCAGGTCCCCATGTGTGGGTGGCCCAAGAGAATGACAGCAGGAAGGTGGTTCCACAGTGGGGACAAGTGTTTCGGTGGAGAATGCAGAGTGTTGTGCGCAGTGTGGGCTCCCACGGGGTTCTGCTATGGATGTGGGTGTAGAGAGACTGCTCCCTGTAGAGCAGGAATGCAGATTTAGAGACAGCCTGGGTGGACGGGTGACTGAGGTGTAGGTCAGATGCTATCTGGGTCACAGATGTGTGCGCAGGGACAGGAGGAGAGTGAACATTGGCAGAGGTCAAGGATTGTCTGTACAAGCCTGTGCCTGAATGCAGTAGGGCCATGTGCATGGCTATCGCCCGGAGACTGTGTGCTCTATGTGTGTGTCTGAGAGAGAGAGAGACAGAGAGAGACCAGAAGAGAGACAGAGAGAGATACACAGACACGCACACATATACAGGGAGAGAGACACTCAGAAATAGACAGGGAGAGACAGAGAGAGACAGATCGTGCGTTTCCAGATGTTCTTCCCTTTCTTTTCTCTGTCTCTTTCTCAGTTTTCTCTTTTCCCTTTTTGGTCGCTTTCACGCTTATTTTCTTTCTCTCCTAAGGCATCCCGAGGATGGGCACGATATTATTTTAACACCCCCTGTGGCAAGCCCGGCCCATGCTCACCCAGGACGCCCATGCTCGCACCTGCACAGACACCTGCACAGACACACACATGTGAATGACGGAGGCACATGTGCTTCAATCATGAGATCTTTGGGGCTGGGGTTCTCACCTGGACTTGGTGGGCATGCTGCCATGGAGAGCAGCTGATACTTACTGAGCACCTCCTGTGTGCCAGGTCCTCTGCAGAGCACCCTGCACCATCCCATTTAATCCTGGTGAGGCAGGTATGAGGAGTTCCAAGTCTAAGTGGAAAGGGGGAGGTCCAGAGAGGTGAAGGAAAATCAATTTGCCGACACCGGCTATGCATCTCAGAAGCATATATCTGTTGGTCCTCCTCTTCCTCCTACCATCCCCAGGCAGTAGGGGACTTTTTCCTTTTCCCTCCCTGCCCTTTGGCCTGAGCTCTGCCCTGACCTCCCCTTTCCAGGCCTGACAGCAAGTACCGAGGGCATCACGGGCAGATCCAGGCAACTGGTTGACCCGGTGGCCCATCAGGCCATGGGTATGTGGAGAAGACGCAGGATTTGTGGTCAGGTTTACTTGGGTTTAGACCCTGGTTTTATGACTTAGCGATGTGATTCTCAGCAGGGCAATCCTCTTCTCTGACCTTTACTTGCCTCATCTGTGAAATGAGTAAAATAGAAACCTGCTTCCTGGTGCTGCTTGGGGGTTGACAGGGTGCGGTTCACAGAATGCCTGGCTCAGAATAAACATCTAATAAGAGGCGATTCCTTACCTGTCCACAGCTCCCTCTTGCCTGGGCCACCTCCCTACCTCCATGTCAACTGTAACCTTTCTTCCACTTGGGGGCAGTTAGAGGCTTAAGTCTTGGCCATCAGAAAGGGAGGCTGAGGACATCATTCATTGTGCACCTTTTCCTTCCATCTCAATTTTCTTCAGAGGTACAGTTTATTTATTTTTTATTTTAATTGCCGATTCCCACCCTGTCATCTCTACTAACCCACTAGACTCAAGAAGTCTGAGATCCAACTTCAATCTTTGTCCCTGAGCCTATTCCTCTCACATTACCTTGTCAGGACCTTATATGGTTTGTACTATTATTTATCTCTATGGTGCAGAGGAGGAAGCAAGAGCTCAGAGAAGGCAAGCAACTTCCTCAAGGTCACACAGCTAGGTAGGTCTTGGAGCTGGAATGGAAGATCTGGTCTCTCTGACCCTTTCCCTATACCAGGCCGCCTACCTTAAGTGCCAGTGGGGAAAAGGCACTGAGGGATAAGGTTATGCAGCCACCCCCCTCTCCCACCCACCCAGAGGGCTCAGCTCTTGTCTGGATGGAGGTGAAATCTCCTTGTAGAGGTTTGGAGGTTAAGCCAAGGTGCTTCCTCACTCCCTCCTGGTCACACCAGTGGCATAATCAGCCCATTAGCAAGTCACCCAAAGTGCAGAGAAACCTTTCCTGACAAGCTGTCAGAGGCCGGCCCAGAGGTGGGTGAGGAGGCTGGAGCATGGCAGGGGGAGGGAGTGGGCTGCAAGCCCAGCTCTATCCATAATTTAATACCAATGTGATGTCTTCCATCCGCCTCATTGCTGCTAACTGTTCAGGGCGGTTTTTTTCTTTCCTTCTTTTTAAGTAACGGAACATGGTGAGCAGAGGCATCTGGGAGTCACAGGGAGAGTCTGGGTGCTGGGGTCAGGCGGACCAGCTCTGCCCCTAGCCGGGGTACACGGAAGCCACACAGCTGAGCTCTTCCATGGCTCTGAGCATGACCTTAACCTCCCTGAGCTCCAGAGTCCCGGTGGGCCAGGCAGGGATTACGATCTAGACCACTCTAGGCCCATCATGATGAAAGTCGGGGAGCACAGCGTCTGAGAGCCTGTTTCCAAAGCTTGGCTCTGTCGCTCACTAGCTGGGCAACATAGGGCAAGTCACTAGTTCTCTTGGGGCCTCGTCTCCCTGCCATGGAAAGCAGGGACAAAGGGAGGCTTCAGGGATTAAATGAGCCCATGGCCGTGCGCCTTTAGCATATTCCCTGACACACGATGAACAAGCAAGTACCTCCCCAATAGAAACTCCCCAACCCAGACAATCTTAAGGTTTTCAATCCTGCTGACAAGTCTGGGATGCAGGGGTGGTTCTTTCCATTGTACAGAGGTAGGCACTTGGGAGTTTCATGAACTTGCTCAAAGTCACGCAGCTCTGAGATGAGGAGTCCCTGATTATCCTGCTTGGACTTGGGGCTGTGGGGAGGGACCATCCTGAACCAAGGGGTGGAGGGTAATTCTTCCTTAGAAGAATTAAAACAGAGGTCAGATCCCTCCCAAGGGCTTCCAGGGTCATTTTTGGGGGTCAGATCAAGGAATGGTGCACAAGTCACTATTTACTGGGGAGTCAGTATGCGCCAGGGAGCCTGGAGTGCAGGGAGAGTGAGAGATGGGCAGGTCCATGAACTTACCCCTGACCTCATGCAGTGGCTGGATGTCAGTCTGCCCTTGTATGGAGTCTTGGTTCCCACCTGCACACCTTCCCAGACAGGGGGTGATGGCAAAAGCCCATGGCTGTGTCTCTGGCATTCCCTGTACATGGGCCGCTGTCCCATCTGAGCACTGAGGGCATCTGAGTTGGGCCCGTCCACTTGGGAATGGAGACTGCTGAGGACGAGGGAAAGAGGCAAGGTGGGGAAGACATCCTGAGTTCCAGGTGTGCTCCTGGAGATCACCCCCACCCCCAGCAGTTTCCTCAAATGCCCTCTCAAGGATGGTCCCCAGCTGCTACGCACATGGAGTCCCTCTGAAATGCTCAGGAAATCTGTGACACAGATTCTGATCCTCCCTGCCAGGGTTCTCGGTCTACAACTATCCCTCTGGAATCAGGGAGGGCAGAAGAGAGACCCCCTCTAAGCTGCCCGGGGCTGGAAGGAGCACGTCTTCTTTAAAGCCAGTTGAGGCATGCAATGTGCAAGGTGTCTGCTCTGCCTTTGCCTTCCCTCTGTTCCCTCCATCCAGGGCCTGGGATGGTCCTTTCTGGCTTCTTGGGGCTTAAATTCCCAGCAAGTGAGACCAACACAAAGGTTCAGAGATTGTCTTGCACATCTCCCTCACTTGTGGAAGTTGAGACGAGAGAAGTGGGAAGATCTGTCCAAGGTCAAGGAGGACGTCTGTGGTGCAGTCAGGACCCACACCAGTATTTTGGCATTACACCGAGGCGGAGTGAGGGCCACGGGGAGTCAGCTGTGGTGCCAAACAATCACCACTGTCCTTCCCCTCCTTCTTTGTCGTCTTATCCGTCAGCAACATTAGCATCGATAGCAGACCAGCCAGTCATTCAGTGAGAACTTACTGCGCATGAAATTCTTTTTTTTTCTTCCAAAAGATTTTATTTATTTATTTGACAGACAGAGATCACAAGTAGACAAAGAGAAAGGAGGAAGCAGGCTCCCTGCTTAGCAAAGAGCCCGACGCAGGGCTCGATGCGGGGCTCGATGCGGGGCTCGATCCCAGGACCCCGAGATCATGACCTGAGCTGAAGGCAGAGGCTTTAACCCACTGATCCACCCAGGTGCCCCAGCGCATGAAATTCTTACTATTGTTCATTTTAAGTCCCTTCATGATCCCACCAAATAGATTTCATTTTTTTCCCCATTTCAGAAATGGGTAAAATGGGACTCAGAAAGAGGAAGGGCCCTGTCCCATGATCACACACACAGCTGGCAAGCCCACATCAGTCTGGCCAGACTTAACCAGCCCATTCTGCCGTCAGGGACTCTGAGGGACAGAATCAGACATTCTGTTACCTACCCACCCCATCCATGGAGGGAAGCCCTTTAGTGATCTTGCCCCCAGCTTGCTTTTATTAACAGAAGGGTCTAGGGAGATCAAAGAGAAAAGGCTTTGTCCACTGGGAAGGACAGTGGGCTGGATGGTTTGATGAGAATGATACACGGCTGGCTTTTAGCCCAGCACCTGGTGTATATACGGAAGAGGGAATAATACAAACTTGAAGAATGAATGAATGATTATCAACGAGCACCCCCCCTTCTCTCCCCAGCAATCCTTCCCCACTGAAAACACGGGATTGTGATCGGTCGAGGTGGACGGGGCTTTGTCAAGCTGGGGGGACAGAGGACTCTCGTGTGCCTGAACCTTTGCCTGTCTCTGTCCTGCTACCTGCGGAAGGTTGAGGGTCTGGGAAGAGGTGTGGCTCTGTCCCGGCAGCCCGGGCCCCAGCATCCCCTGAAGGTTATCAGTGCTGGCTGAGAAAAAAGGCCTGAAACTGCGGGCGAGGGAGGCAGGCAGGCTGTCCCTTCAAAGCTTTTCCTTCTTCCTCTTTTATTTTTTAATTTCATTTTTTTTCTTTATCCAAAGGCTGCAGAGCTGAAATAATTTATTTTAGATTTGAATAGGATGCGATAAGCCGAAGAAGGGGCAGCCGGGGTGGACGTGGTGGAAGCATTAGGTTTTAAATTAGTCATTTGATGCTGGTTTGGGGACCAGAGGGAGGGCTCTGGCTGACAAAGAGGCGCCTGAGTCCCTTTGGCTGACTTCAGTGGTGGCTGGGCCCAAGGGGACCGGGTGGTGCCAGAGGGATCGCCACGGTGGTTTTGGGGTCAGGCATTCTGGAGCCGCCTTCCCAGTTTCACTCTGTGATTCTGCTGCAGGCCTCCTGGTCTACCCCTCTGCCTCCACTAACAGGCTGTGTGACCTTGGGCAGGTGGCCTCACCTCTCAGGGTCTTGGTTTCCTCATGGGTAAAATGGGATTGTAGCAGTTCCCTCGCACACAGGTACCAACAAGCTTTTTCTGGAAAGGATCTGAGAGCAAATATTTTAGGATTTGCAGGCAGGACAGTCTTGGTGGCAACCACTCAGCCCTGCTGGTGTAGTAGGAAAACAACCTGGATAGTACGTAAATAAGTGGAGGGTGACGCTGTTTTTTCAAATGTTATTTACAAAAAACAGGCAGTAGGGGGCAGGTGACCCCCTGGCCCGAGTTGGCAGACTCCTGTGCCAGCATGACTGGGAAAGCCCACAGGGCCTGAGCGTAGTGCCCGACTGTTACCTGACCTGTCACAGGCCCTCCAAAGTTCATTTTCTCTTAGTATCTACCTCCTCAAATCAATCTCCCTGGACGGAGCTTTCCAAATCCCAGCTATGGTCATGTGGCTTTATATGCTTAAAAACCTTCCGCTGTGCACAGGATGAAACCCAAACCGCTTTTTCGGACACTTGAGGCCCTTGGAAGCCGTTCTCCATTTCCACAGCCCTGATCATTTCATCCTCTGGATTTACCTGATCCCAGACCCACTCGGGGGATAAGGCAAAGGCTCTCTAGTTTCTGGCCTTTTGCATTTTCTGTTTCAGAGCTCCCTCTGTTCCTCTCTCCATCTGCTCTATGAACTTCCCTCATCCTTCACAACCCACTCAGACCGTCCCCTAGCCACCAAGCTTCCTCTGAGCCCCAGGCAGAATCAGTTCCCCACAACGGCCTGTGGACCTGGGTGAAGGTCATATCGTATTCGCCTCAGACTGAGGACCAGTGGGAACCACATGTCCTGGGACAGGGTACTGAGCAGCCTCCCCGGGGAGGAAGAGAAGAAAGAAAGAGAGAATAAAGACTTTAGTCATCTCTACCCTCCAGAGGCCACTGCCTGGGGTTTTTTTCTTTGCCTTTGCCTTGGGGGGGATTTGGTTTTTTGCTTTCAAGATCACTACCTTTATGTTTGCCTAGTCCACAGAGAGGGGAGTTAGGTGGGTATATGGTTGACTGGCAAGGTTTAAACTTTATTATTAGTTATTATTTATATAGTTGGGTGACCTGGTGCAAATGACCCCTACAAAGCCATTTCCTTAGCTCGAAAGAAGCCAAGATCAACAGAGGTAGAATCTATACTCTGCCAGTTTACTCAAGGAAATGCGACAGTATGGGTGCAGTGCTTAGCGCATAGTAGGTAATCAAGAACTATCTCTGGCACTTTTCAAAGATGTCTAGGGCCAGATTTGAGGGCTGGATTTGGGGCAGAGCTTGGCCTGTTGAGTTCCTCACTTCATTCCCGTCTTGTGAGGGGAGTGGGGAACATCTGAGTGTGCTGTGGTTGGAGCCAAGGTGGGGGCACGATGGGGAGGGGACGTCTTGCCTTGCTCAATCTCACCTGCACCCATTAACCAGATGGAATTTGGAAATGAGTCTCAGAGTGCAGTGGGGACAACTTGGGAAGGAAATAAACACCTGGCGAGAACGATCTCTATTTTCTCTTTAGAGCCCATTAAGTTTATGGAAACTCATGAACTTAGTGCAAACCTAATTAAGCTCAAATAGGGATTTGGGAGTGCAGGCAGTGAGTGCGGGGAGGGTCTTGGTGGTGGTGAGGAGGGCGAGCTCTGGAGCAAAGTGAGGCTTGATAGAAAGCGGGGTAGCTCTCTACCAAAGGTAGGATCAGAGGCAGACTTCTGGCTCTGGAACATCGGAGTCCAATCTTTATTTCCCTCTCTGTTCCTAATGGACACGAAAGGGAGGTGGTCAAAAATACACAGGTTTTGTGTCTGACAGACCAGAGGTAGAATCCTGGTTCTTCCACTCTGTAAGCCTTAATTTCTCATCTATAAGATGGGAATTTTTGCCTTGAAATGAGACAGTGGTGCTGAAGGTCAGGCACGTGTAGATGCCCAAGAAATGGTGGTGACTGGGGTGTGTCTGGGTCCAGATGGGAAGGGAAAGCTCCTTCTTCCCCTGTGATGAGGACTCACTGGACCTCCCCCCTTGCTCTCCTCTTTCCTCCATCTGTGCACACTGATGGCGTTAAAGGGCTCTGCTCTTCCCCTTTCCTTTTTGTGCACCATAACGTTGCAGGGTCCTCCCTTGGGGACTGGCCTCAGCCACGGGACTTGTCAGCGAATATGACACAGACAGAGTCTTGAAGATCACGTGCACACCGTGGTTTGCTCTTTCCTTGTGGTCCCTTGGAGACTGTCTGTGGACAATCCTGCTGCAGGATGAGAAGCTTGTGGAGAAAGTTACCCTGTTGTTCGAGTCCAGGCCATTCTAGACCATCTGACGTTCAGCCAATAGTGAGTTGTGTGAAAGCACCAGCCACGATCAGCGGAGCCACTTGGCCAGGCACGGACTCACGAGCAAAAGCACGTGCTTTTTGTGGCAAGCCCCAGAGTCTTGGGGTGGGTTGTTACAGAGCATGTATTGTGGCATTACTGATTGATATACTCTACCCATCAAGTTCCAGTCACCTTTCAGAGCTCACTTCAAATGCCTGTTTCTCCAGGAAGCAACCCCAAACACAACGCAAGGAAGCCATCTTCCTCCTCAGACTCTTGGGGCACGCAGTCTATAGCTATACACGGCAGCCTTAGCTAGGTGCATGGGCTCTGTGAGGACCGGGGCGGCCTCGAACTAACATCAGTGGCCTCAGGCCCTGGAGGGGGGCTTGAGCCAGGGTAGGAGTGAGAAAATGTTGGATGGATGAATAAGCATGTCCTACAGATGCGAGTGGGTGAGCACACTGATCCAAGCCGGTTTTCTTCGGCCACCTCCCCCTCAATGAGGTACCTGGAAAATGGTGTAGTCTGGGCCCTGGGTTTTCTCTTGCATTCCCTGGAGCAGCCACTTGGAGTCCTTCTGCCTGCTAGGCTCCGTGCTCTGTGCTATATTATACTATGGGATGTTTCCACTACTCCCGGAGCCAGTGACACCAGGTGAGTTCTTATGAAACTTTGACAGTACTCCAGCGCTGAGCGTTATCTCAGTGGATTGCCATAAACCCTCAAGAGGGAGGGACCATCATCACCTGCGTGTCACAGGTGAGGATCTGGAGACTCAGAGAAGCAGAGCAATTTGTCCAGGGTGAGTCAGTAGTGGGGTCTTGGTGTGAACAGAGGTTTGCCAGATGAGGGAGCCCATGGTGGTGCGTATCGTCAAGGAGTCCTTGACAGAGCAGAGAACTAGGAAGGGTGGATGGATTTGAATGGAAAACAGGCTTTGTCTCAGTAAAGAAAGCAATCAAACAGACTGACTGAAACAATCACAAGGGGCAGAACCACACTTCCCCTCATTGTGTTACCACTGGCCCATGGAACAAGAACACTTGGAAGTTTCAAAGAGAAAGCTTCCATTGGATTTTAGGCTGTTGTTGGCTCCGAGCCATGGGAGGAGGCATTTACCCCACCAGTGAGATGGTGAGAGTTTGCATTTATTGGTCCCTGAGAATATGGTGGAGCAAGGGGCCACCTGCCACTCTCTCTCTCTCAAAGCAGCACAGGACTGCCTTCCTGTGTCCTCTAAGCCCAAGTGGCATGTGAGGTAGCTAGGATCCCCTGAGGGGCTGGTTTGGGGGGAGGCTGCTCACAGATCCACTTCGCACTGTAAGCTGGCCCTGGACCAGAGGGGAGGCATAGAAAGCTCATTCTGGTCTCACGTCCAATTTTGCTGCTCTAGTCCTGCTTTATGAGCATTGAGGCTGATAGATTATCCCCAGCTGATTTACCTCGTTCACAACTGATTCAAAAGAAGAAGGGAGAGTCGTTTTTCACCTTCAAGACCCTAAAGAAAACAGCAAGAACTTTGGAGGAAATTGGTAATGAGCTTCCTGTCACCAGAGATATGCAAGTAGAGACGGAATCACTATATATTGGATTTTTGGGGAAGATGTATTAAATGGCATCGGATTCCCCTAAAATGCTAAAATTCTCAGTTTTTCTTTGAGACCACCAATAGGAAAATTTCATATTGTACACAGTATTACAACTGGCACAATTACAGTAGCAGTTTTGGATAAAGAATGATTTCCATGATTGTATATACCCTGCAGCCCACATATTATAATAAATAGCACATCCATATTTTTTTTCTTCTTCTGGTTCTGGCAGGACCATTATCAAGAGAAGAAAGGCTCTAATGACAATTCCCTGCATCTCTCTATAAAGGCCTTTCATGTCTGGCCTCAAAGAGTACCAGGAGGAGGCAGGTCTGGCTGTGGATCTTCCTGTGGCCAGCCTCCTGGGCGCTGCCTGCTGTCTCTGCTCTGTTTAGGCCAGGCTGGAAAAATGCCTTTGCTGCTGTGGGCATTGGCTGGGAGGGTGGCATGGGGGGTGGATTTCCTGGAGATAAAAGACAAACAAGAGAGAGATGCATGTGAAGTTACAATAACATGCCTCCCCTGAGGATTATTAGTGAGAGAGGAGCCCCAAGGCACGGAAGATACAGGACTACCTGCCCCCCCAAAAGCAAAGGGACGTCTGCTGAGCACCTACTGGGTGTTCTGCCCTTGGAGTACACATTTATATTTATGCTAACAGCAACCCTCCGAGGTAGGTAGATGACCCCACTTTACAAATGGACTAATTGAGACTCAGAAAGATGAAAAGGACATGCTGCAGGTCACACCGTAAAGAAATGTCTGAGCTCGAGTTTGAACACAAGCCTAGGAGGGGTTAAAACCCTTTTTTCGTGGAAATCAGGCCTGATGTGGGAAGACACCTCCCAAAAAAATATATATACACACACATATATACATATACATATAATATACATATACATACATTCATACATATACATATACATATATATATACACATATACATATACATATACATATATATA
This sequence comes from Meles meles, assembly GCF_922984935.1. Lineage (NCBI taxonomy): Eukaryota > Metazoa > Chordata > Mammalia > Carnivora > Mustelidae > Meles > Meles meles. The sequence continues at coordinate 14,454,529 of NC_060076.1, forward strand.
TTCTTTCCCTACTGTGGGTGGCTGGATAATGGCCAGCCCAAAGATGTCCATGTCCTAATTGCCAGGACCTGGGAATCTTAACTTATACAGGGGAAGGGACTTTACAGACATAATCATGTTAAAGATTTTGAGTTGGGGACATTATCTAGGGTCCCTAGCTATGATCAAAAAGGTCCTTATAAGAGAAAGGCAAGTGGCTCAAAGGCTGGAGACAGCGATGTGATGTCGAGGCAGGTCTTAGGGTGGTGTGGCCATGGACTCTAGAAGCTGGAAGGAAGCAAAAATGAGTTCTTCCCTGGAGCTTCCAGAAGAAACCAGCTCTGTTCCGCCTTGTTTTTTGTCCCTGAGACTCATTTTGGACTTCTGATCTGTAGACCTGTAAGAAAATCAGTTAGTACTCTCTTAAGCCCCCAGGTTTGTGTTTGTCACAGCAGTTATAAGAAACTCATATACACATTATCTTTGACAGCAGACGGAACTGGACAGTCACATTCTTGCTGACTTCTCCCAGGTCCTAATTCTTGGCCTCTATGAGTCTGAGACATTCAGTCAACCCTGGCTAGGCAAAATGCCACAGTCTTGAGAAGAGGGGATATGAGACTAGGTAACTTTTAAGTGATCACATTGACTTTGATGATCAAGGACAGTGTTCGACAAACGGAGGTTCCCAGATTGGTGCTGGTCTGTGAACTGCTGGGAAGAAAACATCCACCCTGCTTTTTCCAACCCACTGGCTCCTTCTCTTGGGGGGAGGAGCAGTAAGTCCAGAGAATGGGTGGAAGTAAGTATTTAAAACCTTTTGCAACAGGGGCACCTGGGTGGCTCAGTGGGTTAAAGTCTCTGCCTTCAGCTCAGGTCATGATCCTGGGGTCCTGGGATCGAGCCCCGCATCGGGCTCTTTGCTTGGCGAGAAGCCTACTTCCTCCTCTCTCTCTCTCTGCCTGCCTCTCTGCCTACTTGCGATCTCTGTGTGTCAAATAAATAAAAAATCCTTTAACAAAACAAAAAAACCCTTTTGCAACAATTGAGCATTGCTGAGACATCCAAGCATGTGATCAAAGGGCTTTTTGAACTGTGTATAGACCAGCCTGTGTATAGTTGGAAGTAGATGGTGAGTGGCAGGGGGAGCAAATCCAGCCTTAGTCACACACAACAGTTCCCCCAACAGCCCACAATGGTTTGGGAGTCAACATCAACACCAACTGTTCCTTAGCTCCTGAAAGTTTGAGAAGCACTAGTCCAGGGCCCTGTAAATGATCTGGGCACAGACTTCATGAGCTCCAAATACCTCACCTTTTTCAAGCCTAGGTCTACCAACAGAATCATATGAATATTTGTATTCATATTTTGCTGACCTAAAACTTCCAGATTGAGTCTCTCTAACTTTTAAATGCTCATGAAAATTCTGTTCTTATTTGTCTGTTCGGGTTTCCCCCACAAAGGTCTCTGTTTCTGTTTTCCACGCTGTTTCTGTAGATTTCAGCTTCCTTGGACACACCAGCCTTTCTCTGCCAGCAACCTCACTCCAAGAGAACGGCAGACTTTGGTGGAGTTGGGGAAAGAGTTCTCTCCCTGATTCTGTAATATACAGTGATCAAGGTCCCAACACCACATGGGGACTGTGCCCTTAGCCATGTACAACCTTTCACCCGCACACCCCCTTTGGATTTTCTCCAAAGTCCAAACCAATCCTAGGCCCTAGTGGAAAAGGGGACAGTGGCCATCCATGTGGCCTCCTCCCTAGACGCCGACTTGGGCAGCCAAGATCTGACAGAAGCAAAAGTACTTCTAGGGGTTTGAGTTTAATCTTGAGGCAGAATCAATGGGATCTGTGATGGGATTAAATGCAAGGAGGCAAGGGAGTGGGAAGAGATTAGAATGATACCCAGATATCTTACCTGTGTTCCAATGTGGACAGAGGTTCCACTTACGAAAGTGGGGCGCACTGGACAAAGGTCAAATTTAAGGGGAAGACAGTGAGGTCAGCATTGAACACTCAGAGTCAGAACCAATGCGAGGTTAACTATGGAATTGATTTCCTTGTGTGGCCATGAAAGACAAGGAGCAGCCTCTGATACTCACGTCTAAGCCTCAGTGCTGTTAGGAGCTGGCCTGGTGCTCCGCCTGGGCCATGAGCTTCTCCCGCGGGACATGAGCACCCTCACAGAACCCTAGAGTCAGACAAGGTCACCTGGTGACTGCAGCAAATGGGACAAACAGCAAGACCACAGTGTGTGCCTGGACACAGACAATAAGTGCACGGTTCCAGTCACGGCGTGCCAAACAATCCTTTTTCCAGCTAATGTGAGTGATGGTTCTTTTCTTTCTATGTCACTTTCAGCCTTACCGGATTCTTCCTTCCCTTTTCAGAGGACTTACTAAGATACACAGTTACAGAATTATGCCACTTGCTGGTGGCATCCAATCGCATGAACCCACTTCCTTGAGCCCTCCTACATGGCCTAACAGAGGCTTAAATCTGATCGTGAGTCATTCCTGACACTTCCTCCCCGCACCTTCCTGGGACTCCTCGTGGTTCCCATGGGATGTGTTCTTTCCCACTGCGAAGAGCAAGGCATCAACTTTGACTGCAGGTATGTCCCTGGTGACCTTGGGGATGAGTGACGTTGACAACAGAAGCAATACAAGGGAGAGCTGGACACTGCACCTCCAGATAACCTGTATCTCTCTCCCGTTGAGCTCCTACTGGCCCGGCTTTGGGCCTTAGCAAAATGACTCTGCTCTCTAGTCCCTGACAGCACTTTGGAGATGTGAAGGCAGTGAACTTGTCTCCCATTACTCAGATCTTCCTTGCTTAAATTCTCCTGGCTCCGTCCCCATCAGTTCATTATGCAGCTTTATCCCTATCATTTCTCCCATGTCTGCTAGAATCCGAGATCACTCAGGGTAGTTTGTGTTTTCTCAAGGGCACTCAGGTGTTTCCCCTCACCCTGACTTTGTGAACAAGCTTTGCTGGACGCATCAGTGCAGTGGAATAAGAGAAGCACACTGAATTCCTGCGGAACCAGCAGGAAGAGACCTGTCTCCAAACCTTGCCTGGCAGCCCTGGCCACCGTGAGGCTGCAGCTCACATCCCCAGGACACGGATTGCCATTGATCCTGTGCTGAAGTCTGGCACTTCTGTTTGGCTGTTAAAAAAGAGCCTGCCATGTTGATGAATTATTTAAACAGAACAGAATACATTTAAGAACAGAAATTAATAAATTAGAAAAGAGAAGAGTAGTAGAATTGGTAAATCAGTTTCAGATTTAATTAGCAGAGAAGATGAATATAAAACAATCTTTGACAATCATACCAATTAAAAGGGACAAAACGTAAGCACTCAACACTGAATACAAGGAAGGGAATCAAAACTCTGATAAAGTGGAAATTGAGCTAAAATACTATGTAAAACTCTTTGAGTTAATGACTTTGAAAATCTGGATAAACTGAATGGTTTTCTAGAAAAGATACAATTCATCAAGTGAACACGATATGATATGACAACAGACATGAGAGTGCTAGAGGGGGAAAAACCTCAAAAAGAGTTTACCTCCCCAAATGGCAGAATCTTTAGTACTTAGACAAATTTTTCTAAACCTTCATAACACAAATGACTCCTGTTGTGTGTAAAGCTTTCAGAGGATAGGAAAATAGGGAATGCAAGCTAAATAGGGAAAGATGACACGGCAATTTTGATCGAGTTTTGGGAGAAAAAATTGTGATTCAAGATTTTATGCCAAGTCAGATGGAGTCAATGTGAAGACCTCAGCTGCATCAGGTGTGTGGAATACCACTCACAACAGAGGTGACGTGTCACATTAGTGGAACATGATGGGTCAGTCAATAAAGTCAAGATGATTGACTATTCATTAAACACATGGATTTAGATCACTGCCTTATACAGATCACTCAACTCCAAGTAGACTGAAGACAAGAAAATTAAAAAAAAAAAGAAAGAAAGTAAGTGTATTTGGGTTAGAAAATATTAAAAAAATATTTACCTGGTTGCAGAATGGGGAAAACATCTCTAAGTATTAAAAATATATTTAAAAAAACTCATACTAAAAAAAAATTTGTAGATGAAACTAAAAAAAAAAACCACAAAACTACTATGCTTTGAAAATTCATAAATAAGTCAAAAAGCTAAATATAAACCAAAGAAACAGTTATAATATACATGGCAGACAAATGGTTGAAGCTTAAGAATACAAGAAAAAAAACAAAGAAACTCTAATAAAATGGGCAAAGGACATGGGCACATAATTCAATAAAAAGTGGACTAGAAAGGTTGAGTGCTTGGTAAACAAGACACAATCATCTCCCTGGTGATCAAAGAAACAGAAATTAAAGCAACGCTGATATGCCATATTCACTCCTTGAATTGGCAGAGATGAAGGAGAATTACGGCGCCCAATGCTAAGTGAGCACGTGGAGGAAACGGTCGTTTTGGTGCATGACTGGTGGTGTCTAAAATATGTACAATATCCATGGAAGGCAATTTCGCCACATGTCACCAAAGCTTTAAATATATACTCTTGTTAGATCCCGCAGTTTTTGTTCTAGAAATGGATCCTGAAGTAATGACCATGTCTGTTTATGCACAGATTTATGGGTGGAAACATGCATTGGAAGAGTATTTAGAATAGTGGATTCCAAAAATCAGGGAATTGGTTAAATCCTATGCTACCATAGTATGGAACACTATGCAGCCATTAAAAACGAAATAGAAGAAGAAGTTTAGTGCCACCTGAAATGCTCATGGTACGTGGCTGAGTAGCAGTGGTGGAGAGTTAGTGGAGGGCAGAAGATCGGGTGTATGTGATTGTACACGCGAGTGTGTGTGCACCGGCGTGGAAGGAACGCTCCAGTGACATACACCATTATATCAACCACGGTTTTTCCTCCGTGTGCATTATTTCTCTGTATCTCTCTTCGTGTATAAAAAATGTAACGCTGACGTCAGCGCATCCCCTGATTCTCTGACTCCTTGCCACCACGGTGTTTGAAGTCTTCTCGCAATTTCTGCAAGTTTCTGTGCCCCCTGCTTCCTGGCTTGGCTCCACTTCATGATCCTGTCTGTACACAGTATTTTTATTTTTCTTCACATCTGTTTGAGCACAAAGTCCAGGCACTTCCCACAAAGCTGGCAAGCCCCCCTATCACTTGGGCATGAACTGGACTAATGTGGGGGCTCTTGGGAAGGTCCCAGGTAGTCTGCAACAGGTGGTCTCCTGCCTTTTTTCTCCCCTGCTCTGTCCTCTTTTCCTTTCCTGCCTAATTTCTCATCCATGACTGCTCTTCTCTGGAGTCACGGGGAAGGTCTCTCCTTTGTCTCACTCAGGTTCCTTTCTGCATTTAGCCTCCCCCTTCCCAAATAATTTTCCCAAGCACATGCCATTTCCTTATAAAAGAAAGTCTGCAGGGCAGGGCAGGGGAGGTAAAATTTCTCTGTCTTATTAAATTGGCACAGCATATAAAGCCTTATGCAAATGCAGTGTTAGTTACTGCCTTTCCCCCCCTTTACAAATTTATTTTATTTTATTTCACTGCCTTTTAACTTACATCATAACATTTTTTCACATTGTTATCCAGTTTCCCAAGTTATTATTTTTTTATTGGAAGAATAGGTGATCTACTTACTTAGACTACTTTTCTCTAAAAATACTTACATTTCCCTAATTCAGTTTGGTTGCTGTATTCTCCCCACATTGAATTAGACTGAATTGCTGCTGGTTTCTTTCGGAAGGAAGGTTAACGTTGATTGAGGACCTATTACATGCTAAGCAATGTGCTAAGTGCTGCGTCTGTATTATCTCATAGGTGCCACAAATCCTTTTCGGAACAAGGTGGGTGTGTAAATATATTCTGAGAGTACACGAGCTCATTCAACCCTCACAGCCACCAGGGAACCATCCCGGTCACAGGTAAGGAAGTGGTGGCCAACAGCAGAGGCAATCCTGGAGGTCCTGCAGCAGGGAATTTGCAGGTTTGGGATTCGTTCTCAGGCCAGCCAGCTAGCCCTTCCTGGGCGACACATTCCAGACACTAGGCATCCGTCCATGCCCCTCCTAACCCACGCTCTGTGCGTGCTCATAGCTCCAGCCTATCCATGTACACCTGCCTTGGGGCTATGTAGATGGAAGTAAACTTGGCACATTTACCTTCGAGTTTATCTTTTTCTATCTGCTGCCTTCCCCCAACTTTGCTTCTCTCTCTCCCATCTTTCTGGGACTAAATGGGCTCTCACCTGATAGGAGCTGAGTTGAGTCCCGGGGTTGCCATTCACCGAATTGACCTGGATACAATCGAGGTTCATATGAGTTGGTTAAAAAAAAAAGAAAGAAAGAAAAAAAAAAGAGAAAAAGAAAGAAAGAAAGAGAGAAAGAAAGAAAGAAAGGAAGGACGAAAGGACGAAAGAAAGAAAGAAAGAAAGAGAAAGAAAGAAAGAAACATCTGCCATTCTTAGGTCCTGGAAACCACTCAATTCCCTTTTCCTGCCAGTGAACAGAGGCAAGGATCAAAATCCATCTGCGTCTTACTAGAAAAGGTTTTATAAATGCCATAGGAGACTACTTCCCCTTTCCAACTTAAGAGCATGGTGTGAGTGACTCACCACTAGGCTACTTGCTAGGGGGTAGAACAGCTTAGATGCTGAGCTAAACTCATCTGGTGTCTCCCGGTCAGAGCCAAGGCCTCCCCTTGGAACACCAGCCCCAGGCTTTGGGCACCACAGTGCTGAGAAAGCAAGTCCTATCTTCCTCATTCTCTGTGGGTCATTGGCTCCATCTCCCTAGGGAACAAAATGTGTAGCCACATGGAGAAACATACACCTGTTTTCCTGAGGCAGTGTGGTGATATGGAAAGAACCCAATTTGGAATCAGGAGGTCCAGATTCTAGGGTCCTGGGATAAGCCCCACTCACTTGGCTGTTTAAAAACAATCTGCTGTGAGATGGTTCCACGTCGTGCAGGAGAAAGAGTCTATTTTAGCATTATTAAGTCCCGGAGAGATTCGAGGAAGGACTCAATTTTCATAGTGCAAATGGTCTGATTTCTTTTTAATGCACTCCTCCAAAGGATCTTGCCCCTTTTACTGGGAGGAAGAATGTTCCCTCAGCTTCATACATAACCTGGAACCTCTGAAGATGACCTTATTTATTTATTTATTTAAAGATTTTATTTATTTATTTGACAGACAGAGATCACAAGTAGGCAGAGAGGCAGGCAGAGAGAGAGGAGGAAGCAGGCTCCGGGCTGAGCAGAGAGCCCAATGCGGGGCTCGATCCCAGGACCCTGAGATCATGACCTGAGCCAAGGCAGAGGCTTAACCCACTGAGCCACCCAGGTGGCCTGAAGATGACCTTATTTAGAAATAAGGTCTTTGCAGACGTAATTGGTGAATTTCAGATGAGGTTCTACTGGATTAGGGTGGGCCCCAAATCTGGTGACTAGTGTTCTTATGAGAGAGGAGGCCACACATACACAAGAACTCAGAGGACAGAAGCCATGTAAGGACAGAGACAGAGACTGGAATAACACAGCTGTAGGCCAAGGAATGCATAGGAATGGCGGGAGTCACCAGAAATTAAGGGAGAGGAAGGAAGGATGCTTCCCTCGTAACTTCAGAGAGAGCGTGGCCCTCTGACACCTTGAGCTGAGACGTTTAGCCTTTGGGGCTATGAGAATACATTTCTGTGCCGGTAGCTCTGGGAAACCAACACAGACCTTCTCTTCTGCCTTTGTGATCTAAATACCACTTCCTGCAATGGAACCAGATGTGGTGAAGGTTACTGACAATTAATTCATGGACACAGGGTAAGTAGGAATTATTTGGCAGCGTGGCGGAGGTGTGGAGGAAGACAGTAAGGAAAGGATTTTAAAAGGTCTAAGGAAAAAGAGATGGTGCAAATGTCACATCTCAGCTGAGAGAGGAAGGTGACCGCGTGGGGCTCTCGGGGCATGGAGGACTGTGGCTGTGTGCCCCAGGACAGGGCTGGGGGCTCAGGATGAAGATGCCACAGAAGTATGTCCATTCCTACTGTCCTGCGGGCTCTTCATGAGCTGCTTAAACCTGAAGGACAGGACCCAATTCAGTAGTCCTCTGATGTCTCTTTCTCAGTGTCCAAGAAGCAACAAACCAGCAAGCCTGAGGACAGCACCATTCTCCTTCCACTACGAGGATGCGGTGCTATGATCTGTGAGACTGGTTTGTGACAAGAGGGTGTTCACACAAGGGTGATGCTTTCCCACTTCTTTGATAAGCTTTGCCATGAGCATAGGGTTGGCATGCACTGTTTTGGTGCCCTGCTCGTGGAACATTCTAGCGCTGTTGCTTGGTGACTCTAGGCCTGTATTTGTTGTAGGGGGTCCCCATCAACGTTGCTGTGGGTTATGTTTGGGGAGAAATTCACTGGGGCAGATTTTAAAGCTATGAAAGCCAAGGGCCTCTCTCCCTATTTCATTCCATCCTCTCTCCTAATTCAGGCTTTCTGTCTTGAGAGGTCCCCACTCTGCTGGGAGAGTATCTCTGTGAAGGTGAGGAGATTGTTCTTGCTTAGGCTGTGGGGACAGAAAGAAAGGAGGACAAGGTGCTTTCCTGGCCTTGCCTCCTCTGGTTGCTCAGATGCACAGGGGATAATAGATGCAGGGACTGATCCTGCCTCCACTCTCCTCTCTACCCAGCTCCTGCAATCTACTTTCTAGACTGGATCCAGATCATCCTTGGAAAACACACACTGACCATGACACCTGTCCCCCAGTTTCCCATGACGTCCCATTTCTCGAGGGGCTGAGTTCAGGCTCCTTGACTTGCCTCCCATCTCCTCTCTGTGCAATCACCCCCCTCACCACCTCCTTCTCATCATTTGAGAATCAGTTCCTTTTCAGCTTCCCTGCCCCTCTGTCCCACCAGCTCTCGCGTACACCTGCCTTACCAGGTCCTTGCTTTGTGGAGCCTGTCTTCCTCGTGGGCGCAAAGCCCCTGCAGGATGGGGAGAATGCTCTTGCCTTTCTTCAGCCTTACAGGCTGGCACGGCTCCTGATGCGTAAATACTTCTCAAATGCGTGCTGAATGAATGAATAAATCATGTAATCTCAGAATTAGAGAAGTAGAAAAGACCGGCTGAGTCAATCCTCTCATTATTTGCTAATAATGAAGAGTCTTAACTGGTTGGGATATAAACATGAAATGCTTAAATTCTTCCCCCTCACAACTGCCACCTGCTGTGCCTGCCGTACCCCGCTCTCACGCCCGGTGGAGGGCTCTCATCATGACAACTTGGGCTGATTCCAGGACTGTCGGTTACTTTTGGTATTAAAACAGTCTTATTTTGATGATTAGGATTCAAGTCTGTCTGGTTTTTTTTTTAAGATTTTATTTATTTACTTGACAGAGAGAGAGAGAGAGATCACAAGCAGCAGGCAGAGAGAGAGAGAGAGAAGCAGGCTCCCTGCTGAGCAGAGAACCCGATGCGGGGCTCGAGCCCAGGACCCTGAGATCATGACCTGAGCTGAAGGCACAGGCTTAACCCAGTGAGCCACTGAGGCGCCCCCATTTATGTCTGTTTTTGAAGCTCCCACCTCATAGGAGCATACAAGGTCCTCATGTGTTACATAAGGGAATCAAGTGAAAGTGTGAAGGAGGTGTGAAGTTCCCTTTGCTACCCATGAAGTCTTGAGTGGAGAGACCTCAGTGGCTGGAGTGGGGCTTGGGAGGAGAGGTCCACTGTCCCCTCTGTTTCCCCTGCATGGTCCCCTCAGACACTGAGCTGGGAGGAGAGGATGAAGCTTGTTTCCTCATGTGACTGTCCACGGACAGCGAGTTTCCCTCACTTTAACTGGCTATTAGTGATCCAATTTGTGGGTTGTGAGCTCAGCAAGGACATGGGGGACCCTGACAGTCCCCCTGTTGAGGTACTCTATCCCAAAGCTTTGGAAGTGACTTGCATGGGGTGGCTGAATCCCCCAGCAGAACCCCTCTGGGCAGCCTTGTGCCAGAACCTTCTGAGGGTTCTCAGAACATTTCTGAGTTCTAGGGCCCCAATGCTAACCTCCTGGCTAGCAAATTTTGGATGGGGTGACCCCATCTCAGATCTCTTGTATCCTGATCTTAAGTTCTTTTCTTTAAATCACAAGCTCTCTCAAGATAACGAGTCAAATTGAGAAGTGACCGCAATTAACAAACACATGGGAGATGCTCAAAGGAACGAGATGAAAATAACATAAATGAAATTCTATTTTTCACTGAAGACTAAAGTGGTTTCTAACAGCTAGTCCTGGAGAGAAAATGGAAACAGGCTCTCACAGATGCCACACGTGGGAGCTCAAACTGACATCACTTTTTGCAGGGCAATTTGGGAATATCTATCAAAATAAACAAGACAAATGTCATTTGCCTCTCTAATTCAATTTTGAGTAGTTTATCTTCCCAACACAGTTGCCCGGTGCTGGGTCGATCAGAATGCTCAGTCTATGTTGTTTGTAATCATGAAATACTGGAAATGATGCATGTGTCCATCAATGGGGAAATGGTTAATTAAATGATGGTATAAGATACTAAATAATATGGACCCTGTTAATTTTCTTTAAATAGCCCTTACCATATGTGCCTGTTATAGGTTCCCCCTTCCACCCTATTTCCCAGATTGTGAACTCACTGAAGACAGGATCCATAGGACATTACATGTTTGCTTAAGAATCTGAGATCTGGGAGCACCTGGGTGGGTCAGTGGGTTAAACCTCTGCCTTCGGCTCCGGTCATGATCCCAGCATCCTGGGATCAAGCCCCACATCTGATTCTGCTCAGCAGGGAGCCTGCTTCCTCCTCCTCTCTCTCTCTCTGCCTGCCTCTCTGCCCACTTGTGATCTCTATTTGTCAAATAAATAAATAAAATCTTTAAAAAAAAAAGAATCTCAGATCTGGGTTCATATCCCAAGCCCACCAGGAACTAACATGGTGACTTCGTGTGGATTTCTTAACTTCTTATACCTTATTTTCTATTAGGAAAGTGGAGATGTTAACATTACCATGTCATAGGTTGTCCTAAATAATAAGAGAAGGTCAACGTGAGGGCTTGGCATTGGTCAGCTGCTCGGATGTATGATGGAGGTGATGGTGATAGTGAAGACCGGTCCATCCGTTCACCAGCATACACTTGGGACTTCACATAGGGCTTGGCACAGCAGAGTTTCATGAATATTTGATGAATTAATGAATGAAGTATATGTACTGCTATGGAAGGATGTCTAAGATTTATTGTTAGAGGAAATAAATGAAGCTGTGGAACCGTTTGTCTAACCTAATCTCATTTGTACAAAATATATTAAAATTTCTGCTGGGGGTCAAGACATAAATTATATATAGTGGTTACCTCTGAGAAATGGGTTTGGAGCCAGATGAGAAACAGGTTGTATTCATTTTTTACTTGATTCCCTTCTGTAACACATGATATTATAAGAGTACATGACTTTTAAAATTAAAGTAAAAAAAAAATCTATTAGGCTCGAAGAGCCACAGGGTTAGTTCTTTTCCAGGGATAATTATTTTGATCATCCTAGGATTTTATCTTTGACTCCAGTCCTCAATGAGATAAAAGTATCTATGAGTATCAGAGAAGAGATGTGGCAAGTGGTTGGGGCAGGTGGTTAGGAGGACCTGGTCTTCTACATGATTACGAGGAAAGGTTAGCCCCAGTGTGTGATAGCTTTGGATGGTCGCTGAGAATGAATTAGTGCTTATTATTTCATGGCACAGGACATGTGTGAGGGACAATACAGTGGCCTTGTGTTGTAGGATTACTGTGCCATCACAGTAAGGGAGAGGTGTTTTGGAGTCAGAAAACTTGAACTCAAATGGATGCATTCTCCCATGACCTTAGCCCAGATCTCCTCATCTGGGAAATGGGAACATGTCACTATTCCATAAGGTTGTTGAGGGGATTCAATGTGATGATTCATAGTATTCACCATGTTGCTCCAGAGTCAGCACTCTGTAAAAGACACACTTTGCTAACAACAACAACAACAACAACAACAACAATAAAATGACTGCATAATCTTAGGAAAGCAAGTTAGTCAGGGCCCCTGAGCTTAATTTCCTCATCTACAAATAAAGATATTAATACTTATTTCACAGGTAGATATGTAAACATAAATGTTACATATGAAGGCACATATATACATTTAAAAATATTTAAACAATTTATATACAATGTCAAATATACATCGACACACTGTCATTCTCTTTGTCTGGAAGGAACTGAATGTTCTTGTTGTTATCACCTTCTCAGGAAGGGCAGCACCTGTCTCCAGCTGTTCCAGTTAACCACAAGAATGTGACAGGACCTGACTGCAGAGGCTGGAAGTTCAAGTCTTAGTTTAGAAATAACTGGCTGAGATGTCCTTCAGTGAGGTGAGAAGCTCCAAGGGAGTGAGAGCCGATGTGTTTCTGATCAGCTTCTTTATTGGCAATGCAATTTCATCTATTGGTGAAAGGAGTCATGGTGTAGGTCAGATCCAGGCAGGACAGAGAAATCATCCTCAGTGAAGTCCAGATGGTTCAGTTGAAAAGGGTTTCCTGGAGAGACCAATTACAAACGTATGAGCAGAGATAAGGGGGCAAACACGGGAGATTCAGGCACCTGGAGGTCAGGATCAGTGGGGAGCTGTTGGCATCTCTAGGGATGAAGGAGTAGGGGGAGGGCAGAGGGTTCTTGAAGGACCCTGGTGGGAGCTGGAAATGTAGAGGGGTGTCGCCATTGCTAGGAGGGTGGTGCTGAAGCAGGGAGGGCAGGGTACATGGGAAAAATGCACCTGCCACTCTCCTGGAAACTTCCTATTGGCTGATGGCAGGGAGGACAAAGGCTGGTGAGGAAGTCCTGAGGTATGAGCTTCCTAGGCCTCTGAGGAGGGCTGATGAGGATGGAAAATGGGCCTGGAGAAGGGCAGATGTGTGGCACCTGGAAAGTCTTCTGAAAATTCGACTTCCTGCCTCCATCTTCCTTCCTTTCCCTCCCCTTCCTTCACATTCTCCCGTTGGCCGCCTGTCTAGTCTTCTTTTCTCCCCTTCCTCTTCCTTGCCTTTTCTTGCCCCTGAGATCTCATGATCACTGGGATGCTGGCCTTATCAAAACTTTTTGTGCCTCAGTGAGCTCATCTGTAAAGTGGGCATATATTCTCCTCCCTTTCAGAGTTGAAGGACTCAGGGGGAGGTAATGAAAGAAAGTGTTTGTCAATCTATGATGCTGTACAAATTAACACATCATTAGTATTATTTTATCCTAGGAATGCTAATGTGACCAGGGCAGATAATTAGGACAATTTTGTATAAACTTCTTGCTTTGAAATTGTCACCTGAGATCCAGCAGGACAAAAGGGACAGCTCTCTGCTCCAATTAAAGTTCGTTCTTCAGCTGTTTCTTTTTATTTATTTATTTACTTGCTGTGGATGGGTGAAGAGAGATTTTTTTCTTCTTCTTGCTTGGAAGCTACAATAATATTTCACTGCTACTGCTTACCCTAAAAAAATAGATTTCCTTTTCATCCTCAGCTGGTGATTTGGTTTGCATTAATGCCTTTCATAACTCATACATTTGGCTATTAAAAATTAATGCTTGGCACTGACATAAACAAATGAAATTTGTATTATTAATGTTTTACATAGGTAAGGCTCTGTAATAACAGATTCATCACAGAAGACTGTTTTAATTAAAAGATTCACTGGTTCCTTGAACACATCTGAGAGACTGGTCTGGGGAGAACCAGGGATGCGAAGAATGACAAGGAGAGAAAGTGCATCTCAGATTCTTGGGAGAGCAAATCATTTGAAGTTCCAGGTACTGGCAATGATCTCACATTTGGATATTGTTAGTAGAGTGCTTAGCACGGGGCTTGGTTTATAGTAAGTGTTCAATTAATAGCAAGACTTATGAAGAAAAGGGAAAAGAAAGAATATTTATTCCTTGAGTAACACTGTCCATTCATTTGTTTAGTCTTTAGTCTTTAGTGAGCACCTAATATGTGTCAGACACTGTTCCAGGTATTGGTGATACCACAGTGAAACAGAGTGTTGATCTCATGAAACCACAATATTTTAGAGACAGACAATATATAGTATGTCAGGTGGTGAGAAGGGGTTACAGAGAAAAATGCAGCAGGGTCAAGAGTTAGGGAGAGCTTGGCAGGCTTTGGGCGGGTGGAAAGAGAGGTTTGCAAATTTTAAATAGAAAGATCTTGTAAAGCTCTAAGGGAAAGTGATATTTGAGCAAAGGTTTGGGGGGGAATGAGGGGGTGATCAAATTTTTACTTGGAGGAAGGATGCCTATGAAGAAAAAGAGCAAATGCAAAAGTCCTGAGGCAGGAGCATGTGGACAGAGCTGAGCGTGAGCGAGCAAGCTTGGGAGCAGATGAGGTCTGAGAGGTGGGTGTGGCTGGGTCATAGGACTTCCTTGGCTGGGGCGGGTTGTCTTTGACAGTTACAAGTGTTCTGTGAGGTTGGAGGTATTATCTCTATCTCACAGGTGGAAAAATTGAGGCAAAAGGGGTTTTTACCCAGCAGGAAGGAACCAACTCTGACATTCTAACCTTGGCTTATCTGATTCTCATATCAGATGTGCTGAATTGTACCACCTTCAACTGGGGCTTAAGGGGGTCAGTTCAGTGCAATGATGGTTGGATCATCTTTCTGTATAACACTGGACCCACACCTGAGACATCTTTGTCTAGGATGTTCACATGCAAAATAGCTTTGGATAACATTAGTTCAACTCCTTAATTTCACAGATGGAGAACCTGAGGCCCCAAATGTGATTTGTCACATTGATCCCAAAGCTAGTGACAGAGTTGGAGTTAACATCACAGAGCATTGGGGATACCTGTCCCCTTGGGGCTAAGCTTATCTCACTCCATGTTCATCAGGGCAGGATAGCCTGGTGGTCAAGATCTTGGGTCTGAATCTTTGATCTGCCACCTACATGCTTGGGCATGTTTCTTCACCTCTGTGAATCTCCATTTCTCATAGGAATAAAGGAATGATAATAATCTAATTTGAAAAGAACTGTTGAGAACATGTAGGGATGAGGTCAAGCTTTCAGCTCAGTTTGTGACACATAATGAACGCTAATTACTGGTCACTGTGATTAACATTACTCATACTAATCATATGAGATGGGTACCACCTGTAGTTCACAGACGGGCAAATTGAGACCCACCATGGGAGTACTTTACATAAGAGCACTCAGCAAACTGGGAGCTATTGCATGGGTTCCCAGACTCCCAGAGCCGTGCTCCTATCTGGTCACTTGAGGTTTTTTTTTTTTTTTTAAGATTTATTTATTTATATGAGAGAGAGCATGAGTGGGGAGAGGGGCCGAGAGAGACAGAGAATCCTCAAGCAGACTCCCTGAACACAGAGCCCTCAAGAGGCTTGATCTCATGACCCTGAGATCATGACCCAAGCCAAAACCAAGAGTTGGGTGCTCAATTGACTGAGCCACCCAGGCACCCCTGGTCACTCAAGCTTTAAAGAACACTATGGCTTTCTTCTTTTTTGACAATCAAAGACCCGCGGTGGAAGTGAATTCTTGTCATGCTGCCTGCTGCAGGTGCTGGGGACCAAGGACAGGATTTGAGCACCAGTGATGATCACATTGGTATCTGAATGTAGCGTGCTGAGAAAGCAATTTACCAGTTCAGCTCCCAATATGCAGGGGATGGCTCTAATGGACTTTTCTCATCTGTATGAAAATATCAGTGACAAAGCACATGTCCCATTGATACCTTCTGAAGGCCTCATTTTCCTGAAGACAGAGGTGGCATGGTGTGCATGTGGGGAGAGACTTGGCTTTGAAATGTTGATTAAGTAATAATAATAGAAGCCCCCATTTATTAAGTACCCACTATGTGTCAGGCACTGAGCTACATACTTTGTGTACTTTATTTCTAATTTTCTCAATAGCCCAGCAGAGTAGATGTAAATGGAATATCAGAAAACATGTCCCTTGATATCACACAGATAATGAGAGATCTTTATTTCACTATTTATTCATCTGTTCATTCAGTTGTTGGATAAATTCTCATTAAACACCTCTATGAGTCCAGCACTCTGTTAGGTACTGAGAATATATTGATAAATAAAATCAGAAGCTTATAGTTTAATGTGGGAGCCAGAAAATAAATAATCAGTAAACCTATACTTATGATTCAGGGGCTATGAAGGATTCTTTGAGTGGGAACTAGAGGGGCACCAGTTAAGTGACTCACAGGAGGGCCTCCAGTTAAGAAGCGTCAGAGCTGGAAAATTTAGGGCTGGTGAAGCCTTGGTTCTTCCCGTTTTGCACCACAGAGAGGGCAGAGGAGAGGTTTTCCAGGAGACTTGGTTTGAATTCTAACCCTATAACTGTCTAGTTTAGTATTCTTGGTTCAACCACTTTACCTCTCCAAGTCTCGGTTCACCCCTTGAGAAAAAGGAAGAATATCTACCTCATGGAGCCTATAGGAGAGCCAGAAGAGATAAGGTGTGAGAGAGCTGAAGAAGTCGAAGCGGTTTGCACATCACAGCCATGATGACATGAACAAGAGTCCTGCACTGTGCGAACCCAATGACAGTGTTGTGCTGGGATGTCAGGACTGCATGAGGTTATCAACTCTGGGCAGGGCCAGTTTCTTGCTTTGCTTTGGGTTCCCTAAAATGGGCCCAACCCTGACGTCTTACCTCTTCAAGGCCAGCAGTCCTGCATAAGGAATTTGAAGAAGGCACTTGTCCAGTTGAGGAGTGTGTGTGGGGGGAGAGCATCAGAAATTCACGTGCAGGGGCGCCTGGGTGGCTCAGTGGATTAAGCCGCTGCCTTCGGCTCAGGTCATGATCTCAGGGTCCTGGGATCGAGCCCCGCATCAGGCTCTCTGCTCCGCGGGGAGCCTGCTTCCTCCTCTCTCTCTGCCTGCCTCTCTGCCTACTTGTGATCTCTCTCTCTGTCAAATAAATAAATAAAATCTTAAAAAAAAAAAAGAAATTCATGTGCATGCATCTTCAGCTCTTGTCTCAAGAAGACAAGGTGAGTGTCATGGTAGTGGAGCATAGGCAAGAAGCAAGGGGTGTTTTGATCTTCTTTCCTCCCTTCTCCTCTGTCTGCCATCAGGATGTCTGGAAGAGTCAAAGAGGAGAAATAAAAGCAGCCCTTGAATCCCCACCTCCATATTTCTTGCAAGAAAGTTAGGCTCTTCCTCTGAGCAGTAGAAAGTGATGAGGAAGATGGGTAAGACTATGGATTAGGAAGAGAGAAGGGACTGTAATTAATGAGGACACCACCTCATAAATGCACATTGTTCACTGACTTCGAGAATTGCAGTGTAATTATATTAGTAAATGTACTGTACTCTACTTGGTAAAGGTAATGAAATTTTAATTGCATATGAATTCTCTGGCCCTGTCTGGGGTCCAGTCTCTGCAGGGAAGTGTGACCAGTCAGTGGCTTTCTAGAGAGAAGGGCCAGGAGAAAATGGAAATGACTTGTTGCAAGTCCCATTGCACACCAGCCCCACTGTGATTCATGTTGTGTTGGTCATCATGGCAGTCCCAGGAGGCAGCCTCATTTTGTAGATGGAGACTCTTGGGGCCAGAAAGGGAAGTGTCTCATCTGAGTCCTCAAAAGTGAGATTAAACCAAGCAGGTGAACTCCAGGTCAAGAGTTCTTCTCCTTCTCCTTCTTCCCTCCTTCTCCTCCTCTTTCTTTTTTGCATTAAGAGACCAGGGGAGTAAGGAACCAGGCAGATCTGGCTTCCTTCAGATGTTCCATTTGCATAAAGGAAAAGGAAATGGATCCTCAGAATATCACCCACTTGAGGTCAGCAGAACTGAGTCCATGGAAGGGTGTAAGGGATAGCAAATTCTTCTCATCAAGGAACTGCTGAATCAGGTGACAGTGGGGACTTCACCAGAGAGAACTCAGGATTCTGGGTTAAGCTGGAAGGCTTTCTGAAGGAGGTGTTGTTAGGGTGATGCCATCATGAAGGAATGAGTGACTATCCCCAAGGAAAGCTACCACTCTGAGCTGTGTGCTTGTCTGTTTTTCAGTAGGCTGTGAGCAGAAGTTCTCTTGTGTATTTTTGTAGGTGCCTATCACAGAGCCTGTCACACAGTAGGTGCTTAATAAATGCTGTTAAATTAAAAATCTCACATGAGCTCTAGTAGAGGCTCCAAATTGTGGAAACCTGGACAGGTGAGGGTTGTATTAAAAGAACACCCAGACTTTGGTGGGGATTTCTGCCAGAAGCATTCTCTTTGACAGGAACAGGATGAATGCTAAATTAAGAAGAATTATTAATACCATTATTATTACTACTAATGATTAGGATAATGATGACAATGCAGCCAGTGATCCCAGCTAATATTTATTGAATATGTACTATATGCCAAACACTATGTAAGTATTTTCCATAGTTTTTTTCTCATATCATCTTCACAAAACTTGTGAAGCAGGCATTATTATTATCTCCAATTTACTGAAACTGAGGCCCAGAGATGTTAGGATATTTGTCCTGCAACCCACACCTAGGAAGGACAGAATAAGGGCTTGAATCCAGGTCTGCTTGCTGCTAAACCTCATCCCATTTCTCTGCTCTGTGATATCTGCTCAGCTAGGAGGGCACCAGAAATGGTCAGACTAATTTATGTTGAATTTCATGTCATTGAGGGTAAAGGCAGGGTGATGCAAAGGAAAAGTAAACAGAGGTTTTCACCAGGGAACATTGCTGAATGGGTGGGAATGTACTGTTTGACCCAGTGCTGTGATTTTGCCCGATTCAGAAGAATCAAAGAGTGCAACATTCACCAGGGGGATGTGATTTCAGAATCACATTACTCAGAGTAACTCCAAGAGTAGCTCCCTATGTTTATTTGAGGTCAAGATATGAAAAGAAGCCTGGCTCCAAATGGACCTCTGTCCAGTATTCACAAGTAGAAGTGACGCAGAAGATAGAAAGGCACTTCTGGGACTGAAGACTGGGCCACATCTGTGACATTTCTCCTTCCTTCTCTTCCAAAAGTGCCCTAACCACTGGCCATCAAAGGGGTAGGAAGAGAAGAAAGTGAAAGAGGGAGAGGATTCTGTAGAGTTGGAAGAGGTTCAGCAAGGTATACTGAGATGAGACTCAAACCCAGGCTCCCAGTTGACTGTTGTCTTTTATAGCTTTTCAGCTCAGACAACTGATGTGTTTGACATCAGTGTTTGCTGATGTGACACCCAGTGTTTGTGACACCCAGTGTTTGCTCCAAGTCCTTTTTATCACAAATGCAGAGGAAACTGATTCTCTTGGGAACAGCATAGTTGATGAGACCAGGAATGTAAGGATTTATCAGCCCCTTCTTCAGGAGCCGACGAATCACAGGGCAGACCTCACAGAGGGGAGCTGGGGATGGCCTGGGTAATCAGGAATTCTTCTTGTAGGAGGTGGTTCACCATACATGTTCCACTGAGATGTGCCAGGGACAGACACTGCCTGTGGCTACAGTGAGATTGACCACCCACATCTTTAGATCCTACAGCCAGACCAGCCTCTCTTTTTGTTACCCAGAAAGCTGAAGGAACAGGATAACAAGTAAGGGGGTGGAAGCATTTTGGAAGTAGGGACAGAAAGAGCATAGCCTGGGAGTCAAGAGGCCTGGGATGGAAGATTGCCTCTACTCCATCTCATGTAACACTGTGGCCTTCGTTTTCCCCCAGGGTTCTCAGGCCCTATGTTTGTGAAATAAAAGGAGTGGACCAGATCCTCTCTCAGGCCCCTTTTGGTTCTGGAAGGTCCCTATTCTGTGGTGTGCCCCCACAAAAATACACCTATCAGTGCTAAACAGTCCACATTGTGTCCAGGAGATGGTGCAATCAGTTGGGAAGGAAGATACTCATTGAAGGGAGCAGTAGGCTGGGATGAGTTGGTCAGGGCAGGCTCATGACCTTCTCAGGACAGGTGATGGTGTTGGGCAGGGCTCTGAACCATGAGACAGGCTTTGTTTGATGAGGGGGGCTCATAACAGAGGAGGTAGCTCAAGCAAAGGCTCTGAGGAAGAGAGTGGAATCTGTTTTCTGGAAGCAGTGAAGAATCTGCAGAATGGGACCCAAGCCGCTGGGTGCTCTTGGCTTCTGCTTCCTAGTGACCACTGGACTGTAAGCTCTGCCTGGGGCCAGAAACCACACTGCCACTGCTGCATCCCATGGTCTGGCATAGGGACCAACATGGAACAGCATGTCAAAAACATGGTTTAATGAAGGAAGGAATTTCTTTGCATCTCAACACCTAACTGCACTTAACCCGATGCCTTTGTTTGAATTAGCAAATGAGTGAAAGCTAAATTCTGCTAACGTTTTAAAACATCTACCCTGTGAGATGCAAAGGGCCTATCCTTTGGAAGTCTGTGGCTCCCTGTATATCCCACACGATTTGGGAACTGGTCCCTGGATGTTAGCTCTCAAGCCATTCTCAGGTCCTCAGGGCTTTGGGACCGAGGTTGGGGTGTGCTATATATGTATGTATGAATTATTTTATTATATATTTTTCCACCTGCTTTAATTGTGGCTGAGCTCATGTTTTATTTTAATTAATGTTTTAATTTAGTACATGCACCATGAGGCACTTTCTCCGAGGATATAATTAAGCTAGAAAAAATTGGCTACTCTAGCACTCAAGGCTGGGAAGTCATGGCTCAAAAAGGGTGGGTTTGTGGCCTGAAGTCATTTGGGAAGTTAGGGATTGGGTTCAGGAGGAGAAAGGTCTTTAGGGCATCCCCTAGGACTTCATCAATCCCTGTCCATTTGAACAAAGTGAGAAGGGAGGGAGTGATATTTTTGGAGAAGCTATTACATGCCCAATGCTGTGTTGCATGTTATATGCAATGTTATATAGTATCATTTTATCCTTCTAACAACCCCACACAGCAGTTTTTCTTGTTCTCATTTCACAGATGAAGAAAGTGAGGCTTAGGGAATTATCAGTCTCCTCAGATTCGAGCAAACTGAAAAGAGTAAAGTCGGAATTTGAACCTATGTCAGTCTGTTCTCTAACCCTGAGTTCATGCTATCAGAGCAGTTATTTTATTTGTGAGTACAAAGAAAATATTGGCAGTCACCCTGGAGCGATTCATGGGGGTCCTCTCACTAATCTAATCAAGAAGGAAGAGGCTCTCTGAAGCCTTCAATAGAACTAATTCCTCTGGTGATGTTTGAAGTGAACTTCAGTTACCCACTTTGTTGAGAGTAGCTTTTAATGTTTAAAATACTTCCATGACAACCACCACCATGATCAGCACCATGGCCAGCGCCACCTCTCGTAGTACTACCACTAACAACAGGGATATATAATATTCTCAGCACATTACACGGTAACTCTAGGAGGAGGTTCTATTCTTACCCCCCATTAGGGATGAGATTCATGACAGCTCACATGTTTTCAGAGATCACCAAACTTTCAATGCTAGTTCCCATTTTCTTATATCGTTGTCTCTGAGGACATCTGGATGGAAGAGCTCTGGGCTCAGATGTGGTTGGAATCTCAGCTCCATGTCTTCCTGGATGTGTGTCCTTCACTGATTGACTTTGCATTTCTTGGCTCCCATTATGGCTGTTCCAGAGCCTGAGAACATGGAGATGGCGCTAGCTTTCATCCTGCCAGGCAGCTTACATCCTATCAGGCAGAAACAGGCAATGGACAAAGGAAGGAACACATAGAAAATGGAAATAGCAGATAATGATGAGTGTTCTCTGGAAAATTCAAAAGGGGTGATACTAGAGATTGCCTAAGGATATTCAGGGAAGGCTGTTTTGATAAGATGATGTCTAAGCTGAGCTTGAGGAGACAAGGAGGAACCAGCCTGACCAGAGCTGGGGAAGGCTTCCGGGGCATGGGAAACCACTGGCATAGTCCCCACGGTAGGAAGCCTTCTTTCTCCACCATTTTCTACATTTCCAACATTTTCTTGCATTTCCCTCTCAGGGCACACTCACCACCAGGGGTGATTTTATTCACTTGTGGGCCCATTTCATTTGTATTCACCTCTCCACTTACTATGAAGATCAAGGGGGCAGGGGGCGAGGTCTGTTTTCTTCATTATCATAATCACAGGATCCAAAAACAATATCTGGCTCAGAAATATTTGTTGAATGAATGAATGAGTCACTGTTCAGTAAATGCTATCCTCAAACTACACTCCCTTGCACTTGACACTCGACAGGGAGGAGACTGAGAACCAGAACACAGTGCTCACCTCCTGTGTGGTGAACTCTTATCACTTGACCAAAAACTTCGGCCATGTTTCATTCATTTGAGACCTGTGTTGAGTGCCTCCCATGTCCCCGAACTTTCACACGCAAATCCTAATGGGTAGAGAGCCCATGTCACATTATGTCCATTTCTCGGAGGTGGGGGGGATGCCTCAGTCAATTATGTGGCCAAGTTCATTGATCATCTTACACTGCAGTGATACTTTTCCCTCTCACTTGACCTACTCCAGTTTTGTCCCCTCCCAGGGGTCTGGGTCTATCTGGGGATGCACTTCCTCAAGCTTACAGGGGGTCAGGGCTTAAGGGAAGCTTGACAGGGAGCTTGCAGGTTTGTTTCCTCCAAATGCCCAGCACTTTCATGGTGCCTGTGACGCGGAGTGTGCTTGATAAATACACTTCCTGCTCCAACCTCCTTCTCTCCTCCAGGGACTCACAACTGCAGGGAGACTGTGCAGACACTCCTGAGCCCCCTTTGCCCTGCAGGCTTGCCCTGTACTCTTCATTGGGCTGTCCTATGAAAAGAGTGAGGGCACCAGCATGTCATGGTCTCTTTGCTCCCCAGGATACTCGGATCCTTATATGACAAGGCCATCTCTTTTGCACACAGGACTTGGCACACAGTAGGTTCTCAGTCAGTGTCTGTGGAAGGCGTGACTGAAGGAGGCTCATGCGCTTTGGGAGGCTGTACAGGCTGGAGAGTGTTCCTTTTCTCTCCTTGTCTTTCCGGGTGCTAGGCTCCCTCGGGGTGGTAACCGGTCTTGGCTGCACCTTCCAGGGTGCGTTGTGTCACAGGTCTGCAGCTGTGTGTCTGGCATGAGCCCGCATCCATTGCTGCAATTTGTGTGCGCTGAAGCCATTTAATTAAATGGGATGGAATTGAATCTGCGAGGCTGTTATCTCTGATACTGTGTTCTGCACACGCCCGGCTGCGAGGGAATCCACGGGAGGCCTGGGAGCGGCTCCCCGCTCATTTCAGGCTTGCTCTCCCACCCCTAGCACAGATGGTGCTGGGAAGTGTCTAAGATTCTGGGCACAGATCTGAAGTCAGGGGTTCAAAGCCCCTCCATGCATGTGTCCCTGTCCCACCGCCCCCACCTCCCACCATTGGTGGGTCTGAGCTACCAATAGGTCTGTGCCTCTCCCCAGGAGGCAGTCAGAGCTGTGGAAGCTAATTTTGCTGAGGGGAACCTTGCCAAGACAGAGCAAGCTTTCGTTTGCCCAAGTTTGCATCAATAATTAATCCAACCTGGTTTTACACAAGGCTTGACATAAAATTATTAGCTGTGAGAGCTTTTCTTGAGCTAGTCCCAGAAGAGGGCTATCATGAGCCCAAGAATTGACAACCCGTGAGAGATGGGATGGGCGGCTCAGAAAGTCATTTTCTCTTTCCTATTTCAAGCTCCCTCCATGGCTCCACTGGGACCTCTGCTATTGCCAGCCAGGACTTTCAGAAGTCCAGAGTCTTTCCCCTGCTCAAAAACATTCAGTGACTTCCCACTGTGCTCCTAATTCATCGGTAATTCCCACTGGCATTTCCTGTTTCCAGGCTTGCTCTCCATTCCCTCTCTCTAACAGCCAAACTACCTTAACTCACTGCCCCTTGTTTCCTTGGCTTGTGCTCCTTACTAACATTTCTGTGGGTCTCACTCTTATGCATCCTGCAAGGCTGAAATCTAATGCACTTCCTCCAGGCAGCCTTTTCTGATTTCTCCACGGATCGTCTTTCTTCTGCCTTCCAGAGGTGTTTATTTTGAAAGGTACCCCGTCTGTCTTGTACTGTTATATCTGTGTACATGTCTTCATTTCTAAGAAAGGATGTGTTTCTCATGGGAAGATAACAATAATTCATAATGGAATACCATTCAATGTTGGGCACTGGTAGCTCTAACCAAGGGAAGCGGGCAGAGCTGTGTTCAATGTTTCTTCCCCCGAACTGGATTCTTTGTCTTTTTCCCCAAAGTGGCTAACAGCATCAAAGAGCTGCTTAGTTATGTGTGTTTGAAACCTTGTCTTTTTGATTGTTTTTTGTTTCTTCTTTTCCATCCAAATTGTTTCCCACCAGAGGCCTGTTCTCCTGCTCACAACCACCCAGTCTCCTGACCAGGCACTCAGGGGCTCATTTCTCACTCCTGCCCAACCTGCTCCAAACCCCATGGAACTTCCTGTTGCAGTTTAAATATCCCCTGCTCTTCAAGACCTCTGGCAGTTTCCCCTGTCTAGAAGACCCTTCCAGCTCCCTTACCCACCCCTCAACCCTCTACCCCATCCTTCAAGAGTTACCTAGTCTGTGAAGTTGACACCATTTCTCCCTTTGCAGAATTAAGGGACCTCCTCTTTGCTCCAATGGCACATTGCTCCTACGTTGATGATATCAATGTCTATCCTCCCTTGCACTCTCCCTCTGCACCTGATCCCTCTGAGGGGGGCCAGCGACCTTATCTTCTTTGTTTTCCCATCCCCTCCCCCAAAGGTCTAGCCCAATATTTTCTATAACAAGTGCTCAATAAATATTTGTTGAATTATTAAATAAATATTCAAGGAGTTGGCAATTACAGAAGGCAGCCCTTCCATCCATTGGTCAAGGAAGCGTTTGGTACTGCTACTGTTGCTGTCTTTGTTGTTATTGTTTTCTGTCATCTGATAACACACACACTTCCCTCACCTGTCTCAGGTTCTCAGGCAAGTTCATACTTCAAACAATCCATCTCATTGTCCCCCCAAAGCATGTTCAGGTTTCTCAGATCAGCTGTCCTACTCTTCTATTTTTAAATAAAGTCCCTTCCAAATGATCTTAAATGCCTGCTGGATTCTCAGCCCTGGGCTGGACACTGGGAGGGGTACTCAGAACAATGTAGTCCCTGCACAGGGAGAAGCTCACCATCTGCTTTGGGGACAGAGCAAACACAGACTAGCCTGAAGCAGAGTGTGTCTAATAATGACGTTTCTGACCATAAAGCCAGTCACCGAAAGGTAGCCTCTATAGTCATAGAGCTATAACTGCACGCTTCTTTTTAGCAGTCAGCAGCAGCAAGGACCCCATATAGAGGGAGAATTAAATCATTCTGTTTAGAAAGGCATCATGGAGATGTAGTTTGTTGAGCAAGACGGATCGAAAGTGTCTGCATTTTCTCTGCCGGGTGGCCAGCCCTCCTTTTCACCAACAACATTTCCACTTCCACTCCTCATACAATCCCAAATGCCTTCTCTTTTCTTTCCAATAAATCTCCTTTTGTTTCTCCAGAGAGTCTCCTGCCAGCCTGTCAGGAAGTCTGCACAAAATAGTGTACTTCTGTCAAGAGTTCCATGTGAAGTGTTAACCGTCTTTTGAACACCAGAGGCAGTCGAGGCAATGTGTGGGGACACCCTTGTCCCGACACCTGTTTACTTCCTTTTTTTGGCAAGCTCTGAGCCAGCTCCAGCCTGCTGACTCAGGTGCAGACAGGAAGAGGGGGCCACTGTCCCGTTCAGCTTCCAAAAGTTCCCTGCAGAGAGAGCTTTAGAGATGAGAGGATGTCCAAGGTCCTGCCCTTCTGTGACACACCTGCAACCCATCCCACCAGAGCAATATTTCCACCTCATGGCACCATGCAAATGGGTCAAGGTGAAGGGCTTAAGCTAACCTGCTGTGTGTCCTTAGGCCAGGGACTGCACCTCTGTCTTTAGTTTTCCCATCTGAATGAGATGGGAGTAGATAATCCCTAGGGTGCCTTTTAGGTCTGTCATTCCATCATTTCACAAATCTATCACAGCTAAAACTTGCCAAATATGTGATTCTTTCTTGGGGATCCAAAGTCAACGGAAAAAGAAACGGTCTAGGTAATTCAAAGACCCAGGAGGGGCATTCTTTTAGGGCAGTAAAATAACAATAATAATAAAACCTAGGATCAAAGTGCTTTTCCATCTCTTAGTCGATTCTCTAAACAGTCCTATGGGGAGAGAGCCAGATACACAGAACTTTTCACTGGACTGTCAGAGCCACTGTGTACAGATGTTCAGGTTGTACACTGCCCAAGGGCAGTACATCAGAGGAAACATCATTCATATAAGAAATATAGACTAACTTATATGAGAGGGTTTGCATGGTCATGAAGAATCAGGCCCCCAGCTGGCACACTGGATTGTGCACACAGTCTGGGGAGACCACACACAACACATATGGTGGGGAATACACAGGTTAACAGCTGCCCCTGTCTTGATCACACTGTGGATGACTCCCGAGAGCACCTACTTATTCTTTTGGAGACTTGATGACACTTTCCTTCTCTCTGAATCTAGTACCACCTGAGGGATGAGATTGGGGGTTTGGTGTATTCTGTAAATGGTATGCATGCCTATGTCAGGTAGGGTGGGAGTGGATGAAGTGTGTGTTTGCCCACTGACCTCTGAAATCTCCCCCAGGACAGAGCCAGGCCAAGTCAAAGGTCACACCCACACCACAGCAACAGCATCGATGCTTCATGGGACACACACACACTCTGACCTTCAACTTGAAAAGAAGTTGGGACTCTGACTCTGTGCATTTTAGCCCATGGGACAGATTAAATTCAGGGCCAGAGCTTTTCTCACCTTGGCCCTGACCCCTCACTTCCCTTCTTCCACCTCCACCCCTCCCTAAAAAAAATTTTTTTTTCAAATTTTAAATTTTTTATTTTTAAAGATCTTATTTATTGATTTGACAGAGAGAAAGAGATCACAAGTAGGCAGAGAGGCAGGCAGAGAGAGAGGAAGGGAAGCAGACTCCCTGCTGAGCAGAGAACCCGATGCAGGACTTGATCCCAGGACCCTGGGATCATAACCTGAGCTGAAGGCAGAGGCTTTAACCTACTGAGCCACCAAGGTGCCCCACTTCCCCCTTCTTTACATGGTGGGGGTACCAAGCATGGCTGGAGGGGCCATCTGCTCATGGCTCTGCTGTGCCAGAGCCAGACTACTTAAGGTTGTTCAGGTTAATATGCCAACATTTTAAAATGTTGCTGAAATTAGGGTGCCTTTCTCTAATTTATACAAAAGCACCGCAAAGACCTGTGGTGGGCACACAGACTGAGGTATATGCACAGGGCTCTCCTCGGCCATATTTTGCTCTAGATGCCAAAAGCACCTTCCCAAGATTCAAGTTGGATCATGTCACTCAAACAACTTCTATGGCTCCCTATTGTCTTTGAGAGAACTTTGCAATGTGGAGGAAGAAAGACGGATTTCAGAATTGCAGGATGGACCTTACTAAAATACACATTTCCAGGTTCCATTGCAGATGTTAAATGCTGAAAGGGATGTGGAGGGGAAGAGAGGTAGAGAGGAAGGGCATGTGTACTTTAAAGTTTCTCCCCAGGGATCTCAGACACCACCCTGACTGAGAAGCACCATCCTTAAGGATGCTATTTAGACCTCGCCATGCCATTCAAGGCCTTTCTTTTACGC
Organism: Meles meles; assembly: GCF_922984935.1. Lineage (NCBI taxonomy): Eukaryota > Metazoa > Chordata > Mammalia > Carnivora > Mustelidae > Meles > Meles meles. The sequence goes on from NC_060076.1 coordinate 14,482,211, forward strand.
CCTTCCTTCCTTCCTTCCTTCATCCATCCCTCCCTCCCTCCCTCCCTCCCTCCCTCCCTCCCTCCCTCCCTTCCTTCTTTTCTTTCTTTTCCCCTCTCTCTCTTTCTAAGATTTATTTATTTGAGAGAAAGAGGTGGGCAGAGGGAAAGGAAGAGAGAGAACCTCAAGCAGATTCCCCATTGAGCCTGGAGCCCGACATGAGGCTCAATCCCATGACCCGGAGACAGGCCTGAGCTGAAACCAAGAACTGGATGCTTAACTAACTGAGCCACCCAGGCACCCCAATTTAAGGCTTCCTAAGACTAGTCTGAGCCTAATTTTACAGCTTTTCCTGCCATTTTCCTTCAACCAACCCAAGCTCCAGATCATACTGGCTTTCCCCCATTATCTGGACACCATAGTCCAAATGCCACCACCTCTGTGAAGCCTTCCTTGATTCTCCAGTGCAAATGGCTTCCTTCTTCCTTTGTGCCTCCACAATCCAGCTAGACCAGAGTTGAGATAGGAGTACTTCTTGGGTAGATGTAATACTACCATATTGCCCCACCAGGTAGCTCCTTGGTTTCTGCTTTTCAGAGGAAAGAAGAGGGGTGTGTGTGTGTGTGTGTGTGTGTGTGTGTGTGAGAGAGAGAGAGAGAGAGAGAGAGAGAGTTTGCATGCGAGTATGTATGTGAGCCTGTGTGTTTGTGTGTGTGCATGTGAGTGCTCGTGTGTAGGCATCTGCATGGGAGGGAAAAACAAGAAGAAGAATGGCGGGTTCTGTAGCCTCTGCCCCTGCTCTCAGCAGAGGTGACTGGTTTTGAATGTTGATGGAGGGATGCCAGCTGGAGCTGGAGGAGCTGGAGCATGCCTTATGGGACCCCTGGGGCAGTAAGACTCCAGGGCAAGAGCAGCCCAGCTCTGGGTCCAGGGCACAGCAGCAACTAGAGGTGGGGGAAATGATTTCTCCTGCTCCTGTCACTCAGTCCTAGACCCAGAGGTGCCCCTTGGCCTCCTAAGCAGAGCTGGGAACTGCCAGCCACTTCGAGGGTGGGTGGCTTGGCTTCTCCCAGTATAAAGGGAAGAACTAAGCAACATATTGAGTCTGTACACTGGGTTGGGATCCCAAAGGTGCTCTGTGAAGGTGTTTCCCTTCCGCAGATGTCACACTGCCTATGGCAACAACTTGAGACAATTCTTGGTCCTGGAAACCCGGCTGTCATCTGAGTTTCTCCAGGCACGATTTACCTCATACATGTGCTTGCAAACAGGATAATAACTGCTAACATTTACTAAACACCTACTGGGTACCCACCCTTCATATATATCCCTATCTGAGGCTTATGATAACCCTGTGATATGTTATTCTCCAGCCCTTTTTCACGGAGGAGAAACATGAAGATCAGAAACACATGATTGTGGTGATCAGACAGTTAGAAAGCGGAGGGAATGACATCAAAACCCATCCGTGGGGCTGTAAGGCAGGTAATGCTCTCTCCACGCTATGCAGGCAGTTGGTCTCCTCCCTCTGCAGGTTATTACTGGTTCCTACCCTGTACCTACTTGGCTCAAGGCAATGCTCAGATCCAGACCCAGAGTTATGAGGCTCCGTGCACTTGTACCATGGTGGGTAAGGACTTAGACCCTGCAGCCAGATGCGCCTGACATGCATACATATTAGCTGAGAGTGACCTTGGATGAGCAGTTCAACTTTCCAGAATTGTTTCCCCATGGCATTGTGTTGGGGATTAAATAAGGAGATGTATTTAAGAATTTAGCAGACTGCTGGGCTTAGAGCAAGTAAGTGTTCAGTAAATGAGAGCTCTTCAAGTTAGTACCTGAGCGCATCTAAGCGTTCGTGGGGGATACACCGTGTGCTAGCTACTAGTACTCATTCCGTGGATGGAGACTGGGCCGTAATGCATGTATGTATTAATGACTTAAATGCTGCCTTTCCTCCCTTCCCCGTCTTTGTGGGAGCCTGTGAGGCATACGGAGCGGAGAACTTTCCGTCTCCCGAGACCTGTGGGGGAACTGCTGCTCATTTATCATGTAGGAAGCATCAGCTCTTTGGTGAAATATCACCCTCGTGAACAAACACAGCGCGGGCATTTGACCTTTCTCGATGAGCGTTGGCTTCTTTGCTCACCGCCAGAAACGAAGCAGATTCAAGGAGGAGACGTGTGTCAAAGGACCTTTCAAAGGGGTCATCAGATGGGTGCCGGGGTGACGACCCTGAGGCTGAGAACAACAGTCGAGGTGGATTGGAGGCCGCAGATGAATCAACCCGATCCTGCTATTCCGGCGGGCCAAGAAATTTCAACATCTGCAGGTGCAAACTCTGGAAACGAAGTCTGCCAGGCAGGTGCCGAGAACTCACGGGCTGCGTGGCCCCTGCACCTCTCTTTGGTCTCTCTCTTGTGCCCTCTGCAGTAGCTGTTGGTATCTGTCAGGCAGAGCCCAGAAGGCACAGCTGACCCGACCCTGACAGGTGAGTCTGCAGGTGGCATCAATGAGCCCTCCGGGGTTTACAGCGGCATCTCTGAGGTCCTCCCCAGGGCTGGTGAGCAGGAGTGGTCTTGGACGGAGGCTGAAATCCCCACAAGGGACACAAGCAATCATATAACATGAAAATTTCCAGACACCACACTTGGTTATGACAGCGAAGTTGGAGACTCTAGTGACCACTGAGGGGTCATCTCTGCTGCCAGGGTCTCTATAGGGCTCTATGGGGAATGGAGCATTCGTGTGAACTGTTGTTCTGACCTCAGGAACTATGACTATGAGCTGGCTTCCTTCATTCACCAGCATTTACTGAGACCTACTGTGTTCTAGGCGCTTTGTTATGGGCAGGGACACCAAAATGAAGGAAACAAAGTCATTGCCTTTGCAGAGCTCAGCAAAGAGCTGAGGGGAGAGGAGAGGAGACGGTGGGGAGAGGAGAGATCCAGCATGGCTGAGACAAGGACAGTGTCACTGGTACAGATAAGAGGTGTGGTTCTTAGCACTGCCCACAGGAGATGGCTCTATGGTAGGTTTAGGTCCTGCAGGAGAGTCTCAGCTGGGAATTAGGAACAAGGGACATGGGGGAGGAAAGCGCTGCACACTTCTGGCACACAGGATGGGCTCATATTCCTGAGGAGCAGGGCAGAGGAAACAGTGGCAGCTCAGATTTGAAATGTGGCCTGTGGCTGAACCACAGACACCCTGGGGAATTTCTCCTGATGGCAGTAAGGGGCCACTGAAGATTTTTGGGTTGTGCTCGAGGGCATTTCATATTGTAGCCTTTTATAGGCTGCATGGGGAGAGGCTTCAAGACCAGAGGCAGGAAGATTAGCAAAGTAGCTACCATGCTCAGAAGGAGGGCTGGAAATTAATCTCTCTGAATACCAATTTCCATGGTCACCTTCAAGACCCATCTCCAACCAGGGCTCTAGAAATGGATGAGCTAGAGATGTGACTGGACCATTACCACGGAGGATGTAAGAAGGCACTGAACAAGATGTTGCAGACGGCAGGAAATATTTTCAATATCGGAACTGTTGAAAAGAGTCTGCCTTCTCATTTCTGACCTCTCTTTGCAGCCGGGATCTCAGATTCTGCAAATGCATTAAGAACAAACACACGAAAATCAATGCAAACTAGACAGGAGACCTTTCTAGGCTGGAGAGTGGAGATGGCAGGTGTCCATTAAGCCCCTTCCATAAGATGGAATACAGAACATGGTGAACTACCAACCAACTGGAATCAATTCAGGTCTGGGTAACCCTGCCTCAGTTCCTTACTACCTCTGAGCTTCAGTATGTGATGCAGTATGAGTGATTCAGGTGATGCTACCTTCTGTTGTTGCGAGGGTCATGATGTTCTTAGGGAAACAGACATAAATTGTCCAATCAATATTAGCTTTTTTTCTTTGTCACCTAAACAAGCCTGATGACCAGCTCTTATTGGTGCTAAAATACTGCCATCGGAGTGTCCTTTCTCTTGTCCAAAGAGAACCGTAAATACTGGTCTCTGTTAGGTTACAGTTCTCATGACAGAGGTTGAGTTTTTCAGTGGTAAGTAGTCATTTACGCTTCAGTATGAAAGAATCTTAATTTACAAGGTGTTCCTGCTGGAAACGTCTTTACAGATCGTCCAGGATGACCCACTTATTTTAGTCCAGAGGACCCTGTAGTCTAGAGAAGGGAGGGAGGTTCTCAGAGTCTTAGAAGGAGATACAGAAAGAACCAGGTTTAGAACTCAGGTCTCCTGTGGCATAACTGCTAAACTTCCAATTATTCATAACGAAATTTATTTATCTGTTATTTTGATAACATGCAGATACTGAGCCTGAAATAGAAGGAAGGAGATGACTGAGGAGGCAAATATTTAATTTGAAGAGGTGAGGCATGCTATCACAATTTTTGAGGGTGTCCTCTGGGGTTTTGGGAACCATGGAGACAGGCCTGCCCCATGTGATTGCAGGATTGCAGCTCAGGCTCCTCACTGGCAGGAGAAACAAGGTCATCCTGAGCCCTGCAGGTGGCCACCTGAGATGCAGAGTGGGGCAGAGATATGACCCTGGGCAAACTGCCTCAGCACAGGGAGTGTCTGCGTCTTCACCTGTGCAGTAGGTGGGGCTCTTCCTGTGACCTGTATTTCTAGGTCTTTGCAGGCTGTGGGTTCACACGTTGCCATATTAAGTCTACGTCCTGGTAGCACTGAGCCTTCGCCAACAGGGCAATGGGACCTCAGCCCAATGCAGGGTCTCCCCCAGTTTGGGAGGGTCTTCAGATCAGGGATGTCCCACATCCTCATGAAGAAGCCTGTGCATGTGTTTGCTTTTGGTCTTTGTGTTCTTCCTGTGGGGAAAACTCCAGATTCCTATCATAGATGCTGCCTCCCAGTGTCCCAAGGTACCTACCACGTCTGCAGGGCAAGGTTGCTCTCCTCTCAGTCCTGTCACCTGACCCCCAAAATAATACTCCTGTGCCCTACGTGTCATTAGTTCCTTAGGAGAGCAGCTCATGAGTGGTTGCTTCTCCCCATGGCCCTCCCCAAGGGTGAGATGAGGGTTGGCATCCCTCCACTGTCCTTATCTTTTCCCACCCCCGTGGACTCTTCCTCCAACCCAAACAATGAAGTCTCCAGAAGCAGCATAGTGCTTGAGTGTGGGCTGTGGAGCCAGACTCCTTGGACTGTACCACCTGCGCTAGCTGTGTGACTTTGAGTAGGTCGTGTAACCTCTCTGTGCCCCTGTGTCCTCATCTATAGGAAGAGATGATGTAATATCTACCTCTTGGAGGTAGAGTTCAGATTCAATGAGGGCACTGAGCTTGGCACTTGGTGACAGGTCAGTACATGTAACTCATTCACACGCAGACCAACTCACACAAATAGATGAATTCTGGAAAGAAGCAAGATTTCGCTCTACCCGCCATGAGCCCCCGAATCCAGCCATGATCATTTGTATAGTCAAGTGTCCCACACTCTATAGGTGTCTGGACAGGAATTGTCAGTGGCGCATAACCAGCAGGCTGCGGGTTTCTTTCTGGGCTTGACCAGCAAGAGGAAAGTCCCAGGAGCACCTCACAGGCTGGACTTCCCAGAAAGGGAAGGGCGCATGACCTAAGGCATGGAAGGTCCTCTTTGGCAGAGAGAAATTTCCAGAAAGAACTGTCAGTTGAGTGCTGTCTCCCTCCAACACTGTCAGCAGTCGAGGGGACAAGTCCTTCATTCCTGGAGGAATGGACCTGAGTGGCTCTGCACAGTCTCTGTGACAGACCAGGAAGGGGGGGGGGATAGTGGTCATGCCTCTGGGGGCCTCTCACTAAATACCCTTGCAGGCATGCAAGCAAACTAGACTAAAATTTCTCAGCAGAGCATGTGCTTCTCTTTACAACTGATTCTGGCCTATCTACATCCTGCCATGTGTTTTCTTCCTCCCCCCACTCCCAGCTCTTCACCTGCAGAGAGTTTCCCACAGATTGCCCTTCTTCTCCATGACCCCTGTGCCACTGCAGATGCCCTCCCGAAGTGCTCTTCTATCCCCTCTCCTCATTCCTCTCGAAATATTCCCAACTTTCCAGGCCCAGAGCAAACATTGCTTCTTCTTGGGTTCCATCACATTTTCTACATACCCTTTACATTCATCCGTTCTGTCACTCCCTTGATCTGGGTCATGAATCTAGAATGTTCTGGGCTGGGAGCTGCCAGTCTCCATCCCATCCCAACACACATACCAGACTCCCTTGCTAGGCAAGACAAGGGCCATGCTTGTCACATTTTAATGTCTGAACCTCTGGTCTAATGCCTTGCACATAGTAGGTGCTCATTAAACATTTGCTAATACATGAATGAAGGCAGTGAATTGCAGGTTGGGTCGGTTGAACTCCCAGACTCATTTTATTTTGAGCCTAGCATTCTGTGAGCAAGTTCCAGGGAGTGATCTGGCCTCCTTCTTGCTCCCTGTCAGTCAGAATGGTGCCTGGGGGCAGGAAGATATTCATGAAGGTCATTTTCGGGAACAAATAAGCTGCTTCAGGTCTTAGTGTCTCAGCCTAATGCTGTCAGGAGAAGAAGGGACCCGACATTTGTTGAGTTCCTACTTTGCGCCCGACACTGTGCCTCTGGCCAATGGCATGACACTTCACTCCCCATCACCCCACAAAGCAGATCTTCTCAGCTCTGTTTCATAGGAGACCCAGAGAAGCCAAAGAACTTGTCTAAGATCACACAGCTAGGAAGCTGTGGCCTTGGGGTTTGAACCCGGGCTGGTCCACCTCCAGCATCCATGCTTTCCTTGTAGACTGTTGTGACTCAAAATTTCCTTGGACAAAAGCTTCCAAGATCTACAGAGCAACTCCATGCCGAGTTCCATGTGGCCTCAGACTCCAGGTCCCCCTGTTCTCCACTGGTGGGGACCCAGCTTCCAAGAGTCTCCTTCACTTTAGCCCTCAGAGAATGTCCCTCCTTCCACCACAGGCTGGGAATGAGTCTGCAGGACAAAGGGCTTTGTGCCTGAGGGACACTTCTCCTCCAGCTGCCCTTGACTTCCTTCTGCTGCCCCTCTGTCACCCCTCACCCACACCACGGGCGGGGAGAGAAACGCTTTTATAATCGAGGGCCCGGTTCCAGCTTCACCTTTTATATGCCCGGGGAAGGAGAGCAGACGGACTAAATCACCAGTCGGATTAAAGCTCCGTTTGGCTGGAAACGGAGTTGTTTTTGCAAAAGTCCTTCCTTGATTTTTGCACTGTCAGAGGCTGTTTTTAAATTTTATGTTTTCCGGTCTTTTAGCATTCTGCCTGGTTTGCTCTCACACTTTACTGAGCAATTTTCAAACATTACACCTCAGTCCTGCCAGACACCCCAGGGGGTGGGGTGGGATGGGGAGGAAGGTCAACCATTCCGGGCTCTGATGGAGGTAAAGTTGAGGAGGCAGGAGATAGGAGGACCCAGGAGCCCCACACCCTGTCCCAGAGCCCCCTGCCAGCACCACACATTTGGAGCTGGGCTGTCTCTGCTCTGTTTGCTGTCTTCAAGTGGCCGTCTGGGGGAGGCAGTCTGTCTGGGGCTCAGCTGCATGACAACTTGGCCTCAGTCACTGCAGACCACCAACGGAGAGCCCTTGGACAAGGCATTCTCCTTCTCTGTGCTTTCATCCCCTCCTCTTATAATGAGGGGAATAAGTGTACTTGCTTCGTCGGGTCACTGTGAGGAGTGTTTTTACATGGAAACACCTGGAGCCAGCATGGCCCATACTAAGTGCTCAGGAAAGGTCAGCGAGCAGAATCCCAACAGCATTTATTTACCAAACATTCGCCTTGTATTTTATGCATATATCAACTTGTTTGATTCTTATTCACAGTGCTGAGTCTAGGTGTTGGCTCCATTTGGCAAACTAAGTAAATGATCCTTACAGAGGTTGAGTAAGTCCCCTGGCATCACACAGGTAGTCAGAGGGGACCAAAATTTGAACCTGGGCCTGTTGGATTCCAATGCCTTGCCCGAAATACCCTGTGTTAAAGATACTGGGGCACGTGCTTTCTGTCCCCTATGAGAATTTGTGTCTCCAGATTTCAGCTCAGCGTTGTAATGCCTGTATCACCAAGCATGGGACATTGCTCTGTGGATATTTGTGGAATAAATGAATGGTCTCAGGGAGAAGAGGAACCAACACTCATAAAGTTTCCACTGTGTGTCGGGCACTCTGCCGGGCATGTCTTTAAAGTCTCATGGGTGGGTATTATCTTTGTTTTACAGCTGAGAAAGCACCAGAGGACTCTCTTAGCTCCAAAGTTAAGAAAGAAGATTAGATGCTAGATGACCTTTTAATGGCCTTTGCAAAGATACACTTAGAAGAAAATGGAATTTTAATACTGAAAGGAATTGCAGAAAGGCAAAGAGAATGCATTTAGACACCACGCTGTAGGAGAAGACTGTGCGGTGTTTAGAAGAGTAGCTTGAGAATCAGACACAACTTCTTCCAAATTTGGCTCTCCCACGTTCTAGCTGTGTGATGTTAAACTGGCTACTTGACATCTCTGAGCCTCACGTTTCTGTAAAACGAAGGCAGCAAAGCCCTAACTCTAACTGGTCAGCCTACAAATCTAGATGGAATGTCTGTTATAAGCCAAGGCCAGTTCTAGGCACTGCAAACAGAGGAATGAGTTAGCTGGTGCCATCCGACTGTCACCAGGAGAGGGACACTATTGCGGGAAAGGGACATCAAACACTGCAAACAATACTTACATTGGTAAAGTAGTGTCAAGTATTGATTAGTGCTTGAATCAGTTGATTAGACTGGGTGTCTAAGGTGTATGGGGTGGTTACCTTAGAGCAATGATACTTGACTTAGTCCCCAGATGTGGGAAGGAGCCAGCCATGCACCATGTGGGGACAGGTGTGCCCCAACAGAAGGACAGCAAGTGAAAATCCTGGGCTGGAATGTCCCAGGGTTGAAGGACAGGCAGGTTGGGGTAGCTGTCATTGGGTGATCAAGCAGGGAGAGGGAAGTGCAGAGGAGGAGCTAGCCAGGTGGTCTTGTGCCTAGAGACTTCAGTGGGTCATGTGGATTCCACATGGGGTGTTCTGGGAAGGCCATGCAAGAGTCCCAAGACCATCAGGAAGCTGGGGTAATTTTCTAGATGAGAGCTGACTGTGGCTTAGAGATGAGTTAGAAATGATGGCACGTGCTCCGATTGATCCCCCATCACAACAGTGGCTGTGGAGCCCAGACACTTACTGACGGACTGAACGTAGAGTGCAAGGAAGGGAGAACAATTGAAGATGTCCCTAGGTTTTGAGTGTGGACTACCTGGGGTGCTGCTGTTTATGAAGATGGGGAAGACAGGGTGGAGGGAAGGTATAGGTATCAGTAGTTCTGATTTGAGGAGTTAAATTTTAGGTACCTATTAGACATTCCAATGGAGATGCTGGAAGAGCGGCAAATCTGGAAAATGTACTGGGGATATGTACTTGATGTATACTTCAAGTATACATCAGATATGACACAGATGTTTGTTTGAGATAGATATATATGGCAGATTAAGAGATGGGAGAGTCTGAGATCCTCTAGAGAGTGAGGTGAAGGAGAGGCTGGGCAGGATCTCAGACCATGGCTGTATTGGGGTTTCTGGAGAACAGAGGAACTCAAGGTCAAAAGACAAATGAAAAGTCACATTGGACTTTTTACAAAGTGAAGTGACCCAGGGCAAAGTGCTTTTTGGATGAAGTGAAGAGGTGGAAAGAGACCTCATATGGGAAGTTTGAGTGAGGTGCCTCCAAAACTCCCTCCCACCCCACAAATTACCTGTACTCTTTATCTAGATCATCCCAACTGTCTGCCTCCAGAAAATGGATGGCTGGATATCACCTCCATCATGGCAAGAAAGGTCAGGAAGATGTGTAAAGAGAACAGGCATGTTCACAAGACCCCAGTGAGGAGATGAATGGGGATGGAGTGCCCTCCTGAGCTTTGGCACTGTCCTCATGTCATGACACAGGAAGGAAGAGGAAATGAACACATTCTCTGCATGTGAACATAAGTGGAATATTGGAGAAAAGATCAAGCCTTTAACATGCCAGGACCCACCCTGCCCACTAGTGAAACATGGCCTAGACCTTCTGGTTCCTGCCGGTCAGATGAGCACCTCCCTCTCCCCTGGGGGGAACGAGCAAAGAGGGGCAAAGGGTCCCTTCTGCACGGCCCCTGAAAGCCCAGGCTGATGTTCTGTCCTCGACATAATTGGCCTTCTGAGCTGGCACAATCTCAAGACCTTGCCCTTCTTTGCTGCTGCTCTTTTCTCTCTCTCTCTATTGCCAGTAACATTCATGCCCAAGTCCAAAAAAAAAAAAACAAAACAAAACAAAACAAAAAACTTGTGGGGAGATGGGGCCTGGAGAGCTCTGCTTAAATAACCGATCCACTTACATGTTTTGCTCCCACCTCAAGGCCTGGATGAGAGAGGTGTGGAATCAGAGCAGCGCATTTCAAGCCACATGATCCAAAATGTGTTTCTTATTTTTAAATTGGGCTTATTTATATATTCAACAGTTACTTTTTATAAATCCAAATGGAATAGCAATGAAAATCTTCTCTTTTTTTTTTTGATGCCTTGTGCAGACTCCTCAAAGTTTTGGAACCCCTGGGTTCTCCCATCCCAGCTGGATCACACTGACCAAATTGGCCTGGAATCTGTAGGAGGGGCAATGGGTCTCTCTTTACCTAGACCTGTGACATGGTTATCTGTGAACATTTTTTTTTGGATTTGGAGATCACGCTGACTCTGAGAACTTTCTTCTGTGAAATATCTGACCAGATGCATGCTCTTTGACCTTGAAAAGGTCAAAGGGAGGGAGGCATGAGGACTTGGATCAGACTAGGAGTCTACTTGCTCAAGGTTAAGGTAATGTCCCACTCAAAGTCAATGGCAGTTTCATTGTCAGAGTCTCTCAGAGAACTTCAAGAACTCACTCATTTAACCCATATGGACTTGGCACCCACAGGTGGTACTCAGATGGCAGGAATCTAATGTTATCCAAGACAAGCTGGGTCCTGGAGTCCATGGAACTGAGGGTCTCATGGGTCATGGACCCGTCCAGTAGTGAAGACTCAGCTGCTCCATGTCATTAAAGTCAAAATCATTCTACCCTGATGGTGTGGAAGGTACTTGAAGAAACACAAAGGGAGTGTTTAACGCATGTCATGGAGTTATCAACAGACCTGAGCTCTGTGCAGAAGAGAGCAGGAGATGGAGGAGAAGGTCTGAAATCAGACCTGAGTGTGGATGTTGGACTCACCATAGATAAGCTGGGTGAACGTTGGTGAGCTGTTGCCCTTCCTTGGATGCCAGGTTGCTCATCTCTAATGGCGGGTATGAAAATTATAGCTGCGTAGGGTTGTGGTCAAGATAACAGGGGAGAGCCCAAGTATGGTGGCTGCTTTCAATAGCTCCACATGTCTTCCCAGGGCTTCCTGCAACCCCATGCTGGGAGATTGCTTAGAAATAACGACCTCCAAGGAGCTCCCAGCCTGTACCAGAGCTTCAAGAGGATAGGTACAAGGCCTCCCTCATTCTCTGCTGTCCCCTCAGTGCTCAGTACCATACCCAGCCTACACTCTATACTTGATATGTATTTGTTACTCACTGACTCAATGGTCATGGATTAAAGAGCATAAATTCAAGGCAGAAAGTGATCAGTACTTTGGGAGAGGTACTCAGGGCAGCAAGGGGCAGCTACTGGGTTAATGCTGGAGTTTCCATGATAGAATGGGCTATAGGAAGAGGGAAGAGCCCTATAGGGAACAACATGCTGCCTAGTATTGATAGAGTATGAAGTGCAATGTGGCAGAAGAGGGGTGGCAGGAGGTGAGGCTGGGGTGGTAGGCAGGGTTGGTAGGGCATGGAGGACTTTGAACTTGACTCTGTGGGAACCACTGAAGGGATTGATTCAGACATGGTCAGACTTGAATTTGGGGAAAGAGGGATATAAAAGTAGAGGCAAGGAGACTGGTTAGGGAACTGTTGCAGTTGCCTGGGGAGAAGATGACCACGGCTTAAGGTCTTGGCAGGGGGAATGGAGAAAACAGGAAGGTCCAGGAGAAGTCAAGGCTTCACAATCTATAGGACTCAGTGGTTACACAGTGTCCAGGGTAAGTCTTGGGGTCTAGGATGTGGTTGAGGATGGAGGATAACACCCTGGATTTCTGTCCCCACCAAGTGGGAAGGGAGGACTCTTGTATTTCCCAGCAAGACCTGGGCAGCCCTACTGGAAATTCCTCCTCAGAGCACTCTGGTGAGGGGAGAAGAACCACTCTGCCATCTCTTTACTCATGGGGGCTGTCAATCTGGTAAACAAAGGTGTTGTCAGCCCGCCTTATTGAGAAGTAGTTTAAATTAACCTTGACAGGTGGATTAATAAATAATAAGGCCTGAATGGCTTATAAAGAAATCAATTACACTATAAATTTTAAAAAAAGCACGTGCTTGGCTCCAACTCAGTGAAGCTGCAGCATTCTTGAGAAATTCTAAATGTGCCCAAACTTGATTCTAGACAATTTCATCATTGGGGGGGGCGTGTTGGACAGGATGCATTTAGGGGCATAGATTATCATATGTTCTGCGGATGGCTAAGCGACATCCAGCTGGTGAGGACAAATTGTGGAAAACAAGATAATTTACCATCATTCTCTACCTGTAATGTGCAGCAGGTGATCAGGCCTGCTTCTCTTTCTGTAATACCCCTACTTTGCCATGGCTGGAAGCGACCTGGGGGTCATGTGACCCAGTGGTTCTCAGCCCTTTCAGACTAATATTTTGTGATGCTCCCTTTATTATCCTGAAATAGAATTCATAAATTATATAACTCACCTAGACATCTCATTTTAAAAATCTATATAATGCCCGTACGGCAAAGTAAATGAAAAATAAAAAGCAAAGTAATTTATAATAAAATAATATGTATGTTGATATGTGAATAAGAGGCTACGGCTAGACCAGAAGACATAATAGCCATCGGATGATTGCTTGATGGAAGCCCAAGTGACTGTGAGGAATTGGCCCCTCGAATGCATGAGGAGCAGCATGGCCTTCAGAGCTGTGATTTTCTGAAACAGTGGAGATCTGAACAAAACAGGAACAATCCCCCCTTTATTTGCATAGTAGCTGCATTCCTGGAAAATTCATGTATATTAAAACCATACAAAAATTCCTTGTATCTCTATGTAGAAGTGAAACTAGGAGCGAGGCTCAGGTCATGAGAGCAGGCATTTTTCCACTTAGGTCAGGTGGGACATTCCAAAATCAAGCCAGGTGTGGCCCAGTTCTTTATCTGGCTGTGCCTTCCCATGTGTTGCAGACTGTCCCCATCCAAACACCAGCTGTGCCCTCCCATCTGTTGGGATCACCAAAATGCCCCTGGAAATGTCCAGCCAATAGAGGTAGAACTGTCCACAGGGAGACCCACAGTTCTAATCCAATCTCCTCATGGTCTGGGTGGAGGTAGAGAGGGCTGGAGAAGGGAGAGGATTTGCCAAAGGACTTTTTCCTGGTGGAAAAGGCCTAGGATCTGGTCTTCCTGTCTGGTATCCCAGTCCCTTCCCATTCGCTTCATTCTTGCCTGCAAAGGGGTGTAGAGTGGGCCTTCCTCGGGTGCCTTTGCACCCCGGACTTCCTTTGGCCCAGCAGATGTCTCATCTCTCAAGGTGAATTCTAGGCTTCTGTACTCTGTACCTATTCTTAAAGCGAGTCTCATCTGCATTGTAAGGTATGACTATTTTTCTGCCTCCTATTGTCTTAGTCTAAGCAATGGTAGGCAAAATACTATGGATAACAATGTGTGTCTTGTGATCTAAGTGGCAAAACCTTGTTTATCTTCCCACTGCTTCATAAGGAATTATGGTAGACACAAAGAACACATATGGATACCCTCAAAAGCGGGTCTCAGGGCAGACATGATTAATATATCTCAGCACTTGTACCCATGATGCAGACATGACTAATCTATCCCAGTATTCACATGCATGGAGACCATGATGGTCTCAGCTCCCTTCCTGATTTAGAACTTCAGACATCTAAGACCAACCTGAACCAGTAGAGATATTAATAGCTTTGTTCATCTTTGCCTTAGCTAGCTGCTGGATGGTTTACTATTAGTTTGGAGGGTTTATTATTTTACAATTCCATAATTTCTAGGTTCTAGAATTCAAGATTCTAGGATCTATAACTTGGAGTGTCTAAAATTCTGGGATCTCACACATCATTTTATTGTGCCCCCGCAGAAATGGGCTTTCTTGAGAGCATCCTCCTTGGTCATTTTTGGAAACTACTGTGGCTTTCCTCATCTTCTTGGTGTTGTCTCTAGTGCCCTCTAGATGGCACCCAGCCCTCTGACCAACACTCAGCATGACATTGGCCCCTTGAGGCTGCACAAGGGATCCTCTGACAATACTTGAAAGGATTGTCATCACCACTTTGCAAATAAGTTAACCGAGGCACAGAGAAGGGAAGTGACTTGGCCCAGACCCTAGAGCTAGTAAATGGTAGAGCAGGTCTCAAGCTCAGCTCTGTTCTAGTCCAGAGATTTCCACTGGACAGGCTGACATAAGAAAGGGAGTGGAGAATGCAAGAAGCCCCCCCACCCCCAGCTGCCATTGCTCGATGTGGAGGCTTCAGGGGTCCTGAGGGTTCAGAGGGAGTGGCTCCCCCTCTGTCTCCCTCCCAGTTCATCATCTCTCACCAAGACCATTGTGATCTCTTCCCTGCTTCAAGGCTCACCCCTCCAGTTCATCTGTCCAGGTAGGGGAACTTTGTAATGGAAATCTGACCACATCCCTTGTCCTACAGTCCATCAGTGGCTTCCCATTGTCTACACATTTCAAAATCCTTACCTTGTAACTTAAGACTCTGTGTCCATGAACCAGGAACCACTGCAGCCACTTTTCTAATGACACAATCTGCACTTCAACCGATACAAGTTCTCATCTCTGTATTAGTTTCCTATTGGTGCTGTAAAAAGTTCCTACAGACTTATTGGCTGAAGACACACATTTGCTTCTTTATAATACAAATTATTACCTTACAGTTTTGGGGGGGTCCAAAGTCTCAAATGCGTCTCAATGGATTGAAATCAATGTATCAGCAGGGCTGCATTCCTTTCTGGATGGTCGAGGGGAGAATCTGTTTCCTTGCCTTTTTTAACTGTTAGAGACAACTCAAATTCCTTGATTCATGGTCCGATCCCCTTTTTTCATCTCCAAAGCCAGCAGTGACTAATGAAGTCTTTCCAATTTTCCTTCACTCTGACTTTCCTGCCTCCATTTTTCTACTTTTAAAGGCCTTTGTGACTAAATTGAGCCCACCCAGATAAGTACAGACAGCTGATTAACAATCTTGATTCCAGCTTGCCTTGTAACATAACATATTCATGGGTTCTGGGGGTTGGGACAGGGACATATATGGGGGACCATTGTTGTGTCTATCACATGTTCCATGTCCTCTCTTGCCTCCCTACTTTCTCATGAGCTGTTGCGTCTTCCTGAAATGCCATTTCCCCCTTTTACAGCAACTAACACTTTTCTATGCTTTCTTAGGACCCAGATTCAATGGTGTCTCCCTAATAAAGTCTTTCCTGAGCCCAGAGAATGTTATGCCTTCCTGTTTTGTGCTCCTACACACACACACACACACACCATGTATGTATAAATATATTTATTTAAATAAGTCTAACATAATTTAAATAAATATATTTAAATAAATCTCTCTATATTTATATATAGACTGTAACTTTATTATTTGTTCTCTGGATCATGAGCTCCTGCTGAGAGCAACCATGATTTACTCTGTTTACGCAGCACCTGTTTACTCCCTGACACATTGTGTTCAGAAAGGTTTATTGAATAGGAGAATGAATATAGTGGAAGCTGGAACTTGGGAAGCCTGCTATTTTGTGATTATCTAATTGGCCAGTTTGATTTTGGACATTCTCTCCTTCCCTCTCCGGGAGTCAGTTCTCTAAGCCTGTGGAATTAACACCAGGAACTAGAGGAACTAGGTTTTACTACAATCAGGTGCAGACTTCAATGCATTGGAAGATTATTTCTCTCGTGTTCAAGTCCAGGGCTGCTAGGGGGCGCTATCCCATGGAGTTCCCAGGGACCTCTCCCACCATCTCTACAGTGTGCCCTTCGACCTCAAGGTCCAAGGACAAATTCTAGCGATCATATTAATGTCACAGAAAGGTTGTATGAAAAAGAGACTTACTAGAGGGCAAAGGACACCCAACAGTGGTACCTTTAGAGAGGTTTCTGGATGTTTCCATTCAACACCTGTTCTTATATTACTTAGCTCTAGAGATGTCACATGACATTCCTAGCTGCAAGGGAAGCTGGGGGAAAACAGATCATATTCTGGGCAGATAAATTCTATTGTTGTGAAAGAAGAGGGGTTTAAGTGTTAGAGGGACTCTAGAAGCTTCTGCCATAAGGTCAAATTTCCCTCTACACTTTCTGAGATTTCAAGTCAGATACCATAGCTCAAGGATTAAGAAGGTCAAGATGGGCAGGCTGGTATCTGTTGTGGATGGATTAAGTTACATCATAAAGATGTCTAGTGTTAACATAGAACCATAGTGAATCTGGAGGAAGGCAGAAGGCTTTCATTAAATCTCGCTGAATTTGATTGGCCACCATTTACATAGTGACCTTTTTTCCTCTCCATCCTGGCTAATTGATCTGGGTTGGTTATGTTAAATTACTGGGCTTACAGAGCTTGGAGTCAGTTACAGCCCCCTATAAATAGGGTGACCATGCACAGGCTCACTTGGGACAGTGCTGGTTTATGCCTGTGTCCTGGTAAAGTAGCAAGAATGCCCCCTTCCTCCCTCAAAAGCATTCCAGTTTGGATGATAAATTATATAATCACCCTACCTATAAACAGTGCAGAATACAGGAAAGAAAGAGGAATAGTGGCTCATATTTGAATATCAAATATCAAATCTAGAATTCATTTTGTTTGTTTGTTTTTTATATGTTTGTTTGTTTTTATGGTTTGGTCCAGTGGGGAGGCAGAGAGTGTGGAGTCAGGAAATAAGCTATTTGGGATATCAGTATTCTCAAGACAAAAACCTTATGGGTTATAACACCCATTTATCTTTTTTTCCCCCTTTCTAAAAAAACACAAGGTTCTATCCACTTGCCTCAAAGATCACTTTCTCAGTGTCCTTCTGTGATGATTAGATCTAAATTTGCCTCCCTACCTGCCGTCTCTCCTTACTTGGATTTTATGTTCTACCTAGAAATTATCTTGTTGATTCATTAGCTTGACTGTTTAGTTGATGTTTTTCTCCAACCCTTCTGCTGTTATGAATCCAAGCCACACATGATCACAGGACTTATTTTGTTCACTTTTGTGTCCCAACTATCTAGGACACATTATCTATGGATAATAGATAATTAATGGATGGGTGGATGGTTGGGTGAATGTAGATAGTTAAAATAGTTTGTTGAAAGGTGGAAGAATTGGGAAGAGATCTGGAAGCCACTGAGATTTGAAACCTGTGCAATGTTTCTGAAAAGCTCCTCTGTGAGGGACTGAGATGTGACTTTGCTTGAGTTCCATGGCATGAGACAGATCACATGGACAGTGAAATCCACAAAGACATTATCAGTCAGAAGAGGCCAGAGCTTCAGGGCAAGATGGCTGCTGGTGGATGGGACATCTGCCAATCATTTTGTGTTCCGCCAGTGCTACCGTATTAGTTTCCTAGAGCTGCTGTAACACAGTACCCAAACTGAAATTGATTCTCTCTTCGTTCTGGAGGCTAGCATTCAGTCTCCCTTTGAAGGCTCTAGGGGAGAATTTCTCCTTGCCTCTTTCTAGCTTCTGATGGTTGCTGGCAACCCCTGGTGTTCCTCAGATTGTACACCCATCACTCTGTCATCATATGCATTCTTCGTGTGTGTGCCTCTGTTTCCAAATTGTCTTCTTTGTGTAAGGACACAAGTCAGTGGGGATTAGTGTCCACCCCAATCCCAGAGGACCTCATCTAGGGCTTGGGTTTTCTCATCTCTGAAATGTGAAAATAAGCATCTACCATTTTCTCATTGATTATGAGAATAGATAAAGATGAACTTTAAAAAACCCCAAAATCTCCTCCACATGTAAATTGTGAATATTAAGAGGAGGAAAGGGGGCTTGTGGTTGCTGGTTAAAACAGTAGTATATACATGAAAAATTTGGTTTGGACAATTTGAGGCTCAGAGAGATTAAGTTATAATATTTAAGGTAGCATAGCACTTAGCACAGGAGAATAATTGTGCTGACTTCCCTTTTTTTTCCCCCCTTGAGATTTTGGTCCTCGCTGTTCATCCCTCAAAGTGAGATAACTGAGCCCTTCTGTCTCCTCCAGCTGCTTCCTCCCACCCTTCTTTGGGTAGCGCTGAGGACAAGCAGGAGGCTTTGCCTTCCAGGCAGCAAGGCTGTCATGAGTTCATGGGAAATATGTTTGTGGTTTACTTTATCACAGAGCTATGGGAGAACTGGCTTGCCTGGAATACAAAGGAGCCTGAGGCTGAGAGCAGGCAGACCGAATCCTGCCCAACCCTGGGATAGAAGGCAGCCAGGACCAGGGACTGCCACCAGTGGTGAGAACCAAGGTGATCCCTTGGGGTCACACAGCCCAAAGCAAAAGAAGATTTAGAGTCACTCCTGTGTGCATGGGTGTGTGTGTGTGTGTGTGTGTCTGTTCACTGCTTTGTCTCATTTCTCCCTGACGAGTGGGATGTGTCTCCTCCCATCTGCAGGTTTTAGTTTTCAAAGGCTTTCACATGCTGCATTCTGTATGCTCCTCACGACAAACCCAGGAAGAGGTTGGTTTTATTCTCCCCATTTTGTAGGGGGGGGGAAACTGAGCCTCGATATGAGAAGGGACAAGAGAGCTGGGATAGCCCACAGTTTTCTTTATCATGTACTTTATGGTACGATCCCCCTGGCTCTTGTGGGGGTGCCCTGCAAGCCAGTTAAGACAATGATTCCCTGTTCTATCATGGTCTCCAACCTTGATGACTGTAGCCCTCTTCCTGTTTCATGCTTTGCCTTTCCTTCCAACTAGTCTCTGAATTCCACAGTCTGCTTTAGTCTCCCCCTTCTGTGAACTAGGCACTACACAATCTTCATGAGATACAGAATCATTCTTATCTCATGTTAGTCCTGTTTCTAAAACTAGAGGTTAATGTGCTTGAGAGTAGATGTTTAATCATGCAATGATGCACTTTTCCCAAGTGCCTGGTATGGGGATAAGAACATGGTAGATGGTCAATAAAGGTCTGGGTGGGTAAAACTTTAATGATAAGGGCCTTTTACTGAGTGATCATGATAGCAGGGGAGGAGACATTAAGATGCAAGGAATTCTAAGGATGGGTGATGGTTGAGGGAGAGCAACCAGCTGTGCAGCCCCTACAAGGTCAGGGGAGCAGCATTCAGGAATAGGTAAGGGCATCACCCAGGCTATCATATGTAATACATAGAATTTTGTGATGAATTTGCTGCTATTCCCATGTTAGAGGGGAAGGAAAAGAGTCTCAGAGATGATGTAACTTACTCAAGATCCCATGGTTTGAGCTGGGCAGAGCCAGGATCTAGACTTAATTCTCTTGGCTTTCAAAGCATTTTTCTAAAGGACTTTCTCCAGCATGCATTTAAGAATGTCATTTTGCACACAGTAGGTGCTCAATCAATGCTTATTAAGTGACTTTGACTCTCACAACAGTTCTCAGAAAGACAGGGCAGTGGGTGAGAGAATGTTCATTTTCATTCGTACTGGAGCCCCTGACACATTCTGAGCTCTCCTTGAACCCAAGCAATAGGAGAGGAAGCCCAGACTCCAGAGAGGGGGTTCAGATGGTGCAGCGGGGTTTGGACAGAATGCCCCCATCCTCTTTGCCCTGTGCTGTGCTGCTGCTGATTCAGACCGAGATGGTACCGGGAGAATGGTACCTGGGGAAGCCAGGAGTTGGAGAGGGGGGATTGCATTTCATCTCAGCATTTACATTTCCCCAGAGTGGATCTCACTGCATTTCAGGACCAGCGTAAAGCACTTAATTGAAATCCGTAATTCCAGCCCTCATTAATAACCGATCGTGGGGAGCAGAGAGCCTCATGACCATTAGTGATGAGCGTGATGCAGGCACAGGTCTTTAGAGGGGTACAGCAAGTCTCTGGTTCATTTTACAGTTGATTAGAGTGAGTTAAACTTTGCCCTGCTTGTAAGTTGTATATTTAATATGAGAAGTTGGCAATATGTGAAGTTATCAAAATACCACAGGTGCATTGGCAGGCCTCCAGCCGGCATCGCTCATCCTAAACAGCACGGTGACCCCGCGGAAACGGGTCTGGGACGCCATGGCACAAGATGGATAATGCGATTGAACCTAATAGGTCCGAAGGAAACTAGAGTCCTCCTTTCATCCACGGACCGCAGCTTCTCAAGGATGCCGTACCACAGGTGAGCTGGCTGCAGCGCCCCCTGCTGGCAGAATCTACATTGGTCCATGGTTGTGACCTGATTTGGGATCCTGGCTTTTCTACTACAGATGAGCAGTGTGGCCTCTGGCAAATCTCCTCCTTCTGGGGCCTCAGTTTTGCCATTTGTACAATGAGATAGCGAGGCCTGATTGCTCTGATTGTGCCTACTGCTCCTGGAATCCACTTTGTGGGAGTGTTATTCCTCAGATCTGGTGGGTGATGATTTACAAGGGGACAGCTGTTAGCATTCTCTCCATCATTGCCCACCTTCTGGACTCCTTTCTTCTTTAACAACTCCCTCTCTAGCTTCCATAGTCTCCAAACTTCTTCGTACTTCGTACTTCAACTGTTTGCATTTTCCGAATATGTTTACATCCTGGACACTTTGTTCTTCCTTTTTCATCTGTATCTTTGGATAGCTTTTTCACCCTTTGGACATTATCTCCACCTGGAAGACTCCTATTCATTCTTCAATACCCACCTTGATTATGCTGATTGTACTAGTTTGCCTGGGACAGTGAAGAGAGCCTGACGTGCAAAAATTATTAGATTCAGGTTTGAATCCTGCTTCTAACATTTATGACCTTGGTCCTGCTGTTAAACTTTAACACTTCAAATCCATTCATTGGAAAAGAGATGTATTAGCAGACTCAACCCATCTTGGGGCTAAAAACTCTCTCCTTTCTTGGCATCTAAGACAGAGGTAACTTCTTCCTCTATAATGGGTTGGCACAATGTTTCTATAAAGGGCTACATAACACATATTTTAGGTATTGCAAGCCATACGGTCTCTGTTGCAAGGACACAACCCTACAGCTGCAGTGGGGAAGCAACCATAAACAATGCATAAGGGAATGGGTGTGGCTGTGTTTCAATAAGACTTTATTTATAAAAACAGGTAGAGGGCAGGACTTGTCCCGTAGGCTGCAGTTTGTCAACCCCTGCTCTGTAGTATCTCAGGGACAGAGTCACGCACAGACTAGCCCTGGTAGGTTGTACATCAATCTCTCTTGCTAGGCTGTGACTTCTTTGACAGTGAGAGTTGTTTTATTTTTCTCTGCATCTCTAGGACAGGCTGAGACACTGTCTCATTTAATTCTCTCAGCAACTCAGAAGGTAGACACTCTTTTATCTCTATTTTCTAGATGGGAACACAGAAGCCCAGAGAGGTAAATAATTTAGCTGGTAAATGGTGGAAGCAAGCTGGCTCCAGAGCTCCTCTTTCCACCATGACCCCACAGTGACTGGGACATGAAGGCCCAGCAGCCATTAGCTGACTGAGCATTGAAGCTGGTAATGCCATAATTTCCCTATCCTGCATTTATATGTCTGGTTTTCAGAACCCAGAAACGGGATTTAACATTCTCTCAAATCAGCACTTATTGAGCATCTGTCCCTGTTAAATTCCACCCTGGTAGATTTGGCTCATGTCTCAGACCTGTTCAGATCTTTTTGGATCTGGACTGCCTTTGTCTGATGTACTCACTCCCTCTATCTCCTGCTTTGGAACTAACCATCCTTTTTTTTCCCCCCTGGAGTTGCTTTAGCTGGAGATGACTGTTAAATTAATTTTACATCTGTGATAAAGGCCTGGACATCGTTTGAGTTAGAAGTTGTGCTGGTTCTTATGGGGCTTCGCCAAGTCTGTTTCCTGTGGATTAAGTCCCCAATCCTTATAGTTTAAAAACAAAAATCTGTTAAGTTGGCACCTGGAAGACTGAAGATTCTTGAAATTCTGGTCCAGTCCCTGAATACTCATGGTTTGAGTCAACAGGAGCATGTTGGTTTGGTGTTACAGAGGTCTAAAATACGGGTAACAGAAATAGATGGGAATGTTGTACATTTCAGCTTTCAGGTACTTAGCACTTGCTGTGCACCAAGGTCGGTGCTGAATGCCTGGTGCATGCATTCTCTTTTCATGTTTATCAGGGTAAATGGCATTGGCCCCACTTTCCAGGTGGGGAAACGGAGGCTCAGAATCTTCCCCAAGGTAACAAAGGTATTAAAAGATGAAACCAGAAGTCCCGTGTAAACCTCTCATTTTTTTAAAAAAGATTTTATTTATTTATTTAACAGACAGAGATCACAAATAGGCAGAGAGGCAGGCAGAGAGAGAGAGGGAAGCAGGCTCCCTGCTGAGCAGAGAGCCCGATGTCGGGCTTGATCCAGGACCCTGAGATCATGACCTGAGCTGCAGGCAGAGGCTTTAGCCCCCTGAGCCACCCAGGCACCCCTAAACCTCTTGTTTTAACTGCAGTCTACTAGCATTTGACATGCTTAGTTTGGCTGATCAGAGTAAGAGGGCAGTCAGGGTATACAGTTACCATGAGAGTTGGGGGTGGGTGTCTTAGCTTTAGGACTAAGACAGTCTACTATGTGTTCCATGCTCTGCCAGCCTTAACGCATTTAGGTTACCTAACACCCCTACAAGCCAAGAATTTCCTTCCCATTTCATAGATTGAGAAATGGACATTCAGAGAAGTCACACATTTCCCTCAAGGTCACAGGACTAATGCTGAAGGAGTAACACTGAATCCAGGGATAATGACTTTTATCACTGATTCCGCTTCTTGGACCAGGATTTTTACTGCCCTCTAGGAGCACAGGGGATATTTTCTTTTTAAATAGAGATGTCTGAGCCCGAGCCCGTGAATTTCTAACTTGGGGTGGGGGCAGAGGTGGGGCCCATGCCTCTGAATTTTTAAAAAAGCTCCCCTAGGAGACTCCGACGTGCAAGCAGTCTGAGTCATGCTCACTTAACATTGGGATGGAGTTGCCAAAGGAAGCTCTCAGGCCTTTCCACTTCCCAGGAGGCTCCTATTGTGGGGAACTGAAGCAGTAACGATCATGTTTAAGGTCAAGGGTAAGGTTGAAAGAACATAAATACTTAGATTAGAGATTTATAAAGTCTGAAATTAAGGAGGTGTGAAGGCTTGGAATTCTGAAGGCCTGGAGAGAGAGAGGGGACAGACAGGAATATCTGAGAGATGTGGCTGAGTGTGGGACCTTGGGGAGCTCAGACCTAGACCCCCTTTTGGGGTTCAAGTGCTTCCAAGTCATGCAGCCACCGTCCCAGCCTCCAGCACCTCACTCAGTTTGCAGAGTGAGGATGGAGATGGTGTCCATCCCACAGGGCTGACAGGAGGCTGGAGAGAGTGCAGGACACTTAGAGTCATGTCCTGTGGGGTATGCTTGTGGCTCATGATAATGGTTGTTGTACCTGGGTTTTTCTCTAATTTGACTCTAACACATGACAACCCAGGGGCCAGGCTTTCTCCTGTGTTAACAACACAGGCCCCATTGGCTCACACACCCAAGGAGGGACAGAGCACCACAAAATCAGCTCCCATTACTGCGCTCCTGCAATGAGCCTCATGCTGGTTGCTGAGGGACAGAGATGAGGCAACTGCTGTGCCCACCCTGGACCTGAGCCCAGGTCCTGTTTGGATCAGAGAAGAGGAATGCAAAGGGCCAGGGGTCCCAAGGACGGTGGCTAAAGCTGCCTGGGTGTCACCCAACTGAGGGTACAAAGGGGTGGCAGTCCTCTGAGGAGGATGGTAGGTAGCAAGGGTCCAGCCTCACCGCAGGAAACACAGACACTGCACTAAGAGCATTGTGTGCCTCATTTTACCCAGTTGTCTGCACACACTGCCCATCTATGTTGAGGCAGTCACCTCCCTCAGAGCTCTGGCCCTTTCCCCCATACACATAGGTCATGAGACTGACCATCTCATTTAGGGGAGTGGGGGGGCGGCTGTCTCATTTTAATCACCTCTTGTACTTTGCTGAACAAGAAGAAATACAAAAGGAAACTTAATTTGTATATGTAACAGCTGATCCCTGAGGTCCCGTCTGGTCTAAGGTAGATGGCGAAAACTGTAGAGCACAATGTTAATATATTCATTCTCGTAAAACCGTGACTGAGCAAGAACTTTGTAAGAAGCATTGTGGTGAGTGTTGGTAAAATAGTGGTGAATAATGACAGCAGCTAACATTTACTGTGTACGTGCTGTGTGCCAGGCTCCGTCTGATGTCTTTTGTAGGTATTAATATACAATCCACCTAAATAGTCCCCTGACATTACCCCAAGTTTCCAGAAAAGGAAACAGACACGGAGAAGTCACATGACTTCCTCATGGTCACACGGCTGGGAGGTGGCAGAATGTGGGTGATGAGGCAGCCATGGCCCCTACCTCAGGGGACGACAGTCTCATGAGGGAGAGGGATGGGCCGGTGCTGAGGACCACAGGTGGATTGGGACTATAGAGTGGGAGGGACCCCCAAGAAAGCACATCACCCAGATGTAGAGCCTCCAGGAAGACTTTCTAGAGGCAGCAGTGAGTAGTAGAAAATAATTATGAATTATAAGTAGAATTTGGAGGGTCAAGGATGGGGGAAGTGGATTAGATATATCTTCTAGCCAGAGAGCATAGGATGTGAAACACTGGCCAGGAGAAGGATCATGGAGCATTAAGGGAGTGACAACAAAAAAATCTCAGGGTGGCTTGAGGTGTTGAGGGTTGGGGCTGGTGATGTTACAGGGACACAGTGAAGTTCTCCTTCAAATTTTCCCAGACTCAGAGTTCAAAAGGCAGGCTGCATGTCTCCCCCCACTTGTGCCCCCTTCAGGGCAGGGGTCGGATGTTGGGGGCCCCTGATTGTCGAAGGGCCATGGCTTCTTGTCTTGTTTCTGGAGCTCGCCCCTTACATCAATTTGCTTCTGCATCTGTCCTGGGCTGTTTCTAAAACTTCAGACAAAAAGGGAGGAAGAGACAAACCCAACCCCAATAGAGAATCAAATTAGATGTGATTCAGAAGAGAGGATCAAGACAACTGGGTTTTATTTCACACAGATAAAATAAATTGGCTTCTATAATGGAACAAGCCAGCACCATTACTGAGTACAAGCCCCCGCCCTCCCCCACCCTTGTAGAAACACTGAGCTATTGGGCTATAAACCTTGATACCTGGACAGACCAGGGAGGAGGCTGGCGGTGGGGGGGATGAATTGTCCACAGAACTGAGGTATTAAGTACCACACACTTAACACGACAGTCTCCCCAATGGTCTTGTCTATCCTGAACCATCGATCTGAAAGCAACAGTTATCATTCAGCATTAAAAAAAAAAAAAAATAAGACGCACACAATTTCTGCAATGGAGGCTGCCCTATAATGTGTCCTGGTTTGGAACGAATCCTTGCGTTTGTGGCTCCCATGGAAACACTCCACCTCCTCCTCCATCAGACGCTGACTCTTGTCGTTCTTGTCTTAAAGTTCTATATTTCATCTCTCTCCTTTAGGAGACGGGAGGTTGCTCAAAAGCAAGGACTGTGCCTTATTTTATTTTTCTTTGGATCCTCTGTAGCCCAGAGCATCCCCAGAGGCCACTTGGGCAAACTTTTGGACTCACTGCAGAGAACCCAAGTGCGGTGAGCCAGGTGTCGGACTGGAACGAAAACCCACATCTCCTTATTGGCTGTCCTGTGATTCCCGAGGACCTCTCTGGCCCTTGTAGGCCCCTGCGGCCTCCTCCTGGCCTTCTGAGTGGCTGGGTCTACAAGGCAGCCCAGGTGAGACTTCTGGATGAAGCGGGACATAGCTAAACTCTAAGCAAGAGCAGGTGATTCTGGCCTTGGGGTACACCCCTCTACCCTGGCCCAGAGCATCTAACCTGGTGATTGAGAAATGCACCCAGGGCACACAGACCAGCTCTTCCACTTACTGGCGGTGTGACATTAAGCAAGTGACTCAGGCTCTCTGAGCTTCTGTTTCCTTCTCGTCCGAAAGGGCTGCTCGTGAGGATGAAATAAGATGAAGCGTGGAAGAGTGCTTGGCTGGATCCATGTCTTTAGAGGTCATGGCCCCACTTTGCCCGATGAGGTCCTACAAAGGTGAGGCTGTCAGTGTATCTCCTGCCTAAGTAGGTGAGGAGTGATGACATCAAAAGATATGTTGATAGTCTTGGGATATTACTTAATAATTACTACGGTGCCGGCGCCAAGCTCCCTGTTCTGCCTTTTCTCCCACAGGACATGGGGCTGAGCTGCAGCAGGAATTTCACACAAGCAGGACTCGGGATGACAGCTTTTATTGTCTAAACATATAACCTGGGGCTTTGGTAGTGGGCCAGAGCCAGGGAATTCAAAAGTAAGAAAAGATTTTAGAAAGTAAAAGTGATCGTTGCTTATGGCTTTTTACATCGATTCCAAGGCTTTAAGCATCTCAACTCCCTCTGCAACCAGAGAATAAAGCTGCCCCATTGCGCAGAAGCCCCCCACTTCACTGCGCTCGGCCTTCCCCTGGTCCTACACACTAGCCATTTAGAGGCTGTACTCCTTGCTGGTTAAAGACATAGAACTGAGCCCCAACTCTGCCATCTACTTGCTGTGTGACCTTGGGGATGTTACCTAACATCCCTGAGACTTGATTTCTCTATCTATAAATATGATGCATACTGTGTGTGGAAGAATCAGGTTAAAGCTTCTTTTTTTCCCCTTATCTTTTCTGATAGAATATATTTCAGTGTACATTAGCTAAAAAAAAAAAAAAAAAAAAAAGAGAGAGGCACCTGGGTGGCTCAGTGGGTTAAAGCCTCTGCCTTACGCTCAGGTCATGATCTCAGCATCCTAGGATCGAGCCTGCACCGGGCTCTCTGCTTGGTGGGGGGCCTGCTTCCCCCTCTCTCTCTGCCTGTCTCTCTGCCTACTTGTGATCTCTGTCTGTCAAATACATACATAAAAAATCTTAAAAAAAAAGAGATAAAAATGCCCTCATGAAGGAAAACAAAATTCCCAGTTTCCAGGAAATTATAGATCATTAAAAGGTAAGTGGGCAGAGCTCATCAGCATTATCCAAGCGACCGTAAGGTAGCAAAGCTATTTACAGAGAAATTTTGCACTTTTATATCTAAAAGTAAGAACCAACTAGGACAAAATGTTTGTTTATGTATTTTGGCCCCCTTTCCAAGAAACCTGAAAAATTACAGACACATTGAAATACTCCATCATAATATGTAGGCAGGACTGGACATCACTGTCATCATTTCTGAACCATTAAGGTCCAGAGAGGTTAAATGACTTGTACAAGGTCACACAGCGAGTCCGGCTTCAATCCCAGGTCTGCTGACTTAGTGATGACCCATTAAAGCACTGTACCCTGTTCACCCAATAAAGAACCCCAAGCGAAACACGGATTGTTATGGAAGGAAAACAGCTATCGAGCTAAGGAAGTTGGCATTTAGCCTGCCAGAAATCATTAATGTGGCCAGGTTTAAGGAGAGCTCTATTAAACTGTCCATCAAATGCTTCACTCTTAAATGGATTTATTGAGAAAGGGGAAACGACTAGGGTAGAGAGAACATAGCAGAGGTGGCTTTTTCCTCTGCTGCTGAAAGTTCAGTGACTGGCAGGGAGAGAGGATCCCTCTGGAGGACCAGATTGGTGTGAACAGAGGGAGGAATTTCTTCAGGCTCTGGGCCCCAGAAAACCAGTTGGAATGCTGGCAGTGAAACCTGTTACCTGTGTGTCATCGGACACATTTCTTTCCTTCTCTGAGCAACAGAAAAATGGATCCACTGTGAAAATTCACTTAAAATATGGAGCCTGGCTCACCGTAAGCACTCCCTGACATGTAGTTATTTGATAGTGTTGTTGTTGTAGTTAGTAGAGACTAGCAGAACGGAAGAGGGTGGACCCAGCCCAGCCAATGAAGTCAAGCAGGACAATAGGAAAGGGAAGAGAGAGGGGGAGGGGTGCAGCCCAGGTCCAGTGTCATCCTCAGAGAGGTCTAGAGATGGAGAGAAAGTGTGTGTCTCGTCAGGTAGGAGCAGTCCAGAGATTCGGGGGGGGAGGGGGGCATCCATAGGTACAGAGAAACATTGAAAGTTTTCTTTCTTTTTTTTTTTTATTATTTATTTATTTGACAGATAGAGATCACAAGTAGGGAGAGAGGCAGGCAGAGAGAGAGAGAGAGGAGGAAGCAGGCTCCCTGCCAAGCAGAGAGCCCGATGCGGGGCTCGATCCCAGGACACTGGGATCATGACCTGAGCTGAAGGCAGAGGCTTTAACCCACTGAGCCACCCAGGCGCCCCTGAAAGTTTTCTTTTCAAGTGGGATTGCAACTTCTAACCTCAGAGTGGTCAGAGGATCAAGTGTGTCTCCTCTTATGCATGTGAGCCCCTTACAATGGGTGCTGGCAACCCATAAAGATAAAGCTCCAGCCCAAATTGCCATCCCCGTCTTTGCTCTGAGTCACTGGCCCTAAGCCACTCGTCATTCTGTATCTGAGCCCTTGGTCATCAAACGTGGCCCGTGCACTGCCATCCAACCACTGTGCTGGGCACTAGCTGCACAGGTGAATAGGCAAGGCGAGTGTTGTGGCTGAGGAAGGGGAGCCAGAAAAGGTGACGACTGAGTCATGGAGAATAAGTAGGAGCTATCTGGGACAGCAGGAAGGAGGTGGTCATTCCAGGGAGAGAGATGACCAGGATCAAAGGCCCACACACCAGGAATCACCTGGCTGAAATTCAAGGCACTTGCGGTTCCTGAGATGTCAGGGGTGGATTGGAGAGAGGCAGAAGAAGGCTTTGGATCAGATATTTGGGCTCACATTGTGGAGGGCTTATGTGCCATGCTAAAACGTTTGGGCCTTTCACTTGAGGGCAATGAGGAGTGATGGGAGGGTTTATTTTCAGGGCAGAGGGATGCTTGTCTGAGAAAGCTAACCTGAGGGCAGTCTGGGGGAGGGTTGGAGGGGCGGGGCAGACAGAGGTGAGGACCAGTGAGAAGGCTGCTGTATCTACCCATTGATCCTCTGATATAGTCTTTTGGATCTGACCCTTGGCACTGCGTTTCTTATCTAAGACCTTCACTCTGCTGGTCAAAGGTTCTGGGTCCCCACTCTGAGTGTGTTCCCTTGGGTGGCCTTTGCTAATTATGTCTTCACATTTGAGTGGGTCCTTGGGTCCTCCTGCCCACTTGGATGGCTCCCTAAACAAAGAACTCTGTACCCTGGCCAAGAAGCAATGGGAACGCATGGGAGGGGTCAGCTGAGCTCCTGGGGGAACTGAAAACTCAACAACAGATATTTGAGGGCCTCAGATCTGCTCCTTCCTTCCTTCCTTCCTTCCTTCCTTCCTTGGTATAGAAGAATCAGTAGTGCTGAGACTCTACTTTTCAAGGACAATTTTAAAGGTAAGAATCTTCTCTTGGTGAGGGGGGTAGGGGAGCAAAAAGAAGGATGGGACAAGTTCTAGCTGGGTCAGTAAGGGTTTTCTGGAAGATGTGATGCCTGCGGTGCTGGTTCTCAGGAGATTAGAGGGTTTCCACCAGCTGGGAAGGGTGAAGGGCATTCTGGGAAAAGGGGCTGTGTAAGAAAAGGGCTCAAAGCATGAAATAACATTACATGTTAGGACAACCCAGCTGTGGGGCATGGTGGATTGTTGGAGAAGTAGAGACCCCAGGGCCCTCAAAGTATCTTAGAACTAGACTCTTCCTCCATTTCCACCATTTCCCAGCTGTCTGGCCTTGTGCAAATTACTTGACTTCTTTGAGTCCCAGTTTTCTTATTCACAAAACGGAGGAAGGTAACGCTTACTTTGTAATGTTGTGAAAAGGAATAAATGGGATGATCTTTGAAAGGTATCTAGCACAGTCAATAAACGATAGCTATTATTATGCTTATTTTTATTTTCAGTGCCGAGGGGTTCAAAATAGAATCTAAATCTGGTACTACAGAGCTGCTTCACCCTAAGTGCCAAGTCCCATTGATCGGTACCAGCTGCCTGGAGCACAGAAGTGTGAGGTTGTATATGAGATCAGCAGGAGGAAGTGCTGTGATCAATTAGTAATGTCTGTACAGGGCAGGGAATGGGAGTGATGACATCTGTGCCAGGTGTTGTAAACCTTGAAGTAAGAGCTGCTTAAGAGCTAGATGCTGTGAGTATATGCCCTGTTTTAGGAAGATACACAGGACAAAGGGAGACTTTAATCAGCCCCTTAAGGATAGGAAGGTATGGGGCAGGTAGAGAGGAGGGGGAACAATCTAACCCAGCTAAATTTGCATTTCATCTTATTGGCAATGCAACATTCTATTTTGGGGCTCCAGCATCACAAACCAAAGTGTTAGAAACCCATCCCTTATCAACTAGCTACAAAACAAACATCCGTCCCCTTCTCTGCCAATGCTGGGGCCACTTGAGCAGAATCTAAGTGAGGAGGGCAAGAGGTTCGTGCTTCATTTACCAAACCCCCAGGTCTCTGGTAACTTTCCGGAATGCTAAGCTGTTTATTTTGGGAGTCTTTAAGCTTAGTCAGTTGGTATTTAGAGACAGCTAGGAATTTTGGATTTCACTCCTATTCCAATAGAAAAGAGAAAAACTTAAGTGCCTTCCAAATACTGGTAAGTCAAATGAGGACAGCTTGGCTCCAATCTGCTCTCATCCCCCACTCCTTGCCCCCTCCCAGAAACACAGAATGAAAAGGAAAAGCAACATAATCAATGCACTAAGCCACAAGTTAAAACTTCCCCTGGAGAATGCCAGACAACGAGACTCCCTCCACATTAGATGATGCAGAAGACCATCCGTCAGTGTTTGTGAGACTCAAGGAAGAGGAAAGGCAAACTCGAATATCATAAGGGGGGGGGGGGCTCCTGTGCCCTCTGTGTAGGGCTCTGACACAAGCCTTTAAAAGACTTCCATTAGCGGTGTAATTGATCTTCTGATGAAAAGCGATAAGAAGTCCAGCACAAAGAAAATGTGATTACAGTGTACTGAAGTGGACACATACAAGTCGCAGGTTACAAGTTCATAGTCACCACCATCTATAAACCAGGCTTAGATGTAACTTTCATTATTTCTCTGTCACGGTCCTTACCTGGTAAGTCCTGGTTTCTGGCAGGGGCAGAAAACTTAATCCTGTGCATTCATAGAGCTCTGTGACTTTCAGATTTAAATGTGATCAATTTGGGATCCAACGTAGGTGTGTCAAGATTCTCTTCATCTCCCTCCTTCTCCTTGTCTCCCTGAGGTAGGAGGGCTGAGCTAATTTTCAGTGGCCTTACTTTTATCCATCAGTTATTGGCAGGAGGGCATTTGGTCCTTGTGGGCCTCCTTGGAGTATGACTTGTCCTATGATGGGTCCTTGACCTCCATCTATTGTCAGTGGTCTTGTTCTGGCCCATAGTTATCAGTCCTTCAGACTTGTTCTGGCCCATAGTTATCAGTCCTTCAGACTTCCCCCGGTACCCCAGCTGTCAGATGTTTTTCAGGCCTACCAATGAGTACTTCCATGCCTTGTTTGATGCTTTCTCAGCATCTTCTGCTGGTGGCTGGGGCTTATGAGTCCATCCCTGGCTCATGTGCCTGGAAATCTTAGCCATGGTGGCTGCCTGTCCCACACATGTCTTGGTTGCAGGCAACTGTACCCCTGATCTATAATCTTCCAAGCTCACTTGGGTTCCTATCATTTCACCCAGAGTAGATTGCATTATTGGCCCCAAGATTTTTCTGCCCAACGTTGATATTCATATTCTGCATATGACTTTGGAATTTTTTACATGAAGGCAGGTTACCCCCTCCCCCATTTTCCTGCCCCGTTTGATTTGGAGCTTATCCATGTGACTTGGTTTGGCCAACAGAATAAGGTCAAAGTAATGGTGGGTCATCTCCAAGTTTAGGCCTTCATAGGCTCTTCTCTGTTTCTACTTGCCCTCTTATGCCTCCGCTGCTACCAAGAGAATATTCCTTAGTTTCCTATTTGATCCAAGGAGGATGAGAGATACATAGAACAGAACCTCTTCAGATAAGCCCAGCTTAAATAAATCGACCCCTATTGACCTATAGATCTAAGAACATAAAGGTTTTTTGTAACATGTCATTAATATTTTGCATTTGTTATACAGTATTGGTGTGTAAGTTCCCACACTGAGAACTTAGCTTGGGAGACTGGGAAACTGGGCGATCTAAGAGCTAGTATTTCTCTTCTTCTTGTCACCCCGTTACACTTTATTCTCCTTTCTCCAAGGAGATGAAAACTTCTTTTGAAGCGCTATCCCTTTTTCTTCCCCTTTCTGGGATTTTATGTTTTCCACTTGTTGTTCTGGTCTTCTCAAGGTGTAGGTCTTAATGGACAAAGTCATATTTATGGACTCCAAAGAGTCATTTCCTCTCACTTGAAAATCTTATCCTTCTCAATCTGCAGTATTAGTGATGTGGTACAACCCAAGTCTATTCAGAAAGGCAAAGGTGAATGGTCTCAACCGTCTTTCTTCTGAGGCTGTACATATAGAGAAGAAGCTGCTTTTCTAAATAGTCTAAAACATGGGAGAGGCATGTGATGAGTATCCCCTGGTTCCAAAGGAGGAAGAGAGACATGTGGAGCAGAGCCAAACTCTTCCAGCCAAATCCAAATTAGATCAGTGGAGCCCATCCCATCCCTGCCCCCCTCCCCCACCCTGACCCTGTGATGAGTGTGCATGGACTAGATCGAAACTGCACAGTCTAGGTTGACTAGTCTAGGTTGACTGAGCCATGCCGATGAGTGAGAGATGAAAGTTCCTTGTTGAAGTCACTGAGGTTTTGTGGTATTTTACAGCGGCAATATCACTAACTGATAGAAACCTCCATCTCCAAACCAATAGAAGTGGAGATTCTCCTGTTGGAGCAGGGTGAGGAGAGCCTGGACCCTCAGCTGTGTGACCGCCTCCATCCTCTGTGTCTAAACCTGAGGTTCCATACCAGGATCAGTGTTCCTTGAACACAGTTTTACAACCATTCCTCTGATCCATACCATCTGCCCATTCCCTACCCTTCCATTCCCTACCCTTCTCTTCTGATTCGCTATTTGAATTCTCTCTCTAGCAGGTCTATCATGAGTTTTCAGCTTGAACACCTTCTTGACAGGGAGCTCTTTCCTTCAAAGACAGCCAGTTCCACCTTTGGACAGCTCTGGTTGTCAGACGATGATTCCTCATGTCCTGGGGATCTCAGGGCTATCATAGAAGAAATGGGGCAGGAGAATGGTAGAGAGGAGATGGTTTCTGATCTAACTCCTACCCAAGAAATAGCAGCCATGTGAGTCCTCCAATTCCTCTCTACTGGGATTAGCAGGTTGTGGCCCCTTCACCTGCCCATAAGTAGGCCCATATTTTCTTAATAATTGTAACTTCTCTTTATTGAGCAGGGAGTAGTGGTCTGGATACAAAATCTTTTATCCTTGGAGGTCAACACTATTACTTGTCACATTTTGCTATGGTGAAACAGAAGCTTGGAGCTGGCGAGTGATCTGCCCATGGGTCTTGCGCTTGTAGGTAGTGGTGGTGAGGCTGGAGCCCAGGTTTGTTGACCCTGAAACTGGCGTTTTTAGGGACTGCATAACAACAGCAATAGCAATAATCATAAGAGCACTGAAAATAGTATTAACTAAACTCATCAATTGTTAACTTGCTGTGGGTTTAACACTGTAGTTAAGAGCATTTGTGGACAAGATAAACCATCACAGAAACTGCTGGGAAGGTGATCCTCCCCCATTTTTAGGGATCAATAACTTTAGCCCCTCCCTCGCTTCAGCATTTTTATCTCTTAGAATGTATTCATTTCTTATTTGAGGTAGTGAGTTCTCTATCATAGAAGGCATTTAAGCAAGCACTGGAAGAATGCTTTTTAGGGACTTTTGTGCTAGAAAGTGGATTCTACCAAGTGACCACTATGGTGTCCTCTTCACCCTAATACCCATTTTCCTCTCCTCATGCCCAACCCTGTATTCCTTCCACATTCATAGACCAGGAAAAAAGGAAGGGCTCCCACTTACTGGATTTCTACTATAAGCCAGACACTAACTAGATCTTGTATCATCATTCTGACTTAAAGCTCACCACAACCTCCAGGGAACCCTCTTTTCATCCTTCTCATCCTAGACTGGCTCTGTTTATTTTATTTCTCTCTTTCTCTAGCACATGTCGGAACCCCACATGAGGCCAGTGGCCAGTGACTGGGAGCCAGGTTCACAAAGACATGACCATCTTCAAAGGTAGCCACATATGTACGGATAAGATAAGCCAGACCACCTGGGTCCACATCCCAGCTCTGCCATTTCCTAGCTGTGTGAAAGCTGGCAAGTGATTTGTCCCCTGCCCCTCAAGTTTCCTCATATTTGAAAGGGGAATCCCACTTTTACTGCACTGAGAAAATTAAGCCTGGTGGTAAAAGTAGGGATTCTGGAGACAGATTGGCCAGGTTCATGTCCTATCTCTGCCCTTGACTCGTAGGGAATCTGGGGCAAAGTATGTGCAGCTCCATTTCTCTCATGGAATGTAAATGGGGCGGCTACCACCTTCTATCCCATAGCTATTGTAGGGGTTGAATGAGCGAATCCTTGTAAAGCACTCAGAAGGAGCTGTGGCACTGAGTAGAATGGCCAACTCAAGGTCACCCAGTTAGTGTGAGAGTCAAGGTCACCTCCAAGTTCACGGCTGCTTAGGTTACACCCAAGTTTTGCGCAGCGTTCTTTGTTCACGTTGCTGGTTTCTAGCACCTCGAAGAGAGCAGAATTCCCTCACCCTGTTTCTCCAGCCGCATCCTGACATACTTGAAACATTTTCTACATCGGTAGAGACAAGTGTATTTTCCACTGAGGGAGGGACTGGGGCCTGCATGAAAAGAGTCATCAAAAAACAGAGACCAGCCAAGGAAGATGCAAAAATAATTAAAATAGGAAACGTGCTGCTGTCTTCACAAGATTTCAATTTTGCAGTTGCTGGAGGGGAGGGGTGGCAGACGTTCACTTTCTCACACTGATACACATTTTGATAAAGTGTGATAAAGACTTAAAAAATTGACAGATCAAATGGGAATACAGGTTGAGGACGTTTGTATCCTGTAAGTGAGGAAAATCAGCCAGTGGTGCCGGGGCATCCATGAGACAATGTGCTGCTCCTTCCTGCTCTTGTGAATGTGGTCCTGGCATGCCCCACCCAGCTCTTCTCCTGCTCATTCCCACACATCACTTAGTCTCCGTTCAGACCCTGCTTCTTCAGGGAGGTCTGCTCTAGTCCCCCAGACTAGAAGGGACACCTGGTTACATGCCCTCAGCGCTCACTGTGCCTCCTTCCTGGCGCTTGGCATTGTTGTAACTACCGTGTGTGCTCACGGAGGTTATCTGAATTCCCTCTGTACCCTCTGCGAGATTATTGGTATCCCGATGACAGAGGATGGATTTCTTTACTTTGCTGTGTGTTGCCAGTGGCCAGCGTAGCACCTGTGCACAGTCGGTACACAGTACATACTTCAGGAAGGAAAGAACAGAGGAAGGAAGGACATAGATGTGGGATTCGAACCAGCAGGGCAAACGGAGTTTCATGTCGGGAAGGCAAGTCCTCCATCATGTTCTCTTCTGCACGTCGATTGAACCTGAACCCCCAAGTCCCACTGAAAAACACTCAACCAGTGGAATTTGGTGAAAAAGGACTCCCTCTGCATTGCCCATGAGAACCAGTGTAGGCGTCCTCGTGTCATGGTGGGTGGGGATGCAGTGTGATCTTGTCATGGGATTGGTGTGGGTGCTGTTGGCAGGCCTGACAGTGCTATCTTAATCCCATTGCAATGTCTTGGAAAGGGGGTTGCAGCCTCCCCCCAACCCCCAACACAGCAAAGCAGTTGGGGTGCTTAGGCGGATTGGGTGAGGTGTCTAAGGTCTGGGTTTAGGAATGGAGACACGGAGTCTGGAGGGAATAAGTGCTGCCCTGGGGTCAGGAGATAAGACTCTGGTTTGGCAGAGCTAGAATTTGAACCCTGGTCTCCTGGTCCCTGGTCCATTGTTCCTCTCAGCCACCATTCATTTATCCATCTAAACACACACCTGTCCATTTTTCTGATCACTACATCTGGATGGTCCATTGTTCCTCTCAGCCACCATTCATTTATCCATCCAAACACACACCTGTCCATTTTTCTGATCACTACATCTGGATGGTCCATTGTTCCTCTCAGCCACCATTCATTTATCCATCTAAACACACACCTGTCCATTTTTCTGATCACTACATCTGGATGGTCCATTGTTCGTCTCAGCCACCATTCATTTATCCATCCAAACACACACCTGTCCATTTTTCTGATCCCTACATCTGGATGGTCCTCCACTGGGTACTAGGCACTTGCTGCAAAAGATCAGGATCAAGACAAACACACTCCTATGGCAGCTGATCTTTACTTTTATTTCTTTATGCTTCACTGAGGACTCTTAGCTTATCCAGGCCTTTCCAATGACCTATGTCATGTGCTTAGCAAGACAAGTTGGCCGAGATTGGCCGAGATGTTCGCCCCACTTCCTCACCTATCAGGTCCTTAATAAAGTCCTTTGTCCACTCTGTGGATCCTCTGTACTCTCTGGGTTCTGGGAGGAGGCACTTGCCGGGCCCCAGGCCACTTGTCTCAGATAGAGGGAGCATAGAATCTCTTGGCAGTAATTAGCTCCCTGACGTAAATTGGGCATTTTCTCAAAGGTGTAGAGGGCTGAAGACGGAGGAGAAATTGGGTGGTGACATCTTTGGCTGCCATCTTTGGCTTTGGATCATGTGTCCAACCCACACATTTATTGGGTCTGGGCTATGTGGTCCTTAGCAGCTCCCGGACTATGGGAAGAAGCTTGAGATGGCCTTATACAGCTTCACATCGGTTCAGACACTCAGAAGGTGGCACTTTTGGAGTCAGCTGGACATTGGTCTAAAACTCTATTCTAATGGAAACATGTTTCACTTACTCTGTGAATCCCAGCTTCCTCTTCTATAAAATAATGGGATAATAGCGGACTCCCTGGCTGGTTGTGAGAGATCCCATGGTGTGATGTCCATGAAGCACCTTGAAACATTGTAGTCAGTATTTATTTCCTTCCCCAGTGCTCCTAGGGCGTGTGCTCATTTCATGCCTGCAAACTGAACCAGGCATCTCCCCAGAATGACGGCCGATTCCTCAAGGCGCCAGGGTGAACTCTCATTGTGTGACCTTGGGCATGTCACCTGAAAACCTAGGGTAATGAAGCCTCCTTCACAGTGTTACTATGAGGCAGCTGGGACTAGGGCAGGATGAATGAGGTGTCTAGGGCTCCAAAGGTTAAGGAGGTGGTGGTTGTCAGTGTCATACCACACAGGTGGCATTTGGTGACCGTGACCACCAGTCCATTCAGTGAGGCAAAGTGGAGTGCCCAGGGTGAGTCACAAAGTGGGCACTGCTCTTGTCTGGGGTTATTTGCTGGAAAGAGATGGAGGTCCACTCAAACTATTTCAAAAAGGAAGGAGTTATTTTAGAGATACATGTGGAGTTAAACAGCGAACAAAGTCTCGTGGAAATCATCGGAGATTCAGGACTCAAGAATAAGGCCATTTCTCAGGGATCCTGTCATGGGAAAGTGGTTCTGGACTCACAGTGGATCCTAGAAGCCCTGTAGGAGAG
Organism: Meles meles; assembly: GCF_922984935.1. NCBI lineage: Eukaryota > Metazoa > Chordata > Mammalia > Carnivora > Mustelidae > Meles > Meles meles. The sequence continues at coordinate 14,520,144 of NC_060076.1, forward strand.
TCCAGGGTCCCTTTGTGCAGCCTTCAAGGTCCTGCATGTCCCTCCCCTGCCTGCTTCTCTAGCATCCACTTGAACCCTTGTGCCTAATGAGCCTCTGCTCCTGCCCATGGCCTCCTGTGAGCTTCTAGAATGCCCAGGTGACTCTTGCCTCCCTCTCTCCCTTCATGTATCCCTCTGCCTGAACACTCTCATCTCCTCTTGTCACTGGAGAGGCCTCTGCTCATTTGTCAGGATCTGGCTTCATTGTTACGTCATCTAAGACGCCTTGGCTGGCCCCTATACAAAGTAGGTAGCCAGAAGGTCTCCTTCAAGCACTTTTTGTAACAACGTATTTATTTGGATAGCTGTTTGTTGCACGTCTGTCCTTTCCCACTTCACGGTCAATTCTATGATGGCAAGGACCAGACCTGTTTCACTGTTTCCTGTGTGCTTCCTGCCTGGCCCAGTGTTCAGTGCATGGGAACTCCTCCACAAATATCTATTTCACGGAGGAAGGTAGGACCTTTTCTTTCCCCCAATAACCCACCCCTGATTAGACTCCATTTATCTGCTACATTCTGCTCTCCTTTGCCTTTCTCTGCCTCCCGGGTTTCTGGGACCCCCTCCTCCACACTGAAACTTGCTCCTGGCCCTTCATGACCTCTGAAGCCCCCTGTCCTCCCCTTCAGCTGCAGCCCTTAATACCCACTGGCCTGTCTTTCCATGCGTCTTAATTCAAACTACCTGCAGAAGAAATGAGACTGGTCCTGCTCATCTTGCCGGGAGAGATCACAGGCTTGACTCTGTGATGGACAGCCCACCAGTGCACTAGTTGCCTCCAGAGGAGGTGACTGGCTAATCCTGCCCCGTTTATATAGCCCTCCGAATGGGGCTAGTGCCACATGCTGAGAGGACATTTTTCTATACTGGCCAATCAAATATGTTTCTAAAATCAGCTTTCCTTGTCTTCTTCCCACTTGGAAGTGCCTACTAGAAAGTCTCAGATCACTTATGTGGCTTACATCGTGTGTCCTGCTGTGTGGTGCTGAGCGGCTGTCGCTGGAGTGGGGGTGGGGCACCAGATTTCATGGTATGAGTGGGGCTGCCTGAATGGCAGAAGCCGTGTCTAGGGACTTTTTCTGCAGAAGGAGGCCCTGAGTAACACCCATGTTACATTTTGATTAACAGAGTTATTATGCAAGTCCATTCAATAGTTATTCCTACTCCAGAGTAGCAATATTTAAACATCTTATCACATTGCCTTCGTTCTCTATTGCTGTCACCAATATTATGACAGACATGGTGGCTTAAAGCAACGTGCGCTAATTATTTTGGTTTTTGTGGGTCAGAGTGCAGGTATGGCTTAACAGGGCCCCTCACTTTGGGGGCTCAGCCAGCTGAAATCAATGTGTCGGCCAGATTCCCTCTCATCTCCAGCCTTGTCTTGGTAGTTGTGGGTCGTTGGGCGGCCTCCATGGTTTTGGCAGGGTTTAGTCCTTCATGGCTATAGTTCAGAGGACACCATCTTCCTGCTGACTGCTGGCTAGTGGCCACCCCCAGCTCTTCCCTGGTTCCCAGCCACACAGGCCTCCCTGGCATGGACACTTGCTTATCAAAGGGAGAGAGTCTTCTAGCAAAACTGATGCTACAATCTCATATAAGTCATCACAGAAATAGCATCCCACCCTCTTTGCCATATTGGTTTAAAACAAGTCACGGGCCCTGCCCACATTCCAAGGTGGGGGGCTATACAAGGACGTGGATACCCACAGGTCATCCAGGGGACCTCCTCATTAATGGTCTACCACATTCTACAAGGCTGACTTTGGAGCTGGAGGTGTCGATGTAGAGTGTCTATGCTTCCAATAATTGAAGGGCCACTGACTCTCATTCCCTCATGGAGAAATTGTAGCCCACAGACAGAAAGGGGGCTGCAGAGATAGCACAGCAAGTGTCCCTGTTCAGGTCAGAGTGTGACCCCATTTCTCGTCCTTCCTCTGTGCTGCACCAGCTCTCACAGCGAAAAGTAGAATTGATTTGAAGCAGTGGGCTTTGTTCTTAACATGGACAAGGCCATAAAATTCTGTAAATCAGGGAAATAGCTGATGGCTGATCAAATCCTCCTTGGGACTGCAATGGCTTTGAACAGATTTCTCTCCAGGGTCAAGCATCTTGTGTCCTAGCCACTAGAAGAAGAGAAGCAGAAAACATTCTGTTGTTTGTGACCGTTAGTGGCCATACATCTTCCCTGGCAGGTTGGAGGCCCCGCCTGCAGAGTCCCTGCAAGACAACCCGTGAGCCATACTTGGTTCTGACTCTAATTTCATGGCTGTCCAGCCAGAGACAAGCCAATATGCTCCTTGAGCTCCGTGGGTTGATGTTCAACCACATGCTGGATCCTGTCGGGTAGGAAGATGCATGCCCCAAACCCTACAAGGTGTGCAGAATATCACCCCAGAATTTAAGAGCATGAGACATTTTTTCGAGTTACCAGGAATATTTATTTGTTTGTTTATTTATTTTACATAGCAGTACATTCCTGAATGCCAAGCAAAACCCAATTTATGCTTATTGAAAACATATGGGACTTCTAATCATTTTCTGTTTAATTATCTTTTTCCTTTAAAATACCATATCTTCATAATATAAAATTGTCATTACATAATAAAATTTCCTTTTCAAGCAGCTTTATGGGGGTATAATTGATAAACAACAAAGGACACATATTTAAAGTGTACAATGTGGTTCATTTAGCTATACACATACACCTGTGAAACCATCCCCACGACCAAGGTAATAAGCATAGTGACCACCTCCTAAAGGTTCCTCATGCCCCCGCTCCCTCCTTTTCTGGATTTTGGTTTTTGCAGTAAGAATGCTTAATGTGAGATTTAACTCTCCTCACAATTTTAACAATTTTATGCTATGCTGTCCAATGGATCTCCAGAACCCACTCATCTGGCACGGCCACTAACTTTAAACCCACTGAAAATAACTCCCCGGGGTCCACTGACCACAGGCAGCAACAGTGGTGACCTCAGGTTTATAGAGCACGCACCTCATTTAATGTCCACAAGCCCCTTATTTTTGATGAAAAGGCTGAGGCTTAGGGATAAGCTCAGTGACTTGCAGGAACGGGTCTCAAATCTGTATCTTTGGGAGTTCTCCTCCCCCAAAGCCCACCGTGCTTTGTGGGACAGTTCAAGCTCCCCTTGTAATAACTATGGTAGCGTGTGTATCAGTGCATCGGTGGGCCACATGCGTTTCAAACAGCCGGTCGTCATGTAGGAATGATCATCACTGCCATTTCACAGGAAGGAAACGGAGGCTCAGAGAAGTCAGATCCTTGCTGGTCACACAGCTTATATGTGGGAGAGGAACGATTTGAGCCGACTCTGAAGGCTTAGCCATTGTGCCTTCTGGCTCAGGAAAGCACTATGGCATCAGTGTCCTGCCCTTTCTATTTTCCACGTGGGGAGACTGAGGCCTGGAAACGTAAAGGGACTGGGACCCAGGTACCCTATTTCCCCAGCCAGACGACCCCATCCCCACCCTACCTCTGACTAACTTCATCTTTTAGAGTTAATGGCCTTTAAATGTCCCTGGGTGTCCTGCCCCTTCACAGGAAGGATGCAGGGTATTAAAATCACTCCCTCCCACCCTTCTTTCCCATTCGACACTTTGTAAACTTTTTTTTGGTTCTAACTTTTTAGCCTTTCACAGCTGCTCATTTGGATAAGATCTGGTACCCATGGGTTTCTCTGATGAGCAACATCACAGCCCAGTCCCCTTCCCTTGGGAAGCCAGAGGAGGGGACAGGGAGAACAGGGAACGTTTCCCATTAAATTGGCCTCCTGCAATCTGCGGAGTTTAATCTGAACTTGAAAGTGTTTTTGATCAGCTTTCCGGCTGCTTCCCCCTCCTGGCCCACCCCTGTCTTTGGACCCAGCACCCTTTCTCTCCCTGGCATTCGGAGGCATTCAAAGTTGTGCGTGGCAGGGTGTGTGGGGGGAAACGAGTGGCCGTCCTTTTATCTCCATCTTCCAGCTGCCTTTCTGGCCAGACAGAAGTGCTAACTCCAGTTCCTTTCCTAGGAGCTTAGGATCAGCAGCTATATTGAGATCTGACCTGGTGTCTGTATTTCAAAGGCATCTCTGCCCAGCACAGCAGCTGCCTCCTCCTGCCTGCCTCCTTCATCCATCCTCCTCCTTCCTCTCCCTCATTCCCCTCTCACCCTTGACCTTGCCTTCTGCTCTTGGCTCTGACACTTTTTTTTTTTTTCCCCTTTCCCAGAGACTGCTTCTGTACTGTCCTTTTATGCTTTGGAATGAATCACTAGCACAGCTTCCCTGCCAAGCAAAGCAAGGTCTGATCTCCTTCTAAATGGTCCAGGATTTTCAGGTAAAATAATGTCTCATGTTCCGAAGGCCTCATTATATATTCATTTGGCGGAATGCAGGTTTACAGAGAGAGGGAGACTGTTGCTTACTCCATAAATGAATTCCTGGCGAGGCAATATCCATCCAGATTGAAGGCACCCTTAGGTCCTCTTCCTCCCAGAAGAGCTGAGAGATGTTATTTTTCCAAACAAACCCAATGCATATTCAGGACTGGAAGTGGGAAAACTCTGAACTACAAAAATGGTGTGAGATCTGGTCCCGCCACCTCCTTTCTGCATGACTTTGGGCAAGTTCCTAACCTTTCTGAACCCCAGCTTTCTCATCAGTATAATGGGGATAATAGCTACTTCTCAGATTTGTTCTGGGATCATGAGAGGTGATTATGCTTAAGTTTCGCTTGACCATAGAAACTGCTCAAGAAGTATCAGTTCTGTCTTCCTCTCCTTGGGATAAACTGCAAGGAAGATTTGTTGAGTTTTTGAACTCCGTGCCTTGCCCATTGTCCCCCATCATGACAGACAACGGTGCAGTTTTGGGAAAGGCATTGCTTTGGGTTACTTTGTTGAAGCTTTGTTTCCTCTTCTGTAAAATAAAGATATCTCTAACTCTGATTGCAGGGAGGACTCAACTGCAATTTAATCAGTGCCTTATAAGAACAAAAACATTTCAAACAATCATGTGGTGTTAAAGAAAACATGGCTATGGTGCTTTCTAGTTTTTACAGCATTTCTGTGAACACCATCTTATTTGATTTAAGCATCAGAGGAAGACCCATTTTCAAGGCTATTGCTAATTGTACGCCATTCTTCTGTGTTCATTAGAGCAGGCCCCCCAGACATTTCTGCTCTCCCGTGCTATCTGAGTGCAATCCGTGCTATTGTTTATTTCTAAAAGTAATTCTTCAGCCCTTTTGACATTGTTTTATTGTGCAGAAGTTTCACTGATTTGAATATTCTTCCATACAACTACACACACACAAACATATAGAAATTTGAGATTTTTTTTTTTGTCAGAAAAAAAGTGGGGAAACCATGCTTATTTTTCATGTGAGTGTCCTCTGTGTAGGAAAGATGGCTGAGGATGTCCATAGAAATGGGAAGCCCCAATGACTCAGGTGTCTCTCCATTTTCAGGTTGATGTGATGCCATCACAACTGCACTGTTTTGATTATATCTTGAATTCCCCATGTGAATGCAGCCATCGTTGGCCATCCCCACTGTTATTAGTCATTCACACTTATTTATGCATAGTCAAATAGAAGGATAGATTGCAGTGAGGGATGTCAAGAGCGAGGAGACTTGGGAGCAGAGGAGAAAAATGGTACCAAAAAACCCCTCCAAAAAACAAAAAAACAAAACAAAAAAACCAAACTCTACAGGAAAACAACTTCAGAAGCTTGATACTGCAGAAATTTTGTTGACGCTGGCTTAGATCATCCCTTTCATTCACTGTTTTAGCACTGGACCCCAGAATCCTTTAGGAGGATGGTGAAAGTGGCCTCTGTACGCACTTTTTGCATCCAGAATCAACTACACTGGTCCCAACACAGTCTTCCTAACCTGAGTAGGACTGTGAGAGGTGAGAACTATTTTTGTCTTTACCAAGGCTGGCACGATATGTGATCTCTTATGTTCCTTCCATCTCTGATAACATGGAGGTCTGGATTGCTGGCATCCTCTGGGCTAAGCACCATTCATTCACCCCGTGGGAGGAGAGAGCACAGATTTGGGCTGAGCCCTTTTGAGGTCCCAGCCATCAGCTGCTTCTGTGCCACCTCAATTTCTTGCCTTTCGGAAGACTCCTACCCGTAGTTCTCGGTGGCCCCCTGCTGTTCTCCATCTGCTTCTGAGCTGCTGACCAAAGCATAGCCTCCGTAATGTGCGAGTGTGAATCTGCCGTGAAATCTGCCTCCCTTACCTCCTGTGACTGCCCATGTGTGTGTGGGAGGGGCGAGGGCCTTGGTCTCTGCCTATTTAGTGCCACATATTTTAGAGGGAAAAACAGAAACAGGTGGTTGATTAAATAAACATGTCACTGGCAGTCAAAGTAACACGAGCAAAAATTTGGTTATCGATCAGGACCTGGTAAAGAACTCTGCATTTGCAGTCAGGATTCTCATCTTGGTTTCACTGCTGAACTTGGAGATGTCATTGTCCCTTGCTGGGCCTGTTGTCTTTGTTTGTTTGTTTGTTTGTTTTAATAGGGATGAGAGGATGAGTTGATCTGATAAACTTTAAGCTTGGTCCTTTCACTAAATTTTCACTAAATTTTTCAGCACACCGATTTCACAGGTTGTTTTTTCTTCTCATTGCAACATTTCTGAAATTGATTTGCATCTTACAGACAGTGGCATGTCTTGGATTAATTGACAACATTTGTTCTTTGTTGGTGATACAGAAAATGATCATGTGTGAAAATGTGTCAGGCAATTGATGGCAGGCAGGGTCTGAAGAATTATGTGACGTCCATTATTCCTTCTTCTTGAGATCACGTGAACCAAATGAAGGAACCAGATCTCACGGTGGATAGTGTCTTCTTGCATCACTTCTCAGACTAAGCTGTCTGGTTGTAATAGCCAGGTTGAGGGTTAGCTGCATAGAAAAGGAGCTCCCCCAAATAACAGTGGCTTTATAAAAATCATTGCTTTCTTTCTCACATACAGGAATGCCAGAGGAAGGCAAGCCAGAGCTGGCATGCTCAGGCTCCCAGGCTCTCATTATTGTTTCAACTTTTTCCATCCTGATGTCTTCCTTGAGGCTTCGTCCTCAAGGTCACCTTGATGCCAAAGATGGAGGATGGAGCTTCAGCTTTTCATGGCCAGGGAGCAAGAAGGAAGAAAGGTAGAGGAACGCAAAGGATCTATCCTTATTGATTCAGTTCTTCTGATAATTCCTTCCTAGAATTGTCCCACAAAATTCCACTTACTGTCTGTCCAGAACTTGGACAAATAAAGAAACATCATTGAAAGGGAGGTTTGGAAATATAATGTTTTTGCTTGATGCCTTGATGTTTCAAATAAAGTCAAAATCTGCTACTAAGGAAAAAAGGGAACACAACATGGCTATGGGGTAGGCTGTCTACCTACAGAGATAGACAGAGACCAGCTGTCTTTGTCACATCACTGAGGTGTGAAGACTATGAATCCACAGATCAGGAGGAAATTTGTCTCATTTCAGCTTTTCTTGCTTGTCTCGGTTTTCTCATATACATAATGTGGTTAATGATGTTTCTACCTAATGGAAATAATTTTCACACAAATTATATGAGACATAAAAATGAAACAAGTTCTTAAATAAAATATATCCTCTAACATGAAGGAGTTGGAATTTTTTTTAGCTTATCAGGAAAACCTTTAAGAAGAGAAAGAGCATCGTGGATAGGTCTGTTTCTCATCGTGCGGATCTTCCTTCCCGAACTTTACTCTTTCCCTCATACATGAAAGGAGGCTTCCGGATGTCTGAATCTATGCCTTGGTGTCCAGTGTGAACTAGAGTCAAACATTCTGGGTTCATGGTTATCTCTGTCTTTAGAAGTGGTGCTGTCCTTCTTTCTACTCTGGTATCTAGAAACCTTCAAGGTATTCTCTTTTCACTTCAATTGTGGACCCTCATTCTGTCACTTAATCTCTTTTCCTTCCTTCTGCTGGTGACAGACACAGGACACTCTGGGCTCAGGTGACTGGCAGGGATGTTTGCACGTGAACGTAGTGATCATTTTGAGGTCAGGGCAATGTGGTGAGAGTCAAGCCACCTGGGTTTAATCCCATTGCTGCCTTTTATACCAGTGTGACTTTGGAAAAATCTCTCCCCTTGCCCCCATCATCCCCTGCGGTCTCTTTGTTGGTAACATAAGGACTATTGGAAATCGTGAAATCTACTCTCTACTGGGAATCACTGGTTTCTTCCACACACTTGTGTAAACCAAAATGAAGGTCAGAAGGTGACAGTAACTTGCCTGTGGTCACAAAGCCCGTACCATTATCAAAGCTTTAAATCAAGTATGTCTTTTCTGATTCTCAAATGCCAACTTTTACTCAATATTCCAACTCTGCACACTATCAAGATATAAATTTTTATTTTTAAATTTTGCATTACAAAATCAGAGACTCATGCTAAGAAAGAGGCTGAGCTCCTCTTCAGCGCATGGGAGGCATCTGACATGGGGGACGTAGGTCATGGTGGCCGGTTTCCTGTGTCTCTCTTCTAGCATTTGAAGAAATCTTCGGTGATGACAGAAGCCACAGAGCAGCCATGACACCAGCTTGACCCTCCCAGACTGGTAGGGTCAGGGTCAGGGGTTGTTTCCTGACAAAATTCAGAACAGGGCGGACATTCCTTGGACGTGATTGTCCACAGGGTGCCAACAGCTGCCATTGTTGAGAAGCTCTGGGCTGGAGGCTGATAACAGGGTGAGGCTGTGTGATAGCCATGCTTCTCCCCCTTGCAACTTGGGCTGGGAAATGCCTCTGACAATAATGAAATCCTCTGGGAAGCTGTTACAGTGACACAGGCATGTCCTGCTGGACATTTCACCAGGGGCCACAAACTTAAAGAAGCGTTGACTGATGACTGACCAGCATTGGCTAATGACTCCTGTTGCTAATAAGACCATCCTTCAAGAAAGGATTCATGGCCCAGCAGCAAGAATGTGGTTGGATGCCAGCATCCAGCTGATCGATGGTTTGGGGCTGACCTTGGTCATATTCTTCCTGGGGCAGCCCTATTCCTCAGATGCTGTTTCTCTCTTTCCCATTGCTTCATTAATCCAATAGACATTTATTAGCTCCTATTGGGTATGTACCATAATCAAAGAAATCAAAAGTAGAGATCAGAGAAGTTCTTATATCAGGGGACCAAGTGTGTAGTAACCAGGGCACTAAGGAGACTGGAATGAGAAAGTCACAGCCCTCATGTCAGTGAGCCCAACATGGAAAGAGAGGGCTGAGAACCCCCGCCTGCTCCCGGCAGTGCTGCAGGGAGGAAGGCGGGGAGAGGAGAGTGTCAGTTCCTTCTAAGTATAGGGCAGGTTTCATGAAGTGCTGACATTAGCTTTGGACTTTGAAGGAGAGAGTGTGTGCACCAGAAATGGGTGAGTTGGCTGAGAATCACAGACCTGCATCTGTAGGAGAAGCAAGGAGGCAGGAGGTTATGTCCAGTGCTGAGCAAACAGTGAATTGTTCTCATTGTCACTTTGCTGGGAGTTACCTCTCTGGCTCATTCCACTCTCTCATCCTTGCTCTTTACCCCTAACTTCAAAGGCTTTTGATTCCTCAATGGCCCAGGCTTATCTTCACCTCTGGATCTCACCCCTATTGATCCCAATGCCGATCCCTATGTCTGGAAACTTCTCTTCCCATCCACCTCTTAATCTAGCCAACTGCAACTGGATTTAAATGTCACATCCTTGGGGATGTCTTCCTGATCCACTAGCAGAAATCGTGACCCTACATCAGACATACCCATTGCACTGTGCAGCTAACTCTTGTGATGTCACAACGCTTGCGACATCAATTTCTGTTTTCCTTACCATATACCAAGCCTTTTGAGGCCCACCACTGCTTTGCCAGTGCCCAGCATGGGTCCCAGAACATAGTAGGCATTGTTATTATTAGTTGAATGAAGGAACAAGAATGACATTAGATAATAGGTAACGAGAAACTCTTGGAAGTCCTTGAAAGTTGAGTCAAGGAGTTGGGTTTTATCATTAAGCAAAATGGGGAACCTCCTAACTTACTTATGAAAACACAGTCTAGCAAACCTCCTTGGTAAACAGTAACAGACATAGAAGGAACTCACTGATCCTTTTAGTGACTCCTTGAGAACATCTAGGAAATGCCTTTTATCCCCATGAAGATAAGTCTGAAGCTCAGGGACATTGACTGGGTCACTGGGCCACTAGCTGGGCTCATGATAGCGTGAACTCAATGTCAGGCTTAATGGCTACATTACTGGTCCTTTTTTCCTTTTTTTTTTTTAAAGATTTTATTTATTTATTTGACAGAGAGATCACACGTAGGCAGAGAGGTAGGTGAGTGGGGAGAGAGCAGGCTCCCTGCTGAGCAGAGAGCCTGATGCAGGACTCAATCCCAGAACCCTGAGATCATGACCTGAGCTGAAGGCAGAGGCTTAAGCCACAGAGCCACCCTGGCACCCAAGGTCCTTTTTTCCTATTGTGCCAACACTCTTTCTCAGAAGAAAGAACATCTTGTACACTTGAGATAATTGGAAAACTGTAGTAGACAGTAACTATGGATGAAAACACTTGTATACTTTCAGGGACCCATAGCACCAAGCAGAACAAAATGGCTAAGAACAAAGCTAGAGGCTTCATGGAAGAAGTGATTACTTGCATCCATCAGTCCTAAGCCAAATAATGAATAAGATTTGCATAATCGATGAAAAGAAGGTAGCACTTTGTGTCTTTGCAAATAGTCTTCCAGTGATTCCTCTCCTGCCTCTCATTTCTTTAAACATTCCATTGTGCTTGAGATGCAAAAGGAAACATGAGCCCAGTTCAGAGCCGTCCTTTTCTAGTGAAAATGAAAGGCCACTGTGTGCAGATGCTAGATCTAGTGTCTAAGCGTCTCCAAACCCCTCCAAAGGCAGAAGGCAGTGTTCTCTAGCTATGGTTTGTATTAGAAGACATGAGCTGCACTGATTACAGGTTTTGGGGGGGCAGCAAGGACGTGGGAGACAGGGCAGAAGTTCTAAACCCAGCACACCATTAGAATGACTTGGAGGTAGTATTTAAAATTACAGGGGCCTCCCTGTTGAAGACTTAGCTCCTATAGGTCTGGAGCAAAGCACTGAGAATTGATTTTTTTAAATCTCCTTAAGTGATTCTGATGATAGCCCAACTTGAGCTCCCAGGTTTAAGGGAAGGAGCACTGGTACAAGGGTCCTTTGTCAGATACGTCTATGTATAAAAAGAATTATACATCACATTCCAGATGTATATGAGGTGGATTCTGGAGAGGGAAGACTGCTTTCACGTTCAAAAATCTATCAATATAATCTACCATATCAACAAAATAAAGAAGAAAAATTCTACTGTGTAAATAAGCTCAGGAAAAAGATGTGAGAAATCCAAAACACATTCATAATAAAAACTTTTGGCAAGACTACAAGGGAATATCCTCAACTTGATAAATAGCACCTACAAAAACCTTACAACTAATATAATACTCAATGGTGAAAAATAAGCACTTTCTTCCCAAGATTGGGACCAAAGAAATGATGTCCAGGCTTATTCACCGTTTACTGAAAGTGTTAGCCAGTGTTATGAGAAAAGAAAAAGAAATAAAAGATACACAAATAGAAAGGAAGAAATAAAATGGTCCCTATTTTTAGAAGACATAATTGTGTACTTAGAAAATCCCCAGGAATCTACGAAACCAAACCAAACAAAACACCTAGGACTAATAAGTGAATTCAGCAAGTTTGCAGGATACAAGATTAATGCACAAAATAAATTGCATTTCCATATACTAACAAAGAACATGCAGAAACTAAAATTAAAAACAAAATACTATTTAGAATTATGCCAGAGAAAACAAAATACCTAGATACACTTTTTAAAAAAACACCTACAGGATCTATATGCTAACAAATATAAAATGCTAATGAAAGAAATCAAAGAGACTTAAATACGCAGAACGTAATACTATGCTACAGACCGGAAGAGTCAACATAGTAAAAATATCGATTCTTGTCAGATTTATCTGTAGAGTTAATGCAATGCCCAACAAAATCCCCACTGTGTTGTTGTTTGTAGACAGAAATAGCCTTATTCTAAAACTTGTATGGAAAGACCCAGGCTTTTGACAAAGACGTATAGAGAGGCATCACTCTACCTGATCCTAAGCCTTACCATGTAGCCACACTGTCAAGACTGTGGTATTGGCAGAAAGATAGACATGTAGATCAATGCAGCAGAATTAGAGAACCCAGAAATACCTACACACACACACACACACACACACACACACACACACACACACACAGTTGGTTGTTTCTCTAGCTTTGAGATATAACTGACACAAAGCATTGTGTGTGAGGTTAAGGTGTACAGTGTGGTGATTTAATACACTTATACATTGCCAAACGGTTGCCACTATAGTGTTTGGTAATACCTCCATCACATCACGTAATTACCAATTCTTTTTTGTGGTAAGAACATTTATGACCCACTCTGTTAGCTAATTTCAACTGTAAAATATGGTCTTGGTAACTATAATCACCAAGCTCTACATTAGATCCTATAACTCATGCATCCTGTGTAAGTGAAATTTTTATACTTTGACTAACATCTCCCCATTTGCCCACCTCTTAGCCCCTGCCTGGTAACCATCTTTTTTCATTCTGTTTCTATGAATCTGGCATTTTTAGATTCTGCACATAAATGATATCTTAAAGAACTTAATCTTTCTCTGTCTGACTTATCCACCTAGCCTAAAGCCCTCAAGTTCCATTTGTACTGTTGCAAATGGCAGAATTTCCTTCTTTTCAATACAATGGTTCAGTACAATAGATATGCAATCTTCCATTGTGTTGTATATCTACCTATCTTCTATCTATCTGTCATCTATCTAAACAGCCTAGATGTCCTTCAGCAGGCAAATGGTAAACAAACTATGGTACTTCTATACCATGGAATTTTACTGAACAGGAAGAAGACACAAACTACTGAGACATGCAACAACTTGGATCAATCTCCAGAGAATTATGCTGAGCAAAGAAAGCCAGTTCAAAATTGTTACATGCTATAGGACTCCATACATATAACATTTTTGCACTCAGAAAGTTTTACAAATTGAGAACAGATCAATGGTTGGCAGGGATCAGGGATGATAGGGGTGAGATACAGTGGGCGTGTGATATAAGGGCAACAGGGGGAATCCTTGAAATCTCTGATTTATCTAGTATCCTGACTGACATGGTGGGTACATGAACCTACACAGGTGATAAAATTAAAATTGTTTAGAGTTCAGCACACACTTACAAGTAAAACTGGGCAAATCTGAGTAAGATCAGTGGATTGTACCAATGTCAGTATCTTGGTTGTGATGCAACACTGTAGTTTTATAAAATGTTACCATTGGGAAAGTGCAGGAAGCACACAAGCATTCTTCCTGCATTATTTCTTGCACCTGCATTTTAATCTACAATGATCTCAATAAATATTTCAATTAAAAATGTAGCATCTCCCTGAGCCGAAGGCAGCCGCTTAACCAACTGAGTCACCCAGGCGTCCCACCATAAGTGACTCTTAATCTCACAAAACAAACTGAGTGTTGCTGGGGGGATGGGGGGTTGGGAGAGGGGGAGTGGGGTTATGGACATTGGGGAGGGTATGTGCAATGGTGAGTGCTGTGAAGTGTGTAAACCTGGCGATTCACAGACCTGTACCCCTGGGGATAAAAATACATTATATGTTTATAAAAAAATAAAAAATATATAAAAAATTTAAAAAATGGAAAAAAAAAGTAACATCTCTGTTTTTTGCTTTCCTGGCTAGACCTGGATAATTCACAGCCTTAGAATAAAGCCAACATCACAGAATGCAGGACAAAAAGATGGGGGGAAACTCCAGTCCCTCATGACTTTGCAGAGCCCCAGATCAAAACAACTCTGATGCCCACCTTCTCTCTGCACTTGCCAGTCACATAAGCCAGTGAATTTCCTTATTGTCTGAGGAATTTAGACTATCAAGAGAGTTTTCTTTACTAATCCAGGGCCAGTTTTCACTCATGAAAATGAAGCAAAGAGAGATGCTATAAAATTCACATTTTGGAGACAGCAATGGTGTTGCAGATACACAGTGCCTGGAAGATGATTTCAGCTTGAGGTTTTTTGACAGATGGGTGACCTTAGTCAAGTTACTTACCTTCTCCAAAGAGGTTGCAGATACTTCTCTAGTGTTTTTTTTTTTTTTTTTTGTAATTATCCACTCATGAAACAAATAATTGCTGAGTGTATTTTCTGGGTTTTAGAACGACAAGTTAAATGTATAAAATCCCTAACTCATGGAAGTTGCGTTCTAGAACAGGGAGACAAATACAAAACACACAACCAAATAAACATCTAATACGGTGGATGGTAGTAAGTCCTACAGAGGAAAACAAAGCAGGTGCAAGAGTACTGTGGGGTGTGATGGGGAGTGTGGTCTGGGAGCATGTAAATTAGTATATGCCTTTTGAAAAGAGATTTGAAGGAAGTGAGAGTGAGCCAAGTGGATATTTGGATGAAAAGCATTCAAACTCTTTGGATGTGTTTATGGAACTGGTAAAGATTGGGTAAATCTTTTGGGGAATCTATCTTCTACCTGTTCGAAAGAGTACACTGTCTTGGTGTGGAGTAAGAAACTAAATTTTGATTAAAATGTTTACTTTTCGGTTTGTTTCATGTGAATAACCTATCTGTGATCTCATAGCTCAGGTAGGTGGAGAAAAGTGTGAAAATCTCTATGGAGGGCCATGGGCTCAGATGTCAGTTTTTCTTCTTTTTCCATCACAGGAAAGTAGCAGGCAGGGAAAAAAATAAGTGGGTGTTAGCCAGTATGATCTTCTAGGTGTCTGTACTCAAGTGTCTCCATCTATCAGAAAGTCGTAATTGCAAGGTTAACTCCACAGTGTTGCAGATGTGTGAATAAGAGAAGAAATGGAAGAAAAAGCATGTTATAAACTTCCTATTGATTGGTATCTTTAGGTGAGGTTAATGAGATCTTTCCTACAACTTAGTCCAAAACCCGTTTTGGGGGGAAGGAGCATAAGTGTGAAATCCACGGACCCTAACATCTGGGAAAAAATGTACACATGCCCAATTTCAGAGAAGGTCAGAGACCCCCTAAAAACCATCCTACAAGGGTCAGGTTAAAACCCCCTATTAAACCAATTAGTTGACATAACTTTGTAAACAAGTGACTCATGGGTTTTTATTGGAGAAAAGTGAGAAAATGGACATGAAAAGACTGTATGTTGCAAAATGTTGTGTTGACATGAGTTATTATCAAATGTTTATGAGGACACATTTGTGTGTGGACATGTGTGGCTTAGTGTATCCATCAGATTCTGTGCTTGTGCTGGTGAAAGGGACAAGGCATTGCTTGCTTGTGAAAACATATGCGTGCGCACATTTGTGAGCCTTAGCAGGCGTATCTTTTAGTTCAAATGCGTCTGTCTCTGTGTGTATGTGCTGGTGTGGGTGTGCCTCAGTGTCCACATGCTTTCATTTGATCTTGTTGGAAGTGAAGACTTTTGGATCAATGCACCAAAAGATGAATGTCATACAGCGCAGGACCTGGCCCCCGGGAGCTGACATCCTACAAGGTTGTCTCAAAAAACCCATTTGCAGGCAGATGCTAGCACAGTCTAGTCCCCAAAACATTGACCAGACCTAGAATCATGTCTGCTGATTTTCTGCAAGTTTTTAAAGAGAAAAGGGATACGATCCTCTTTGGTCTTCATTGTTTTCCCTTCTTCTCTGTTCCTTCTAGGGACAGAGAGCCCGAAAGGAGAAAAAAGTTTCCATCAGGAAATACAGTCCTTCTGCATTCCTGTGATTTTCAGGAGGGAGAGTACAGAGCATGGTGGCAAGGAGTTAAGATAGGTAAGTTCTGATCTTGTCTCCACTTTCACCCACTGATACACATTGGACAAGTCAATGAAGCTTCCTGACCTGAAAACTGCTCATTACTAGGATGGGGATAATATCTATTTTGTCAGACTTTGACATTGTTGAGAGTATAAGGTCACATATGCATAGAATATATGCATAGAATATGCATAGAATAAATATACATTCTGTTTATAAAAAATAACATTTCATGTTTAGTCAATAAAATTTAAAATATTTGAAAGAATTAAATAATGCTTCATTTTTCTGTGGTAGACTTTCTAGACTAACTTAGAAAAAGATCGGGAAAATCCTCATTGTATATTTATTTAAAATAGATATTTGCTCAGCTCCTACTTTATGTCAGGCACAGTGTTAGGGGCTAGACATACAGTGGAAGACAAATAGAGCAATAATCCCTATGAAGGGAATTTATAGTCTACTGAGGGAGATAGGCATTAAGCAAGCAAACAAGTAAATATATAAATATAATTTAAATGATGGCAAAAGCAATAACAACAGTAATGAATGCTATGAGTGACTAATAAAAGGATCTAATTTAGCCTATGTCATCATGGAAGACTTCCCCAAGGAGGTGACATTCAACCTGAGATCCGAAGGGGATTGATAGAGTTGGCTTGGAACAAAAGCAGTCCCTAAATTCTGCCCGTTAAGATCTGTTTTGTCCCCTGTGATTCTGTGGAACAAACATGAAATTGAATTCCTGATCCATGCTGAAAAGTAAGTAAGGGAAAGGGGTTGGGGGATATATGTAAGGAGAATATTAAGAGATAAATCTTGTTTTTATATTGTAGTCTCTTTCCTTCAAACTGTTCCTAATCCCCTGACTTTTGATTCATAAAGAGATAGCATTTTCCTTCACGTTATAGCCTTGCCGAAAGACAATGAGCAGTTTCGCAACAAATGATTTATGTACTGAAATCTGGAGAGATTTTACTCATAAAAATATTCCAGCCGTTTATCTTGATCATCTGATATATCAGAGCCTGGCTTGGATGCTTCTGAATTAACTGCAGATTAAATGATTCAAGCCAGTTGGAAAAGTAGAAGGGCAGAAGGGGGGCCATGGAAGGTGGCTCATCGTCACTATGATTGTAAACTTATTACCGTAGAGAGCTTATTGCACAATTAAGGGCAGAACGGGGTGGAAGTGAAAGCTGGGTTTTGGGGTGGAGGGTTTCTGGTGTGGGTGGGTACTCAGTCATTAACACATTTATCAAACACATACTCTGTGTTAAACAGGGAGGATGCAATGCCGAGCATGTTAGGTAGAGGTGTTGTGCTCGCGGAACTTACAGTCTGATGGGACAAGGGCATAATAAAACAAACAAGAGATCTACCAATACATCTGCAACACAGTATCACTGGGGTTTAGTGGAAGCAGCATGCGTCCGACTGCCTTGCAGTCTTCCAGGCATCATGGCTTTGCTCCCTCCATCAAGTAATTCTTGCTCTCCTATTCATGCGTTTATTCCGTCATCCCTCTGCTGTTCAACAAGTATGCTTTCCGAGCTCCTATTCTGCTTTTTATTTGGTGTAACTGGGGGAGCTCCAGAAAATGAATGAATGAGATGGGACCTCCACCTCCACAAGAGCTCAGAGCCCCGTGGGACCAAATGGCTATTCTTGCAAATCGTTACAGTGTGGGGCAGAATTGGGTAAGTGCCTCAAAGAGTTTCATCCCAGAGGTCATGAGTGTCCAGAGGAAACAGACGTCTTATTTGGCTGGGACTGACCTTACTAAAGAAGCCAAAAATTTAAACACCATGTACTGAGTGTGTCCCTCTGACCCAGTCTCTGTGCTAGATTTTGGAGTTAACAAAGATGATTAGACCGAGGTAAAACCTGCAGACAATGAGGGGAGGTGGAGATGGGGAAACTGTCAGGTCTGGCATGGAGAAGCAGAGCCAGACTATTTCTAATACGTTTCACCTACCAGAATCTTTGTTCCTGATTTCTGCTCTGGACATCCCCCATGTCCAGATTAGATCTGGTAACTAAGATATGGCGTCTCACAGCTTCTGGGGTTTTTATTCATAGCAATTGCATTAAGAAGTGTTTAATTGTGAGTAACTACAACCCAACTCCAAACCAAGTTAGATATTAAAGATAATTTATTTTTAAAAGCTTCATTGAGGGGCGCCTGGGTGGCTCAGTGCATTAAGCCTCTGCCTTCGGCTCAGGTCATGGTCTCAGGGTCCTGGGATCGAGCCCCACATCCGGCTCTCTGCTCAGCAGGGAGCTTGCTTCTCTCTCTCTCTCTCTCTCTGCCTGCCTCTCTGCCTACTTGTGATCTCTCTCTGTCAAATAAATAAATAAAATCTTAAAAAAAAGCTTAGTTGAAATATAATTCACATACCTTATGATTCACCCTTTTATTTTTAAATTTTTAAAATTTAAATTCAATTAATTAACATATAATGTATTTGTAGTTTCAGAGGTAGAGTTCAGTGATTCATTAGTCTTATCTAACACCTAGTGCTCATTACATCATGTGCCCTTCTTAATGCCCATCACCCCCACCTTCTTCCCCTCCAGGAACTCTCAGTTTGTTTCCTATGATTAAGATTCCATTATGGTTTGTCTCCCTCTCTGATTCTTCTTGTTTTATTTTTTCCTCTCTTCCTCCATGATCCTCTGATTTGTTTCTTAAATTCCATATATGGGTGAGATTGTATGATAATTGCTTTTCTCTGGTTGACTTATTTCATTTAGCATAATGCCCTCTAGTTCCATCCACGATGTTGCAAATGGCAAGATTTCATTTTTTGATGGCTGCATAGTATTCCTGTGTGTGTATGTGTGTGTGTGTGTGTACACACACACCACATCTTTTTTTTTTTTTCACTTTTTTTTTTCGTTTATTTACAGCATAACAGTGTTCATTGTTTTGGCTTCACACCCAGTGCTCCATGCAGTATGTGCCCTCCCTATGACCCACCACCTGGTTCCTCAACCTCCCATCCCCTGCCCCTTCAAAACCCTCTGGTTGTTTTTCAGAGTCCATAGTCTCTCATGGTTCATCTCCCCTTCCAGTTTCCCTCAACTCCCTCTCCTCTCCATCTCCCCATGTCCTCCATGTTATTTGTTATGCTCCACAAATAAGTGAGACCATATGATACTTGACTCTCTCTGCTTGACTTACTTCTCTCAGCATAATCTCTTCCAGTCCCGTCCATGTTGCTACAAAAGTTGGGTATTCATCCTTTCTGATGGAGGCATAATACTCCATTGTGTATATGTACCACATCTTCCTTATCCATTCATCCGTTGAAGGGCATCTTGGTTCTTTCCACAGTTTGGCGACTGTAGCCATTGCTGCAATAAACATTGGGGTACAGATGGCCCTTCTTTTCACTACATCTGTATCTTTGGGGTAAATACCCAGCAGTGCAATTGCAGTGGAAATCTAAAATGAAATAAAATCTAAATCTAAAATAAAATAAAATCTAAATCATAGGAAGCTCTATTAATTTCTTCAGGAATCTCCACACTGTTCTCCAAAGTGGCTGCACTAACTTGCATTCCCACCAACAGTGTAAGAGGGGTCCCCTTTCTCCACATCCTCTCCAACACATGTTGTTTCCTGTCTTGCTAATTTTGGCCATTCTAACTGGTGTCAGGTGGTATCTCAATGTGGTTTTAATTTGAATCTCCCTGATGGCTAGTGATGATGAACATTTTTTCATGTGTCTGATAGCCATTTGTATGTCTTCTTGGAGAAGTGTCTGTTCATATCTTCTGCCCATTTTTTGATATGATTATCTGTTTTGTGTGTGTTGAGTTTGAGAAGTTCTTTATAGATCCTGGATATCAACCTTTTGTCTGTACTGTCATTTGCAAATATCTTCTCCCATTCCGTGGGTTGCCTTTTTGTTTTGTTGACTGTTTCCTTTGCTGTGCAGAAGCTTTTGATCTTGATGAAGTCCCAAAAGTTCATTTTAGCTTTTGTTTCTTTGGCCTTTGGAGACATATCTTGAAAGAAGTTGCTGTGGCTAATATCAAAGAGGTTACTGCCTATGTTCTCCTCTAGGATTCTGATAGATTCCTGTCTCATGTTGAGGTCTTTTATCCATTTCGAGTTTATCTTTGTGTATGGCACACACCACATCTTTATCCATTTATCTGTCAATGGACATCTAGGCTCTTTCTATAGTTTGGCTATTGTGGACATGGCTTCTATGAACATTGGGGTGCAAGTACTCGTTTGAATCACTACATTTGTATCTTCGGGGTAATTACCCAGTTGTGCAATTGTTGGGTCATACGGTAGTTCTATTCAACTTTTTGAGGACCCTCCATACTGTTCTCCAGAGTGGCTGTACCTTGAATACCCATCAATAGTGTAAGAGGATTCCTCTTTCTCTGCATCCCCACCAACATCTGTTGTTTCCTGACTTGTTAATTTTAACCATTCTGAGTCGTCAGTTCACCATTTAAAGTGTATATACAGGGTGCCTGGGTGGCTCAGTGGGTTAAGCTTCTGCCTTCTGCTCCGGTCATGATCCCAGAGTCCTGGCATCAAGTCCTGTGTCAGGCTCTCTGCTCAGTGGGGAGCCCGCTTCTCCGTCTCTCTCTGCCTGCCTCTCTGCCTGCTTGTGATCTCTGTCTGTCAAATAAATAAATAAAATCTTAAAAAAATAAAATGTATATACAATTCAGTCATTCCTCATAGTCAATGTTAGATCATTTTCTTCAACTTGTAAAGAATCCTATTCTTTCTTTTTTTTTTAAAGATTTATTTGTTTGTTTGATCAAGATCACAAGTAGGCAGAGAGGCAGGCAGAGAGGGAGAGAGAGGAGGAAGCAGGCTCCCTGCTGAGCAGCAGAGAGTCCCATGCGGGGCTCGATCCCAAGACCCTGGGATCATGACCTGAGCCAAAGGCAGAAGCTTTAACCCACTGAGCCACCCAGGCGCCCCAAGAATCCTATTCTTTATAGTGATCACCACTCTAACCCCCATCTTTCCTAGCCCTGAGCAGCCACTAATCTACTTTCTGTCTCTAGAGATTTCCTGCTTTGGACACTTCCTATGAATGGAATCATAGAATTATATAATAATATATGTAGTCTTTTGTGACTAGCTTCTTTGACTTTGCAAAAATAGTTTTGAGGTTTATTCCTGTCATAGCACACATCAACTTCATTCCTTTTATGGCTGAATAATATTCCATTTTATGAATATATCACATTTTGTTTGTCCATTCATCAATTGATGGATGTTGGGGTTGTTTCCATCTCTTGCACGTTGTGAATGATGCTGCTGTGAACATTTATGCACAAGCTTTTGACAGACAGATGTTTTCATTTCTCTTGAGTATGTACCAAAGAGTGGGATTGCTAGGTTATTTGTCAATTCTATATTCAATCACCTGAGAAATTGCTAGACTCTTTTCCAAAGTGCCCGCCCTACATTACATTCCCACCAGCAGTGTATGAGAATTCTGATTCCTCTCTGTTTTTACCAACATTTGTTAGTATGTGACTTTTTGATTCTAGCCATCCTAGTGCATGTGAAGTGATTTCCCATTGTTTTGATTTGCATCTCCCTGGAAACTTACGGTGTTGAGCGTCATTTCATGTGCTTATTGGTTATTTGTATATCTTCCTTCGAGAAATGTCTATTCAGATTCCTTGCCCATTTTTAATTGCTTGTTATTCTTTTTATTATTGAAGACTAATTTTCTCTGAATACTCTCAAGATATTGTGGATTTCAGGTAACGCCAGATCCAGTGGCTTAACAATATTAACAGGGACTTTTTTTTTTTTAATGGATCTTATCTCTGTCTTCCATAATACTGACTTCCTTTTAAGCTTGGCTCCTCTAGTGGTTGAAAAATGACAGTTAATTGCTATTGAGTCAAAACTTTCTCTGTCCTATCCAGGGCAGAGAAAAGGGGTTCTCTTCCCTAGTATAAATGTCTTGGGCTTCTTTTTAATTAGTTTGATTTAGGTCATGTGATCACCTTTGAATTAATCACAGTGCTGATGGAATGGAAATTATACAGATTGGACTGGGCCATTTAAAGATGCATTTGAAGAGTTGAGTTCCATCCCAAATGCACATGGCTACTGCACAATGAGCACAATGAGAGAGGGGTGGGAGGAAGGGTGGAAGGGCAGCCAACATCACCCACTGTAGCACTTTTGTGATTATAAGTTTATGGAGATATTTGATTAATGTCGATTCCCCATTAGGGTATCAAGGCAGGGACCATATTTCTTTTGCTTACTTGCGTTTAGAACACCATCCTCTTCCTCATCATATTAATGGGCAGACATGAACCAGACACTATATTATGTACTCTTTGTGGATTAAAACACTATATGGTGGATGTTATTATTATCTTCCCCATTTTGCACAAGAAATATGTAGTAAGTGGTAGAACTGGGATTTGAAACCAGGCAGGCTGGGGACTGGGTACTCTTGGCCTCCTTCCCCATGGGTGATAAATAATTTTCATCTTTGCAGCCTTTAGCACAATGTATGGCACAAAATAGGCATAGGCTCTCAATAAATATCTGTTGAATAGAAATTGATGAAAATTTAATATTTTAAAATAAAGGCATGAATTTCTCTTTCATGGCAAGAGATGTAGGAGAGGTGAGAGACCAAAATGAAGAACCAGTGGCTGAGTGAGTTTCCCAGCAGCCCTTCCCATCACACTGATGCTCCTGCCCCACTTTTTAGAAGGAGGTCTGTGTCAGAATGTCTGAAGTCCCATGCATCAGTCAGACATATCTTCCGACCTTCAGTGTGCTTTCCTCTCAAGAGGTCTGACCAGCTTCCTAACGTTCATGAGTGACTGTAGAAATCCAGAAACCAACTTTGAAATAAGGCCTTAAATGCCTTCTGCAATAAATAATGGAAAAGTCTCACAGGTTTTTCCCCCTCCCCATCCTTCAAATCAAAAGAGAAATAATGTGAGATCAAAACCCCCAGAAGAATATGAAGAAAAATATTCAGAAAAAATATGGGTGCTTGGAATAGAAAACATCTTCTTTTCTAATGCATCAAAAGAAGCTCCCAGTTTATCAGACATTTTCACATGGGCTGCGACACGTTGGGATGAGAAGAAAAGCAGAGAAACGAATTCTAGGTCATTAGACTGTGAAGTTAGCTGAAATGAAGCTAAATCTTGTCTTTCCTTTGGGACAGACATGTTTGCAAAAGATTTATTCAATTTAGAACTATTTACTAGTTTGCTTTCCCCACATTTGGGATTGAGAGATACCTGATATGGCCTGAAAAAAGCCTCAAATCTTTGGGTGAATGTTATCCTATACTTTTAAAGGAGGTTCTATTTACATCACCTCATATTGTCCTTATCACTTTTGATGTATGAAAGGCTAGTATTATTGGTCCATTTCACCTCAACATAAAATTGAGGCTCAGAATGGAGCATTGATGTGTTGAATATCATATAGTTGGTGAGGAACAGAGCTACAATTCTATTAGAACTTGGTCCTCTGTGCTTTCAAGAACAGAAGATGGAGAGGAAGTGCAGACATGGGCTCAAATCTTCCATCACTTTCTACCTGGGTAGATTTTGGACTTGTTTTACCTTCATTTTGCTCATTTGTGAAGTTGGGATATACCTACATTGCAAGACTGTGGTGGGGGTTAGGTGAGACAATGTGTGGAAGGTACCCAGATGGAGCATTTGAGATGGCCCAGTAACTAGCAATTCTCTTCCGTTGGAGTTCTGAACTGATTAAGAAATTACAAAACACACTGACAAAATAGATTATTAAATAGAGTTATAGAAGTTGGCATATGGGGAAAATGTATCTTGTATCAGGGAAAATGTAGCTTGCATCATTAGAAAAATGGGGTTTCCTAATACTAAACCCTGAACCCAAGGGGTCCTTTCAGTCTTCTGCAAAGCTGGTCCAGGTAACAGCTCCTCACGTGGGGCAGGTTACATTGCTGTATGGCCAAGAGCATTGCTGAACAAATATTTTCAGTTTTGTTTTGCAAGGAGGCTGGATCCTGAGATGAAAGGGAGAAGAAGGGACAATGGCAAATCAAAACCATGAGAACAGATTGAAACAATAAGCTACTGCTAGGTTGGATATAAGGAAAGACAATAAAAGGTGTTGAAGAGGATATGGAGAAATGGAAGCCTCACTTATGGATGATGGGAATGTAAAATGATGCTGCCATTTTGGAAACCAGTTTGGCGGTTTCTCAGGTGGTTAAATCGAGAATTACCATGTGGCATAGAAATTCCAATTCTAGGTATATATGCAAGAGAAATGAAGCTATTTACATTTTATAAGTTAAGCATATGTTGAGAGGAAGAGAACGGGGGTGCAGTAAAGGAAAGGTAGCTTTGATGCAAAACTCTACGTGTTCCATCCATGTTGTGGTTGATGTAAATGACACTCATGGGACTTGAGCATCACAGTGGTCCTCCAAGGAGAGAGAACCCCACTCTCTGTGTAACCTTGGGAAAGCCATTCACTGTATAATTGGCGGAGAGGGGGGCAACTAGGTGGTTTCTAAGGGATGTGGGATTCTCTCTGCATATCTCTGTCCTGCATTTCTCTCTTGCTTAATATACATGGGGCTGTCTGTTGGTACCTTGATGTCTGAATTTGGGAGCTCCCGGAGCAGTAAGATGGAAATATCTAGGGGGAGCTGAATGCCATCTGGTTCTTTGAGTCCTATTTAACATGGGCTTCCCCTTTATGGGAGCTGCTTCCATCCAGCCTTGGATCCATTTCATTCCCATGGGTGAGATTTCTGTGGAAGCAGAGGCCAGCTGCAGGCCTTACTGATGCTGACTGCAAATGTCCAGGGCAACAGCAGAGATGGAAGACAATTGCCTAGAAACTGGAAACAATGCCCAAATGCTCTCACAGCCTCTGATACTACAGGATACTTTAGGCCTTGGTGACTGTGTTGATGATGGGATGGGCCTATTGGAATGGATTGCACAGCCGTCCCATAGTTCTCAAAGGCAATCCATGGAACAAGAGAAGGAAGAAGAGAACAACTTCAACAGTCCTGATGGGCAGATATCAATTGTGTGTGTCCAGTACTATATTATGCACTTCATATCCTTTTTATAATAAGCCCAAGAGGTAGATACTCTTCCATCCATTACCTATGCCAGCAGCTTCAGAGTGGTTGAAACATTTGCTGGTTTACTCTTGTTAGTAGTGAAGGGTTGGAGCCTCAAATCTAAGTGATTTTGCTCTAGGGACTATGTACTCAACTACCCCTAAAAAATCTATAACTTATCCTAAGCTGGGTTACTGAATCAGTTCAATTCTGCAAGTTTTTATTAACATGTTATGCTAAAGGAAAAGATAAAGGAAACCAACAGTTTGGGGCCCTTCTCTTAGCAGGCACTCTTCTAGGGATTCTATTATTTTGATTAAAATATTTTTAGCTTTATTGAGGCATAATTGACAAATAAAAATTGTTTATATTTAAAGTGTCCAAGGAAAGGAAGAGTGAATTCGGGGAAGTCAGAGGGGGGAGATGAGGCATGAGAGACTGTGGACTCTGAGAAACAAACTAAGAATTTTGGAGGTTAGAGGGTTGGGAGGATGGGTGAGCCTGGTAGTGGGTATTAAGAAGGGCACGTATTGCATGGGGCATTGGGTGTGGTGCATTAACAATGAATATTGGAACCCTGAAAAAATAAAATTAAATTTAAGAAATAAAAAAAAATAAAAGGGACATTGTAACACACACACAAAAAATAAATTCACTTGGGAATGTAATCTAAAAAAAATAATGTACATTTGTCATTTAGTTCAGGAAGTTATACAAATCTTCCAGTGTGGACACATTTCATCCTAAAATATTTTAAAAATCCTAGTTGTTAGCATCACTAGTAATCTCATTAAAAAATAATTATTAAGTATTGGGAAGCCATCAAGCTCTTGATGGCCAATCCAAGTTGTCTAAAATTATACATTTTTTATTTGAAAGAATAGATTTTATTATTGCAAAAAAAATTTAAAGTGTCCAACTTGATGTTTTAATTTATGTGAAAAAAATAATATATAGTGAAATAATCACAATGAAGTTTATCATCAGATGTATCACCTCCCACAGTTTTTATTTTATTTTATTTTATTTTATTGTGGTAAGAACCCTTAGGATTTTCTCTCTTAGCAAATTTCAAGTATATAATATAGTATTATTAACTACAGTTACCATGCTGTGCAATAGATCTCCAGAACTTATTCATCCTACACAAGTGGAATTTTGTATCCTTTGATCAACTTCTTCCCACTCCCCTCTACCTCCAGCACCTGATAACCAGGATCCTACTCTTTGCTTCTCTGAGTCTATTTTAGCTTCCACATGTAAGTGAGATCAGGCAGTATTTGTCATTCTGTACAGGCTTATTTCCCTTAGCATAATATCCTCCAGTTTCATCCATATTGTTGTGAATGGTTGGATTTCTTCCTTTTCTAAGGCTGAATAATACTGCAGCATACACACACACACACACACACCACATTTTCTTTATGTATTCAACCACTGACAGACATTTAAGTTGTTTCCATATCTTGGCTGTCATGCATAATGCTGCAATGAACATAAGAACACATATCTCCTCAAGATACTGATTTCATTTCCTTTGGAAATACACCCAGAAGTGGGATTTCTGGATCATATGGTAGTTCTATTTTTAATTTTTTGAGTAAGCTTCATACTGTTTTCCATAATGGCTGTACCAATTTACATTCCCTCCCACAACGCACAAGGATTCCCTTTCCTCCACAATCTTGCCAACATTGGTTATCTTTTGTCTTTGTAATAATAACTGCCATTCTAACAGGTGTAAGGAACTATCTCATTGTGGCTTTGATTTGAATTTTCCTGATAATGAGTGATGTCAAGGACATTCTCTTCATATACCTATTGCCATATGTCTTCTTTTGAGAAATGTGTAATCATGTACCTTGTTCATTTTTAAATCAGGTTAATATTTTTGCTATTGAATTGCATGAGTTTGTTATATATTTGGTATATGAACATCTTATCAGATATATGGTTGGCTTATATTTTCTCCCATTTTATAGGTCGCCTTTCTACTTAGTTGATTGTTCCCTCTGCTGTTCGAGAGTTTTTGTTTTGTTTTTATTTATTTATTTATTTATTTATTTATTTATTTTTTTTTTCTCATTTTATTTATTTTTTCAGCGTAACAGTATTCATTCTTTTTGCACAACACCCAGTGCTCCATGCAAAACGTGCCCTCTCCATTACCCACCACCTGTTCCCCCAACCTCCCACCCCTGACCCTTCAAAACCCTCAGGTTGCCCCAACCTCCCACCCCTGACCCTTCAAAACCCTCAGGTTGTTTTTAGAGTCCATAGTCTCTTATGGTTCGCTTCCCCTCCCCAATGTCCATAGCCCGCTCCCCCTCCCCCAATCCCACCTCCCCGCAGCAACCCCCAGTTTGTTTTGTGAGATTAAGAGTCATTTATGGTTTGTCTCCCTCCCAATCCCATCTTGTTTCATTTATTCTTCTCCTATCTCCTACCCCCCCATGTTGCTTCTCCATGTCCTCATATCAGGGAGATCATATGATAGTTGTCTTTCTCCGATTGACTTATTTCACTAAGCATGATACGCTCTAGTTCCATCCACGTCGTCGCAAATGGCAAGATTTCATTTCTTTTGATGGCTGCATAGTATTCCATTGTGTATATACACCACATCTTCTTTATCCATTCATCTGTTGATGGACATCTAGGTTCTTTCCATAGTCTGGCTATTGTAGACATTGCTGCTATAAACATTCGGGTACACGTGCCCCTTCGGATCACTATGTTTGTATCTTTAGGGTAAATACCCAGTAGTGCAATTGCTGGGTCATAGGGTAGTTCTATTTTCAACATTTTGAGGAACCTCCATGCTGTTTTCCAGAGTGGTTGCACCAGCTTGCATTCCCACCAACAGTGGAGGAGGGTTCCCCTTTCTCCACATCCTCTCCAGCATCTGTCATTTCCTGACTTGTTCATTTTAGCCATTCTGACTGGTGTGAGGTGATATCTCATTGTGGTTTTGATTTGTATTTCCCTGATGGCGAGTGACGTGGAGCACTTTTTCATGTGTCTGTTGGCCATCTGGATGTCTTCTTTGCAGAAATGTCTGTTCATGTCCTCTGCCCATTTCTTGATTGGATTGTTTGTTCTTTGGGTGTTGAGTTTGCTAAGTTCCTTATAGATTTTGGATACTAGCCCTTTATCTGATATGTCGTTTGCAAATATCTTCTCCCATTCTGTCAGTTGTCTTTTGGTTTTGTTAACTGTTTCCTTTGCTGTGCAAAAGCTTTTGATCTTGATGAAATCCCAACAGTTCATTTTTGCCCTTGCTTCCCTTGCCTTTGCCGTTGTTCCTAGGAAGATGTTGCTACGGCTGAGGTCGAAGAGGTTGCTGCCTGCATTCTCCTCAAGGATTTTGATGGATTCCTTTCTCACATTGAGGTCCTTCATCCATTTGGAGTCTATTTTTGTGTGTGGTGTAAGGAAGTGGTCCAATTTCATTTTTCTGCATGTGGCTGTCCAATTTTCCCAGCACCATTTATTGAAGAGGCTGTCTTTTTTCCATTGGACATTCTTTCCTGCTTTGTCGAAGATTAGTTGACCATAGAGTTGAGGGTCGATTTCTGGGCTCTCTATTCTGTTCCACTGATCTATGTGTCTGTTTTTGTGCCAGTACCATGCTGTCTTGATGATGACAGCTTTGTAATAGAGCTTGAAGTCCGGAATTGTGATGCCACCAACTTTGGCTTTGTTCTTCAATATTCCTTTGGCTATTCGAGGTCTTTTCTGGTTCCATATAAATTTGAGGATTATTTGTTCCATTTCTTTGAAAAAAATGGATGGTATTTTGATAGGGATTGCATTAAATGTGTAGATTGCTTTAGGTAGCATAGACATTTTCACAATATTTATTCTTCCAATCCAGGAGCATGGAACATTTTTCCATTTTTTTGTGTCTTCCTCAATTTCTTTCATGAGTACTTTATAATTTTCTGTGTATAGATTCTTAGTCTCTTTGGTTAGGTTTATTCCTAGGTATCTTATAGTTTTGGGTACAATTGTAAATGGGATTGACTCCTTAATTTCTCTTTCTTCAGTCTTGTTGTTGGTGTACAGAAATGCAACTGATTTCTGTGCATTGATTTTATATCCTGACACTTTACTGAATTCCTGAACAAGTTCTAGCAGTTTTGGAGTGGAGTCTTTTGGGTTTTCCACATATAGTATCATATCATCTGCGAAGAGTGATAGTTTGACTTCTTCTTTACCAATTTGGATGCCTTTAATTTCTTTTTGTTGTCTGATTGCTGAGGCTAGGACTTCTAGTACTATGTTGAATAGCAGTGGTGATAATGGACATCCCTGCCGTGTTCCTGACCTTAACGGAAAAGCTTTCAGTTTTTCTCCATTGAGAATGATATTTGTGGTGGGTTTTTCATAGATGGCTTTGATAATATTGAGGTATGTGCCCTCTATCCCTACACTTTGAAGAGTTTTGATCAGGAAGGGATGCTGTACTTTGTCAAATGCTTTTTCAGCATCTGTTGAGAGTATCATATGGTTCTTGTTCTTTCTTTTATTAATGTGTTCTATCACATTGATTGATTTGCGGATGTTGAACCAACCCTGCAGCCCTGGAATAAATCCCACTTGATCGTGGTGAATAATCCTTTTAATGTACTGTTGAATCCTATTGGCTAGTATTTTGGCGAGAATTTTTGCGTCTGTGTTCATCAAGGATATTGGTCTGTAGTTCTCTTTTTTGGTGGGATCCTTGTCTGGTTTTGGGATCAAGGTGATGCTGGCCTCATAAAATGAGTTTGGAAGTTTTCCTTCCATTTCTATTTTTTGGAACAGTTTCAGGAGAATAGGAATGAGTTCTTCTTTAAATGTTTGGTAGAATTCCCCTGGGAAGCCGTCTGGCCCTGGGCTTTTGTTTGTTTGGAGATTTTTGATGACTGTTTCAATCTCCTTACTGGTTATGGGCCTGTTCAGGTTTTCTATTTCTTCCTGGTTCAGTTGTGGTAGTTTATATGTCTCTAGGAATGCATCCATTTCTTCCAGATTGTCCAATTTGTTGGCGTAAAGTTGCTCATAGTATGTTCTTATAATTGTCTGTATTTCTTTGGTGTTAGTTGTGATCTCTCCTCTTTCATTCATGATTTTATTGATTTGGGTCCTTTCTCTTTTCTTTTGGATGAGTCTGGCCAGGGGTTTATCAATCTTATTGATTCTTTCAAAGAACCAGCTCCTAGTTTCATTGATTTTTTCTATTGTTTTTTTGGTTTCTATTTCATTGATTTCTGCTCTGATCTTTATGATTTCTCTTCTCCTGCTGGGTTTAGGGTTTCTTTCTTGTTCTTTCTCCAGCTCCTTTACGTGTAGGGTTAGGTTGTGTACTTGAGACCTTTCTTGTTTCTTGAGAAAGGCTTGTACCGCTATATATTTTCCTCTCAGGACTGCCTTTGCTGTGTCCCACAGATTTTGAACTGTTGTGTTTTCATTATCATTTGTTTCCATGAATTTTTTCAATTCTTCTTTAATTTCCTGGTTAACCCATTCATTCTTTAGAAGGATGCTGTTTAGTCTCCATGTATTTGGGTTCTTTCCAGCTTTCCTCTTGTGATTGAGTTCTAGCTTCAGAGCATTGTGGTCTGAAAATATGCAGGGAATAATCCTAATCTTTTGATACCGGTTGAGACCTGATTTGTGACCCAGGATGTGATCTATTCTGGAGAAGGTTCCATGTGCACTAGAGAAGAATGTGTATTCTGTTGCTTTGGGATGAAATGTTCTGAATATATCTGTGATGTCCATCTGGTCCAGTGTGTCATTTAAGGCCTTTATTTCCTTGTTGATCTTTTGCTTGGATGATCTGTCCATTTCAGTGAGGGGAGTGTTCAAATCCCCTACTATTATTGTATTATTATTGATGTGTTTCTTTAATTTTGTTATTAATTGGTTTATATAGTTGGCTGCTCCCACGTTAGGGGCATAGATATTTAAAATGGTTAGATCTTCTTGTTGGACAGACCCTTTGAGTAGGATATAGTGTCCTTCCTCATCTCTTATTATAGTCTTTGGCTTAAAATCTAATTGATCTGATATAAGGATTGCCACCCCAGCTTTCTTCTGATGCCCATTAGCATGGTAAATTGTTTTCCACCCCCTCACTTTAAATCTGGAGGTGTCTTCGCGTCTAAAATGAGTTTCTTGTAGGCAACATACTGATGGGTTTTGTTTTTTTATCCATTCTGATACCCTGTGTCTTTTGATTGGGGCATTTAGCCCATTAACATTCAGGGTAACTATTGAGAGATATGAATTTAGTGCCATTATTAGCCTGTAAGGTGACTGTTACTGTATATTGTCTCTGTACCTTTCTGATCTACTACTTTTAGGCTCTCTCTTGGCTTAGAGGACCCCTTTCAATATTTCCTGTAGAGCTGGTTTGGTGTTTGCAAATTCTTTCAGTTTTTGTTTGTCCTGGAAGCTTTTGATCTCTCCTTCTATTTTCAATGATAGCCTAGCTGGATAGAGTATTCTTGGCTGCATGTTTTTCTCGTTTAGTGCTCTGAATATATCATGCCAGCTCTTCCTGGCCTGCCAGGTCTCTGTGGATAAGTCTGCTGCCAATCTAATATTTTTACCATTGTATGTTACAGACTTCTTTTCTCGGGCTGCTTTCAGGATTTTCTCTTTGTCACTAAGACTTGTAAATTTTACTATTAGGTGACGGGGTGTGGACCTATTCTTGTTGACTTTGAGGGGGGTTCTCTGCATCTCCTGGATTTTGATGCTTGTTCCCTTTGCCATATTAGGGAAATTCTCTCCAATGATTCTCTCCAATAGACCTTCTGCTCCCCTCTCTGTTTCTTCTTCTTCTGGAATCCCAATTATTCTAATGTTGTTTCGTCTTATGGTGTCACTTATCTCTCGAATTCTCCCCTCATGGTCCAGTAGCTGTTTGTCCCTCTTTTGCTCGGCTTCCTTATTCTCTGTCATTTGGTCTTCTATATCACTAATTCTTTCTTCTGCCTCATTTATCCTAGCAGTGAGAGCCTCCATTTTTGATTGCACCTCATTAATAGCTTTTTTGATTTCAACTTGGTTAGATTTTAGTTCTTTAATTTCTCCAGAAAGGGCTTTAATATCTCCAGAGAGGGTTTCTCTAATATCTTCCATGCCTTTTTCGAGCCCGGCTAGAATGTTCAGAATCGTCATTCTGAACTCTTGATCTGACATATTACCCATGTCTGTGTTGATTAGGTCCCTAGCCTTCGGTACTGTCTCTTGTTCTTTTGTTTGTGGTGATTTTTTCCGCCTTGTCATTTTGTCCAGATAAGAGGATATGAAGGAGCAAATAAACTACTAAAAGGGTGGCAAAGACCCCGGAAAAATGCGCTGTAACCAAATGAGAAGAGACCCCAAATTGTGGGGGGGAGAAAGGGGATAAAACAGCTTCTGAAAAAAAAAAGAAAAAAAAAAAAAGAAAGAAAAAAATTTAAAAAATAAAACAAATAAAAAAATACAAAAAAGAAAGAAAAAATATATATATTTAGATGAACTAGTCAAAAAATGTTAAAAAAGAAAAGGGTAAAAGTTTTAAAAAATTTAGCAGAAGAAGAAAAAAGAAAAAAGAAAAAAAAATTGAAAAAAGAAAAAAAAATTGAAAAAAGAAAAAAAAATTGAAGTAGCCGCAAGACTAAAGAATCATGGGGAGAAAGCCATGAGTTCCGTGCTTTGCTTTCTCCTCCTCTGGAATTGCTCTGCTGTCTTAGGAATTGAATCTGCTTTCTCCTTGGTAGATGAAATTCGTTCTGGCTGGATATTTTGTTGATCTTCTGGGGGAGGGGCCTGTTGTAGTGACTCTCAAGTGTCTTTGCCCGAGGCGGGATTGCACCGCCCTTACCGGCAGCCAGACTAAGTAATCGGCTCGGGTTCGCTTTTGGGAGCTTCTGTTCCCTGAACGCTTTCCGTAGAGTTCCGGAGGACGGGAATGAAAATGGCGGCCTCCCAGTCTCCGGCCCGGAGGAGCCGAGAGCCTGGGGCCCCACTCCTCAGTGCGCCCCCAGAGGACAGCACCCAATCACTCCCGTATCCCCAGCCTCTAGCCGCGCTCAGAGCTCACCCAGCCCGCGACCAGTTCAAGGTAACCCCGAGCTGAGAGTTCAGTCCTCGGCTCTGTCTTGGCAGCCGGCTTCTCCGTTCTAATAGCTGCGAGCTCTCCGACACTCCGACACCCCCGATCCTTCTGTGACCCTGCGGGGCCTGGGGCCACGCTGGCCCCGCGTGGGCTTCACCCCGGTTTAGCCCCTGGAGCAATGTCCCTCAGTGGAACAGACTTTTAAAAGTCCTGATTTTGTGCTCCGTTCCTCCGCCGCTTGCCGGGAGCCGGCCCCTCCCCCCGCGGTCTATCTTCCCGTCGTTTTAGATTCACTTCTCCGCCAGTCCTACCTTTCAGAAAGTGGTTGATTTTCTGTTTCTAGAGTTGCTGTTCTTCTTCTCTTCGCTCTCCTGTTGGATTTGTAGGTGTTTGCAATGTTTAGATAAGCTATCGAGCTGATCTCCTGCTACCTGATGTAGTCTCAGGCTGCTACTTCTCCGCCATCTTGACTCCTCTGATTTATTTATTTTTTATTTTGATGTCATTCCTGTTGTCTGTGTTGGTTTTTGTTACCTGTGTTTTTGGTGTCAGGTAAGTCCAGAAAGTCATTGCTTAGACCAATGACAAGATGCTCTTCCCTATGTTTTCTCCTAGTAGTTTTATGGTTTTAGATCTTAAGCCTTTAATTCATCTTGGGTTTATTTTTGTGTATGGTGTGGGATAGTGATCCAATTTCATTCTTTTGATGTAGATATCTAGTTCTTGCAGCCCCATTTATTGAAGACATAATCCTTTCCCCATTGTATGTTCTCAGTACCCTAGTTGAAGATCAATTGGCCTTAAATATGTGATTTGTTTCTGAACTCTCTATTCTTCCATCGGTCTATATGTCTGTTTTCATGTCAGTACCATACTGTTTTGATTACTGTTTCTTTGTAATATATCTTGAAATCAGGAAATGTCATGCTTCCAGCTTTTTTTCTTCTTTTTCAAGATTGTTTTGGCTATTGGGATCTTGTATGGTTCTACATAAATTTTAGAATTATATTTTCTATTTCTATAAATAACACGCTTGGGATTTTGATAGGGATTGCAATAAATGTGTAGATCACTTTGGATGGTATGGACATTTCAGTGGTGTTAATTCTTCCAGTCCATGAACATGGTTGTCTTTCTATTTATCTGTGTGTTCTTTAATAGTCAGTGTTCAAGTCTTTTGCCTTTTTGGTTAAGTTTGTTCTTAAGCATTTTATTCTCTTTGTTACTACTGTAAATGGAATTGTTTTCTTAATTCCCTCTTCAGATAGTGCATTGTTTGTATATAGAAACACCATGATTTTTGTATGTGGATTTTATATCCTGAAAATTTATAAAATTTGTTCATTTCTTTTAACTTTTTACTTTTGGTTGAGTCTTTAGGGTTTTTTACATATAAGCATGTCATCTGCAAACATTTTAGATGCACTATTTCATTGCCTCTTCTCATCTAGTGCTGGGAGGTGAGAATGACAATGTTTATTGTACAGACTAGAAAACAGAAATTCTAGAAATGAAACCACATGCTCAAGGTCACCTCTGTGATTCACGGCAGAACTAGGGTGAAACAAGATTCCTGAGCTTGAGCCCTGTATTCTTTCTACTTTCTTTGTCATATTTCACAACTTGCTCAAAGGTATAAATATGTTTCTGCATATATGTATAATATAAACATAAAAAATATAAACACATATATACACATCATAGGTATCCCCACATCAGAGGGCAATGGGAAGGACCAAAGTGCATACAAAGGGATTAAAAAAAAGACTGTTAGCATGTTATTATTTATTGTTAGCTTTGGTGGTTATTACTATAGTTACAAATGAAAGCTGCTCATCTGTGGAGGATGCTCCCTGAACCACAGCATGTGGGGGCTCTGGGGAGAAGACAGAATTTTGCCTTCCCTACCCCTTTCCTGCTGACATCATCACTCTGCTTCAGCACACAAAAAAAGAAAAGACTGATCATGATGTGATGTTGACTTCAGCTCCATTAACATCATAGAGGGATAGCATCAAGGGAAGGGAGGTCAGCTCATGGGAAGCAGGCAGGGAAATGAGTGTTGCACTTGGTGGGCTTGCAAGTCTTTGGAATCATGACAACTCCTCTTATACCCTGAGAACCCCCAGATATAGCAAATCACAACAACTGTTTGAAGACATACGTGTATGTTCAGACTTTGGAGCTGCTGAGGGGCTTGTAGGGATAGCATTAGGAAAGGCACGGGAGGGTGGAGGTGGTGGGTGCTTTCTTGGCTGGTACAGGTGCTTCAGAGCCATGGGAGTAGGGTTCATGCATGGCTTCCAGAGGAGGCCCTCTGAGTTCAAATCCTGGTTTGTTTTCACCCAGGCGAATTTAGGTAAGCTAATCACCACCTTTCACCTCCATTTCCTATTTTTGAAAAAAAATTGTATGAGAACCTACCTTGGATGGTGATGAAGGTTTTGAGGAAATAGCATACCTAATGTTATGAATCCTAAACCTCACCCACAGTGAGCACTCAGTAAACGTCAGATATCATTCTGTTATAAAACCAGTCAGACGTGCTCCACCACTGTGAAAGCAAGCAGAGTGGCACCGCCAGTTGCCTTAAGTACTGTTTGCAAAACGAGGTGTGGAGGGAAAATACCAAAAAATGGGATGGGTGGGGTGTATATAGGAGAAGAAGAGGGTGCCGACTCTCCCTGCGTGTATTGAAAAGGTTTGGAATCAAATAGGTCTGGGTGTGAATCATGAGCAAGTCATTCAATCTCTCTGAACCTCATTCTCCTCATGAATAAAATGGAAATAATAAATGCCTCTCTTAGAATTTGACAAATCAAAGATCTGATCCCTCTTTTATTCCTGACATAAGAGGAGACAGAATGGGGATGGAAATAAAAAGAAGTAACATTATTGGATATTTACCCTAAAGATACAAACGTAGTGATCCGAAGGGGCACGTGCACCCAAATGTTTATAGTAGCAATGTCCACAATAGCCAAACTATGGAAAGAACCTAGATGTCCATCAACAGATGAATGGATAAAGAAGATGTGGTATATATACACAATGGAATACTATGCAGCCATCAAAAGAAATGAAATCTTGCCATTTGCAATGATGTAAATGGAACTAGTGGGTATTATGCTGAGGAAATAAGTCAATCAGAGAAAGACTATTTTCATATGATCTCCCTGATATGAGGAATTTGAGAGGCAATGTGGGGGGGAGGCTTGGGTGTAGGGAAGGAAAAAAATGAAGCAAGATGGGATCGGGAGGGAGACAAACCATAAGAGACTCTTAATCTTACAAAACAGAGGGTTGCCGGGGGGAGGGAGGTATGGAGAGGGTGTTTGAGTTATGGACGTTGGGGAGGGTATGTGCTATGGTGAGTGCTGTGAAGTGTGTAAGCCTGACGATTCACAGACCTGTACCCCTGGGGTAAATAATACATTATATGTTAATAAAAAATAATAATAAATAAAAATAAAAAAGAAGTAACATTAATAAGTGTCTACTGTGTACCAATTGTGCAGATGGACAGATAACTTAGTAGGAGCTCAGGACAAGGTCTTGGTGCATTGGGGATCAAATTTCAGCAAGAGACCCATAGATGTTTGAACTCACTGTGCTATTCTCCTTCTTTCTGTCAAAATTCCTCACTAGAGGAGGTATAGATGTGGGAAAACAAGACTAGAGCTTGAAGTAACACTTTATTAATAACTAAAGAGGTGCCTGCTTTCCCAAGCAAAGAGTTTCAGATCAAAGTTAGGTTTGACCACATGTCCTAGACTGAGGCTCACAGAGAGCTCCCTATTCTCCCACTCCACCTGCATCAGACCTGCCCCTTGAGGCCAGCATGCTGAGGAGGGATGGAGGGAGGGAGAGAGAGAGAGAGAGGTGCCAAAACTTGAGAGCCACTGTGTCTCACTTCATAAAGTTCTCTGAATGGTGTAGATGTTGGATATACTAGAGCATGGCTGGTCTTGTCCCAAGGGAATGCCTTGCCTGGATGTGAGGCTGGATGTGCAAGCAATGACTAGAACAAGGGTCCTGCCTTGGAGGTTCAGTATCCTTCCTTACTAGTGGAAGTGGGCCCAAGCAGTGC
Organism: Meles meles; assembly: GCF_922984935.1. Taxonomy (NCBI): domain Eukaryota; kingdom Metazoa; phylum Chordata; class Mammalia; order Carnivora; family Mustelidae; genus Meles; species Meles meles. Next base: position 14,557,415 of record NC_060076.1, read on the forward strand.
CCTATGCTCTGGCTTATCTGACATCTACTCCTTCTGCCCTGTGGGGGGCTGACAAAGAGGTTGTCAGAGAGGGCCCTGACATGGAAAGGGAAGTGGTCTCTTACACCCACACTCATAATACTTATTTCCCATGGGGATCCCTTAGGCTGATATTTTGTGCATTTTATCCCCCTTTGAGTTGGTCCTTGTGTCTGGATTTCATCTTCCTTTCTAGAATTTGGTCAAATCTAGGAATTGGATGGACTCCATGTTGAGCCTCTACATCAGGCTCTGATTAACACCCCTTGGTCCATGGTATCCTGACTCATCTCCTGAAGTCCAGCTTCTCCATTCACTTCATTCACTGTTCTCCTAGTCATGGCTGACTTCTCCAGAACACACTGTCCAGCTCAAGAACATCCTTGGCTGCAAACTAAAGCCCACATCTGCTAGTATGATGCTCTAGACCACGACACACTGACTTCAATTATCCTTTCCATTCATGGAACTGTCAGCTCAAGCCATTTGCCTCTTCTCCCAGCACCCCAATGTAGTTGAGCACATATTAGCTTCTTTCAGCAAACTATAAACCCTTTCAGACGGAGACTGTCATTTCTTCATCCTTAGAGTTCCTACAGCACCCAGTGAAGTGCTTGGCACATACTAGGTGCTTAATATGTTGGAGTAGACCTCAGGAGCCAGACTTTTGGATTGGATATAGTCTCTACATAGCTTTAGAAAATCATGCATAATGTCTGCACCTGAGTACCTTTATCTTAAAAATGAGAGTGAGAATAATATCTACGCCACAGGGATAATTTGAATATTATATTGGTTAGTAATCATACATTCCTTTGACAAGTGCAAGGAATAAGTAAGTGTACCATAGTGGTGAGCTATGACTGCTATCACCATTGCTCTCAAGTCTCACAGAATGCCAGGTTTATAGGAATTAGCATGCAGTATAATCATCGTGGTCTATCACTCTTATTTGGGGCTTTTTTGCTTTCATCACAATTCACATAAGCAATTTTAAATGATTCTCACAACTAAGCTTTGAAATCCCTTCCTTCAGATGAGGAAACTAGAAGAGAGGGGATGGTTTAGTGGCCTCCTCAGTGACACAGAAAAAACTCGAAATTAAATTGGCGGATATCTGGTTCATTACTCTTTTCATTGCACTGTGGTCATCCCATGAATTCCAGAAGAAATCATGTATAGAGAAGTCATATGCTAAATTGATTTCACTTAAAAAGAAAAATTGAATTTCCATTTTATTTTTAACACATTTTGTTTTTAAAAATGAGATTGTGAATTTCTTGAGTGTTAAGACCATGATTCTTTTTTTCTGATTCTCCCTATCTCATACAGCTTCTGGGACAAGACACACACCCAAATGTTGTTGGAAGAAAGAAAACAATGAATAAAAATGTTTTAGGGTATATGAACCACCCTCCCCCACCATTTTCTAATACCTATAATATCACTTTAATTAAGTACTTGGTATTGGAACCAAGGATCTTTTCTGTTGCACTTTTGTGGACAGACAGGCACTTACAACTGTCTTACCCAATTTCCCTTCAGAAAATGCAGAGTAAGTGCAAAAAGAGCTCTCTTACAATTTCTCTGACATCATGAAAACAGCCATAATGCAGCTCAATATGAAAGAAACATTAATTATGCTTAGAACTCTTGAGTACGGTTCTCAGGAGTTACTTGAGATGGAATTAGCAAGCTTCTTTATTTTAGTAAAAACCCTAAACTCATCGCAGAGGTTCATTCAGCTGCCTTTCTCTGCCTTACAAACTCCTCTTAGCCAAAGTGTTGGAAATGAGAATGTCTAAAAAAATGCTTCATTGGAATGCATGCTCCCCAACAGCAGACCTTGCCTGTCTGGGCCTGTGTGCTCCTAGTTCCTGGATGTAGTCAGAGCACAATGATTAGATACTGGGTGAATTAAATCATCCAAAAGAACCTTTGAATGAGATCACCTTTGGTTTATTTAAGCTCTGTGCAAGTTAGAGCCACTGGCATTTGTATGATCATGATTCTCTTTTATAAAATATGTTCATCCCTATACCCCTAATGATTCTGTGAAACCAGGCAGAAGTGGCTGCACGTTTATGATCAATCATACCAATTATCAAATGGATAGGCTTCAAGATACAGACCAAAATACCTGACTCATACATGCCACAAACCCAAATGTATCACAACTGTTCACATTACTACAGTTTACTAGAAGGTCTGATTGCCTTCTTTCAAGTGATGTTCCAAGTTGCTTCCATGAATCACACCAGCTCATTCTCTTTGGGGTCCAGAACAAGGACTGGCATCATCTTTAATTCTAATTGAGGGCTTCAATTCTGGGACATCTCAAATACTACAGGTCACATAGGCTGTCTCTCCCAAGGCCACATTTTGAAGGGTTTTCTAACAAGGAAGCAGCTAGATTTGAATATGGTGACATTAGACCTTGTCAGACAAAAACATCAATATTGGTGCATAATTAATGCTTGGAGCTTATCTGACATGGACAGAGCAGGCCCAGAGTGCTTTCAAAAATCAATTTGCTACCTGAATTACAAACATCGTAGATACAACCTGACAGGCTGATGCTATTAGAACATGGGGGCATCTAGGAAAAACATTTGAGCTAATCAAAGATCTATTCTCCCTTTCACTCCTGATATACGAAGAGATTGGACAGGGTTGAGAAAAGAGAAGTAACATTTATTAAGGATCCATAACAATCAGATGAAAAGAGGGTTGTGATACCAATACTAAGGATGGGAAAAGAGGCTCAAAAGAGATTAAAGAATGTGACTAAGATCACACTGCTAGTAAGTGACACGGGTGGAATTTGAACACAAATATGACCCTAAAGTCCATGTTCTTTGCATTCATTCCCAACATCACACACACCTCTGTTCTTTCCTTCTCTCTCCTCTGGGATGGTTCTTTCAAAGCTGTGTTCCAGGGAATGGGGGTGCTTCTGCAGAAGAGAGAGTGTCACTACCTAAATGTCTACATTAACCTAAAAGCTTGATTTAAGCAGTGTAATTAAGTTACTATATTGTACACCTGAGACTGATATAACACTCTATTTTTTAAAAGGTATTTATTGAGGGCACACGTGAGCAGGGGAGTAGCAGAGAGAGAGAGAGAATCTCAAGCAGACTCCATGCTGAGCTTGGAGCCTGACTCAGGGCTTGATCCCACATCTATGGTATCATGACCTGAGCTGAAACCAAGAGTTGGAGGTTTAACTGACTGAGCAACCCAGGAGCCCCTATATAACACTGTATGTTAATTAACTGGAATTAAAATAAGAACCTTATGAAAATCCTGTAATTAAAAATAATGTACATGCTTCATTATACCATCTAACCAATTTACACACCAAAAAGGTTACTGAAGTATTAGCTTATTTTGTATATGTGTGTGTGCATGTATGTAGACCTTGAAATAAATGGAATAAACCTACTCCTGTAGTTCCTGTTTTTGTACACATAATTATATATAATATATATGATATATTAATAATATAACATATGTTATATATTACTTCTATGTATATCTAAATATATGTATTTTTACATATATGCCTTTGTATACGTTCTTGTATTATGTCTGTGTGTGTATACATATATCTATATCTATATCTATATCTATATCTATCTGTCTATATATATACACATACACACACACATATATATATTTTTGCATATATACCTTTGGAATTTGAATGTGTCATTAATTAGAAAACTGTAATTTGGCAGTGGGATTTGTTTGAACCCTAGGGCAGTGATTTCCCACTCATGTAACACTTTGTAAGTGACTACCACTACTTTTCTGTGTGAAAGAGGTTTTTCTCAATATTACACAACTTGAACAAAATACCCAAACATATTAGATGCTCGAGCTGTCTTAAGATCATAATTCTTATCCACAACTCCTGAGGTACTATTTGATCAGAATAGCCTCATTGTTTTTAATGATGGGTTTTAAAATAAGTGCTTTAAGAAGGAACTTGGGAAATAAATGCATATTTTTAAGATATGCTTCCATCTGCTTTCCATTTTAGGGTTCCATGTACAATTTCATTTTTAAAAATGGGCTCTCCTAGTAAAGAAAGTTGCAAATGACAAAGAAAAAGAGGAATTGGGACATCCACAAGTTCTGTTTCCTTTGGTTTCAACATTTCCATTAATTCTGTATCTAAGAATGAGTATGATGTTAAGCATAACACCGAAAATGCCTAGAGTGAACTTAGTACATAAAACCCACCCACCTTTCAAGGCCCAACTAAACAAGCAACGTTCTGATGAGTCCTTTTTGCCAGAGTACAGGCTTTTCTCAGGGTGAAGATGACATCAGTAGAGGGCTTGTGACAAGAGGCCTTAAGACAGTGTGTGGAAGGGCTGTGTGGGGGTCACACTGCCCACTGTGACACAAGGGTCCCCCCAACAACATTCTGCTTGTGATCTGCAGGAAGCTCTGGACCTTTGGCCTAGCCTGTTCCTCAAACCTCACCCACCACCCCTCACCCTGTTTCCTTCATTGTGGACTCCTACCTCACTCTTCCTTGCAGACTTCCAGTGTAGCCCAGTCTCTTCTCCTCCAACTATAACCCTGCCTTCCATCTCCCACCATGTGAATTCTCCCTCCAATTACAATGCATTAGACTTCTCCAGTTAATGCAATATAATGCATTGATTATATTGATGTAACTCATGGCCCTTCTGAATCCATATCCTTTTACTCTGTGATGACTGTGTCAGATTTCCACTCTCTTTGACTCTGAGCTGGTTTGGGGACCTGCTTTTACCTTTATAATGCAGCAGAAGAGAAACCATGCTGATTCTCAGCTTAGGTCTCAGGGATCCTTATCCACTTCCACTTGGTCTCTTGTGTAATTGGTTTTCTTGTGCTTACACTCTGGCCCTGACTTAAGAACATGTTTGAAGGACAGGAGAGCCCATAGAGGCTGACACGGGTGAAGAGCAGAGGTGCTCCAACTGATAGTCAAGCCAAGACCAAAGGAAGGGCCCAGCTGGCTTCAGCAAAAACTGACAACCTTCAGACTTATGAGCTGAACAACTGATTGTTTTAAACCACTGAGCTACGGGATGACTTGTTATGTGCAAGTGCTAACTGATAGAGTGATCGTCTTAGATGCAACTCACCTCCATTTCTCCCACTGGCCCCACCTGAGTCCTGCCTCTGGCCTAGACAGGATTTCAGCATTTTGAGGCTCTTACCATAAGTTATCTTTGCTTATAAATATGTTGCCTTTTTTTTTTTTCTAGAAAATGAACATGCTGAGGATGAGATCTCTGTCCAGGTCACTCCAGCTTTCTCTGTAAGCTCCAACCATGTTATCTTTCTGACAGTTCCTGCAGTGTGCCCTGTTGCATCTGGACTCTGGTTTTGGGCACTTACTGTTCCTGTTGATGGAAATATTTGTCCCTAGCACTTTCCATTCTTCTCCTGGCTGGCTGCTTTTCATGTTCCAAGTTCTGGTTTAAATGCCACTTACTTGTGGAGGCCTCCCCAGACTGCTTAAGCTAAATCACGTCACCTTCCTTAAACTTGCTGTTCTCAATCCCAAAGCTGTGTTCCCTCACAGGGTCTTACTACGCACAACTATATACTGGATTTATTAGTGTTATTGTTAATTACCAAGTTCCTTCACTAGCCTATAAACTTAATGAGCACAGGGGACCACATTAGTCTTGGTTTCTTCTCTGTATCCCAAGTTCTTAGCTCAGTGATTGAGACTGAGGAGACATACAAGTCGTATTCATGGAATGAATGAATGATGTCTTTCTGTATCCTCCCAAAGCATCTTGTAGATGTTCAGTGTATGTGTTCCTTGATGGGTTGATTGAATGACATCACTCTATCACTTAAAGTTTATGAGGTCAATTTAACCTACAGGTATGCCTTATTTCCTTGGTTGAGAGAGGACTGGTGAGGTTATTTAACTGCAGTGAGTCACTGAGCAAGGTGGGAAGTCCTTTGATAAGAATCCAGAGTTTCTGAGTTCCTATCTGGGGCTGTCTAAATCACTCCGCAGTGCTTTTGCAAAGCAAGCTCAGTGGAAGGTTTCTTCATTAGAAAAACTCAGAAGAAGTGAGTGTGAATTACCAAAATCTCAATTATCATCTAATGAAAAAGATGGTTGTTAATTCCCAAGTACACACCACAGCCCAAAGGAGACCAACCCAATCATATATGTATAGCTCCTCAGGGATTCCTTTACAAGTGAATAGATGAGAATGATTTTGTAATTAGTGGAGTGATTTTATGCAAATGGGTGTCAGAATCTGACCTTAAGCCTTGACTTTCATGCCATGCAACTGCTGTGATCATATTGGTCCAGAGAAGTTGGCTCATTTGAAGTAGTTAACTAGTTTTCCTCCCTGTCCTGCTTACCAAAACCTTTAAAGCCTTGGTTGAATTATCATGAAGTCTAAATTAATGGATCTGAAATGGTGAAGTTTGATTATTCTTGGAATGTTAGCGTTTGGCTGAGAAATGAAGCAACCATTTTTAGGGACAGGATAACCTAGCCAAGGATTCTAAGGCAGATGATGGGGGTTGCGTAGCAGTGCCTTGGACAGCGACATCACTCACAGGCTCTGTCAGAAAGGGCACCAGGCAGGCATTGACAACAATTTAATAAGATTGACACTCACCTCACCCTTCAGGTTTAATTTTGTCCCTGGAAGTCAGATGCTTAAGCAAAACAGGCAAAGTGTTTGCTCACTTTGAATGGGGTGATTCAAGGATAGTCAAGCAGACAGAGTGAGTCACAGACAGTTCCATTTGGAGGGGTCCTTAGCTGTCACGGAGTTGGGGGGAAAAATGTCTGGACCAAAATAAAGGAGATAAATAAAAATAAAGCCATGTGTGTAAGAAAGCTAGAGATGGGCCCAGACAGTGTGTCCTGCTCTGTGGATGGAGCTGGGCTCAGAGTCAGGGACCCTATGCAACAGCTGAGATGTTTTGTCAGAGGACCCTCCCTGTGTGGGCCTCAGGTTTTGCATTTATACACCCACACGTGTGTGTGTGTGTGTGTGTGTGTGTGTGTGTGTGTGTGTATGTGTGTGTGGCATGTTGATGAAAGTTCTCAGTTACCTTACAACTCTGGCTTTTGGAGTAAAGACAGCACAAACCCAGGCAGTGGGAAGCCAGGGGAGCCCAGATTCTGAAGGCAGAGATCTTGCCCCCCAAATCTGAACATTCATCTCTGACTTCACCTCCCTCTCCTTGGAGGTTTTCAGGGGTTTTCAAAACAAATTTCCTGGGGTGGGTAATCTACAAGACAAGACTCAAACATTTTCACAAAAAAACAAGAAAGAGTCTTATTGACTTCTCCTTAACTTTCCCATTGCTCTGGCCTCCAACCTGATTGGTAGGGGGAGGTGGGGAAGGCAGACATTAAAATTTGGCAGAAAAAGAAAACACAGGATCTCCCAAGTTTAAGCAATTTCTTGCAGAGAAAGGCTGCTTCTTCTGGGGAGGTGCTCAGTCTTTCTGCATCTCCCCCTTCTGCTCTCCCCTTCCCAAGGCAATGGCAGGGGTCAAGGGATAGCTGGCCCATCCTCCTGGTGGATCCACCAGCTGGCAGGAGTCTGTCCCACTTGTTTCTAGGCCCCTGGCTTTGTCCTCTGCACCATCTCTGGAGATGTAGCAGTTCCTACAGGGTCTCAGGGTCTGGCTGGCTGCTGCCCTTGGAGTCGTGCATGGAGATTTGCATGTCCTCACACACAGGCCATGGGGAGTCTACTCTACTTCCTCTGCCAGGCAGGCTCCTGCTTCCATGTGCCTTGGTACAATCAGTGAGGGAATGGCCATACCTGGGGATTTTAATGGGGATTTTGTCATATTCTGCCCTCTCCCTGATCCCTCTGTGGGCTCAGAGTCCTTGGGGGTATTTGGGGTTTTGATTCTCTTCCAAGGACTCAAGCCCCATCTCCTCCTTTGTCTGAGCCCTTCCAAAATCTGTCCCTTGGCAAGACACTTTCCCCTTCCTCTTCCTGTCTGGTAGAAACTTGAATTATGCCATATCTCAAGTTACATATGGCATAGACTATAACTTGATGCTAAGATTAGCCTGGCTACGTTCTTGATGCTTAATGGAAGTTTGGAATTCAGAAATCCTTGCCCTTTCTAACCAAAATCATCTGAAGACTACTGTTTCTCACACACACACACACACACACACACACACACACACACACACACACACACATCTAAATTGGTATTCTAATTGAGGGGTAACGTTATTATGTTAGCTAGCAACTGTTTTTCCTCTGAAGGTCTGCAACATACTGATTCCACAGCTAGGAACCTTCAGTGTGTCATGAACAGAGAATGGAAGACACATTGTCTTGCATTCTCAAAAACACCATGTATTTTACACAAAGACATAAAGTGAAAGAAGAGGGAAGTGGTATAGTCTGGTACAAAGAGCCAGTGTCTGGGACTCAGAAGACCCCAATTTCCATATAACCCTCCTGGATTTGGGGCTTCCAGCAAACCCTCAATTTTCCATCTGATCAATGAAAGAGTTGTGTGAGATGATCTGGAAATTTCTAGCAGTCCAAGTTTATGGCTGGCCGCTGGTCCTTCCCATTTTTGAGGGCAAGAGGCAGGGTGGTGGAATAGATTGTGAACTTGGGCGTTGGGCTGTGCTGGGTATAAATCTCAGCTTCTTCACTGTGTCTCAGGCAAATGCCTTGACCTCTTCAAGCTTCAGTTTTCCCATCTGTAAAATGGGGATATTAAAGCTTCTTAAGTTTGTCATGTGGATTGAACTGGTGCCTCCACCATGAGGTCAAGGCCCTGTCTACTTTTATCCACCACTTTATCCTAGTGCTTATCACAATGGCCAATTCATAAATTCTCAAAAACATTTATTCAGTAAATGAAAGAATGAATGGAAGACATATTTAAAATACACAGCATGAGGCTTGGGCATTGTGGGTGGTCATGAGGTCCTTCCTTCCTTCTTCCTCCCAGCTTCCCTCCTTCCTTCTCTCCCTCCCTGTTTTCCTTCCTTCTTCCTTCCTTCCTTCCTTCCATGACCCTGTCTGTCTCTCTTCCCTCTTTCTCTTTCTTCCTTCTTTCCCTCTCTTGGCACAAAACTCTGCCAACCAACTGTGGGAAACCCTGGTGGAGATGGGGCCTCTGGCTACAGAGCCCAGGGGGCACCTTCAGGCTGACCTGAGTTGGAGGGTGTTTCAGGGCATCTTGGCGCTTGGGCTGCACTCCTCACAGCTGGGGCTGCTAGTGCCTGCCACCCAGGCAGCGAGCTGTGCTGTGGGTAAAAATAGGCTGTACAAGCGGAGAGTGTTAGAACCGCCACCCCAGACAGTTCTCAGCATAAACAAAGCAGCATATGGTGAGGCCCGAGTTGATGGGGATGGGCAGGGAGGGAGGGGAAGTGTGCAGAGGGAATCAGGGGGAAGGAGGAAGGAAGCAGGGCAGGCAAGTCAATGAACTCTGTGTCCAGACTACCCGAGCTGCCGTCCACATTCTTTTGTGTGATTGGAGACCATTAGGGCTGGGGGACCCCGCCTTGCCCATTTTACAGGTGCAGACACAGAGGTTCAGTGAGAAGCACGGCTGCAGAAGCCAGAAGCAGGTCCAAGCCTAGCAGTTCTTCCATTCCTGAATGCCTAAGAGGGTTCGAGGAGGCAGGAAGCCAGAGACGGGTGGTCAGGGCTGGCGTGGACATCAGGAGTATCAGGTCACTTCTGTCATGCAAAAGCCCATGCAGAGAATGGATAAGCACTGTAAAGGGACACAGCCGAAACACACAGACTGGGGCAGGTCTCTGGACGCTCAGTACCTTTACCCCAGAATTCCTCCAAGACCTTGAGAGAGCCTCTGAACAAGTCTGGCCTGGCTGACGGGGGCTGCAAGCAGCCCAATAATCCATTAACAAGACCCCTCTGGGGGACTCGTGTTTGCAGTGCTGTGTAACTCCTGCTCTGCCTCTCCTGCCCTACTTTAGAGATGGGAATGGGAGGGTGGCCATGGTGGGCTGGGTGTAGAAGGCAGGCCATTGAAAACTGAACTCAGGAGCCCAGGCACCCTGGATTTCTCTCTCTCTCTCTAACTCACTTTTCAGTAACATGGGAGCTGTAAGATTCTTGGACTCTCATCAGTCACAAGACATGAGCTCTGTGAAGACAGAGACTTCTATCTTCCATTTTATAGGGTGTCATTCCAAGGCCCAGAAGATATTTCTAGACATAGAGTAGGTACCAGGGACTCAATAAATAAATATTTGTGGCATGAATGAATGAATGTACCTTGGCATTCAGTAACTAAGAATTCTAACCACAGTTCCCCACCTCACCAGATGCCCCTTCTGGATCCTCGTTCTTTCATCAGGAAGCGGGATCATGGGACCTACCTTGTGGCAACATTGAGGAGATGAAATGAATGGATATGGAAGGGGTTTAGTAGCATGGTCAGTCCACAGTTATATTCTTTTTTTTTTTTTTCTCATTTTATTTATTTTTTCAGCGTAACAGTATTCATTCTTTTTGCACAACACCCAGTGCTCCATGCAAAACGTGCCCTCTCCATTACCCACCACCTGTTCCCCCAACCTCCCACCCCTGACCCTTCAAAACCCTCAGGTTGCCCCAACCTCCCACCCCTGACCCTTCAAAACCCTCAGGTTGTTTTTCAGAGTCCATAGTCTCTTATGGTTCGCTTCCCCTCCCCAATGTCCATAGCCCGCTCCCCCTCCCCCAATCCCACCTCCCCGCAGCAACCCCCAGTTTGTTTTGTGAGATTAAGAGTCATTTATGGTTTGTCTCCCTCCCAATCCCATCTTGTTTCATTTATTCTTCTCCTATCTCCTACCCCCCCATGTTGCTTCTCCATGTCCTCATATCAGGGAGATCATATGATAGTTGTCTTTCTCCGATTGACTTATTTCACTAAGCATGATATGCTCTAGTTCCATCCACGTCGTCGCAAATGGCAAGATTTCATTTCTTTTGATGGCTGCATAGTATTCCATTGTGTATATATACCACATCTTCTTTATCCATTCATCTGTTGATGGACATCTAGGTTCTTTCCATAGTCTGGCTATTGTAGACATTGCTGCTATAAACATTCGGGTACACGTGCCCCTTCGGATCACTATGTTTGTATCTTTAGGGTAAATACCCAGTAGTGCAATTGCTGGGTCATAGGGTAGTTCTATTTTCAACATTTTGAGGAACCTCCATGCTGTTTTCCAGAGTGGTTGCACCAGCTTGCATTCCCTCCAACAGTGGAGGAGGGTTCCCCTTTCTCCACATCCTCTCCAGCATCTGTCATTTCCTGACTTGTTCATTTTAGCCATTCTGACTGGTGTGAGGTGATATCTCATTGTGGTTTTGATTTGTATTTCCCTGATGGCGAGTGACGTGGAGCACTTTTTCATGTGTCTGTTGGCCATCTGGATGTCTTCTTTGCAGAAATGTCTGTTCATGTCCTCTGCCCATTTCTTGATTGGATTGTTTGTTCTTTGGGTGTTGAGTTTGCTAAGTTCCTTATAGATTTTGGATACTAGCCCTTTATCTGATATGTCGTTTGCAAATATCTTCTCCCATTCTGTCAGTTGTCTTTTGGTTTTGTTAACTGTTTCCTTTGCTGTGCAAAAGCTTTTGATCTTGATGAAATCCCAACAGTTCATTTTTGCCCTTGCTTCCCTTGCCTTTGCCGTTGTTCCTAGGAAGATGTTGCTACGGCTGAGGTCGAAGAGGTTGCTGCCTGCATTCTCCTCAAGGATTTTGATGGATTCCTTTCTCACATTGAGGTCCTTCATCCATTTGGAGTCTATTTTTGTGTGTGGTGTAAGGAAGTGGTCCAATTTCATTTTTCTGCATGTGGCTGTCCAATTTTCCCAGCACCATTTATTGAAGAGGCTGTCTTTTTTCCATTGGACATTCTTTCCTGCTTTGTCGAAGATTAGTTGACCATAGAGTTGAGGGTCGATTTCTGGGCTCTCTATTCTGTTCCACTGGTCTATGTGTCTGTTTTTGTGCCAGTACCATGCTGTCTTGATGATGACAGCTTTGTAATAGAGCTTGAAGTCCGGAATCCACAGTTATATTCTTGTGGCCAGTATCCTGGTCTCATCCCCGTCATCTCTGTTGAAAAGACTTTTCACGGGGTTGGAGAAAGACCCCATAATTAGTTAAGAAGGCTCATCAGGAGTTAAACCCATTGATTAGTATTGTGTCCATTGTCCTTTATTTCTATAGACATCTCACAATCTGTGTTGTCTTTACTATTTAACAGGGCTTCTTGATAATGTCCTGGACCTCCTTTTCTCTTAAGATTTCTCACTTTTCTCTTGTTAACATTAAGATTGACAGAAATTCAGCTGGCTCATTGGTACTGGTCACAAGAGAGGACCAGGAGGTCCAGCATTCCCAGAGGGCTCATATCTATCCAGACTATTCCCCAGAGCTTATGGATGGGTGGTAAGTGCCACAAGATGCGAAGAGCCACCTAAGAAAAGACCAGTGCCGGGATGAAACCACTGGGGACAAACACTACAGAATGGATCCAAGACAGCTCAGGAAAGACCTTCCCTCTTGCCTCCTGCCATAGCATGCCTACTGTTGGTGGGCTTTCATGAAAATGGTTTGGGGTGTTGATCAGGGAAGGGTTGTGTATCACTGAATTAGTGGAACCTTTTTCGTAGTGGGTGTTGTTGTGCTCTTGACTTATATAAGAATTGACCACAACGTGATCTTTCAGGATTAACACATGACATTCATTCTAATAGCAATAAAACATCCTATGATTCAGCAAGCTAAGTAATTTCTACCTTTCCTACCTGAGTCAGAACCCAAGATATCTTTCAAGAGAGTTGTAGTACTGGAAATACCACTGACACCCACTTGGACAGCAAATGATTTTCTGGTCTGTGGGAGAGTCATTTGTTGAACAAATATATTTAAAACTATATAAAAATTTTAAATTTTGATTAGTATCATGAATTACGAGCACCAAGTGCTATAAAATAAAATTACATGGAAAAAAATTCTATGTAGTTCTCTTGGAGAGCTTCTTTGAGGAAGTGACATTTTAGATGAGACCTAAGGGATAAAAAAGTAGCCAAGGGAAGAATGGGGGTGGAGTGCATGCTGGGCAGGTGAGTGTGAGTGTTCCTGGCCCAACGTGAGAAAGAGCTTTGCTGTCTGAGCATTAAAAAGAGGACTGCTTATTGCATGGAGTGCTAGGTGTGGTGCATAAACAATGAATCTTGGAACACTAAAAAAATTAAATTAAATTAAAAAAAGAAAAGAGGACTGCTTTTCAAAGAAAAGTCCCAGGCCCTTGTATATATTAGCACTGTGGCTATCTCATGCTTACCTACGGAAGGCTCAGGCTCTGATTTACCACAAACCTTGCAAGAGCCCTGCCCCCACGCTGCCGCATGCTCCCTCACTAGCCTTTCTCTTTCAGCAGTGATATGTGATGAAGGAGCTTTCTTTGCAACACATGTGACTTGTGACCTTCAGAAGGTTGACCTTAGGACCATCTTGGTGTCAAAGAGAGATGCCGCTACCCCTTACCAACTCAGCTGTTGAATGAAACAGTAGATTCTCATGTTGAGAGTAGTCACCTGTCAGTATCTCTCTGGGTTTGGCAAGGCGTTTGGTACATATTAAAACAAAACAACAAAACAAAACAAAACAACCCACAAAAGCCAACTCTGTTGATTGAGGAAGGGGATGAGTTATCATCTGAATGAAAAAGAAGTGCCTGAGCTCTTGAGAGAAAGAATAATTTGTCCATAGGGGATAGGACTTTCCTTTAAGGAGACACCAGATGTGTCATAAACCTCTGGAAGAGTCTCTGGTCTGGGCCGAAGCTGACACTTGAGCCCACGGAAAAAGACCTGTGGGAACCCAGGAGTGTCAGGAGGCAGATGGCTCCAGGTCGATTTGCATCAACCATAAACTGGCCCAGAGGAAGGCCTGCCGGTGGGGAAGGAGTCCATCTCGACAGCCAGGGTTTTATATCCTTGCCTTCTGAGACCCGCACACATATGCGCGGCTCCCTGCTTAGGTCTTGGCTGGACCCTCATATAGATTGGATGCTGCCCTTCTGGCTTGGATTTTTCTGGAAGATGGCATCTACCGGTGGTCTCAACCGCAACATTGCAGCTCCGGTTTAGCTCTTTGTTCTGTTCTCCTTGACAAAAGAATTTGAATCTCCCCATCTTGCCTTATGCTGAAGCTGCCTGGTAGGCAGAAGGGATTGGAGCACTGTGAAAAGAGCCCTAAGTGGGGCTGGGAATTTGGGAAACGGTGTTCAATTCTCAGCTACACTAACTTTCCTTGGCCTAGTCCTGTTCAATACTTGGTTCTCAGGCTTTCTATCTGTAAAGTGGATTAGATTTGTGGTTTTCCATCTTCCTTCCTCTCTTCCTTCCGCCTTTCTTCCTAGCTGCTAGCTGTTCATTCTCTCTCTCTCTCTATGCTCTTTAGTGTGGGGAATAGAAAACTCATTTTCTAAATCAGTATTTGTTGCATGAGTGAATTACTAAAATGAAGATTCATTTGGAATCTCAAATTATAAAACAGAAAAAAGAGAAGATTCTCTTATGTAGCAGGGATGGGGGCCTTGAGTTTCTGTCCCCCAAACAGCCCCTGAGTCACTTGGGAAGACCCCTAGAACTCTGGGTACCACCATTTGAAAACAACTGGATGATACTTGTTTTTTGGCTTTAAAATTTGATGATCGCTCACACTGTTGTGCTTCACTTAAAAATACCTTGACCGTCTCTGACCATCTGTACGTTCAACAAGGAAAGACAAGAATAGGACAAGTCAATCAACAAACTATCAGAATGTCAGAGCACCAGATCTGGACAAAGCCTTGGGGTCATCCAGCTTAGTCTTGGTGCCCTCTGTGGTTGATTGGGAGAGGCTGAGTCTGGGACATTGCAAGAATTCTGCAGTTATGGTGCAGGGGGAAAGAGTCAATTAATGATGTCTGCAGTGAGTGCAGGAGGGGGGAGTGGTGGTATGTATGCCATCTGTTTGCCACCCATCTGTCCATTAATACTCATGTAATAGTACATATTGGGAACCTAAGGCAAGAAGAACCGCAAGCATAATTGTAGCCCACGGCTAGTAAGTGGTAGATCTAGGACTCAGCCCAAGTTTGTCTGGCTCTAGTTTTCCTATTTCAAAGCTCAGAAATGCCATAGGGCCCTGGTTGGAACAGTACTGTTTGGAACCATGGCCATGATTCTTTGAGTCCTCACTTCTGGTGTGGGTCTTCAGGATACCTGGGGTTGGACTCACATTGCTGACCATTTTATAACATCTGAGCTCCTTTATTAGACCAGCCTCTGTCCAGAACCTCCAGGAACTTTTGGCTGCTGAATTGAAGCTTGTCCCTTGGAGCCACACTTCCTATTGCTGCTGTCTCTGCTTCTTTTGATACTGCCTGCTCATGACCCCTTCTCTTCCATTACCACACACTCCCCATTCCTCTTCAAGAAGACTATGGGCTCCTGGAGCAGCTGGAACCCATTCCAGTGGCAGCCACTCACAAGCTGAGCAACCTTGGGGAAATCAGTTCACTTCTCTGAGTCTGTTTCCTCCTCTGCCAAATGGGCACAGTGATAGAATAATCGTGCCTATTCTAAGGATGACTGTAAAGCTTTTTGACATACTGTCTATAATGCTCTTTGGACAGGGTCAAGGAGTGATAGTTGACTGAGAAATGCCAGTTACTACACTACTAATGATGATAATGCTAACTGGTAGAAACCACTTCTCTCAAGCATCATCATCACTGTTTGCACACCAGGCTGCTGGCCTGTTCATATCTTCTTGTGATGATTATAAAGAATAATAACAAAATGGTAGCTCATGGTAATTCTTCCCATTTATTGTTTACTATTTGCCAGTACTTTACATAGATCTGTTTATCGATCTCTGTCTATCTATCTATGTATCAACCTATATATCTATCTGTCTATCTTCCTATACTTCCTATTCTCAACACCCCTGTGAGGGAGGTACCATCTTTCTTATTTTATGGGCAAAAGAGGGAGAGTGAGATAGAGAGCCTTAGAGAAGAGAAGCAACATGCTCAGGTCATGTAGTAGGCACCTGGTCATCCTGGGGTGCTGGAACTTGCACTCCAATCCATCTATTGGTAAAGACTGGGCACCAGCCACCAGACTACACTGTCTCCCAGTGCTGTACCCAGTGGCCTGGACTTGCTCCTAGCTCTTGCTCCTGGGTGAGTCCAAACATCATTTCTCATTTTGCCATGCACTCGACATGGCGGACTTCCCACTTTCCACTAATACAGAGGCTGAGGACAGGCAGCAGGTTAAAAGACCAGAGAAGTGAAGCAACTTTCCTGGCACCTCCAGCCACCAAGTGGCAATTATAGGCATCAGCTCTTTCTCACTCTCTTTCCCTGGGTGGCCGCCACTAAGCCAACTGCCTTTCTTTGCCAATAGCTGACACACAGAAAGCCGCATATTGGGTCCTCCAAAATGTCACACTAACAGTCTGCATGGCACCTGGGTGCAAATAGCGGTGGGCTCCTGTGACATTAATAGTATTGTTTCCTGCCTGAGGAAAGCAGGAGTCAGGGAAATGGCTGGGTGGTTTCAAAGGGCAAGGTAATTCGTGTGACCAACAATAACATTTACAGTTATTTAAGCTTAGATAAGGGTAATTAAATCTCACGCTTCATGGGCTAAGCTGATTGCCTGCAGGGGTCAAGGAGGCCCCCTCCCAGCTCAGCGTCCACAGAGTGATTACCAGGTGCATTGTGAGGCCTCACAGAGAACACGGCTTTCCTCGAAGGCAACAGAGAAGGCACAGCTTCTTTCTTAGCATCTTGGAGGAGGGCAACCATGCTTCCAGTTCAGTGCCTGACCACCCTGGAGAAAATCCAGGCTTTTAGTGGGACAGCTCTGGATTTGAATTCTGGCCCTAAGTACCAGGTGACCTTACAAGTCACTGAACTTCTGTTAGAAGTCATGTCTTGTAGGTTGCTTGTAAAATGGACGAAGCACTTCATCACTGATGTATGATAAATAACATAATAGAATACAGAACATAAATAACATAATAACATAAAGAACAACTAGCATGTTGGGAGGGTTTCTAGAAGCCAGACACTGTTCCAGGGAATTCTCACACAGGTTTGTCATTCATTCTCTCATGGTCCTGCTGGGGCCATCCCCCTTAGAGAGAAGACCATTTTCAGACTCCGGATGGGTGTGTGTGTGTGGCTTGCACATGCTATTTTTTTATATTTGTTTATTAACTTATTTTTTGAACTATAAGTGGCATATAACTGGCCAATCTGTAATTTGTCAATATGTCACTATGTATCATGTCAAATATGTAAGTTGAAGACATGCTACATGTTGGTTTGTTAGACTTACATGTTGCAGTTTGATGAGCACCCTGGTGTTAGCTAACACTGCTGTTGCCTCACATAATTATCCTTTCTTTTCTGTTGTGAGAACATTGCAGATCTAGTCTCTTAGCAACTTCGAAGTGTATAATGCAGTATTGTTGACTCTAATCACTAGGCTGTGCATTATACCTCCAGGACTTATCTTCCAGCTGCAGGTATGTACCCCATGACCAACAATCCCCCCCGTTCCCCCTGTTCTAGAAGTCAGAATGTAACAGGAAACCGAAGGCACACACTAATGGGAGTGACAAAGGAGAGGCAAGGCAGGCTCCCTTCATGAAAGCATTGGCGCGGAAGGTGGATAGTGAATCAGCCAGGCTATGGGGCAAGGGAGGGAGCAGTTAACAGAACGTGGACAGAGTAGACATGACCTGGGAGTTGGGTGCTCTAAGGAGCTGTGGGTTTGGCTACAAGGAAGGAACTTTTTGAGGGTGGTATGGAACTGGGCTGGAGTTGGGAGAGGTGCTGATTACTCTGCCCTCACTGTCTTCCAGTGCCTAGGCTGAACCCAAACTCAGTTGGACCAGAGAGGCCAACTCCAAGGGCACAAAGCCAAGTAGAGGAAGGTGAGAAGGACCTGTGGGAACAAACAAAAAATATCCAGTCCTCTGCCTTGAAGGTGACAGGTCCTGCAGCCGTGCTGGGGAAGTCTCCATGCACGCGGCTCCAACCAGAGTCTATGCAGTTAGTGTTAAATACATGGTAGCTGTTAAGTGTTTGAGTCTTTCCCCATTCCAGGAGAAGGAAAATACATTATTGTCTCATCTCAAGTGGAGACTGGAGCCTCTTCCCCACTTCGAGTTGAGAATAGGGACTTCTCGTTCCATAGGGGAAAGGGACATAAAGAAGATGGGTAATTGCCATCTTAACCCTGGCCGAACAGCCCACCCTGGGTACCATGTGAAGACTGGGTGGATTGGAGGGAAGGTAGGGAGAATAGCTGGGAAGCAAGAACCAGATGGGCGTTGTGGGGGTCTTGAGCTAGTATGTGGAAGAAGCCAAGAACCGTTTTGGGGGGTGCTGCCTGGATGCAGGGACAGGAGGAATCTGCAGGGGGTGAATGCATAGAAGTGGAACTACATTATGCTCTGGGACCAGAAAAGAACAGCATCAAGAAGTGGACCACCTTCAAGGAAAACGTGGGTGTTGGTGACCGACTCACTGGCTGATGCCCAGAGAGGTGGAAGCTGTCAGAGAGCGGCTAATTGTTTCTGGAGGACGGCAGAGTTAAGGGATCAATGTATAGAGACGAGTTTTCCAGCTCCGGCAGGCAGAGGCAATTCAGTCCAATTTATGTCTGGTGAAAATGGTCACTTAAGAGGAAAATATTTGCAGATCGGTATCAATTCAATCTTGCCCCTAATGCCAGCCCCAAGCTGAGGAGGAGGGGGGATTTTCTTTGTTTCTTTCTTTTTCTAAAATCTCAGGGCACAGTCAGTCCTGCTTCGGCATGGAGAGGAAATTCTGTTTGCCTGCTTTCTTTCCTCATCTGCAAAATAGGAGAATTAGCTCTGCCCTCTCAAGGCCAGGGGCTGCTGCGAAGATCAAAAGTGTGGTTGATATGCCTCCACCAGAAAGGATGAATACCCAACTTTTGTAGCAACATGGACATGGACGGGACCGGAAGAGATGATGCTGAGTGAAATAAGTCAAGCAGAGAGAGTCAAGTATCATATGGTTTCACTTATTTGTGGAGCATAACAAAGAACATGGAGGACAGGGGAGATGGAGAGGAGAAGGGAGTTGAGGGAAATTGGAAGGGGAGATGAACCATGAGAGACTATGGACTCTGAAAAACAACCTGAGGGTTTTGAAGGGGCGGGGGGTGGGAGGTTAGGGGAGCCTGGTGGTGGGTATTAAGGAGGGCACGTGTTGCATGGAGCACTGGGTGTGGTGCAAAAACAATGAATTCTATTACGCTGAAAAGAAATAAAAAAAAAATGTAAAAAAAAAAGAGTGGTTGAGAAGGCCCTTTGTGAACTGAGATGTGGTGTATTTGTCTGATGGATTCGGGATTTAACTTTTGAAATTACTATGACATTGCATGCTATAATAGAAAAAAAAATTAAGTGAGCCTGATTTAAAATCTGCACTCATTCACTTACTAGCTGTGTGTCTTTGGGCCCATGAATTTGCCTCTCTGAAAATCTATCATCTCATCTGTAAAATGGGCACAGCGCCTTCATGTCAGGGCTGTTATGTCATAGGAGCACCTATACAGAAGCAGGTAAGGCTCTCCAGTACATGGATGGCACAGAGTGTGCACACTGGGGGTGGCGATGATTAGCTGATTGATGAAACCAGGATAGGGTTCATTAAGGAAAGCCTCCTAAAGTAGCTGCTGTTCGCATCCTCTGAGCACTGTGATTTAGGATTGACTGCAGGGAGGCTCTTCAAGAAACATAGAATGAGTTGGTTCGGGGAGGATGAAAGCTGGCACAGATGAGTAGAATCCAGGAAGGAGTGGAAGAGCAGAAAGTCAGACATTCTAGGGCGAGTGGCCAAAGGGAGAGTGGGCATGAAGATGGAAATGACTATTCCTTTGGGAGAAATGACATTCCTTTGGGAGAACAGCAGCACTGAATCTAGAACTTCTGGGCTGGGAAAGTCATTGAAATGATTGAGTCCACAAGTCAGAAGGTCAAACACACACATGGGGGCCAGGGGGTGACTGGCATGAGTTAAGGTTGCTGAGTTGTCATGCAGGAGTGGCAAGGACTGTGGTCACCGAGACAGTGCATGTTATACCTTCAAGTGTCCGTATTCCAATGTTACAAAACTCTGTGCGGACAAACAAAGCACATGGACCCTTGGGTCACAAATGAGAGCCCTGATGTATCCAAACTTCACCTTCCAGAAAGCTAGAATGACACTCCAAGGACAGGGACTTCCCAAGGTTAGTGGTTGGGGACTGGAAGGGCTGCTGAGAGAGGACAGGCTATTGTAGAGTGGAGACCCCCCCACCCCTACCCTGTGGCGTCCCGGACAGTTTCAGCGAGAAGGAGACTTTTGGATGGGGACTAGGAGTTATCCTGTGTGAACTCCAGAAGCCACTGGGGATTCGAAGCTGTGCGTCTGGTACCTGGTTCCTGTTTGAGCTTCACAGAAATAAGGTGTGTCTGTCCCCAACTGTAGGGGAAGAAAGGGGCTCAGAAACATGAAGGCACCTCCCTGTGGTCACACAGCCAGATGGGTGCAGAGCTGAGATTCGGTCCCAGGCTGCTTGGATCCCATACTCTGGTTCTTGCTTCTTCCCTATGCTTGGATCAAATGGCCCCTGTTTTTGTGCGGTCATCATATTATCTTCCTTTGTGCAACAGGCCCTCACGTTCTCAGGCAGGAGACTCTCAGTGCTGTAAAAAGACTGGACCCAAAGTGTTCTCTTCACTCTCCTCCCGGTGGCTCCCGGCGCTGTCCCGGCAGGTAGGGCACAGAGCGTGGGACTCCCACTGACACTTTTAATGAAACAGAATGAGAGCAGAGGCCAGTGAGTCAGGTGCTGTTGGAAAGCTTGCGTCACCATCAAAAATAGGCCCCAGGGCAGCGTGGCCCATGGGAAACTGTCAGGGCCTGGGTGGGAGTCTGAGCTTTCCAGAGCCTCAGTCCTCTTGTTCTTGGTCGTTTTCATTTCTCTGGATGACAGTGAGCTCCAAGACAGTGTGATGTTTGCAGAGCTGCCTGCTGGTCGGCTGCAAATGTTTTAGAATTCCGGAAAGGCTTTTCTATTACCGGTTTCATGGTTTAAGACCCAGCCCTGCAGGAAGTGTCATTGAATCCTCTGACTCCAGCTTGCCTGGCTTATTTCATCGCCCACCAGCTCCTGCCCACCCCCTCCACACCCCTCCCCACATACACACATGCACAAGCACATCGCCCCATCCCTCACCCCCGTAACATGCACACATGTGCACACACTTATATACACACCCGTATGCTCACACAGACCTATGCACACTCATATACACATGCTCCCTTGAACACACATACCCCGACCCCTACACATGCATGTACACACAAAATTACACACACAAACACATACACACACACCCATACACACACAGCTATATGCACATGCACAACCACCCCACACATATGTATCCACACACATGTATTATACACACATGTGTACACACACAAATCCATACATGCCCATGTACACACCAATAGAAATGTGCGCACACATAAACACACATACACATGCACACATGCATGCCCATGTTACGCATGCACACACACGCCCATAAATACGTGCATGCACACTTATACACATGCACAAATGCACCTATACGCCCATACACATTCCCACACACAAAAACACAATGCATACTCATACACATATGTACACACACAAACGCATACACACGCACCCATATACACCTAGACACACACTCATACCCATACACACACACACACACACACACACACACACAGAACATCACTCAGTGCTCTAGCAAGAATAGATTTCTTTTTCTTCTTTCTGCATTCCCTGATTCATAAAGCTGTATCGCATTAAATTCACTCTTTGTCCTTCCCGGAGCCGTCCACACAGTAGCCGTCTCTCAGTTGTTTCTGGAAGAAGCTTCTCCCTGGAGAGCAGACCCCTCTCACTGCCAGGGACATCTGCGGCAGCTGCCACTTGTGTGGCCCTAACAAGGTGACTCAGGATACCTGAAGGGCACTCCTCGCCCCTTCCTCCCTGCTCCAGGTGCGCACAGTGATCTGTTTGGAGGCAGAGTGGTTTTGGGGGGGGGTTGCTGATGTAGATGTTGACGGAGAACCTTCTTCTTGCTCTGCCAGCATGTTAGCTCAGAGCTGCCCAGAAGTCTCATCCACCCTGAGCAAGATGCCCATCCGAGAAGGAAGCTGACAAGAGTTGAGCTAAGGTGGACGTAAGAGAGAAAGACCTATGGACATAACCTCCTTGGATCCAGCCATCCTAGAAGTCAGCTCTGCCCCTTAGACTTCCCAGTTGTATAAGTAAGTTGATTTCCCTGTTTTTTGCTGACAGTATTTTAAGACTCTGTGGTTTCTTGTTGTTACTTGTAACCCTGAGTCCTCATATTATGAACAACCCAATGCTAACTGTTTGGTCTTAATGGTATCTTCTGGTCCTTGTAGAAGTTCCCCAGTGTGGATATTATGCCCATTTCAGTGACCAGGAAGGCGAAACTCAGCAAGGTAGAGTCACTTATCCAAAGCCATCCCTCCCCGCATCCCTCCTAATAGCCTCCATCATTCTAAAGGCTTTTGCCTGGAAGTGGGACGTGTCGCTCCCACCCATGTTTCATTGGCTGAGGTGAATCCAGTCACCCTGCAGACTTCAAGTAGGCAGGAAGAGCAGCGCTGCCATGTGCTTGGAAGGAGAACTGAGTATTTGTGGATGATGGCTTCAATGATTACCACGTGTCACCGTGTCACGGGGGCTCCACAGAGGAAAGACTTTGACTTTGTCTTATTCATCCCCAAAGCCCTGGACCCTAGACCAGGGGCTGCTAGGAAGAAAGGTTTGGAAGAGTGTGCTCAATAGATTACGGAGCTTATCATGTAGGGTTGATTGTACCTTTCTGTGACAAAAGTCTCTAGAACACGGATTATCATTATCTCTGTACCCCATTACCTGGCACAGTGCCTGACAGTGATGCTCACTGAATATTCACCAAGGGCATGAGTATGGGATTGCTGATATGTGGTATCTGCTCACAGTGGGGACTGCTGTTTCTTTTCATCTGGTTGGGTGCCATATGAAAGGCTAGAGCAGGACATCTAGAAACGAGAATGCATCAGGATAAGATTCCAAAGAGAGAAGGGACAGTGCATGCCAGCCTGGAGGGAAAGGAAAGACTTGGACAAGGTTAGTGGGAACCAAACCAAATACCAGGAGATTCCAAGATGGTGTTGGGCTGAGTTTAGAAATCAGTTTCCTCTTTCCAGATTGGAGATGGCAGAGAATGAGACATGATCCAGGGAATCCAGAAGATATGTGAAAACTGAAGCTATTATATAAGAGGAGAGCTTGTTTACTTTTTACTTGCTCCACGGTATGTCTTTCTTCTTTCTGATTGGAACGGTAGTCTCTCTGCATGTGAGAAAAATGTCTCAAGCTGCATCAGTATTGGATTTGCTCCTGGATTGTAAACTCCCTGAGGGCCACCACTGACTTCGTTGTCAATTCCACATCAGTATCCCAGCACAGGACCTTGCATACACTAGTAACAGAGTAAATGTTAGTTGGTTTGTGCATACCAATGTGCACATGTGAATCCACAGAAAACAGCAGACTATTCCCAGCCAAGTCAGAAGATTCCGAGTAGCAGCTAAAACAGAGTCCTCACAGAAATATTATGAGACAGAAACACTGCTCACTCCCCATTATCCTCAGGGAGTAGGTGGTTCTCTGGAATAGGGGTAGTTAGACGAATATGGGCTAAACTATCCAAACACAGAGAATTTTTTAAAAAATATTTATTAAGAAGGAGAGAGAATGCACAGTCATACGCAGGGTAAGGCAGAGAGGGAGGGAGAGAGAAGCAGACTCCCCGGTGAGCGTGGAGACTGATGTGGGTCGCGATTCCAGGAGCCTGAGATCATGACCTGAGCTGAAATCAAGAGTCAGATGCTCAACTGACTGAGCCACCCAGACTCCATAAACACAGGGAATTTTAGAAGGTAGGAAGAGAGGGAGGGAGGAAAGAAAAAGAGAAAGGGGAAAGAAGGAAGGAAGGAAGGGAGGGAGGAAGGAAGGAAGGAAAGCAAGCGGGAGGGAGGGGGAAAGGAAGAAAGAGGAAGAAACAAACAAACAAGCAAACAAAAAAACCAGACCACCTGGTGGGGTATCATCCAACCAGATCACGTAATTCCCCTATTTGTAAGTGGTCCCTTGACTCTACCATCTTGAGAACACTCAGTGTTGCCCCTATGATCATCCCATACTGCATGGTGTCACCACAAGGCAACAGTCTTGGGGACACTGTCATATGCAGGGCCACCAGACCCTACACTAGACCTCTGTGCTTTGTGAGTTCACTGGGCTGATGTTT
This sequence comes from Meles meles, assembly GCF_922984935.1. Taxonomy (NCBI): domain Eukaryota; kingdom Metazoa; phylum Chordata; class Mammalia; order Carnivora; family Mustelidae; genus Meles; species Meles meles. The sequence continues at coordinate 14,581,930 of NC_060076.1, forward strand.
ACCACCCTCTGCTTTTACCGTCCTCTCTTAAGTCAGATGGTTAGCTATTATGTCATTTCACATGGGTGTCCAGGTCCTTGCCTAATAGTAATCTCCCAGGGCTTCATCAATGAGATAAGTAAGCTTTAACATTCATTCATTTGAATGAACACATAGTGAGCACCCCTATTTTTCAGACAATGTGCAGTATGTAATTTAGAAGGTATGAGGTCTCCTCTGGGGCAGCACAACGCTGAGGTTAAAAATATGGGTTGTATCTGATGCTTGGGGCACAGCCCTTGTTCTGTCTTTCAGTCACTGGGTGACCTCTGGCATATTAACAGCCCTCTTTAAGATACAATTCACATGGTCATAAATTGGGGATAATGACAGTGCCTACCTCAGAGGTTTGATGGGGGGGATTAATCGTAGGATGATTGGAACTGTTGGATATTGTTTTCTCTATAAGTAGCTTAGCATCAGGAATGGGAGATAAGATTCATAGATAAAGTATACACGGAGAAGGTCACTTCTTGATGGGGAGGGTGGTGCCCCAGGGAAGAAGCAATGAGATGGAGGCTTGAGGAGCCAGGAGGATGCTTGGAAGGGAAGAAAAAGATGATCCAGGCAGAAAGAATAGGGGGTGGTAGAGAATTTGGAGATGAAGGGGCTTGTCCGGGGAACAGACAGCCCTGGGTATTGAAACAGCACGAGATAAGGTGAGAAATGCAAGCTGAGTATAGACCAGGGGTTCGCAAACTATGGCCCAAGGGCCGTGTTGGCCCACTGCCTGTTTTGATACAGCTGGAGAACTAAACATGTTTTCTTTTTCATTTTTAAATGGTTGGAAAAAGAAAAGAGGAAGACTATTTTATGATACATGAAAATGATATGAAATAGAGATCTCCATGCCCACAAATTAAGTTTTATTGGAATATAGTCACTCTGTTTCATTTATGTATTATGTATGGCTGCTTTCTGGTGACAAGGGGAGAGTGGAGTACTTGAGAAAGACACTCCAGGGCAGGCAAAGCTTAAAATATTTACCATTTTGCCCTTTACGGAAAAAGTTTACTGATCCCTGGTCTAGACGCTCAAGTGACTTGAATGTCTAACTGAGGAATTAGACCTTAACCTGTAGGCACCAGGGAGACAGAGAGCTGGGGAAATGGCAGGAGCAGGGATGAAAATGCCACCCTCCCAAATTATCAGGGGCTCTCCACACCCCCAGAAAGTTCCCATCTCTTCTGTGATGTCCTCCAAATGTGCACTTCCCCCAAACTTCCATCTTTGGAGGAGACAAACACATTCTTCTCCCTTTCCGTGTTTGGATTTTTTTTTTTTTAAAGAATATTCAAATGGGCTTTCTACCTCCCATACTAAATGCAGAGAGCTCTGGGCCCCATGCTGATCAGACTGGGCGCCATTCCGTAAATCATTTTGTGCAATTTCGTGTTCTCTCTCTCTGAAAGAAGGAGAATTAGTTTGATAGATTAAAGCCGTTTCCTTATTGGAATGGGCGTTTTGTCTCTTTCTTTCAGCGCTCGTCCACTGTCTCTTGATGCCTCCCAGGTAGGGAGGCCCTAATTTCCCCGAGTCGCTCTTGGTGAAGCAATTTCCTCTCTCTGCCAGCCCTACGGGGTCTCATTTGTCGAATGAGGGGGACTCTGGCTGGGGTGGAAAATGGAAGAGACAAGAAGGTGACCCGCTCCTTTCTGCTGTGGTTCTGTGTTGTAAAATATTTCCAACTTAGAGGCAGATGCCCCTGGTTGTTGGTCAAGGGGGTTTCTTTTAACTCTGGCCTTTGCAAGGGCTGTAGAAGGACATATGGAGACTAATTGGGCCCCCACTGTGGGATAAACGGGATATGGGGCTCAGTGAATTAAAAATGAAATAGCTGCATTTACAACCCCACATTACGTACAGGCATCATATGAGTAAACACCTGGTTTTAATGGCTAATTCCTCCTTACGAGGATTTTGATGAACTTAGTAGTGCTTATAACTTTGGCATTTTAAGGAATCGCCTGGGGAGTGTGTTAAAATGTAGATTCCTGGCCCCCACCTCCAGGGATTCCGCTTTGGTAGGTCTTAGGTCACACTCAGGAATCTGTATTTTTAACAAAATCCCTGGATGATTCTGAAGCTTGGTGTTCCCAGGACACCCCTTGAGAAATGCTGTCTTAAGATGACATCTTGCCCTGGTGATTTTCTTAGCTGTCATGAGATATCACCCCAAGGACCTAACACACAGAATCTGCATGGCCAACAGGGACAACGGGCATCCCTGGTGTAAGTTTTCCCATTATCCTGGTCATTATTGCTATTTTTCATTGCTGTATGTCTAATCCATGTGGTGTGCATTTATAGCCTGTGCTGATTCATACTGGATTCATGATGAACTTTTGGGGACTTCTGTTTCCTCCTCCATAGAACAGAAAGATAAATCCCTAGCTTCCTGAGACTATCTGCGGTTATACTAAATGCTAGGGATTCTCAAGCAATCAACTTGCAGTTCCATTGCTTTGCTCCAGCTCCTAATTACATTTGCATAAATCCATGGAGGCAAGTGTAGAGGGGCCTCTTTCCTAGGCTCCGTGGTCTTCCCACAGAGTTCTTTGCCTGGTGATGTTCTCTGCTATTATAGGAGCTGGTACTTGGACCCCCGCAATGAAATACATACAGTGTCATTCATTGCCTTCTGCTGTAAGAGGTGGGCTGGAAAGAAGTCTGTGTCAGGAGTCAGGAAAACTGGGTCTGCCCAGACGTTATATCTAGTACCACACCTAGCTTCTATCAACATGGGGATATAAATAACACACACTTTTCTTTTTCTTTTCATATTGATTTCTATTCATACTGTTTGTTTATTTTTCTATTGATACTGTTTCTATTCATACCACTCAGCATGGCAAAACTATATTCCTAATGGAAATCACTAGAGCTGGATTTCAATATCACCTAGGCACATTGTTATACCTTTTATACTCACCTAACTTCTAAGTGTTGCAACAACCACTTCATCCAATCAGTAACTCCCAAATGCAGAACAGTCATTCTCCCTGAAGCTCCCCTTAAGAATGTAACTTTTCCAAGGAGTGTTCAGAGTTAAGATGTTCTTTTTAGAACTATTAAGTCCTTCGAACTTTGTGTTAAGAGTTCTTTATTCTTTAAAAAAAAAAAGAAGGTTCTTTATTCTTGAAGGAGATCATCTAGGGCTACCACACTACTGTGTATTGAATATTGTTCTGGGCATCAGGGCTGGAAGAATGAACAGGTGGTGTCTCTGGTTTTGAGAAACCAATAGAAAGATAGATATATCTAAAAAATAAAACAAAACAAAAAATCCCAGAAGTGTTATGGTTTAAACTAAAGGTTTATGCAAAATATATGGGGACATGAAAATTCTCAGAAGGGTTGAGGGCCTGGGGAAAGGAGTGGATGGAAAAGCCACCCAGGGGAGATGTGTCCTGGAAGAAGGCTTGGGAAAGAGGAGGAGCTCCTGCATGCGCTCTGGGACTCAGGGAGAGTCCAGAAAAGCGCATGAGCACATGCAAAGGCTCTGAGGCAAGACATTCACTTACTCGTTTGCTCAATCATTCAAAAAAAAAAAAAAAGGAAAGAAAAGAAAGTAACTTTTAAGGGATCTAACTAGTTCAGGCACAACGTTATGGGTTTGCATGAAGATAAATTGATTGCATATTTGGGAAAAGAGGATGAAATTTATTTTCATAGTAGGGGATGCTTACAAAATACAAATCTGGAAAAGTACTTTAGGGCATATGGCATAGAATTTTACAAATCAGTAGAAGATATTTTGGGGCAAGATAGAGACCCCACAGTGTGTAAGAAAAGGAGGGACTCAAATCTACAGAGTGCAATGGGTACACATAGAGAGGATTCTAAGAGATAAAGCAATACATAAATAGGATCTCTGACTTCCTAAAGCCTCACCCTCACCCTGCCCTTGTCAACCAAAGACCACTCTCTAAAGCAACCACTTCACCCCAGATCCGAAAGCTTCCCAGGAGCCTGCAGTCACATCAGCCTTCCTTTGGTGTCTTTGCTATGATTGATAATTTGTACCAAATTCATTTTGGGAGGTTGTTTTTCTTCCCTGACATACATCACAGGATATTTTTATAGTTTGATGAATCTAACACATCTGTGTAATCACACAGTTTCCAGAAATCCAGATGTTCCCCAGAGCACCTCTGGCTCCCGCACTCTTGCAAACATTTGCTGTAAACACCAAAGGCTGTTTGTTGGTTTTAATGTTCTAGCTCATCTCATTACCCAGTGAAGGTGAAAGATTGAAGCCAGATAGTGTTGCCAGTAAATGTTTTCGTCCCTAATGCATCTATTTCTAGCGACTGATTAGTATGCGGTGGGGCCCACAGACCGATGCTGTCTAAATGGCCAATCACATTCTGCCTGCTGTGGTACAGAGAAGGAAGTCAGGCCGGTGTGCAGAGCCCCTTCTGTTTTTTGGCCTGAGGTCTCCAGCTGAACAGAGTGCCCAGCCAGCTGAGATGAGACAGGTAAAAACAAGGGACCTCTATCAAGCCCCATATCACTGGTTACTGGGATGACTTTTAAAAAGCGAATGAGTTTATATGGACCACATGAGTTAAGGGAAATTGGAAGGGGAGGTGAACCATGAGAGACTATGGACTCTGAAAAACAACCTGAGGGTTTTGAAGGGGCGGGGGGTGGGAGGTTGGGGGAACCAGGTAGTGTGTATTAGGGAGGGCACGTATTGCATGGAGCTCTGGGTGTGGTGCAAAAACAATGAATACTGTTATGCTGAAAAGAAATTTTTAAAAAAGTGAATGAGCTTAAGTATTTGTTCACAATTACCTAAAATATGGACAAATTTTAATAAAAGGTAGCTATAATCATTTCTAACACACCATCAGTCCGTAATGGAAGACATGTTCACCTGTCTTTAAGAAGCTCTGTGGTAGTGGAATTTAACTGCAAAGTTGGGGAGAGAGAACTGAAATGGGAGTCAGGTGTCCAGACTAGAGTCTCTTATAGTTTCTTATGCTCTTAGGGAAGTCTTCCCCTTCTATAGACAACCAGGTTGTTCATTTGTGAAGGGAACACATTACTTCAGATGATACCTAAGGCCCTCCCAGTTCCAATGCAGCTGACTCTCTCATCCTAAGGGATTGGTGCATGGAAAGCAAGTGGGAGCATCTTTAACCCAAGAGGCTGCTAACTGGTCCCTCTGGAATGGAGAGTGTAGCTACCTTTGCTTTGGAGAGCTTTAAACAGCAGACAGGAGATAGTTTTAAGTGAAGAGCCTTCCCCCTCCTGTTCCTTCTGGTGGAAGTCCCCTACATACCCCCCATCTCAGTTTTCAAACCCCCCATCTCAGTTGAGTTCTTATACCTCAATGAGGCCTTCTCTGATCCTGCCCAGTGGCCCTCACCAATGGGATAAATTAGGATCCCTCTGTTTTTATGTCACCCAGCATCACCAATTGAGACTATGTATTTTGTAATTATTTGATTATTGTTCATCTCTCCCATTGCACTGAGATCTCTCCTTCTCCATAAGAGCCTGGACCAGGTCTATTTTGACCATCACCATTTTACCCATACCTGAATGTGTGGATAAATAAATGAATGAAGTATTGCCTGTGGGAAGGGAAATGGGTTAGACATCCTCTTTCTGGGGTCTTGGAGCCCCGGGGTCCTTTACAGGATAAATATGGGGGATATGGAGTGTTGGGCAAATACAAACACTGGCCAAAAATTCAGAAAAGAAACACTTAATATCAAGGACAACATCCAACTTTGGAGAAAGAATGGAGAGCAAAAGGAGTGGAATGCATGTGTTGTTAAAGAGAAAACAAAAAAGAACAAAGAAAAGCAAATGCAGGGCAAAAAGTTTGAGTGTGGGAAGGACAGGGATGATTTTCTGACAGAAGCCTGAAGATCAAAGATGGCACCGAACACATTAAATATTTCACAATGATTATCAACTTATTAAGAAAGAAAGATTGATTTATTCTTATGTTCTGGAGAGAGAATTGTGAGAAGCAATAACCCGTCTCAAGCACAATAAGCTCGCCTTAATCGGAACAGATAAGGTTTAGAGGATTGAGGGAGATTTACTGATGAAAGAATGAGTCCCTGGGGTTGTGTGGGGAGGCAGTGTGGTGAAGGGGAGGAAGGGAGGAGGGAGCCCTGCAGATTTGGGCTGAAGGCTGGTTCATCCCTCAGCAGCTGGGTGACCTTGGGCAAGTCCCCTTCCCTCTCCCAATCTCAGTTTCCTTTTGTTTAGAACAAAGGTTGGTGAATGAGGACCCATGCCAAATCCAGTCCCTCACTTGCTTGTTTTTTTTTTTAAATAAAGTTTTATTGAAACATGCTTTGTCAATGCTTGCCTTTGTGTTACAATGATGGGGTCATTGCAACAAAAAGACCATGTCCCCAAAGCCAAAAATCTTGACAGTATGATTTTACAAAAGAAGGTTGATGACTCCTGCTCTAGAAAGATGTAAGTGACAACCATTTCACAGGCTTGTTCGGATATTCATTCACTGGGTGTCTGACATGAGAAGGTACTCAATAAACGTTGGTGGTGTTTGGTCACATCCAATGAATCAATGAATGATGAATCAGTGAATCAATGAATGAATGCTTGAGTGGCATGATGTACTAGAATGGTAAAGACAGATGCGGGGTCAGATCTCTGCTTAACTTCCTAAAAGCCGTGTGACCTCAGGCAAATTACACCCTCTCTTTCAACTCCTCTATCCTCTATAAATTGGATACAACAAAATATAACTTGCAAATGGCAGCTGAGTATTTTGAATATAAACCCTCAAAATGTCTTGTTCAATTAAAAGCCTAGAGGAGGTAAAAATAATTGCCATTGGTCAGTCATTGCTTCAGAGGCAATACAGTCTCAAGGAAGTTGTTGGAGTTCTCAGCCCAGCTTCAGCAATTACCTCCACTAGTTTCCGACTTGGAATCATGGTTCAGATGGAGCCATCGCCCGAGTCCTAGCACCTGCCTGCACTTAAGAATGAGTGAATGAGTTCTGGCTAGGACTCTCTGTTGGGTAAAGTCATGCTCTCCAGTCCTTTGGCATCATCTCTGAGGTCACCTCTAATACTTCTTAAGTTGTTTCAGGACAGTAACTTGGTCCTTTCTACCCAAACAGGGTAGAAATGCTGCGGCCATAAACCAGAGGATACTCCTACAGGGCTTTTCGAGTGTTATCATAGTTGGCAGTTCTCAATACTGCTAACACCCTGAGATCAACTGAGGGCCTATAAGTATATGTACATGTCCCACATCAGAGAAATGAAATCAGAATTTCTGGGGCGGTGGGCTCAGGCATCAAACATCTTTTAAAAACTGCCCAAGGAATTTTCTAGAAGCTATGGTTTAGCCTTCATAGATTGGACCCTGAGGCCTCTTTGGATGGTTTCTGGACAGTCTGGGGCATGTATGAGATAGGAACTTGGCTCATACACTTAACTGGACTTTGATCATCTTCTTAACTGAGCTAGAAGGATTTGGCAGGAATAGTCTGAAGTTGGATTTGGGGTCTCAGGGAAGCCCAGTGTTTCATCAAACATCAAGAACCCAAAGGTCTGATCCTGAGGGTAAGAGGATGGTTGATCTTAAGTTAAAGGGATACCTTTTTAGGGCCCAAACCTACTGCTGGGGGTGGAAGCAGAGTCTTCCCGAGTTCTTCAGAGCCCAAGGACGATGACAACCTCTTAATCTTAACCTTAACTTTTCCCCCAATAGATCCCTAAGGCCATGAAAAACATCTGGGTCCAGGTAACTAGTTTAAGAAAGGGCAGGTAAATCTGTATCACTGAGTCCAAGGGGCTCATGGTTATCTGCCTTGGAGCAAGGCTGTGTGACAGAAGTGAGGGTTTAGGGCATCAGAGTCCTGTGTGAATAGAAACAGAAGGGAAGCTTCCATGGGAAATAGTCTCTGTCTCCCAGGGGAGGCCCAAAGTCATGTGATCAATTTGGACACATTGGCTAAGTTGGTTTTTAGGGGTCTCTAAGGCTCAGCCCAAGACTGAGCTAGATTGCCCAAGATCCAGGCTATACTAGGTAAGGATGGGAAATGAACTTGATATTTTAGCATGAATCTAACCAGTTGGTTGTGCCTGCCTAGCCACTGTGTTAAGAAGGATTCTGATGGCATTTCTGGCTTGATGGGGAAAAGCACCATGATTTATTAGGTTGGCTGTTATGCATATGAGAGAAAGGAGTGGCTTATCAGCTAAATGGCAGGAAGATAGTGTGCGGGAAGATTAGGAGGCAGGAGAGAAGTTCCAGGAGAGAAAAGGCTAGGGCCAAATAGTAGACCCTTGAATGCCAGGATGGAGAATTTGGATTCAAAATTTTTATTTTTTATTCTGAGAAATTCTGTTATGCCTTCTAAACAGAGGTCTAATGTCATCAGACTGAATTTTTGGAAATACCTCTTGACTGTAGTAAGAAAGGTAGCCTGGAGGAGGTAGTGGCGGCTCTGGGTGGGGAATAAGGAGACCAGTGCAATCCAAAGTGAAAGACTTGAGATTAAAAAGTTGATATTCTTCTGACAAAATGTGAGTGCATCCTATGACCCAGGCATTGGGTCTCATTCTCATTGTTCAGTGTAGAGTAAGACAGGCATGGCTTCACATCTTCAGGAGATCTTGGCTGGGAAGCATATCACTCTCTGTCTGCTAGCTGGGGGTCCAAGAAAGCCCAGGGTGTCTTCCAAGTCTACACCTGAAGCCCTGAGAATCAGGGGAGCCAAGGGAGGAAGTCCCAGCCCCAGTCCAAAGGACCAAGACCCGGGAGCACCCGCGTTAGAGCTCAGAAGAAGATGGGTGTCCCGATTCAAGCCCTTCTTCCACCCTTTTATTCTGTTCAGGCCTTCAACAGATTGGATGATATCAATTTGCATTGGTGAAAGCCATTTTTCTTTACTCAGCCTACCCAGTTAAGTACTAATTTCTTCCAGAGGAACCTTCCCCTCCCACCCCAAAGACATACTCAGAAATCTTAACAGTTGTCTGGGCATCCCTTAGCCCAGTCAAACTGACATACAAAATTCACCATCATATCTCATTACTGCACATTGTTTGTCCAGAAGTTTGGGCGATGGGTCTCCCCGTCTCAAGCCTTTCTTCCTGAAAGGGGAGTGACAAGTTTCACTTATTTGGACTTTGATGAACAATGGGAGATGCTGCAAAAAGACCCCTGACATACTGAGTGATTTTTAAGTGCCAGGAACCATACTATGCTGTTCTCATAAGCTTTTCTATTTAATCCTTAAAAGAGCCTGATGAGTTAGGATTATTTTACCAGTCTCATCTTGAGGCTACTGGAACCAGAGCACAGTCCAGAGATGCGAGGTTGCTTGTCTTAAGATCTCACAGCCTGTAAGCAGAGGGCCTGGGATTCTAATCCCATTTGAGCCAGGCTTAAACCCACAAGTGATCACCAGAACACCACCCTTCTATCCCTGCAATCAGCTACCCCGCAGGTCCCCTTTCCGATGTTAACTAGGCCAGCAGGCGATCTGATGCCACAGGGGCACTGCACTCTGATTGTTTCTTGTTAGTAGTTGTCTTCTCTCTCTCTGTGGGCACTTGGTTACATAATACCTGAAAATCTTAAATTAGTTTTCCTTTACAGGAAATTATGTTCCATTAGGGCCACTGACATAGCTATTTTGAGACCTCCAAGAGAGTTGTGTGCTTTTTGGAAATGTCTGACAAATCTGATTGCTCTCTGGCAAAGGGTTCTCTGAAGGCCTTGTGGCTGGTGGAGTAATTAGGCATTAAGTGGCTTTAATAATAGAAAGAGGAGGCCCAGACAAGAGGGTTCCACCTGTGATCATCAGAGCTGCTTTAGGTCCCACTTCCAGCGGAGGAAAGAAAGGGGGCGGAGGCATGTGGTGATCTGCAACATCACTGGGCACCCAGAGGGGACGGCCCCGGGGAGGAGACTCAGCCAAGGGACCGCCTCTTCTCCATGTCCTTCCTCTAGGGGGCGCTGGAACCAATTGCCATGGGATCCTGCTCCGCTTGAGTCTTGCCCTGGAACAAATACCTACCCAAGTACGGGTCCAGTCCACCTTAGTTTGCCTTCAAAATCCTGCAAGATGCAGCTTCCGTGTTTTTTTTTTTTTTTTTTTTTTAGAATTCTTCTTTACGGGAAGCTAGTAGCCCTTGTGATTTCCCATTCCTCCCCAGTGTTTGACATGTAACTTGCCCACCCCCTGGTCTTGCCTGTCATGCTTCTTCCACCCAGAAGAACCTCCTCCTATCTCCATACTTTGGAATCCTACCTGGAGTTCAAGCCTCAGCTTCAAGACCGCCTCTTCCGGGAAACTTTCTCAAAATTCTCCTGCCAAAGAAACTTCTCTCTCCCCTTTTCATACCCATGTCACTTTTTAGCATCTTATTACTTTTCTTCTTATATTATAATTATTTTAAACAAATCTCATCTTTCATGTTATATAGGAAATTCTTCAAATGGAAGGGTTACATTTCATACCTCCCACCCCATCTACTTTTCCTAGCTCCTCTTACAAAGTTCTGCACGCAGTAGGTATTTAATAAATACATGTTGTACACATCTGCCACTGTGATGATAGAAAACGTAACTTGAGACTGATGTCCCATGACCATCTGCCTACCCATTCATTCTCTTTCTAGTGACATTTCTAATCCACCCCTCAACCTTCCTGAGCTCTCATGCATGATATCTCTTGTCTCAATATGGTATTGATGCAGGTGGGGGAGTGGGATGTTAAAACCCAGGACATAGAAATGTTTTGGGCACAAGCCTTAAGACACAGATCCCTAAGAAAGCATTTGTTTTCCTAAAGGGGAGATGCATTTCCATCTTCAGCTGGATTTGATGTTTGGTATGGGGAAAAGGGTGAAAAGGGCACCGATGTTTCTTACTTGCCCCATTTCCTAAGGCACTAATCCACCTTCCCAGCCTCATTTCCCATCATGCAAAACCCACCCTGTGATCTAGGTACACCAAACAATTCACTCATCCTGCAGCATACGGTGGGGGCACTGGGATGCCATTCTCTGGTTCCCATCTCCCTCCAGGATGACTCAATTAAAGAAAACACAAAGATTCAGCTAAGAAAGAAAGCCAGTATCAGAATTCACTACTGGTACAGATGCACTTGATCTCCTTTCATGAATTTTGACTATGGAACTCATCCACCATGGGGCAGATGGACAAGCTGTCCCAGCAAACAGAAGCTCACTTGAAGCTGCAGGAGCAAGCCTGTGTGACCAGCACCCACCATTTCTGGGCAAAGACAGGTGAAGGAATCCCCAAGAGAGCTATCTTTACTCATGCCTGGAAGGTACCATTCTTTCTGGCTCTTCCCTTTTATCTTTCCACATGACATTAGCCCTTTTGATGACAGGGAGAGATGTTCTTCAGGCTCACCAATGAAATCCATTACTCCTTCCATGGAGACAGAGGAGGATGGAATGGGACAGAGGAACCTGAGATGCCCTCGGTTCTAGAAACCTTTGTTTCTCTATAGATCTGCCACAGCAGAGATTCAAGTGATTTTTCCCTGACATATATTATGTATCCACTTGTCATCATGACTTTGCCCAGGCTAAACCCTTTTTCCAGAGTGTCCCTCCCTCCTATCTCCAGCTGACAAGGTCTTACTCAAATATTGCCTCTTCCTGGAGGTCTTCCTATCTCTGTCTCCATTCTTGCCCAGTGGTATTCAATAACCTCTTCTGGGCTTCCTATATCACAGCACTGACCACGTCCTGCTGGTGTTCTAGAGACACATGATATTATCTCTTTTCCTCCTCTCCATTTCTACCCCTGCTCCCTGCATTGCAATCTCCACAAAGGACAACCCCTATAACTCTAATGTCTACCCTGAGCGTGGAAAAAGATTGGTGATCACACATGCTGATTGAATCTGCTCAGAGAATCAGCTGTCTGGTGGTGTAGGGCTAAGTACTGTGATGTCTAACCTTGGCTCAAACATGGTCCTCTCTCATTGATGAGACCAGGGTCTCTCTTGGCATCCCAGTTCCCACCTGGAGACTCTCAAGCGTGTGATGCTGGAGGAGCTATTGCTCTGGGCCAGCATGTGAAGACCTATCTCACAGTGGCCTGCCCAGCAGCTCCCCTGGCTTTACTCAGGGCTGACTCTCCTCCAGTGATCTTCCACTCTTATCCTCTCACAGGTCAGCGGGTGGCCCTGTGTCCTCCAGAGGACATGTCTGTGACACAGATTCTGAGCATCTCCTTGTTCTCTAATAACACATGTGGTGAAATAACTTGAAAAAGAAAAAAAAAAACCCATGAACAAACACAAACAGCAGAAACAGAATCGTAAGTGCAGAGAGTAAACTGATGGTGGTCAAAAGGGAGGGAATGGGGCAGATGGGCAAAATAAGTAAAAGGGATTCAGAAGTAAAACTCCCAGTTATATAAAAAAAAAGTCACAGAGATGAAAAAATGCAGCATGCGAAATATGGTCAATGATATTGTCGTAATGTCTTATGGTGACAGGTGGTGACTATGTTTACTGTGGTGAGCACAGCTTAATGTATGGAATTGTCGAGTCACTAAGTTGTACACCTGAAACTAAAAGAACATTCTATGTCAATTGCACCCCAATAAAAAGAAAATGAGAAAGGGGGGGATGTTGATCCAGTGGTTGGGAACACAAAGATAATATTAAATGATTTATGAAAAGTGCTTAGCTCAGCTCATAGTAAGAAGACTCTCAGTAAGTGGTAGCTACTATTACCATCATTGTCACCAAAGAGGGGAATGATGTACTCAAGGTCACACAGCTGGTTAATGACAGAGCTGGACCTGGAATTTGAATCTGGAATTTTAGGCTTTAGGTGTCTTTCTCTTGCCCTTCCCCTTCCCCCACAGATCTGTGTCTACGACCTTCCAGATCCCAGTTCGGTCTTGGCCAGACTCATTCTGCCACTCAGCAGAAACAGAAAACAAAAATACCCAGAAACAACAACAACAAAAAAGCCCCACACCTCTTCTACCACGATGCAGGGAAAAAATTACCCTTAATTACTGGGGCTTCTCCACAATTACAGGACGTGCATTTGAACTCTGAAGGGTCCTCTCCCGAGGATAACCTTTATTTGCCTGATTGCGTCTGTTCAGTTAATTCTGGCTAATTACTATTTTCTTCCTATTAGATTCTAATTATATACAGTATTTTCATTATAAAGCGTAATGTTTCCCAGAGAACCATGTCAATTATACAGGCAATATTACCGGAGGTCTGGTTTACCTCATTAAGCCCAAGCGATGAACCAATGCATCTGATTAAACCCAGTTTGCGGGGTGGACTTTAACTATATGTGGGCACCAGTGACTCTCACCTAGAACTTGCTGGGTGTGGGAAAGGACTGGAGAGACTAGAAAAGCCCCTTGAAGGAGGTCGAGGTCCATCTGGAAGTCTTGGTTTTTCTTTAGGAAATGCAAGCACCGAGCCACAGTGTCTTGGTTTTTGTGCATTTACATCCTCAGTTTTGTCTATTTCTAAGCATCCTGTGATTTTAGTTTCACTGAGGTATTGATATAATTTGGTGGTAGAAAAACAAGTCTTATTCTTGATTCAAAGGCTTTTGGTGCGCCGCCCAGGATCACCACCTCTGTCCCTCACATCTTTCTAAGCTCCTGATTTATCCATCCCACCATTGTCTTGTATCTCTACTTGGATATCTAGCAGACATCTTACCCTTAGCATGGCCAGTAGAGAATTCTTGATTTCTGTCCTCCCTGAACCCTGAACCTAAGCCTCCTCATACTACCCTCACCTCAGTAAATGTCAGAACCAGGTGCTGAAACCAAGTGGCAGGAGGTCCTACTGATTTCCTTATTTCCTTCATCTCTCCTTTCCACTCCATGGGCATGTCCTATGAACTCTGAGTCTCAACTCTATCCTGGATCCATCCCTTTCTCTTCTCCATGGCCAACCTTCACCCCTATCCAGGCAATCATCATCCCCACTATGTAATGGCCTCCTAGTGGGATCCTTGTTTTGTTTCCCTCCTCACACCTGTATCCTTTCTTCCAACAGTAAATCAAGGTGATTTACAAAGCACAACAGATCAGACCACGTTAATCTCTGCTTAATATTATTAGATTTTTTTTTTGTTAAATCCAAACTTCTTACCATGTCTATATGACATTCCATCATTATTTTTTTGCCTCATTATTAACAAGTATTTATTGAGGGCCTATTATATGCAAGGTACTATTCCGGAAAAACTGGCTCCTGTTTGAGAATGAAATAAACAAAGATCATCCTTATGGGTGCTACTTGTTCATATCATGTCGATAGGACTTAATATCTCACATGTGGGTCTTGTCCAACTGGATTGTCTAAGAGGTCTGGGTCCAGATCTGTCCCCCATTCTCCTAACCCAACCCCAGCACCTGGAAGCATCTCAAGACATTTGAGCTACTTTACAGTGATTTAACACTTGGACAGGAGTTGGAAAACAAAGTTGATTAAAAAACACTTTTATTGGATTCTAAAGGAATTAATAAAATCCTCCCTTTGGGGATTAATAAAACAGGATTTTTTAATATTAGCCTTATTTTTTTCTACTTTATAAAAGTATTTTAATCAACATTCTAGGTTTTTGAGAATGGACTCAAGCTATGTTCTGTACTTGGGTGGGTGATGGGTTGTGGTGAAGGTTTTTTCAGCTCATTTGCAGATGACTCCCATTTTTTACAGTGGCTGCCCAGTCTGAAAAATGTTGTCACTACCGTTTCCCTGGTAAAGATGCATAATGATGGGGAAGTTCAAGCAAAAAGGGAAGTCACGTTTCTTGAGCATCTCACCATCCAGGAGCTAATTTTTTTGTATCAACCGTAGGTCATCATAGTGCTGCTTTGCTTAGGGAGGTCCCGTACATTGTGTAAAACCCTCCGTGAGTTAGTTCCGAGATGTGGGAGCCAGGCTCTCTGGGTTCTAATTCCAGATCTTCCACTTATTGGCTATGTGTGACTCTGAGGACCTTTGTTAACCTCATGCTTCACTTTCCGCATTTATCAGATGAGAATCATAGTTCCTACTTCCTAGGGTTGTTTTATTAAGTGGGAAAATCCACATAGAACCATGCCTGGCAGATTTGTGCTGCCTACGTGCTGGCTCTTACCATCTGGTCTAAACCTGGGCTGGTCTCCATCCAAACCACCATTCTGGCCATCAACAAACACTACCAGCAACACGTGTGTTTCAGTGAGTGCCCTCTAGAACCCAAATTCTAATCCTAATAAAATTTCAGACAGCGTGTACATTATTATCTAACTTTTCAGGTGAGTAACGCTGAGGCTCCCGAACATCACTTGTCCAAAGTCAAGGGACAGGTAAGTGGCAGATCGGGAAGTCACCTAGATCTGCCTATCCCCAGAGACCGTGCTCTTGAAAGTAGTTAAAATGTTCTGTAACCTTCAAAATGTAATATACTTCATATATGGAAGGTGTTATAGACTAAACTATGTCACTTGCCTCCCCTCAAATTCACGTGTTAAGGCCCTAACCTCCCAAGTGGCTGTATTTGGAGTGAGGGCCTTTGGGGGTGGGTGGCGGTGTGTGATTCAGTCACAACGAGGCCATTAGGGTGGGGCCCTCATCCAATCTTCTTGGTGTCCTTATTGGAAAAGGCAGCACACTAGAGATGTTCACACACAGAGGAAAGGCCATGTGAGGACACAGAGAGACACAAGCCAAGGAGAGAGGCCTCAGGAGACACCAGACATACTGACACCTTCATCTTGAACTTCTAGTCTTCAGAAATGTGAGAAAGTAAGGTTTTGTTGTTAAAGCCAACCAGTCTCTGGCATTTTATAACGGCAGCCACAGCCAACTAATACAGGAGGGAACATCATTAGTGGGAAAAGAAAAGAAAGATATCAGGTGACTTGATCTTTGTTATCAGAGTGTTTCTAGTGTTCCGTTCCATGCTGGACTCCCAGCAGAAGCTTAGAAATGCAAGGGCCAGTGTGTAGAAAGGTGCTTTCTTTTTCAGGACTGAGGGGAGGGGGACACCCTCAGTACGGGTCCCATGGCATCCTGGCTCCCCCATCCTTCCTCTCAACGCCCTGCATGGCAGTGGCCTGCCTCGCGCTTGGGACCAGATGCCCCATGAATACTGGAATTGTGTGTGTCTTTTCATTTAGCATGGACATAGCACAGGATAGCTCCGGGAGAGTTATATCCTGGCTGTATGTCTGTAGGGCAGAGAGGTCCATGGGGGCAACTTCCTTAGGGAGCTGCCGTGGGCTGGGCAGGATGCTCAGGTGCAGGGAGTGGGCTTTATGCAGCAGGCCTGTGGGGCTCCTGCCAGAGCACCTGCCTTCTCTGAGTCTGGGACAGGCACTTTGTTTATGCGAGCAGCAGGGAACATTAGCGGGGTTACTGAAGATGCACGGCAGGCAGTCAGCGTGTGTTTCTTGCTCGCTCCATTCTCTTGGTAAGCTCTCAAGTCCGGGGCAGGCCTGGGAGTCCCTGCCAAGTGGAGCTGGAGCGTGAGAGAAGGGCACCATCTGACCCTTCTTGAGGGAGGGACTGCTGTGGGTTCCTGCAGCAGCGATGCTGAACGAGGCTGCAGCTCCCACTCCATTTTTGCTCCTGCTCACGTCAGGGTGAGAGATTGAAGTAATTCATTTTGGGAAACAAATTTAAGAGAAAATGTTCAAAAGTTTTTTTTCCCCTTAAAAATATGGAGTGGGTTCAGGGTTATCACTCTAAGGTTGCCCTCACTGTATTCCAGTTGCCTTCCTGGATGGCCATGATCTTCCAGGATCGGAGCTGTCTCTCGAACTGTTCCCCACTCTGAGTGTGCTACAAGAGATGAGGTGGACGAAGGATGGAGACCCACGGAACTAATGGAAAATAATTATTTTGTGAGCTCTTTGAAGGTTTCTTTCTCCCAAATTATTCCCTCCTGAAGGCCTGAAAGACTTCTCTTTGATCTGTTTGGCTCTCAGAAATTTATCCTGGGGGCGCCTGGGTAGCTCAGTGGGTTAAAGCCTCTGCTTTCGGCTCAGGTTGTGATCCTGGGGTCCTGGGATCGAGCCCCGCATCGGGGCTCTCTGCTCAGCAGGGAACCTGCTTCCTCTTCTCTCTCTCTGCCTGCTTGTGATCTCTGTCTGTCAAATAAATAAAATCTTAAAAAAAAAAAGAAAATTATCCTGGGTAATGAGCATTGTATCAGGTGAGGGCCAGTGGTGAGCTTGATGGCCTGGTTCTACTACCCAGCCATTTTGCAGATGTACAGCCTTGGTCTGGTCCCTGATTCTGACTGGACATTAGCTTCCTCATTGGTGAAGTAAAGAGGTTGGTCTAAAATCATGACATTCTCTCCCTCCATTAATTTGAAACAAAGACATCTGGATGCTACATCTGGGTGTTATAACCCCATGTGCCAAATCTTAAGCATCTGGCAAAACCAAGGCGTTCTTCCTGGGATGACTGAGGTTGAAAGAGTGGCTGGGTCATGTGCTTGGTGTATTTGGTAGAGTAGGTGTTTGGGATAGGTGAGAGGAGAGGCCAGGCAGGCCCCGTATTCTGTGACCAGCACTTGGATCTGCTCTGGATATGTGGGTTCTGGTCTTCAAGGTTGTTTGTGAGATTGATTTGTAACCAATAGATTGTGGGCTACAATGATGTATACCTTCAGGCCCTTAAAACCTTGTATGATCTCCCATGCTTCCCTCTTTCCTTTCCTCCTGCCCTTCCCTTTCTCTCTAGTTCTCTCCTTTTCCCTTCCCTCCACCCTGCCACCATGCTTTCTTCATGCTCGTCAACCAACCAGATGTAGAGGATCCACCTGAAGACTTCATGGCCCTAGGGGATGGACGGAGCCACTGGATGAAGAAAGTCCAAATCTGTGAGTGATTTTGTGAGCAGAGCTAATCCTACCAGGACCCTCTTCACCCAAATGAGGTCACTGTTACTCTGGGGCTGTTTCGGCAGTTAGCCTATCTGGACTAATAGGCCGGGGTATTGTGTTTTGGTGCCGTAACCCTTGACAAGAGGTCATGTCTTTTCTTGCATCACACGACGGCATGTGGTTTGACATAGGCTCGGGGGTCCTTGGGGGCACAAACGCAGGCTTGATGTCTTGGGCCTGGAATAGGTGTTCTGGGGTATCTTCTCAGTCGTGGTGGTGCTGTACTTGAAACAGAAAGGACTGGGGGTTGCACAGACTCAGGATAGAATCCACAACCTCTGATGGTGAGTGATGTCATTTCAAGTAAGTCACTTACCCCTGCTCTTTGCCTAAATTCATCCTGTTCTCTGGACATGTCCTTCCCAGAGGGTCCTTTTCTGTCTCCCAGCTTGGGAAAGCTCTGCAGAAGCTCTGTGCTCCTCCTTGTTAACCCTCCTTGCATTTGTGGTAGTGGGTTCAACTGTGCTAGTGATGGGTAGAGTCTGTCACATTCTTAAGCTTTAAGAGAGCAGGGATTGAACTAGTTGAGTTCAGCTGTATTATCCCCACCTGCCAGTAGAGTGCCTGGAACACCATAGACATGAACTAAATAAACTAAATAACTGTTGATGGAATGAATAGATGAACATATAAATGAACTTGAACTCTAACATTATCATCTATAGACTGGGCATCATACTAGCTATATCCTCGCGTTTTGGTAAAGATTCATTACAATCATATATGCAAAGCCCAGCTGAGCACGGTACCTGGCATGTGACTGCCCTGAAATGTTTGTTCTCCTCTGCCTTGTTGGATAAGGAGTTTATGAGGCTGAGAAGAAAGGATAGAGCTCTCTTAGTAGAGGGACGAGCATTAGGGGGACAGGCAGAGATGGGTGTATTGTGTGTGGGGCTGATGAGGGGTACAGACACTGTACTGTAAGGGTCTTGCACCCTTGGAGAGAAATAGAGGTATGTTATAACTGTGCCTGAAAGCCATCAGGAAGTGATGAGGTCATATACCTTTAGTAAAGGAAAGGTGAGACACGCCCACATCAATATGAATTTGTGTAATGAAGAACCAGGGATGGCAGGCAGGTCCGTGGGGGTGGGAATTTGCACTGAGGCTTATAAACTTGGTGCTGCTCAAAAGCAGTAGGAAAGTCATTCCGGGTGGAAGTTAGGGTACCCAGGGCAACCCAAGGAGGTTGGGAGACAAGAGGGAAAGCCAGTTTGACTGCAACAAAGTTTGTGTTGGGTCAGGAAATTAGGCAGTATGGGACCAGATCCTTGGGGACTTCAGAGGCCAGGTTCAATGCTTAGCCTTCATCTGGGCACCACTGTGTGGAGCAGAGAGAGCCACAGAAAGTCCAAGCTTTGTGAGTAACAATGGTCATCCTTTGTTTTGCCCAAAGGTCTTTAGGAGGCAGGGGGCTGGGTCACATGACCTCTGGAAGTTTCTTCCAACCACAGGGCTCTGCGGTAGTCAGAAGACAAATAGAGGGAAACAAAAACCAGGGACCTTGGCCTGGATTTCTCTGCATCATAAATCTCCTCCACTGCCGGGTGCCATCTCTCTGTCCACAGATTAATCTTCTCCGGCTTCCTGCAGAACAGAAGGACCTACTGACCTCATCCTGTTCTCCAGGCTGCAAGTGAGAAATGGGGTTCTCAGACAGGCAAAGGCCTAGGCATGGGCAGAGAGCAGCTGAGCCCCCAGGGGAAAGAAAAAGAAGTGCAGAGACCATCTTGTTCCAGAAGGGCTCTCCACCAGCACCATCCCAGGATCCAAACCAGATTACACAGAATGCCTTGTCCTTCTGTATGAACGTCTTTGACCTAAGACTGGCAAATGCTGGAGGAGATTGCAAACTCCTACCAGGTTGTTTTCCACGGTGACACTGACCTGGGCTGAGTGTGATTTTTATCTAATGCTTTCGTCAGTGGTGCTTCTCTCTCACGGTTGGAAGTTCATATAGGAGGCCTTGTGGCTAAGGACGAACGAGAGCTTTAGATAGGGCATCCTGCACTCTGGCCTTGGCAGTGGGCTCTCCATGCCTCAGTTTCATCGTATGTAAAAGAGGAGTAAGAACTGTGCCCACCTCAGATGGTTATGGCGAGTATTGGAGCTCTCAGAATCCTACTAGGCACACAGTAAATACAGAAGAAATGCCAACTCTTAGGATTGATTTCATTATTGGAAAAGGAGGATAAAATCATCGGTCACCCAGGGTTGTTGGAACAGTCACCTTCATTCATTTGCTGAACACATACACGTTGAGCACTGAGTGGGCACCAAGCAGTGTACTGGGCACGGGCGTGACATGTCGCAAACAACACGAAAGAGTTCCTCATCCTTAGAGCTGATGGGCTGCAGGGTGGGTGGAGGGGGCAGGGGGGCGGGGTGCAGATCTGAAACAAGTAGATGCTCCAGCCCAAGTGTATAAGTTTGTAACAATGCTGTGAAGGATGGCGGGGTGGGGTGGGGGTGCTAGGGACAGAATACTGTGGGGCCACCTGGGGGCCGATGGTCCCAGAAAGCTGCTTCTGAGCTGGCAGAGGAAGGACAGGGAGGAGCCAGTGATCCAAGTATGCCTGCAAACTCAGACTCAGAGACCTCGAGGGGAGGGGAAGATGAGGGAGACCTGGGATGGGGGGATGGGCGGTGGCACGCTCCAGGGCTGAAGGAGGTGGCAGGCTTCACAGGGATCAAATAGGAGGGAGGTGGACTTTTATCCTGATTATAAACTGTAGACACAGTGCAGGTAAATGCTTTGGGAAAAGGTACTCTGCAAGCACCTGTCACCTCCCATATTTTCCGCCATAAAAGAGCAGGACTTGGAATTAACAGAACGGGGGCCAATTGAGGAGTGACCTTCCTCCCACTGTTTTTGTAAGTTCGCACTCAGAGTAACACAATTGCCTAAACACTGCAAATACTATGCCATAAAACTGTGTGTGTGTGTGTGTGTGTAATTCTAATGCCCCAAGTGGAGTTTGGAGCCCTGCCACTTCTTCTGATATGCATTAACTACTTTGAACCCCGGTTTCCTCTCTCTGTAATAATGGGGCTGCTTCCTCCTCTTTGCTAATGGGATTGTTCTCTCAGAAGGTTGTTTTGAGGAAAGCGCCGATAAATGTTGGTTCACTTTTCCTCTTCTTTCCTCTGTGGCTTAGGCTTCACTGTCTGGTGCCTCTGATGACAGTCTGCATTTGAGAGAAGGCATTAAACATTGATAGCTGGTTTTTCATCAATATGTGTCCTGCCCACCACACAATCTTGGAGGACCTGTTGGGGTCTGACCACTCTAGAAATTGCCCCTTTCTTAAAGGCGCCACCCTGACCTCCCCCACCGGTCCTAGAATCCTTCAAATTCACATACCATGGCTGTGGAAGGAAGTCCTTTTAATTCTGACCAAGTGAGCAAAAGGGAAAATAAGGAGGGATCTATCAGAACGACTCACGAAAAATATGTATGTTCTTTAAAGGAAGACGGCATACAAATGGGCTATATATTTTTTCCAAAAGGGAGGGGAAAAAATCGTAGGCTTTTAAACAGAAGACTTTAAGCAGAGAGTGAGAGAGGAAAAATATGTCTCTTAAATGCATTCAGCGCCATTGCCACGGGCTGCGGAGCCAGGATTGTTTATTAGAAGATAAGATAGTGAAAAATGTATTTTGCAGAAAGAAAATAGTAAAGTCAGGTCTGAGGCAGATAAGAAGCCAAATTTCTATTTTATGCTCAATTGAGTGACTCAGTTACATTATCTGGGAAGCAGGGGTGAAATAACACCCTTCGGAAATGAGGCCCGGGGGTGCTCTGGGTCCCCTTCCAGCCTTGGCCAAGCTGAACCGGGCTTGGCTGGGAGGCTGCCTCCCCAGAACGGCCATGTTTGCAGCCTGGGGTTGGGGGGAGGAGGGGGCTGGGCCTGGGCTGGGGCCGGGGTGAGGCTGGAGCTGTTTTGGGGGCTTGTGCGGGGCTGGGGAACAGCGTGGAAGTGGGGAAGGGAGGCTCCAATCTTTTCAGCTCCTTCTTTTCTCCGTCTTGTTGGGCTTTATGCCTCCCCTCCCACTGCCAAAGGTGGGAAAATAAAAACACACAGGCATACAAGACGCAGCTCTGCAAAGGCTAGCAGATGTTCGAGCTGGAAGACGCGTCATTAGAAACCAGCTGGTTTAGGGATACAGACTCCTGGCCTGTGGTCAGTGTTTTACTTGGCAAGCACAAACAAGTCGTCTGAATGCTTTCTAAGCAGGGCATTGTTGTCCAGGTTGCCGAAGATCTCTGCTACCCTCTTTTTTATTTCCACCTGTCCGCTTTACACATTTTCGTTCTGTGCTGAGTGCGTGGAGAAATAGGTGGGTACCCCCAGACTGTATTCCGGAATCCTCACGCAGAGATGGGGGAGCTTGCATCAGAGAGGGAAAGAGGTTCGCCTAAGGTCACACAGCTAGTGACTTACCTCAGTACAAACAACCCAGAACTCTGGGCTTTGCTCCCAATCATCCAGATCTTTTTCTGTTGTTCCACCTCTGGATTTTTTTTTTCTCACTTAGGAATTCTTCACTTATTAGCCAATTGGAGTTAGTGGGATCTGGAAAATGAAGACTAACTTAATTCAACAAATATTTATGGCTTAACTGACAACAAATTTATTTATTCAACAAGTATCAGCTGAACAACTCAGTTACTTATATAGCAGGTTGAATAAGGACCCCCAAAGATGTTAGAGTCCTAATCTCTGAAACTTGTAAATAATTTTGCAGACATGATTAAATTAAGGGCCTTGAATTGGGGGAGATAGTCCTGGATTATCTGGCAAATAATCACATGTGTTAAGTCAGAGAAAGAGAGAGAGGGAGATGGGGTGGTAGAAAAGTATGACATTGCTGGTTTTGAGGAGGAAGGAAGGGGGTCCTGAGCCAAGGAACACAGACAGTGTCTAGAAGTTGGGGAAGGTACAGACATGGTTTTGAGCCTAGAGCCTCCAGAATGGAATGAAGCCATGAGAGCCATATCAGACTTCTGATCTACAGCAAGAACTATAAGATACTAAACGTGTGATGCTTCAAGCTGCCAAGCCTGTAGCGACCTGTTCCAACAGCAAAGAGGACACTAATATGACAGTTACCAAGTCCTGACAGTATCTCACACCTTTATTCATTCTCTTGTTCTTTTTTTCCTTCCAAAAGATTTATCTGAAGTCACTTGTAGCTACCTTTAGACTCATTTGGAACTCCACTTTGAGATAAAACCAACAACAAACATGAGGCTTAATGGACCCAGTAAGTCATTGTAGATGGGAGCACAAGGAGTAGTGTCATTTTATGCATCAAGAATGAATGTTCAGGGGTGTCTGGGTGGCTCAGTTGGTTCAGCATTGGACTTTTGATTTCGGCTAAGGTCATGATCTCAGGGTCGTGAGATCGAGCCCTGTGTCAGGATCTGCACTGAACATGGAGCCTGCTTGGGGTTCTCTCTCCCGCTTCCTCTGCCACCCTCATCCCTGCTTGCATTCTCTCACTCTCTCTTTCTCTAGAAGAAGAAGGAGGTGGTGGAGGAGGAGGAGGAGGAGGAGGAGGAGGAGGAGGAGGAGGAGGAGAAGAAGAAGAAGAAGAAGAAGAAGAAGAAGAAGAAGAAGAAGAAGAAGAAGAAGAAGAAGAAGAAGGAGGAGGAGGAGGAGGAGGAGGAGGAGAAGGGGAAGGAGAAAAAGAAGAAGAAAGAAGAGGAGGAGGAGGTGGATGAGGAGGAGAAGAAGGAGGGGAAGGCGGAGGGGGAGGGGGAGAAAGAGGAGGAGGAGAAGAAGGAGGAGGAGGAGGAGAGGGAGGAGAAGAAGAAGAAGGGGAATAGGGGGAAGAAAGAGAAGGAGAAGGAGAAGAAGACTATCCAAAGAATGAATGAATGTTCAGAGACGGGAAGTCCTTCCCCAAAGTTGTACAGCAAGTTCATGTCAGGGTTGAAATTAAAATCCTGTTTTTTTCAACCGTTAGGGCAGTGTTTATGTTTTCATTGGTTTAAGATACTATCAGTCTAGAAACTGAAATTCAGTCACCTGATTTAGTACAAATATCTGGTCATCTGGTTTATCACAAAGACATATTTGCCATTCAGTGAGACAAAGATGGCCTTTGCTTGGCGGGTTGGGTATCCTTATGGACAAAAATGAGTTTTGCCCCCTTCTTCACCAACATATACAAAAGTTATTAATTCAAGACAGATCATAGACCTCCATGAGAAAGGAAAAACAACAGAATGTCTGCGAAAAAACAAGGAGAGTCTCCTTATGACTTTGGGTAGGTGAAGGATTCTTAAACAGGATGTACACATCACTACCCATGAAAGAAGAGAATGATAAATTGAATGCCACTAAAATTAGGAACATTTGTTTATTGGAAGATGCTGATAACCAAATACAGGAGAAGTCACAGACTGGGAGTAGCTGTTTGCAATATTTGCATCTGACAAAGGGTCTGTAATAAGGATATATAACCGACTATTAATCAACAAGAAGAAACTAATTAAAAACTGGCAAAGACTTGGAAAGGAGAACGAATTGCACACAAAAGATCTCACAATGGTCAATAAGCACCTCAAAACTCCTCATTAGCCACCAAGGAAAGAGCAATTAACCCACAGTGAGATATCACCCCGCACCCACCAGTGAGGCTAAAAAGGAAAGAGAGTACCAAGTGTGGTCAAGGATATGGAGTGAAGGGGCTCCCACACACTGCTGTCCTATACATCCCCATCATTATGTCTTTTGAGTATTTTGACAACAGAAGTCATGTTTGGTTCATATTGGGTACCCCGCCCTGCTCCTCCCCACCTGCCTTGTGCTCCTAAGTCTGGACTGCAAGTCACTTTACATATGCAAAAGTGCCTCCATGACAAGAGATAGTGACCACTGCAGAAGAGCCACAGAGAAGGTCCCAGTGGTCTCCTTGATGGGAACACAGGAAGGTGGACGGATCAAGGCAACCAGTGCCTGCCTACCTCCAGGTCAGGGTGCAGCCCTTAAGCCACACAGACCTCTGAGGCCTCAGGAAACAACAGGACATCCCGGACTCCTCTGGGCTCTGCGGTTGGAAGAAGGCTGGGTAGTATCCCAGTCCTGCCATTTACTGGCTGTGTGACCTTGAAGCCAATGACTCAACCTCTCTGGGCCTGGGTTTCTTTATTCACAAAACAAGAGACAGTCATGGTATCTAAGCAACAGGACTGCAGTGCTGATGAATGAGATACTATAAGCAGCACATCTGGCCCATAGTAGGTGCTGTCCTGAGGCCACCTGTTGTTTTTTCTTGGCTTCAAGAGGTCCTCTAAAGAGACCTTTACGTGTTGCATGACAATAATCCTTTTCAGGAGCATAGGTGAATTTTTCTGTGTACCTTCCGGAAATCTCTTTGGTTTCCATTCAAATCTGGCTGTAAAACAGCACAGTCCAAGACCTCCACGCTTTGTGGCTAGTGGAGGGGGAGGTCCTCCCCATGGGAAAAGTGCAGCTTCGAGGGAGCCCTGGGAGGGTCCGGAGCTTCAGTGTCTGTCAGGGCACCAGCTCCCACTGTGCTCAGGTTGGAGGAGACGGTAGTTAGGAAGGAAGCGGCAGAAAGGCAGCCCATAACCTTCCATCATCATGGCTGCTAAGGAAAAGGCAGAGCTGCCCTGGAACAGCTATAGGGCGGCTCCATGCTGAGCACAGGCTGCAACTGTAGATACGCCTCGTAGATAAAAAGGCCGGGAGTAAATATTTACAGTCAGGGAGCCCCAGCAGATACACTGATGGAATGAAGAATTGTGCATGCACACGCCTGTGTGTGTATGTGAGAGAGAGAGGGGGGGATAGAGCGAGGAGAGGAAGGGAGGCAGAAAGAGAGAGAGAGCTTTGCCTCCTTTTCCTGCCAGATGAGAGCTGCAGGTGAAGTGGAAATAACCATCTAGTAGGGTCCTAATCAGGTGCTTTCTGGTCTGGCCTCTGCTCTGCCACTTTTCTGCTTTACCAAGTAGGAAGCAAGGAACAGTGAGTTCCTCAGGCTAACTCAGGGGAGAGAGGCTTGCTGTCTGGGGTGGAAGGGTACAATAAGGGGGTGGACAGGGCCACAGGGGATGAAAGACTAGAAGTAGCCAGAGCTCATAAGCCCACACTGGATGGTGACTTAGAATTCAAAGAAGATCCAGGGCCTTGGGCAGCAGGACTGTAGATTTCATGGAGCATGCAGACTCTGGTGTTGGAGTGCTCCTGGTGGTGTGAGCTGGGACAAGATACCTAACCTGTCTGAAACCTTAATTTCATCCTCTGCAAGATAGGAATAATAATACATCTCATTAAGGACGCTGCTGGGTAGAATGATGCGTACAGAACATCAGCATAGTGCCTGAATCACAGAGCAAGAAGCATTATTGTTGTTGTTTTTCTCTTGTCTTTGTTTTTTAATACAATTAAGGTGACCTAGTTCTTCTGAATCCCTGTTGTGATATCCCAAGTGATAATATGAAATACATATTTGGTCTTTGTCCTCCCTTCTGGCACCTAGCTCCTGAAACCCTTGGAATTTCCTACCTTCAGAGAGTCAAGGAGGTGTCCTTTGTTATGTTAATGAGATGGCTTTGGACCTGAGTACCAGACCACTGGGCCACCACATGATTATGGATTGGAACTTTCCCTCCCACCTTCTGATCTCTAAGGGGCTGAAGTGTTGGGGGAGAGCAGTTTTGTAGGACTGAGCTCTCAACCAGTGGGGTCTGATGCTGTCCCAGGGAAGATAGGGTCAGAATTGAGGTGATTGTAGGACCCCCAGCTGGTGTCCAAAGCATGGCTTGTTGTTATGTTGTATATTATGTTATTGCTTGTTGTTGTGTGGAGACACAGCACCACACCCCCATCACGCACACACACATGCACACACATGCACACACACACACACACATTGGAATTGGGTCCAAGGAACCCCAAAATACCTGCTTCCCTCATCTTTGCATTATTTTTCCCAGTGCGGTCCCTGGAGCAGCAGGATCTCCCTCACCTGGGAAAATGTTATCAGCACAAACTCTCAGACTCTACTTCTGACCAGTCAGATCGAAAACTCAGGGGAGGGGCGCCTGGGTGGCTCAGTGGATTAAGCCACTGCCTTCGGCTCAGGTCATGATCTCAGGGTCCTGGGATCGAGCCCCGCATCGGGTTCTCTGCTCCGCAGGGAGCCTGCTTCCTCCTCTCTCTCTGCCTGCCTCTCTGCCTACTTGTGATCTCTCTCTCTGTCAAATAAATAAATAAAAAAAATCTTTAAAAAAAAAAAAAAAAAAGAAAACTCAGGGGAGGGTGGAGGGGAGCTCAAATTTAAAAACCACGGACTCTTCTGTAACTAACTACTAATACCTTCTAGTCCTGGTCCTCCATAGCTTCTGCTTTCTCATGGCCTATGATGGCCCTTCTGGCTGGCCTCTGTCCTTGCCCTCATCATGGATTCCATACTTTTGAAAAATCCTACAAGGGCTTCCCCTTGCCCTTAAAACAAAACCCCAATTTTAGCCACACCCCAATGGCCCTATGTGATGTGGACTTTGGCTTCTCCAGTTTTTTCCATCAGCTTCCTCACCTCGGCCACTGCCTATTTCCCACACCCCTCTCCCTCCACCTTCCTGCTGATTTCCTGTTCTCCCAAAGCTGCGAGGACTTAGGATCCTTTGTGCCTCCAATGGAATGGTCTCCCCCCAGATCCAAACATACCTGGGTTCTTTTTATTCTTCAGGTCTCCGCTTACACATACTCACTCCCAGAGAGCCTCCCTCGCACCCCCACCCCCTGCCTCCATCTAAAGAAGGCTCACTTCTCCCCACATTTTCTTGTTTGTCTGTTTACAAATTTACTGATCAACTTCCCCACTGGAATATAAGGTTCTTGAGAACAGGAGTCTGGCTTACCCTGTTTCCCATCCATCTCCAATGCTTAGAAAGCTGCCTGGTACAAAGTGGGTACTCAGTAAATACTTCCTTGTCGGATGACTGAATGGGTGGGTGACGGAGTAAGTCAAAACCAGCCGAGTATTCTTGAAGGTAAGCATGGGAAGCTGCCTTTGAAATCCCTTCCTCCCCCCCAGTGATTTCACACCTCCTTAGCTGGTTTAGCTCAGTGGGTTGCCGAAGGGGGGCGCCACCCTCATGTCCAGGGCAACTTGAACTTGGAAACGGGACATTCTGACTTCTGACTGACACGAAGGGCATCGGGCGTCGAGTGGGCGGGATTGGACAGGTCAAGCACCCTGCACAGGTGCAGACAGCCTTCTCATTCAGTCACGCAGGCCCCTGCACCCTCCCCGCAAATCCCAGCAGCATCCCAGCTGAGGAGCCATGGTTTCTTACTCATCCTACTTTATAGCAGTTGGACGATGGGGTGGGAGTTATTTCGAAGCTCCAGCCTCTCGTGTTCCAGCTAGGGTCCGTGCGGTATTCACAGCTTTGCAGAGGAAAACCCCGCATGGGCTCCCAAGTGGTTAACTTGATGGAAAGCAGCAGCTAGTTTGCTTGCAAGCCTTGATTCCAGTGACTAATAGGTAAGAGGGACACATGTTCTCCTGGTCTATGGAGGACGCAGCATAAATGATGTCTCTGGGGCCCATTCCTGTGATTCCAGAGCTGAGTCTGAGCCATTGGATATTTTGAAGAGAGAAAAATGTCTGAGCGGCTAATAGCGACCAGATGCCAGAACCAAGATGGGAGGAGTGGGGGGTGGAGGGTCAGGGTGTGACTCACACGGAGACAGAGAGAGGGCCAGTGAGGAAGCCATGCCAGGCACATGCGTGTGCATCAGGCACACACGTAAAGCACACACTCAGAGCTGCAGCATGGACCTGGATCTAGGACACAGCCTGCAAGCCCAGAACACACCTCGACACACCACACTTTAACTTGCAGGAGACTGACCACACACAAAGGCACACACAGTATACACAGAACGCATTCTTCCCCGACATACCACACATCCATTCATAGCACACGGCCTTCCACTTGCTCCAGCAAGGGCTTAGAGAACACACTTAACACAACCAGCTCGTGTGGCAGCTGGGCACACCTACATGGTATGTATGACCTATGCACACAAGGCCCTCCTCTAGACGGTGCTCCTTCATGTACCACCGCACAAGTAACTGCAATACACAAATACACACAGACACACAAAATCATCCATGGTACTAAAGAGACATTTGCTTAGACATGCAGGTCTAGCTAACAGATATAAATATAGGTACAACATGGAAACACATACGCACACATACACGTCACTAAAATACACACCCCAGAGGAGTCCACATCTGAGGCACGACACACATATGCTGGACTTGCTAGAGATATACAATCCGAAAAATGAATGTCCCACAAGGACACACACACATATGTGTGTTCATCCTTTGCTAACGGCATCTTTTTAAGACTAACTCTTTGACCCCTGCTCCAACCACAGCAACCAATCAACACAAGATACAAACATTACTTTGAAACTGTCAAATTAAAAAATAATCGAGTACAGAAAACAAATGTGTTGTTTGACACTCTCTGACCTTTGTGGATATTAATGCCTGTGATAATCATCCCTACAAAAGGCAGAATGTCAGCCTTTTGCACAGCTGAGTTGGGGCTTGTTTGTCTGACCTTCTCTGGCTGCAGAAGGGGAAAGAGGAGAGGTCCAGGACCCCCAGCAGACCGGGGGTGCTGTACTGGCTTTG
Organism: Meles meles; assembly: GCF_922984935.1. Taxonomy (NCBI): domain Eukaryota; kingdom Metazoa; phylum Chordata; class Mammalia; order Carnivora; family Mustelidae; genus Meles; species Meles meles. The sequence goes on from NC_060076.1 coordinate 14,611,595, forward strand.
GTAGCAGGAGACCGAGGGTATGGCTTTGTGATCTGGCACCATCCGCCTGGGTTCCTGGGTAACCTGGAGCACATTGTTTCCCATTTCTGAAACTCAGTTTTTTCATCTGTAAAATGGGTATGAGTCAGCTAAATGACAGGCTATAATCCAGACGTGCCTTGATTTATGATTTATCTCTTCATAATCCTGACAGATGGGCAGGCCTACCACAACCCTACAAAGGCATGAGTTTTTCGTTTGACTGCCCTCACTTGCCTTTTCTCCCAAAAGAACTCTGCATGGAGTGAGTAACGAGTCTAGCTGGGCTCATCCACAAAGAAGGGCTGCTGCGTATTTTATGATCTCTGTTGTGTCTTTATTAAGTGCCAAGTGCTTTACCTGTATTATCTGAGTGAATCCTCAAAACAACCCTTTAAAGTGAGTTCTGTTACTGCCCCCATTTTACAGGTGAGCAAACAGAGACCCAGTTTTGTCAAGAGACTTGTCCAAGCTCTCACCCACTGGCATCTTTGGAGGCAGGAGTCACACCCCCTCTGCTGCCCAGGGAGAGTGCTACTCTGACCCACATGCCGTGGAGTTGGTGGGTAAACCGGCTTGAAGTCAGAGCTCAGGCTGATTCTGAGAAGCCTTCCTATGCTGGCATGGGCTCCACCTGACTTAGGAGCCAGAGTGCAAAGTCTAAACTCAAGTTCCTAGTACAATTTCCACCTTCTTCAGCCCAGCCTGCTCGGTCTGTAACCTGTCCCTTTCTCCATAGTCATTCTCTAATTATGTCCTTGTCCCCATGCTCTACCCTCTGTGACTGGTAACTGTGGGTTGACCACTCTACAGTGTTTGTGTGACTACCACGTGGGGCTTAGGCCCCCCTTGTAGGCTCCTACTGCTGCCTATCGTGTGCTCGGCCCTGCAGCTTGCCTCGTGATGGAAAAACAAGAGTCTGGAGGCTGGCTCTTTGAGTTGGAATCCTGGCTATTATTCTGTAACCTTGAACATATTATTTACCTTTCTTGTACTGCAGTTGATGTCTATGTAAATTGGGTTCAATCGCAGCACACGGACTGTGGCCTAAATGAGTTAAGATTCAGTTTAGCATGGGATCCGGGGCTTAAATGTCAGCCGCCAACATTACCAGGGTCTGGCCCCTCCTTGTTGCAGCTGACCCTGCACTTTCCTTTTTGTTTTCTCTCTCAGTGTGCCTGCGTTTGAGTCACTCATCGGGCGGACCCTCTCCTCAGCCATCTCTGTCTTCTTGAGCACCATCTCTAACATCTCATTTCCTGATAAGAGCAGGTCTGTGGCCTGCCCTGACTCTACCTTGAGATTCAGCGCGAGCTGGGGTTCCCTTGGGTTCCCTTTCGTGGAGGGCGATGTGAGGGACCCAGGTCCAGACATCCGCAGAGCACGTGGTGGTAGGCAGGCAGTGCCACTAGAGGTGGCACCGTAAACATTAGTGACAAGGAGCATGGAGGCTTCTGGTGACCCGAGCCCCTGAACACAGGCTGCTCTTTCCCCTTCCCCCTTGCTTCCTGAAGCCCCTTCCCACCTTGCTCCCATTCTTGCTTTTTCTGAGCTACCAGTTTTTCGCTCCTTTCATTTACAAAATCCTCCCACCGACTTTGATATATCCCACTATATTTGGTCACAATAAGCCTTGTGTTGAAATTACTATGTAATGCGAACAATTGGACTTTGACTTCTTTTTTGATCACACGAGATCTCATTCAAGTGTATCTCTGGTCGAAAGCGTATCATTCTCTTCGTCCTCCGTTGTGCCCCTTGGGGGGATGGGGTTCCAGAATGGCCTCTACCCACCTTGTGAAGGCAGAATCTCTTCTTCTGTGGTTGTCCCATGGGAATCCACTGTGCCTTCGCCCTCTCTGCCTTCTCCCTCTCCTCCGTATTTCTGGGCTCACAGGAGGGCCTCTGGCCATAGCAAAGGATTGTAGACTGAGGCATCCCTTGGAAACCAACCATCCCAGCACCTCATTTTACAGACAGACGAAGAGGTCTGCAGCTAAAGGCCCCAGGAAAAAGAAGCTGCAGGGCTAGGCTTAGATCCAAGGCATTGCCTTTGCTACTATGTACCCCTCGACTAGATCAGAAAGCAACCAAGTGCTGCCCACCCCAACCCTCTTGTTCAAAACCCCTCAATACGTATTTTATGCCAATTAAGGGCCTTATCCTTTGAGCAAGCCCTCAATCCTGGCATTCAGGTCAGTTGTGAGGATTAACCGAATTAATATAGACAAAAAGCTTAGGAGGTTCCTGCCAAAAACTAAGTACTATGTAACAGTACTGTATAACAGCTTTTGGTATATTCTAACTCTCTATGGCCCTGTAACAGAGATCCCCAGTATCCATTCACCCCTTTTTCCTTTTAATAATTTCCCTCAACTACCTGTCCTGCAGAGTTCAGTGGAACACATGGCTGCCCAGCTAGAAACTACATTTCCCAGCTTCCTTTGCAAGTAGGTGTAGCCATGTGACTGGGTTCAGGCCAATGGAGGGTGAGTGCCACTCCCATTTCTAGTAAGTTCCAGGCCATTTCTGAAAAGGCCAACCTGCCTTCCCCAGAACCCATGTCTCCATTTCCTTCTGGCTCAGGAGTGGACAGCAGAAAAGACCGCATATCCTGGGTCCCTGGGGAATCGTGTGCATCACAGGTGCCACTACTTCTGGGACACTCACCGTGCTTATTCATGTGAGGGAGAAAGAAGCTGCTATTTTATTTAAGCTCCTGCACTTTCGGGATCTCTTTGTAACAGCAGCTTCATCTCAACCCCAGTACAGGCTGACCTGCCCTTCCTGCCTCTCTCCCATGGCTGCCTTTCACTTATTCTCTGCCCCAGCTACACTGTTGTCTCTAACATCAGCTTTCCCCTCTCCGGGCCTTTGCTTGGGCTGTTTTTACAAGAGGAGGGACTGTCCCCTCATTTCCCAAGAGAACCTCTAGACTGTATTGCCTGGTGAAGAGCATACGGATACTGAAATCAGACAAGAGGGGCTTTGAATCCTGGCTCTAGCACTTTCTAGTCTTTGACTTAGAGCAAGTCCTTTCAACATTCTGAATCTCAGTGTTCTCATCTGCAGAATGGGTCTAGAGATACCTATCTCTCTCATGGGAATGTTTCTAATGACCAATGTTTGATGTGAGCACAATGCTTGGTTCTCAGAGAAAGCTGGGTCACCTGGCTGACAAGTCCCAGCCTGAATGTCATTCACTCCAGAGATTGCCAAATTTCTTTCTTGATTCAAATCTTGGAATGCTTGTTAAATGTATGGTTTCCCCAGCTCATGTCCCAGCCCCCTAACCTAGTGATCAGGTATGGGTCATGGCTGACGGATTTGTGTTTTGTAAGAACCCCAAACGATTCCTATCATTGGGGAAGTTGGGGAAATACTGACCCTTTTTCCTCAGCTAAAAGCAGCTGACTCTTTTCCCCTTGAGTTAGCTGAAAACTCATATTTTTCTGTTTAATCCCTTTCTACTTTGCATTATTATTATTTTTGCAATGGACATGTCTGTATCTCCACTAATAATAGTCAACCCTTCCGGAGCACTCATTAGGTGCCAGACGCTATGTAAAGTACTTTACATACATTATCGTCCCTAATCCCCTATCTACCCTTTCATCAGCCGGTGATGAAGAAATTAATAGCAGCTACTTTATATTGTGCCTTTAAAATGTGCCAGGCATGCAGCTGGGCACCTCTTATCATTATCTCAGCTCTTCATCACAGCAACCCTCCGGGACAGGGAGTAGCATCCCTGTTTTACTGGAGAGGTAGCTAGGTTCAGAGAGGCAGAGCGACTTGTCCAAGGATGCTCAGCCTGAGGGGACAGAAGAAGAGAAGAGGAGCTGTTCAAAGGCAGATGGAGAGAGCGGGCTTAATTTCCCGACTCCTGCAGGGAAAACATAACTTCTGCAAGCTGATGCCACTCGTGATAACTTCATAGACCATCCCCACCCAGAGGCAGCATCCAAACAGAGAGGATTTACTGCCTTTCTTCTTGATTGCTGCAGGTGCAGGCAGCTGCGGCACCCATCTGGGCACCAGGGGAGAGGTGCCAGAGAGGGGGAGACAGCTCCTACGCACTCTGCTGATCATTGTCAGATTTAGGGAAAATGTCGGGTTGGTCTCCCTTGCAGGGCATGGGGTCATGATCGACCCTCCTTAGAAGCTGGGAATGCCTTTAGGGACCTAGATGTATTCTGGAATTGTTCTTATGGTTAGAATGGTTTCTAGTGAACAAAGCATTATGAAGCAAATATTTGCTGACTACAGAAAGGGATGAATTTGTTACAGTTTCTACCCTCAAGGAACTCAGGAGAAGAGTTAGCCCTTTTCAGTTAAGGAAAGCGACTAAGAGAAAAAAACAAACAACCCCCCCCCCCCCAAACATTTTTTTAGTTCCATGTCACAAGCATACATGAATAGCAGCCCTGGGTTCTGAACTCCATTTTACAGAGGAAGACCTTGACCCTCCCCCCTCCACCTCCTCAATATTGGGCCCCCCAATTGAGGTTGGAGCTTTCACCAGCCTCTGACACCAACAAACCCCCTCCCCCAAGGAACCAGCTTTTCTTCTGAGGGAGGAAAAATGCCCTGGGATGATTCCTTACTGTAAAGAAATGCAATGTAAAACCATCAGCGTATGCAGAATGGAGAATTTAGGAGCCTTGTCAGTCCTGGATGAGCTAGGAGAATAATTGATCAGCGGCAACCTTTAAAGAAACACTTCACATCTTGAAAGATACTCATCATTTACATATGAACCAGCAGTTTGGAGTTGCTGGGCGCTTGGTGCCTAATATTGCGCTGAGCCTCCCTGAAGTCTAGAAGAATGGATTAGGAGAGAGACCCGGAGGGATTTGGTACCTTAGCCAGCCAGCATCTCACAGAGATGGAGTTCATTGCTCCAGTCGCTGGCCAGACTGCTACTCTAATCAAATTACCCTCAGATTTCTGTTTGCTTGACTGAAAACCCCCATTCTTCACAGGAATATTTTCCCTTGCCTTCAGTCATCTCTGATGTGGGGTAGAAATGCAGCTATATTAAAGAACGATCCTATCAAATGCCCGAGCAAAAATCTAGCAGAGATGAAGTGTTTCTGGTTGAGAGCTCCTTGTTCTTCCAAGTTCATGCCAAGTATAAGAGGCTGCTCGTACCATAAACAAGGAAAGGAAGTCTCAAGAAGATGCCTCGGAGGCGACCAAGTTCTAGACTCTTCTGATAATTGGAGTCACCAGGTGGAATCATTGACTTCTCTCGGCAAGCAGCTCACGTTCGAGTCAAACAGATGGTAGGTATGTTTGGAAATAGATCTTTCCAGGATATTCCCTGCAACCAGAGCCTGAGAGCCAAGCAGACAGCTGAGTCATTATCTCATCAACTTGGACTGTGTAGAATGCGAATCCGGGTAGCTCAGGAATAGGATCCAAGTCAAGTCAACAGACCAGTGGGCCAAGCAAAGTCTGGAAGGTACAGGCATCAAAGATGATGAGGTTAGCTATGTCAGGACATCTGACCTGGGACAGTAAGAGATCAAGGTGGTGAGTTCCTGTTCTGCTCAGGCATTCAACTCGTGTTCTGTTTTGTTTGCCTGATGGATGGGGAGAAGTGTCAGGGTTTGCCCCATGATCAGTGCAAGATGGTACCATGGAGCTTGGTACCAGATGGAGGATCTGCCGTCATATTTCTTCCTCTTTTCTGCTTTCATTTCTCCATCTTGATTCTCCTTCCCTCAAAACAGATGCAGCCTGGCTTTCTCCCTGACCCACTGCATGTCATTGAAAAGGCTCTTCCGGGGCGTCCCAGCATTCCAGAGCAGCTCTAATACCTAAACAGGAACAGTTCCCCGAAACAAACTTTGTCATAAAACATCAGAGCAGGCAGGGCCCTTCCATATGAGGGCACAATCTCAGCATTTGGTTGGTAGGGCATTCATGTCTCAGGGTTCCCAGAATAGTTTACATCTCTGGTCCTGGTATAATTATTGATAGCATCCCCTTTCAGTCTCAAAAGTGTCCCATTTTGGGTCATAAATCATGGATCCCCACGCTGACAGGGACATGTGGATGCAGAGAGGGTAAAGTGTCCTGCTCAGGTCACATGGCAGGTTGGTGATGGAGCTGGGGTGGGAACCAGTGCTCTCCCTCCCACGCCTGGACCCTGGCACTGCACCCTTCCTTAGAAATTTCCTTCTACCTGCTTCCTTCCGGAGCGGATTTCAGGCAGTCACTCCCCCACAAAGTTTAATACCTTGTCGTTACCATTTACCACCTTCGAATCATAGACGTTTAGAGCTTCCTCTCATAAAACCAACTTGGAGATGTGGTATGCTTGTATATCAGGAACATACATTAATTCCAACCTCTCTGGGGACTTTAAAGTTCTTCCGGAGAAGTCATTCTTTATTCTGAAGCTGTACAGTGACTTTGGGCAGAAGCAATAATACTCTGAGCACTATCCCAGTGGTTGGAAGGCGCTTCAGAAGCATCTAGAACACCCATTAGGAGGAAGCATAGGAAAGTGGAATTTTCCCTGGTTAAATTCCAGCCTTGTCATTATCAGGTGCGCTCCCTGGAGCAAATTTCATTGCCTCTATGAGCCTCGACTTTGCTGTCTGCAAAATGGAGTACCTAATAACCGTGGACATCTACTAGGAGGTACCTGGTTCTAGAAATTTAACATTTTATGTGCATCATTTCTTAATCCTTAAAAGGACCCCAAAAGGTAAACACCATTATGTCCCCTCATTTAGAGACAGGGAAACTGAGGCCCAGACTGGTGAAGTAACTCGCTCAAAGTCACACAGCCAGAAACGAGAGGAGGTGGGATTTAGACCCAGACAGGGGCCTCTAGAGTCACAGATACTGCTCAGACACTCAGCTACAGTGCCATCAGCCATAGTTGGTGACTACTGTCTACTGACCACTTGCAATGCACCTGGCACTCTGGTCATCATTTTAGAGGCACTATACTCGCCGTTCAGTCTTCACACTCGGTATCTCACAGATTTAGTGTATAATAGGCACTCAATGTATAGAAATTCCTCTGACCTCACCCTACATTTTCAGTTTCTAGAGGAGGATACTGAGGCCCAGTGTGGACAAGTGATCTCCTTTCCCAAAACAATAAAGCAAGAAATCAGAGCTGAGATCAGAAGTCAGTTCTTCACCTGGGGTAACACTGCTCTCACACCAGTCGAGTACCGGCCTCAGTGGGAGACGGGCGACAGAGGGGCCTTCGGAGGTGACAATGGCCTCTCCCTGCAGCCTTCTTTGGCTCCCATCACCCTTCCCAGGTTGGCCTCACCACTACCCCCGTGCCCTCTGTTACATCTGCTGTGAGGTCACTCCATGCTCTCAGCTGGGCACGCCCTTCCTGTTTTTGTTCACATAAGGAATCCTCATTTTTCCTTCTGGAATCAACTTGCCTGCGAATCCATCACTGCTCCTGCCTTTGCATCTCAAGCAGAAGGAATACTTCTTTTGCACAGCACTGTTGTGCAGATATCACAGAGCAAAGTGGTTGAGCTGGGGTTGAGTCTGGCTCCATACCATCAGAGAGATCATCTAACTTCTCTGTACCTTAGTTTTCTCATCCCCATAAAAGGGACATCAACTGGGGTGCCTGGGTGGCTCAGTGGGTTAAAGCCTCTGCCTTCGGCTCAGGTCATGATCCCAGGGTCCTGGGATCGAGCCCGGCATCGGGCTCTCTGCTCCGTGGGGAGCCTGCTTCCTCCTCTCTCTCTGCCTGCCTCTCTGCCTAGTTGTGATTTCTCTCTGTCAAATTAATAAAATATTTTAAAAAAAAGGGACATCGGGGTGCCTGGGTGGCTCAGTGGATTAAGCCGTTGCCTTCGGCTCGGGTCGTGATCTCAGGGTCCTGGGATCGAGCCCCGCATCGGGCTCTCTGCTCCGCGGGGAGCCTGCTTCCTCCTCTCTCTCTGCCTGCCTCTCTGCCTACTTGTGATCTCTCTCTGTCAAATAAATAAAATAAAAAAAAATAAAAAAAAAAAGGGACATCAACAGTACCTTCCTCCTATGGTTGTTATGGGAATTAAGGGAAATGCTATGTATGGTGCCTGGGACATAGCAAATACTCCATAGGCTGGAGAGGCAGGTGCTTCTCTCTGCGTTCTTCTTGTCTATCAGGCAGTGAACACATTCAAGGTAGAGGATATGCCTTCTCCCCCTTGTCCTCTGTGTTTAATATTATACCAACCTAGCACAGGGTAGTTCTCTGCAAAGGATGAGTATGAACTTAATTTCAACCCAGGAGTGTCTGCATCTCAGCTGCTAATGGGGAGGAGAGAGAAGTCCTAGGGCTGGTGCCGAAATTCTTTCCCAGGGGAAACCAGAGAGATAATAGTCATTTATTCAATTAGTCATTCACTTATTCAATACGTACTTATTGAATGTCTACTATTTGCCTGGGGATTTAGTAGTGGTAAATAAGACAGATAAGGTCTTACTCTTCATTTACCTTATGCTCTGTTGAGAGAAAGCAGACATAAACATCCATGTATCAGTTAGCCAAACCACCTCCCAAATTTAATGACTTAAAATGACACCCATTTATTTAGCTCATAATACTCTGGGTTGGCTGAGAAGCTCTGGTCTAGGCATGCCTGGCTGACCTCTGCAGGGCTTGCTTATTTATGCCCCCGCACTTTGCTGGCTGGTTGGCTGGCAGCTGGGTGATCCCGGATGGCATCACACGTGTCCGGTGATTTGCAAGATGTCATCTTGGGGAATCTCCACCACCTTTCATCGTCAGGAAGGCTAGCCCCGGTTTCTTCACACCATGATGCTCCCCTGTGCCGATGCTACTCAAATCTCTGTTTGTGTCATGTTTGCTATTGTACTTCCAGCCAAAGAAAGTCTCATGGCCAAACCCTGCCTCCATGGGGCTGAGCCCTCTCTGGATACCAGAAGGGGAAGAACTTGTGCCTGTGGTTGCAACCTTACTGATAACAGCACTGGAAGATTCCCTAGGACCTGTCACCTCTCTCCACAGCCAAGACCTCCTCCACAGAGGCCTCAGTGGACATCTTTTCTTGTCTGGCTCCCTCCTCCCCCTGCTGCTTTGAGCCAGTCTTTCTCCTACTTGGTGGCCAGAGAAATTTTAAAACCCTAAACCTTACATTTCATTCTTCCTTTTAAACCCTCAGTAGTTCCTTCTTATCTGAGGGTCCAGACCCTCCCTGACCTCACTGTGCCTGCATCACCAAGCTGAGTCCCCTTCCCCTGTCCCTCTCTGATGACCCAGGAACAATGATGTCCCTCCGGGTCTCCAAACACTTTGGCCCTTCCTCTAGCCCCAGGGTTTTGCTTATGCTGTTCCTTCATCCTGAAAGTCTTTCCATCCCTCCCCACCTGGATGAACCCGCCATTATCCTTTAGGTCCCAGAACCAATGTCACCTCCTTGGGGAATCTCACCAGATCCCTGGTTAGAGGAAGTCCTAGTTACGGGCTTTCCTAACAATGCATACTTTTCACCCGGGGCACACATTCCGGCTTCTCATCATGAATGTGGTTGGTTATCTGGTCCTGCCTGTCTCCCTCACTAAACGTTACGCTCCAGGGGAGACATGGCATCTGTTTGGCTTTCCGTGGGATCCCCTGGCACCTGGCAGAAGATCCAACACACAGTAGGTGCTCACTTAATGACCACTTAATGAGGTCTGCTTAGGCGCCTCACACATCGCCGTTCTCATTTCCCTCTCGCCTCTGCTCTGGGCTGGTGTAGAATTTGTCAGCAAGAGAGCCGAGAATTTGTCCTGAATTTTAAATAACATTTGATTCCAAAATGGGGAGATTTAGCAGACAAAGCTCTTTCCTTCATCTTTTTTTCTTTTTCTTTTTTTAAACTGAGGCTGAGATACGGCTCACCCTCTGGGGACATTTCCGCCCCCCTCTCTCCCCACAAAATGGGCGCTGTGAACTACTCTCTTGGAAATCTTGTGAAAAGGGCAGGGTATTGGAATTTGAGACAAAGGGAAGAAAAATGAGCTGGCTTGTAAAGTCTGCCGGCATCGTAATGAGCGAGATTATTCTGGGAAATGCAGGAGTCTGCTGTACAGGCCCCGGTAAGAGGCAGTTTATAACCAGCCTTGGGTCAGACACACAGCCCACTCATGTACACACGGACATGGCCCCGCAGCCAGCCTCCCTGTGCCAGCCATGACCATGTGCCTTACCCTGCACTGGGAGGCAAGTCTCAGCATGACTGGGGGACTTCTCTGACAGCGGAAGGAGCAGGAGGATCACTTCTTGAGCCGAGTGCGGTTGCTTGGCATCACCGGGTGCCACCAAATTCAAGAATCGGGCCCTCGTTTTCCTGCTGCTTAGATGCTTCCAGTCTCTGGGCCACCCTCATGAATAACATGGGGAGGAGCCCTGTGGGGCCTAAGTCCACTGGACTCAGCTCAGACGCCTGGATTCAGTTTGAGCTCAGTGGCCAGCATGCTATGTATTCTTGGGCATGAATTCTCCTTGCCTCGGCTTCATTGTTTTTAATAATATTTATGATTTCTATGTCCATACTTACTGAATATATGCACACTAAGCACAGGTGACACTTGAATAAAGCAAGAGTTAGGGACACCAACCCCTCATGCAATCGGAGATTTACGTATAGTTTTTTGACTCCCCCAGCACTTTAACTACCGATAGCCTCCTGTTAACCAGAAGCCTTACTGGTAACATGAGTCATTGATTCACAATATTCTGTATGTGTATGTATTGTGTGTACTGTATTCTTATAATAAATTAACCTAGAGAAAAGGAAATGATATATTTTTAAAGATTTTGTTTATTTATTTGACAGAGATCACAAGGAGGCATAGAGGCAGGCAGAGAGAGAGAGGAAGGGAAGCAGGCTTCCTGCTGAGCGGAGAGCCCAATGCGGGGCTCAATCCCAGGACCCTGGGACCATGACCTGAGCCTAAGGCAGAGGCTTTAACCCACTGAGCCACCCAGGCGCCCCATGTTATTGTTTTTTTCTTTTTTTCTTTTTTTAGTTCTGATTTATTTTATTTAAATATAAAGAAAATATCTCACATACAAAAAAAAAAATTCTTGAAATAGTGGTTGGTTAACACAGAAGCTCAAAAATACCAACAACCCAGGGGCGCCTGCGTGGCTCAGTGGGTTAAGCCTCTGCCTTAGGGTCAGGTCATGATCTCAGGGTCCTGGGATCCAGCCCCGCATCGGGCTCTCTGCTCCGTGGGGAGCCTGCTTCCTCCTCTCTCTCTCTCTGCCTGCCTGTCTGCCTAGTTGTGTTTTCTCTCTGTCAAATAAATAAAATATTAAAAAAAAATACCAACAACCCAGATTCTTTTTATCTTTTTACCCTATATGTTGGGTTGTTCTCATGTGAGAATTCCTCATGGTTGCAAGGTGGCTGCAATATTTTTAGCCTTTGCACATTATCATCTAACATTCAGTGCTATTAATTCTTTTTTTTTTAATTTCTTTTCAGCGTAACAGTATTCATTGTTTTTGTACCACACCCAGTGCTCCATGCAACATGTGCCCTCCCTAATACCCACCACCTGGTTCCCCCAACCTTTTATTTATTTCAAAGAGAGAGAGAGAGCATGAGTAAGAGGAGAAGCAGAGGGAGAGGGAGAAGCAGACTCTCCGGTGAGCTGGGAGCCCAACACAGGGCTGGATCCCAGGACACCTTGTTCATAACTGGAGCTAAAGGCAGACACTTAACTGACTGAACCACCCAGGTGTCCCAAGAAAAGGAAATGTTATAAAGAAAATCACAAGGAAGGGACGATTCCTTTACAGTCTTGCACTATATTTATGGAAAAAAACCTGCATGTAAGTGGACATGCACGGTTCAAACCTGTGCTGTTCAAGGGCCAACAGTGTATGTCAGTGGCATGGACTGAATGTTTGCATCCTCCCAAAATTCATATTTGAAACCCTGATCCCTGGTGTTGGTTGTATTTGGAGGTGGGGCCCCTGAAGAAGTAGTTAAGGTTAAATAAGGTCCAAAGAGTGGGGTCCTGATCTAATAGGATTGGTGTCCTTATAAGAAGAGACACCAGTGAGTTCATTCTCTTGCTGCCAAGGGAAGACACAGGGAGAATGTGGCCATCTGCAAGCCAGAAAGAGAGCTCTCACCAGGGCCTGACCACGCTGGCACTTTCATCTCAGGCTCCCAGCTTCCAGAACTGTGAGCACAAAATTCCCATTGTTCTCACCACCCGGTCTGTGGCACCTTGTTACAGTAGGCACACGTGATTTGGACCTGGGTCATCCTCACAGCAATTTTAATGGTAAGCATTATTAGTTTCATTTATAAACACAAACACAAAGGTCAGAATACTTGTCCAAGGTTATGTAGCAAGTAGATGGGAATGTCAAGATTCAAACTCAGGGATGCCTGTCTCCAAAGCCAGAGCACATGGACCGATGGGGAGACTTTGGATCCCATGGGGGAAAACTCCCAACTCATCCTCAGGCTCAGCTTCTTATCCCAATTCAAGGAGAACAATGGGAACATTCAGATACATGCCTGGTCCCTGTTAGACTCTGGATTGCTGTATAATTTATGTCCATCGTCTGGAAATCATACCATCTGACTGGCACAACTGTGGACATCAGCACTCTCTCTGTCTTTCAGTTAAGAAGACAGAAGCTTGGGGAAGTGATGTGACTTCCCTCAAGGTTTCATAGGAGAGCCAGGATTCAGACCTATATGTCTTATCTTCTGCTTTGTTTTTTTAAGATTTTATTTATTTATTTGTCTGAGAAAGAGAGAGAGCACTCACAAGCGGGGGAGTGGCAGGCAGAGGAAGAAGCAGTCTTCCCATTGGGGGCACAGAGCCCAATGCGGGACTCGATCCCAGGACCCTGCGTTCATGACCTGAGCCAAAGGCAGAGGCTTAATTGACTGCGACACTTAGGCATCCCTTACCCTCTCTTCTTTTATTGACACACTGTGCTTTAAAATTATGAAGGTTGAGCTGGGGGTTCTCTAAGGTCCTCTATGTGACATACACGAGCCCATGAGCATAGTTAGCTTTATTGTCTGGACCAAGGTTGGACTCCTCAGAAGGCTGCAGCATTCCCTGAACTGCAGACTGGCACAAGGCAAATGAGACATGCAGCCCATGAGCAAAATTTAAGGGGCACCAAAAAACTAGGTAATTACAATAAATAATATTTAATTCAATATGTGTTAAATTGTAATGATTTAAATGATGTCCAGATTGTTAAGGGCAAAATCAGACCCTGCACACAAAGATCTCACCTCCCTTGGTTCCCCTGGCCTTGCCCCGTGAAGGAAGAGGTCTGGCTGCTGACCATGACATCCTGGTGTTGTGTGGTGAGAGGTTAGGGGCAGAGCAGAAACAGCCTGGCTGCAGGGGCTGGGCTACTGGGGAGTGTGGGGGGCATCTCATAGGCGGTCACTGGAGGACAATGGCAGAGAACGGGAAGGCGTGGAACTTGAAGACAAAATCTCATTCAGTTCACACCTTCTTCCTTGGGAAAATGTGTGGATAGGCAGAAATATCCAACCTGCAGACCTCCTTGGCCCATCGGGTAAGCAGCCCATGCCCTCAGGGGGTGGGTCTAGAACCACTGATATTTCTTTAACATCTTGGGGCTTTCAACCCACCCAACCTTCTCAGGTGGGCTGAAAATGTTGAATTTGTAAAAATGTTGAATTTGTTGCCCACTCCATGCACCTCCACTCCCCAAATCCAAAACACCCAGATATGAACATGTACAAAATCTGTATGCAAGTTCAGGAAGGGCAAGGACACCCTGAATCCCATTGGTGGAATTCTAATAACCCCTATTTAAAGGGCTTGGGTGAAGTGGATGGAGAAAACCAGAATTCCCCCAATTACAGCTGGAGCACCCCATTTTGCTCCCGAGTCTGTCTCCTCAGCTGGTAAATGGAGGCCTTAGCAGTACACCTACCTGGTAAAATATTGTAAGGCTCCAACAAGTTAATGGAAATGGAAGTGCCTTGTAAACTGGAGGGCTTTATTCCCAGTAGGCTAGCGGGTTGAATGTCATTGTTATCCCCGTTGGTCTTTAAAAGTTGGCCGGCCAGAGAATCGAGGGCCCTGGGAGGTGGGAAGCGGCTTCTCCAATGAGTAGGGTGAGTTGGGGCTGGCCCCCCTCTGCCTGTCCCCGTCCCCTTCACCCACTCCCCGGAGTGCCTTGGAGAACTCCTTCATGCACGCCTGTGCCTCTCTCCCTGCAGATTAGTCACAGTAGCAGATAAAGAGGGTTGAGTGACTTAGTGAGGCCACAAATGAGCTCCCATTAGTGAATTCTGTGTGTCTCTGGTGGAAGGGGTTGGTAAACAGTTCCCACTTATCTCGCTCCTCAGCATTTAGCTGATTTCCATAATGAGCTCCACTGAACTGCGCGGCCCCAGAGGTGTCCCCAGGCTTCTGAGAGGCACTGTGTTTTATCAATCTGATTTGTGGAGAGGTGAAGACCATTGTGTTCACAGAGGGGGGAGCACCCGGGTGCCGGCAGCAGCATCCAAGGACACCGAGGTCCCCGGGGCCCAGCCCGACTCTGGTAGGGGAGGTGCGGCTGCTGGGATTCTGTCATGGCCCCTCCTAGGCACCAGGTGGGAAGAACAGAGTTGAAGAATCTGCAGGCGTCGGCTGGCCGGACGTAGGTCACAGGGTCTGACCACAGCCGGGACTTTGTTGACTTCTCTGCATTTTTTTTCCTAAGGCCAAATGACATAAAGAAGACAGGGTCCTGATTACTCTATTTTTTAAAAAATATTATAATGTCTCTATTTTTTTAAAAGATTCTATTTATTTATTTGACAGAGAAAGAGATCACAAGTAGGCATAGAGGCAGGCAGAGAGAGGGGGAAGCAGGCTCCCTGCTGAGCAGAGAGCCCGATGTGGGGCTTGATCCTAGGACCCTGAGATCATGACCTGAGCCATAGGCAGAGGCTTAACCTATTGAGCCACCCAGGTGCCCCCCTGATTACTCTTTTATCAGTGACTCATGTTATAGCCAACAACAGTAGCAGGGTGGGGCCAGCTTAGACCTACGTGCAAAGAGCATTTGTCTCAGGCAGTTACCCTTCCTCCCTCCCCTGCTCCTTCTTACCTCCTTTCCTTCCCTCCTTCCACTTTTTCCTCTCTCCTTTCCTCCCTTCTTCCCCTCCTTCCTTCTTTCTTCCTTTCTTCCATCATTCAACAAGTATCTACTTAGGGCCTATGATGTGCCAGGCCCTGTGATATGCATTAAGGGTAAGACGATGAACTGTAACAGATCTGGACCCTGCTCTCATGGAATTTACAGTCTGGTGGAAGAGATGGAAATTAACAAAAATCCTCAAATAAATATAGGTAAAATTGCCACTTTGAGAAGAGCGCTAAAAGAGAGATACTTGATAAAATGAGAGCCTCTGACAGGGGAGAATGACACATTTCTTTGGGGAGAGAACACTTCCCCAAAGAAATGCTTGAGTTTTGAGACCGCCAGGAGTTATTTCAATGAGAGAGGGAAGAGACTCCCAGGCTGAGGGGCCAGCTTGAGCAAAGGCCCTGTGCCTAGAGGGAGGCAGAGTAGGGTATTGATCAGATTAGGCTAGCTTTAGCTGCAGTAACAAGAAGCCCCAAATATTAGAAGCTGAATGTAATGGAGATTTATTTCTTACTTGTATTTTGTGTCTGTCATGTTAGCCTGAAGGTTCTGTTTCAGATCATCACCATTTGGGAACACAGGCTAACAGAGCTTACATCCTTGGGAGCTTTGCAAGTTGCCATGAGAAGGAGAACCAGAAATGCTTGGCAAGCAACACCGAAGACTTGATGGTGGTGTGATGGGATGAAAGCGGGTAGATGTGCCATTGTAAGGATTTGGATTAGCATACTAAAAGCAATGGGCAGCTGCTGAAGTTTTGTGGGCATGGAGATCTTAACAGGAGGAAGCGAAGGGTATTCTAATTTTACAGATTATGATGTTGATATCGATGGTAGTAACTATTAGGTACCTATCCTAGAGCAGGCACTCAAGTCTTTCCCTATCCCAGAACTGATATATATTTACCATTTTTATCCCTGTTTAATGAGGAGGAGACAGGGATGTAGGCAATGGAAGGAGTTTGCTCAGAGCCACACCTGCTGAGTGGTCTCCATTCTTGCCCAACTACCACTGCAGCTGGGGACAAAGTTAGCCATTATTAGGGCTGCAGAGCTGGTTATTATTGGAGGAAAAACACAGTTACCAGCTGGCGAGAGGGGGTGAGGGAGTCATCGCCACGGGCGGCCCTGTGCTCTGCCTCTGTGGGCACCTGTTGCGTCACTGTCCTGGCACAATGGCTGGTACTTGGAAGATACTTTGTAGCAATGGATAGGAAGGAGGAAAGGCTGGAAGAAAGGATGGAAGAAGAGAAGGAAAGGATGGATGTTTGGATGAATCCATATAGGAAGGCAACATCGGAGAAATTAATTAGAAGATGGCACAGTCCCAGTCTCTGGTTTAGGTTTCATAGACAACAGCTCAGATCTGCAGATGGAAGGTGGGAACTCAGGATTTAGGAGGGGTTGGTTTGCATGTAAGGGGCAAGGAAAACCAGCCTGACAGACCTACCATTGGGAGTATCTCATGTGTGCCGTGTATTTTAAAACGTTATCTCCTCAAATCTGTGAGTTAGAGGCTCATCCAGTGGAACAGACCTATATTCACTAGGAAAACCAGTATCAGATTCTATGTCTGAGTTTGCTGAGTTATCAAATTTTTGTACCATTTAAAAGCCAAATGCAGGAGGGAGGAAGCTGCAGTTCTGGTCTCTAAGGTCATGTTCCACGTGATTCTTGATGCAAATGAGTCAACAAACAGAGCGTTCATCACGGGGCGGCTGCTCACATTGTTAGGAGCCTTACATCTCTCACATCTTATTTTAGTCTCTATTGATGGGGTTATTGTTCCATAACACCCTTCTGGAAAACACACCTAGATATCCTGTGTGATTTCCACCTCTGGCAGGAAAGTTAACAACAGCACGTGTCATTGGCATGCCGCCTCTTTGTTAATCAACACGTTGCTTTAGAAGAGACGTCCTTCATGCCTCTTGCCCTGGTTTTCACTGGCTGCTAGGGAAGCCTGGAGCTCATTCAGATTCTTTGGGCTGCAGGAAAAAGCAAAGAGGGTGAAGAGAAAGGAAGAAGGCTTTGGCATTGTCTTTACTTGTTCCCTACCTCATCTGGTGCACCTGTTAGTCTTGACAAATCTTTCCCAGGGACACCCAGACCAGGTATCACAGTTCATACCAGTCGGCAGTACCCTAACTTCTATCCTACATTTTAATCACTTGTTGATTTGCCTATTTATTTATCAAGTTGCTCAGGCACACACTTACTAAGTGCCTGGTATATATTAAGCCCAGGGTAAGTGTTGGGGTTCCCTTTTCCAAAGTTCTACTCTGTTCTATGTACAGAGTCATCTGTTGAAATGTGCTTTCTATCATGACTTTGTTTAGCTCAGGGACCTCTGGCGTTTCCCATTCATCCACTGGGGTTCAGGGTCCCCCTGCAGTCCTCTCCCCTATGCCTCCACTCTCCTCTCCCAATTAGGTTGCTCCCCAGCATGTTGGTGTGTGATGCATGGCTCCTGCCTCCACATCTTTTCCTCAGGCAGCACCCGCCTTGTCGGTTTGCCGATGAAATCCCACCAGGACTTTGAGGCCTGAGCCAATACTCCATTTTCTTCATAAAACTTTGCCTACCCGGGGCACCTGGGTGGCTCAGTGGGTTAAAGCCTCTGCCTTCGGCTCAGGTCATGATCCCAGGGTCCTGGGTTCGAGCCCCATATTGGGCTCTCTGCTCCGCAGGGAGCCTGCTTCCTCCTCTCTCTCTCTCTGCCTGCCTTTCTGCCTACTTGTGATCTCTCTGTCAAATTAAAAAAAACAAAAAAACAAAAAAACTTTGCCTACCCACCAGGCATGCATTCCGTTCTGTGACCCCCGGTGAGCAGTGACTTTTGCTTATCGCTATAGACTCAATTACTCTCTCCTGGAGTGTTAGTCTGATTTACTAACTAGAGGCAAACACTCTGAGGTTGCACACTAGACTCGACACTTTTTCTTTCTTTTGTATTTCACTCATTCACGGTTAGTGGGAAGAACTCTGTTTTCAGAGCCTGAAAATGTGGGTAGGGTTTGGCTTTTTTACTTACTAGCTGGGGAAACCTGGCTAAGTCATTAAATGTCTCAGAGCCTGGTTTCCTTTTCTGGGAAACCACAATCACAATACTCTTCTCAAGGTCTCTGGGGCTGCCAGTGGGTTGGTTAGAAGAACCTGGAACACGGTAGGTAATTACTGAATGTCAGCTGCTCTGGAAAGCATCCTTTCTGTGAGTGCTTACTATGAGCTGGGTTCTGTGCAGGACCAGCCTCCAACCCTGCCATCGGGAAATCTACAGTCACCTGGAGATGATGACAGAGACAAGAAGAAGATTAAATGAGATATTGAACACCAAGTGCTTAGCACAATCTATTAAGTGCTTAGTATACGGTGTTATCATCTACGGATGTGCATTTATTCCTCTGTGTTGTCTAACATAATGTGTGAGAAAGTATGGCTCGGATGTGAGTAATACACGGTTGCTTTTTCACTGTGTAATTGTACTGAGCCGGAGCTGATTGCAGAATGTAAAGCCTGCGTGTGTGTATTTGCAGCTTTGTGCTGCTCATGGGCAGAAATGGTGTGAGTGAAAGAACAGATTGCCAAATAAAAATACAATGCCTGCAAGGAGCAGGGTTCAGGTGACAAAGGAGTTGAGGGTGAGGGACAGATGGAAAGCTGCCTGTGGGAATGAGCGAGCTCACGCTCCATACCCTAAGCCCGAGTCTGCAAAGGGTTTTCTCTCTAGAGCTCCCTCCAATCGGAATGGGCTTCCAAGGGCAAGGCATTTGGGTGTTCCCTGGAGTGGGCACCAGAGTCCCGGGTGAGGCCACAGAGTTTCCAGGGACCCAGAACCCTCCACACTCCCGGGAGAAAACTGATGCAGTTGCCTGAGGATCATGGGAGTTCCCACAACTCTACCCAGCAGGGTGACCTGGACTGAGTCACTTGCCTCTGTGAGTCTTGATTTCTTTTCTCTTAAGCAAGTGTAATTAACATAGAGTGTTATGTTATTTTCAAGTGAATCGCAATTTCTCATTTGTAGTATTGGGGCAGCCAATCTTACTCACCCAAACGGTTACACAGCCCCACTGAAGGGGAATTAACTAAGTGGTTTTGTAGCCTATATATAAGATTTGGGGTAAGCTAGCTGTCATTATTTTTTTTTTTAAAGGGATGGGAGAAAATATTTGCAAATCATATATCTGGTAAGGTTTTAATGTTCAGAATATATAAAGAACTCCTAAAACTCAACAACAACAAAATAACAAAACCCCGAAAATATTTTTTAAATGACCAAAGGACTTAAACAGACATTTCTCTAAAGAAGAGAAACTAGTGGCCAATAAGCACATGAACAGATGCTCAACATCATTAGTCATCAGGGAAATGCAAATCAAAACTGCAACATGATATCACCTCAGATCATTTTGGATGGCTACAACAGACAGACAGACAGACAGACAAACTGTAGAACAAAGCAAGTGTTAGTGAGGATGTAAAGAACACTTGCACACTGCTGGTGTGAATGTAAAATGGTGCAGCACCTCTAGAAACCAGGTTGACAATTCCTCCAAAAACCACGCACAGAATTACCATACGAACCGGCAATTACCCTCTTAGCTAAATACTCAGGAAAAATGAAAGCACATGTCCATACAAAAATCTGCACACTGATGTCCACGGCAGCATTGTTCATAATAGCACCAAGGGGGAAACCACCCAAATGTCCATCAAAGGCTGGACAAACAAGCAAACTGGGGTACACACGCATTACCATTCAGCCATGAATAGGAATAAAGTTCTGATACATGTTACAACATCTATGAACCTTGAAAATATTATGTTATGTGCAAGAAGCTAGATAGATATGGTATGATTTCAATTACATCAAATGTCTAATATTTGCATGCAGTTAACATTGAATAAATGGCAGTTACTGTTACTGTGACCCTGACCAGAATTACATAACATAGTTCAAAATAATCATCCTCGGGGAGTAGCCATCAGAGTAGGCAGAACTGACATGAATGATTGAGGAAATGAGCAATTGTGGGGGGTGGTACCTGGAAAGCCCCATCGGTGAAGCATCTGATTCTTGGTTTTCACTTGGGTTGTGATCTCAGGGTCGCGGATTCGAGCCCAGGGTAGGACTCCATGCTTAGCATGGAGTCTACTTAGGATTCTTTCTCTCTCCCTCTCTCTCTCATCTCTGCCCCATCCTCTGTGTGTCATCCATCTCTGTCCCCATCCCTCTGCCCCATCACTGTGCACGCTCTCTCTCTCTCTCAAATAAATAAGTAAATCTTTAAAAATGGGCAGTGGGATTTTAAACATTGATCAGGGCTTACTGTGTGCAAGACAGGCATAGGCCCTCTAACAGGTGAGAAACAGTGGGTCTGCCAGAGGCTGGCAGGCAGCAGAACCGAGTGACTGTTTAATGGACACAGGTTTCCTTTTGGGCTAATGAAAAGTTCCGGAACAAGAGAGTGGGAATGAATGCACACCTCTATGAATGCACTTCATGCCCTGAACGGTGCATTCTGAAAGGATTAAAGTATCACCAATTGTTTACATAATAAACATATTGTCTGTCATATGTGCTTTACCACAATTGAAAACCAGCACCAACAAGGGATCAGATGGGTTCTGCGTTCTCAAGGGACTTGCCGAGGGAGGGAAGGCCCTTTGTGTCACAGAAACCATCCCCGTCAAAGTGGTGACATTTCAGAAGCAGGCTGCAATGTTGTGTCTGCCTCATGGTCATGGCCGAAGGGAAGTGGCTCAAGGCATCTTAGCGACCCGCTGGGTGTAGAGTAAGGGAGGAAGGGACTGGGTTAGGATCAGCACCTTAGACTTGGTTCTTCTTCCTGATGCAAAAGCAAGGCACTGTTCTAAGGGATGAGCAACTCTACAGGGAAAACATGAGGGCGTATGCTCCCCCCCACTACCGCAGTCCCCTGTTTGCAGGGTAATGGAACTGATGGTGTATGTGTGCCTAGAGGACAGGGAGGTGGTGGTGGGCTGCTTGGGTGTAATTGTATATTTTGGAGTTTGTGGAAAGTATAGCATGAGCTTTTCTTCCCACCCCCATTTAATATTCCACAAACACTCACCACATAAACAACATGTCTTTTCTCAACCCTTATTATCATTCCCAGAACCACTTGCAGGCTTTCAGAAACCCATTATTATAATTATAATCAAGAATCTTAGGACAGAGCCATTTGTGCCAAAAATACATTTACACTTGGAATTGTTTGCAGAGGAACAAGAGCGAGAGATGTCGTTTTACAGCTTTGGAATCTATTGGCAGAAGCTCCTACATCATTTAATTTCTTTTCCTCTGTTTAATTTCTTAATTTAAATTTTTGTTGTCAAATTCCTCATATTTGCTTTGGTCTCTTTGTTTTTTTACTACCCCCTTCCCCCCACACCTTAGGTGTTAATTTTCAAAGGCTTAAAAGTATGCACTTGCCATCTTCACCCTCTCTCGTCTTCTCTATCAGGAACAGCCACAGGCAAAGGCAGAATGGGGCTGATTTCAAAAGTATCAGCGGGGTCTCCCCCCACCAAAATAACTGCCTATACCCTTGATTCTTTTATATTAGAACAAAGACTTCCATTCCATAATTAGAGATAAATCAATGTAAAATTACTTTAATTCAGTTCACATTTATTTAGTTGGTTTTTTTGTTGTTTTTTTTTTTTGCTTTGCTTTGTTTTGTTTTTTGTTTTTTGTCTGTAGGCATATATAGATGAATCAAACATAGCTCTTGTCCTCAAAAAGAACACAGTTCATTACAGGACACAGACTGTGAATAAATATTCGTGATGCGAGGCAGGATGTAATGAGAGCCATAGAAAAGAAAAAAAAAAGCAAAACAAAACAAAACAAAATCCTGTGCTTCAGAAAGGAGAGGAGGGGTGGGTTCGGCTAGGTTCCAAGAGAGAGCAGAGGAGGGGCCTGTGTAACTCTGTGTTAATAAGATGCTTACTATTTGGTTAGGTTGAACACTGAGCTGTGGTCTCATCTTTAGCACATGGTCACTCGGTTTCCCTATGTGCAAGGTGGAAATACTGTTGTCAACCTCATAGTTGTAAACACCGAGAAGAGTAGGAGCACCTGAGTGAGACACCTAAGTGTCTGCCTTCAGCTCAGGTTAGGATCCCAGGGTCCTGGGATTGAGTCCTGCATCAGGCTCACTGCTCAGCAGAGAGCCTGCTTCTCCCTCTGCCTCTACCTACCGCTCTGCCTACTTGTGCTCTTTCTCTGTCTGTCAAATAAATAAATAAAATCTTAAAAAAAGAGAAATGTTAAAAAAATTGAGAAGTGTAGATATAATTAGCCTAAGATCTCCCCAATTCCATAGCCTCGGGAAGTCTGAAGTTTTGCTGGGTATGCTAGGACCTGCTGCCCAGGAAGCCGACTTGGAGATAGAGTTGGGTGTGCAGATGTTAATTAGGAAATGCCACTGAGGATCAGCAACACCCGCTCCCACACGAGGCCGGGGAAGGGAGCAAGACAGGACAGGCTGAGCTACAGAGCACTCCCAGTGGCAGCCTCAGCTGACCCCACGGTGAGCTGGACAGCTGAAAGAGCTCCCAGCCCTGTCACATTTCGGGTCCAGCTGGCTTGGTATCCCTACTCCTGACTTTGGCTCTCACTGGCTGGAGGCTGCTGGGCTGGGCAGGGCCCTAGACCAGGGGGCTGTGCAGCTGGGCATCCCCAAAGAGGTGGTTGGCTGCAGGCTGTCCCGGTGGTCAGGGCAACACACTCTTCCTTGAAGGGAGCCCCCCCACCCCACCCCACGGGGCCAGGCATCTCCAAGCACACCACACCGGTAGACTAGTGTGCCTACGTTCACAAAGTGAGACTTACTTTTTAGTCTTCCTTCCAAAGGTAGACTTCTTTCCCCTAATTCCCCAGCTCTTGCTTCCATGATGAGTGTGTCTTTTCACAGGATTGCATGAGAAAGACCCGTGCATCAATCATGGGCTGAGGTCAGTAGACATCACTGGTGACTTGGAAGTCCAGGAGAGGGGTCACCCCACAGAGTACAGGCCTCTGCCTCCTCTTGGTGTCTCATCTCACCTCCCGCCTTCCATCCCTCCTTACTTCTCTCTCTGTCCACCGCACCACAGTGCAGCAGGAAACTTTTCTTTCTGTGTGGGATCTCCCTGCATCCCAATATTTACCCCAGATGCAGCGTCCTCCTGTCTCCAGCATCTTGGAGAGTAAAATTTTCACTTCTGTGA